>NC_057343.1:123682500-124304687 GCF_016509475.1 Prionailurus bengalensis | reverse complement strand
TCATGATTTGAGTAAGACTGGAGAGTAAATTTTAAATACAACTTTAAAAATGTATGCAGTTCCCTCCAAGAGGACAGGGTGGTAGAGGTCATCTGTAATTGGATTGTGCTAATGGCTGCCTAACTCTTTAAATATATTAGAAATCATTAAATTGTACACTTAACCATTCAGTATATTAAAGTCATGATGTGCTAAAGCAGATCATAAGGTATATAGCCTTACCTTCATTTACTGAAACACATTCACACTCCAGGGGATTAACTTTGTCCAATCTGTCTTCTCTCAACAGGCCCCTGTAAAAATAGCTGTCATTTTCAAGCAGCTTAGAGTTCTTATTGATTCCGTTTTAAGAAAAAAGCTTGAAAATCCTAAGATGTCCCTTGAAAGTAAGTATTTGATTATAATGTAAGTAGAAAACCATATACTGTTAAATATGCAGTACATTAGAGCACACTGAAGTCTTCAAGTCCATGTGATTAAAAGCTGTTTTAGTAAAATTTATTTTATGAATTCTATCAGACTCATAGACAGTGCTTCATTATTCACAACCTAATTATCCTCCTAAGATTGTTAGTTTACTCCTTCCTCTTTTAAGCTTCACTTCTAAACTGCTGGCCATTTCACAGAAAAAAGGATAGTAAAACTGAGCATTGCAAACTTGGATTATAAGGGACTTTCTGTGAGGTTTCCAGCATGTTTTTCTCCACCATTCTCACAAATGCTGAGCTAGTGTATATTTAAAAAGTACAACATCCTTCCAGCAGAAATCTGCAATAGACATGGAAAGTTAGATCACATTTTGATATGTTAAGAGATGTGGGCTCTTTCCTTAGGGAAAATTAGGTGTAGCATCAAAGAGGCTATTGTGGGGGCGCCTGGGTGGCGCAGTCGGTTGAGCGTCCGACTTCAGCCAGGTCACGATCTCGCGGTCCGTGAGTTCGAGCCCTGCGTCGGGCTCTGGGCTGATGGCTCAGAGCCTGGAGCCTGTTTCCGATTCTGTGTCTCCCTCTCTCTCTGCCCCTCCCCCGTTCATGCTCTGTCTCTCTCTGTCCCAAAAATAAATAAACATTGAAAAAAAAAAAATTAAAAAAAAAAATACTGTTTCTTTCTAGACCTGTCATTGTTTACCTTGCAGCAAGTTATCTTTTCTTTTTTTTAATGTCATAGTAGCCCCCAAGAATTTGAATGTCAGGCCATGGTCCCAGTTATCAGAATTTCCCATTGCAACCACTGAAACTCAGGGCATTCCTTCACTGAAGTGTCTAAAATAAAGAATTTCAGTATTACAGCCCTGATAATTACACCTATGTAAAAAGAGTAGTAAGAAGTTGTTAGGAAGTCACAGTATCAGAGCAACTGGTTAAAAGTAGAAGTATCTGTTAACAAAACCTCCTTAGCAAATAATGTGGCCTCTGTTGCTCTGTTTGTCAAATTAATTGGTGTTTGATACCTTTGTTGTGTAGAGAGATCTGTCACCTACCTATTGACACCTCTTCAAGAGCACTTTGCTGTTAAAGGTAATTGTTTCATGTTTAGTCCAAAGGAAACAAACTATTTCCTTCCTCCTTGCCCATGCTGTGGAGATCCCTATATCTTCTGAGGAACATGGAACAACCAGTAACCCCTGCAGTACATCTCAGCCAGCGCTCCTTCTCTCTCTCAAAATAAATAAACTTTTCAAAAAAACAACAACCATAAGATCTAAGTTTATTTATTTATTTTGAGAGAGAAGGAGAGTGAGGGAGAAAGAATCCCAGGCAGGCTCTGCATTAGGGCAATGCCCAATGCAGGGCTCAAATCCACAAACTGTGAGATCATGACATGAGTTGAAATCAAGACTCAGACACTTAACCGACTGAGTCACCCAGGCGCCCCTTTAAGGAATTTTTAAAGAAACAATTCCTAATAAAGGACAAATAGTTACATCACATCATCTCTTTGGGCCTTAAGCCTATTTTTTGTCAAAGTAAGGTGTGGAATAATGGTAACAATAATTAATAATATTTGTAGTGCAACAAATTCTGTTATGTGGGCATCTCTTGTTTGAATCTTGTTGAAATTAGTATTGCATTCTAACTTAAAAGAATCTTTTAATCAAGTGTGCCTGTTGGTCACATGTGTATACATTGAGAATTTAGCCAGTGATAAATTTGTTCATGGTTTTTGTTTGTTTTACTCAGATGACAAGATACTACAGATCATTACAGAATTGATAAAAACAGAGAATAAGAACTGAAACTGAAAGTCATGGTCAACTGCTTTAAAAATTAAGATGAAGATACAGTCATGAAATTATGTGAAAATCGACCATCCCATTAAGTATTTCAGTACTTAAAATGTTGGTACTAGCCATAACTTAAAGGTGGTGGAAAAAAAGCACATACTTTAAACATGTGTAATTTTCTAGTTCCTTTTTAATGATGATTATTTGCAATGTATTTGCCACTACATTTACAATAAATTCTTTGGTATCATCCATGCTTTATACATCCTTATGTGCCTGCCTGTATAGATTCTGTAACTTAGTGTTGTGATTCCCTATGTATACACTCTATCCTCCAGCAGTCCTTGTCATCAGGAGAGTTTAGACCTTCTTGACCCAGAAGAGACAATGAGCTTCAAAACCAGTTGTAATGTAATTAAATTTCCATGAAAAGGAACAGCTTCAGAAGTCAGTTATTTAATATTTGATAATCAAAGTTAAAACCTAAATAAGTATACAATATTAATAGATGCTATCTATCCACTAAGCATAAAGATGCAGTGCTAGAGAACAGGCAGGAATGGTTAATGCTACTGTTAACTTTGGGATGGTAGCTTATACCATTTACCTTTTCATATAAATGACCTTGAATCCTTGTTTGCACTCATAGTTGGTAAAGTCAGTAAATGTGAGATAGTACTTGGATATTTTTTAGTGGCTTCAGTTGTTTCACTGAGAATCTTTTGAAACTCCATTTTGATTATGTAGAGGAATTTTCCCTTCATTTCTTATCAAGATTGTGGAAGAACTTCAAATATAGTCCTGTGTAGACCAAATGGCAGGAATTCTATCTGAAGGACAAAAGATTAGAATAGGAATCTAGTCCAAATGCTGGACTCTCATAATAGGTACTCAATATTTGTTGATGAGTGAATAAAAGAAGCTGTAACTTTCACTTTATGTGCAGGTGGAAGTAAAAATAAAATTAGAGATTGCTACTAAGTACTAACTTTCTGCCTGCAGTGTGATAAGGGAATTGAGAGCAAGTCAAATATGATTGCACTTTGGAATCACTAGCTAATGCCATTAATAGAAGTGGAGATGTGAGAATAAAGAGTTAGTTTGTATGCTGGAGGAGGATCAGTTTGTGACCTATGGAGACTGGAGTCCTACAATAGAACTAATGTTTCCCATCACCTGAGTGTGCAAGCTAGTGCCCAAATGTTTTTTAGATATTAACTCATTTAATCCTCACAACAACCATCACAATAGGTAGTTCATTATACCCTTTTTACAAATGAGGAGACTGAGGCACAGGTAAGTGAACTAACTAGCTCCAGATCACACTGATAATAACTGGGCCAAGAACCATTTAAATTTCCGAAATGTAACCATTATTCCTTTGAAAATGTCAAACAGTAGCATCAGGATTAGGGCCAAAGGGCCCTCACCCATCACTTGCACCCAGGTCACCATCATCTTTCACCTACATCACTGTGGTAATCTCCAAACTAGGCTCTCCCCTTCTTACTCTTCTATAATCCGTTCTCCTCCATAACTTTAAGAATAATCTTTCAATTTTTTTTTTTTTTAAATTGTAACTCCAGTATAGTTAACATACAGGGTTATTTTAGTTTCAGGTGTACAGTATAGTGATTCAACAGCTCTTTGTATTAGTGCTCATTGTGACAAGTGCACTCCTTAATCCCCATCACCTATTTAACCCATTCCCTGACCCACCTGCCTTCTGGTAACCATCAATTTGTTCTCTATAGTTAAGAATGTGTATTGTGATTTGTATCTTTTTCTCTTCTTTTTTTGTTCCTTAAATTTGACATGAGTGAAATCACATGCTGTTTGTCTTTCTCTGACTTCGTTCACTTAGCATCATACCCCCTAGTTCCATCCATGTTGTCACAAATGACAAGATTTCATTCTTTTATGGCTGAGTAATACTCTGTTGTGTGTGTGTGTGTGTGTATACATACACATGACCTACAAATTTCTAAATGATCTGTACCTTACAACTCTCCAACCTCCTTTTCTCCTGTCCCATTTCTCACAGTGCTCCAGCCACACCAGGCTCCTTTTGAATCCAACTGGCCTTTTCAACATTTGCACACGCTCTTCTCTGCTGTAAAGTACTGCTTCTGTTCTTTACCAAACAGAACTTATCCTGCATCATTGCTGTCTCCACAGACCACCCTACTGACTTCCTCACTGACCACTCTTCCTGAAGTACATCTCCCCTTCCAATTGTTCTTACGACACAATACTTTCCTCAGCATGTAACATCTGCTTTTTGATTTCTCCCACTAGACTATATGCTGCACCATGACGGTGTCACTCATGAATGTATACTGAGTACAATGCCTGGCACATACAGGCATTTAGTAAATGTCTGCCAAATGAATCATTGAGAATGAGGGAAGTGAGAACAAGGAGTCAAATATGACTGCAGCTTCTTATGGAAGTCAAGAAAGATAATTAAGGGTGGCAAGGAAGGACATGGTCACAGGTCCCACAACCACCTACACATTCAAAGACTGACTAGGATGTATGGGACTCAGAGGCTATAGTTGATTCTAGAGAATGGATACACAACAGGTTTAGCAAGGAAAAAAGACATCACATAGACTCTGGCAGAATCTACACAGGCTTCCTGTACATGTTGTGCAGTCTTTCTACCCACAGAAGCCCAGTTGAGACTCAGAGTCAAAAAGTATTTTTCTGGAGGTGGCTCATGTAGGCACAAAAATCAAAACTGTAACTATCAAAATTCCAGACTCCCAGAAGAAAAGCAAGCATTCAGTGCCCCAAGCAGGCAAAACAGTGTTATCTGAAAAACATGCAACTTTTCAAAAGCCAAGCTCCCAGGCTCCAGCCAGGAGCCAACTCTGCAGGCAGGCTCTCCTAAAGATAGTAACCTGGGGGCTGCAATGTTAACCCTCCATACACACAAAGCCTAATTTTTAGGGAATGAATACAAACTCAAAGGCTGGGGCACCAAATCAGTACTCTTTACAGATATGAAGAAACAAGGCTAAGAGGTTGAGGAATGAGATATTTTAGGATGGGAAGATCCTCACTGATTTGCAGACAAAACAAATAACCAACAGAGAGACTAAGAATAATATTAGTATGAGGGGTGCTTGGCTCACTCAGTGGGTAGAACATGCAACTCTTGAATTCAAGCCTCATGGGCATGGAGACTATTTAAAATATGTATATATATATATATATATATATATATGTATATATATATATATATATACATATATATATATATGTGTGTGTGTGTGTGTGTATAATATTAGCATCAGAGAGAACCCAACAAAGAACTAAACAAGATTATCAGGAACAAGTTGGGAAGGCTTTTTGGCTTTCCTCAGCAATGAATGCTTAGGATCTTGAGGAGATGAACAGATAAAGTCGATAGTGGGCATTTTTTGCTTTCAGGTGACCATGAGATCTTAGAATTAAACAGACTGTCTCATTGAATCACTGTCCAAAAATGCTTACATAAAAGCAAACGGCACTAGAAGAGAGGCCATGGACAAGGAAAACGGAGAGGCTGAGGAATTAGAAGTCAGAATCTAATCCTAATTCATTGTGAATAAGTGAAAGGTAAGGAGGGTGATTAAGAAAGAGAATGTCAGAATTTATATATGTATGTATGTTTATTTTGAGAAAGTGCATGCATGCACGAGCAAGCGGGAGGTGGGGGCAGAGAGAGAAGGAGAGAGAATATCAAACAGGCTTTGCACTGTCAGTGCAGAGTCCGACACAGGGCTCAATCTCACAATATGATCATGACTTGAGCCAAAGTCAGGAGCAGGATGCTTAACTGAATGAGCCACCCAGGTGTCCCAACAATTTCAGGATTTAAAATTTGAGATGTAATTGTTGCAATAAGTAAACCTAATGCTGGTAGACAACAAAATAGACATGGGTATCACAGAAGATAGGTTCAGAAACAGGATGATCAATATGTTTTAACAGTGTGCACGCAGGAAAAGGATGGAGAAGACTAGGCCAGTGCTATTGTGCTATGGTTGGTGGGAAAGCAGCAAAGTGCCGGACCTTAAATACAGGGCCCTAGAGATACACGGTGGCAGAAAGGAGGCAGAAGGGAGGGAGGGGATCGTATGAGAAAATGGCATTCTCTTCAGGTAAGAAGTTGTTGAATCCTGGTAGTGGTAGAGGAATATTTCAATCTCTTCTCAAGGTACATCAATTCTTACATTCACAAGTAGAACAGTCTTAATTAGAGAAGATTAGCTGGAAGGAAAGGAAACATTAAAGGAAAGCAGATTTCTATTAAAAACTTTTTTCCAGGGGCACCTGGGTGGCTCAGTCGGTTGAACTTCCAACTTCAGCCCAGGTCACAATCTCACGGTTTGTGAGGCTGAACCCCACATGGGACTCTGTGCTGGCAGCTCAGAGCCTGGAGCCTGCTTTGGATTCTGTGTCTCCTCCTCTCTCTGTCCCTCCCCTGCTCATGCTCTGTCTCTGTCTCTCAATAGTAAATAAATGTTTAAAAAAAAAATTTTAAGCATTTTTTTCCATTAAAAATTTTTTAGGGGCTCCTGAGTGGCTCAGTTGAGGGTACAAGTTTGGCTCGGGTCATGATCTTGCAGTTTGTGCTTTGAGCCCACTGGGCTCACTGCTATGAGCACAGAGCATGCTTCAGATCCTCTGTCCCCCTCTCTCTGCCCCTCCCCTGTTTGAGCTCTCTCATAAAAAAAACATTGAAAAAAATTGGGCGGGGGGGGGACACCTGGGTGGCTCAGTCAGTTGACGGTCCGATTTGAGCTCAGGTCATGATCTTAAGTGATCTTATTTTTTTAAGGGCTCCTGGGTGGCTCACTTGAGCATACAAGTTTGGCTTGGGTCATTATCTCGTGGTTCATGAATTTGAGCCCCACATCCGGCTGGCTGCGGTCAGTGCAGAGCCCACTTAAGATCTTCTGTCCTCCTCTCTCTCTGCCTCTTCCCGGCTTGTGCTCTTTCTCAAAAATAAATAAATCTTCAAAAAAAATTTTTCAACTGAACATTATGTGATAAGCACTGAACTAAGAGCTTTATTATATTTTTGTTTAGTCCTGACCACAATCCTAAGGGGAGACGGATAATTTATTTCCAATTTATAGATGAAGAAATTGAAGCTAAGAAGCTAAATTTTCTGAGGTCACTCAGCTAGTGAGGAAAAATGAAAAGACCATTCAAAAATAATCTGAGCAGTATATAGGCATAAGGATAGATGTATAGATCTATGGAACAGTATTGAGAATTCACAAATAAACCCACCCATCTATGGTAAGCTGCTTTTTAATAAGCGTGCCAAGACCATCAATAGATAAAAAGCAGTCTTTTCAAGAAATGATGCTGGGACAAATGGTTATCCATATGCAAAAGAATTAATTTGGACCCTGATCTTATACCATATTCAAAAAATTAAGTGCATCATAAAGCTAAAAGTAAAAACACTGGTTCTTCAAAGGACACCATCAAGGAAGTAAAAAGTCAACCCATGTAATGCAACAAATTATTTGAAAATCCTAATAAAGGACTTGTATTTAGAATATATAAAGAAATGTTACAACTCAATGGTAAAAGAGAACCCAATTAAAAAATGAGCAAACTAGGAATAGAAGGAAATTACCTCAACATCATCAAGGACATAGATGAAAATCCCACAGCTAACATCATACCGATGTTGATGAAAAACAAAGCTTTTACTCTAAGATCAAGAATGAGCAAGGATACCCACTCTAACCACTTTTATTCAGCATAGTACTGAAAGTACTAGCTAGAACTATGCAAAAAAGAGAAATAAAAGGCATTCAAATAAGAAAGGAAGAAGTAAAATTATCTCTATTTACAGGTGACATATATGTAGAAACCCGTTACCTCTCTCCCTCTCTCTTTCACACACGCACACACACAGTTAGAACTAATATTCAGCAAATTTGTAGGATTAAAAAATTAACATCTAAAAATCAGTTGCATTTTTACATACTTAACAAAGAACAGTCAAAAAAATTTAAGAAAACAATCCCATTTGCAATGGCATAGAAAATAATGAATTATTTAGGAAGAAGTTTAGCCAAGGAGGCAAAAGACTTGTGTACTAAAACACTGCTGAAATAAATTAAAGATGACACAAATAAAAGGAAAATAAATGCTTATGGATTGGAAGACTGAGTATTGTTCAAATGTCTATACTACCCAAAGCAATCTACAGATTTAATGCAATCCCTATAAAAGTCCCAATGGTATTTTTTACAGAAATAGAAAAAACAATTCTAGGGGTTCCTGGGTGTCTCAGTTGGTTGAGTGTCTGACTCTTGATTTCTGCTCAGGTTGTGGGATCAAGTCCATGTCAGGCTTATGCTGAGGGTGAGGCCTGCTTAAGATTCTCTCTCTCTCTCTCTCTCTCTCTCTCTCTCTCTCTCTCTCTCTCAGGTCATGATCTCATGGTTTGTGGGTTTGAGCCCCACATCAGGCACTTATAGTGCAGAGCCTGCCTAGGATTCTCTCTCTCCCTCACTCTAACCCTACCTGACTTGCGCTCTCGCTCACTCTCTCTCAAAATAAAAAATTAAGGGGCGCCTGGGTGGCGCAGTCGGTTAAGCGTCCGACTTCAGCCAGGTCACGATCTCGCGGTCCGTGAGTTCGAGCCCCGCGTCAGGCTCTGGGCTGATGGCTCAGAGCCTGGAGCCTGCTTCCGATTCTGTGTCTCCCTCTCTCTCTGCCCCTCCCCCGTTCATGCTCTGTCTCTCTCTGTCCCAAAAATAAATAAACGTTGGAAAAAAAAAAATTTTTTTTTAATAAATAAATAAATAATTAATTAATTAAAAAAATTATCTGTCTTCCTCTGTCCTTCTACCCTCCTTGCACGCTCTCTCTCTAAAATAAAAAAAATAATAGGGGCGCCAGTCCGACTTCGGCTTAGGTAACGATCTCGCAGTTCATGAGTTGGAGCCCCACATGGGGCTCTGTGCTGACAGCTGAGAGTCTAGAGCCTGCTTCCAATTCTGTGTCGTCTTCTCTCTCTGCCCGCCCCCCCCCCCATTCAAGCTCTGTCTCTCTCAAAAATAAATAAAAGCTAAAAAAAATTTTTTAATAAAATAAAAAGTAATTTTAAAAAATAAAAATTAATAAAATTAAAAATTAAAAAAACAATTCTAAAATTTATAATGGAACAACAAATGACCCCAAAAGCCAAAACAATCTTGAGGAAAAAGAACAAAGCTGAAGGTCTCACACTTCCTGATTTCTAAACATTACAAAGCTACAGTAATCACAACAGCATGGTATTGGGATACCCAAGACAGACATATAAATCAACAGAACAGAATAGAGGGCACAGAAATAAATCCACACCTACATGGTCAAATGATATTCAAGAAGTGTGCCAAAACCAAACAATGGGGAAAGGATAGTCTCTTCAACAGAAGCTACTGGGAAAATTGGATATCCATATGCAAAAGAATGAAACTGCACCCCATCTTACATCATACATAACAACAATCAATTCAAAATGGATGTGGGGCGCCTGGGTGGCTCAGTCGGTTGAGCGTCCGACTTCAGCTCAGGTCATGATCTCACGGTCTGTGAGTTTGACACCCGTGTCAGGCTCTGTACTGAATCTCAGAGCCCGGAGCCTGCTTCGGATTCTGTGTCTCCCTCTCTCTCTGCCCCTCCCCTGCTCATGCTCTGTCTCTCTGTCTCAAAAATAAATAAAACATTAAAAAAATTTTTTTAAAAATGGATTAAACACTTAAAGCAAGATTTAAAACTGTAAAGCTCCTACAAGAAATGTAAAGGGAAAGCTTCATAACACTGGTAATGGAAATGGTTTATTGGATAGGCCACTAAAAGCACAGGCAAGAAAAGCAGGTAACATCAAAGTAGAAAGTTTCTGCATGGCAAAGGAAACAATCAAAAGAGATAAAAGGCAACCTATGGTACAGGAGAAAATATTTGCAAGCCATGTATCTGAAAAGGGGTTAATATCCAAAATAAGTACTCCTACAACTCAATAACAACAACAACAACAACAAAACCCAACAACAAATAACCCTAAATTATCTGATTTTAAAAATGAGCAAAGGACTATGAATAGACATTTCTCCAAAGAAGATGTAAAATGACCAGTAAGTATATGAAAAGATGACCGACACTGATAACCATAAGGGAAATGTAAATCAAAACCATAATGAGGTATCACTTCACACCTGTTAGGATGGCTATTTAGAAAATAATCACTGTTAGCAAGGATGTTCGAAGTGCAAACTGCACACTGATGGTAGGAAGGTAAAATGGTGCAGTTGCTATGGAAAACAGTATGGAGGTTCCTTAAAAAATTAAAAATAGAAACACCATATGATCTACCTTCATTCCCACTTCTGGATATTTATCCAGAAGAACTGGAATCACCATCTTAAAGACATATTTATACTTTCATGTTTACTGCAGCATTATTCACAACAGCCAAGTAGAAACAACCTAAATGTTCGATGACAGATGAATGGATAAAGAAAAGGTGGTAAATGCATATCATGGAATATTTTTCAACTTTTAAGAAGAAGGGAATTCTGCAATATGTGACAACATGAATAAACATAGAGGACATTATGTTAAGTGAAATAAGCCAGTCACAGGACAAATACTGCATGATTCCACATACATGAGGTATCTAAAGTGGTCAAACTCACAGAAACAAAATAGAGTGGTGGTTGTTAGGAGCCGGGAAGGAAGAGAAATGCAGAGCTGCTATTCAATGGTATTAAGTTTCAACCACATAACATAAAAAAATTCTAGAGATCTGCTATACAACACTAATACCATATGTGTGTACTTAAAATTTATTAAGAGGGTAGATCTCACATGTGTTTTTCACCACAATAAAAAAAAACAAAGGATATGAATAGGTTTTTTCCCCACAGAAGATACACAAGTGGCTAAAATTCATGGAAAGATGTTTAAGAGTGTTAATAATTAGAGAAATGCAAATGAAAACCCTAACGAGGTACTTCCTCACCACTACTAATAGAACTAAAAAGGCAGACAATATCAAGTGTTGGTAAGAATTTGGAGAAAATGGACCCCTCATACATTGCTGGAGGAATATATAATTGTGCAACCACTTTGGCAAACAGTTCCTCAAAAAGTTAATCAAAGAATCAATACATGGCCCAGCAGCAATTCCATTTCTAGCTATACACCCCAAAGAAATAAAAACCTATGTCCACAGAAAAAGCTGTACATCACCCAAAGAGCCAAAGCAATCTTGAGAAAGAAGCACAAAGCAGGAGATACCAAGCTGCCAGATTTCAAATTATACCACAAAGCTATAACAGTCAAAACAGTATGGTACTGGCAAGAAAAAAGACACACAGAGATCAATGAAATAGGACAGAGAGCCCACAAGTAAACCCATGTTTAGGAGGTCAAGATGCACTTGGGGCTTCATTGGTTGAGCATCCAACTTCAGCTCAGGTTATGATCTCACAGTTCATGAGTTCGAGCCCTGTGTCGGGCTCTGTGCTGACAGTTCAGAGCCTGGAGCCTGCTTTGGATTCTATGTCTCCTTCACTCTCTGTCCCTCCCTCCCTTCATGTCTTTCTCTCTCTCAAAAATAAACCAACATTTAAAAAAAATGAGAAGGTCAATTAATCTATGAGAAAGGAGACAAGAATATATCATGGGGAAAAGACAGTCTTCTCAGGAAATGGTTTTGGGAAAACTAAATAGCTACATGCACAAGAATGAAAATGGACCACTATCTTACACCATATATGAAAACAAATTCAAAATGGATTAAAGACTTGAATGTAAGATCTGAAACCAAAGAACTGCTAGGAAAAAACACAGGAAATAAACTTTCTGCCATTGGTCTTAGCAATAATTTTTTGACGAGTCTCCTGAGGAAAGGGAAACAAAAGCTAAAATAAAGAAATGAGATTATATCAAATGAAAAATCTTTTGGACCGTGAAAGAAACCAGTAACACAACAAAAAGGCAGCCTACTAAGTGGGAAAAGATATTTTCCAATCATACATCTGATAAGGGGTTAATATCCAAACTATCCAACCAACCATTATAAAATGGGCAGCAGGGGCACCTGGGTGGCTCAGTCAGTTGAGCATCCCACTTCAGCTCCAGTCATGATCTTGCAGTTTGTGAGTTCAAACCCTGTGTTAGGCTCTGGACTGACAGCTCAGAGCCTGGAGCCTGCTTCAGATTCTGTGTCTCCCTCTCTCTCTGCCTCTCCCCAACTTGTGCTCTCTCTCTCAAAAATAAATCAACATTAAAAAAAAAAATGTAAAGAAATGAATGTTACAGGAATGTATTCTCCAGAATACGGGAGAATTATGTTATAGTCTAGAATGCAATTCTAAAATACAATCTAGAATGCACAATGTCTGGAACAAATCAGATGCTTCCTAAGCAGTTCACACATATAAGCCTCTAAGCTGAAACAGAAATAGCAGATATGGTAATAATACAGAAATGTGGGCCATAATGCTGAGGAACACTGAGCATCTGTCAGTCTCTCCAAAGTACTAAGAAACACTGCTCCTGAAGGATAAAACTTTAACATCCAGACTTGCCACATGGGAAGAAAATAAATTCAGCCACTCTATCCATTCATTTCAAACCCACATAGCTAAACACACTTAGAGAGTGGAGCCTGCCTCTCAACAGGGCACCTAACTTCCAACAGGGCAACCGAACTTGCTACTTGCTGAAAGCTTTTGTTAACTGCAGACCCTTGGTGGCTTTTCTCATAAATTCTAAGAAATATGTGACAAGGCAGCCCTCAACAGCTGCTCTGTTTTGATCTGCACCCTGTGATTTGACATTCAAGTAGCTGCATTACATATCATGTCCTTCAGCCTTCCCCTTTGTTGTTCTTCAATAGGACCAGCTTTGCTTTCCATTTAGGACAAAGGGTTATTTTACCACAGTCTAAAGGTACTAATTGCTGCCCTCTTTGTTGTCTGTGTGGTAGGGAAAGAAAAGACACGATAGATCTTCCTTATTTAACAGAGGAGCCTGAGGTTATTTTAACATAGGACGCCCCACTGGACATGAAAAAGAACTTTCTGCAACCTGCAGCCTCATCATTTAAAATAATAAAAGTAACAATAAGCACAGAGATGTACTAGCTTTATCTTTCATGTGGTTGGGAAAAATTCACTGTGTACAGTGAGCCTACTTCAAATTCACGTCTTTGCCAATCACCTTGAGATAACTACTTCAGGAGAATTTAACTATCCTTATCTAAACATTTGTAGGATTCCCTCCCCACCAGAAAACACTGCTCCCCAAACAAGGACATATCAATTGAACCGATATTTTGAGAAATCTCACTTAGGGAATGGATTTGCGCAACATTAAAAGAAAAAGACAGGGGCGCCTGGGTGGCTCAGTTGGTTAAGCGGCCGACTTCGGCTCAGGTCATGATCTCAAGCCCCGCATCAGGCTCTGTGCTGACAGCTCAGAGCCTGGAGCCTATTTCAGATTCTGTGTCTCCCTCTCTCTCTGACCCTCCCCCATTCATGCTCTATCTTTCTCTGTCTCAAAAATAATAAAATAAAAAAAACGTTAAAAAAAAGAAAAAGACATTTTCACTTGTGAACACAAGCAGCACATGAGCATTGCTTTCCAAAAGGCATCCCTCACCATCTAACTGAAAATACTCCCCATTCACTTTCCAGGGCAGCACACTCAAATTGCTGCAGACTTACTACGTGAGAGAGAGAGAGAGAGAGAGAGAGAGAGAGAGAGAGAGAGACAAAGCAAGAGCTGGGGACAGGTAGAGAGAGAGGGAGAGAGAGAATCCGAAGCAGACTCTGTGCTGTCAGTGCAGAGCCCAACACAGGGATCCTATGACCTGAGCCCAAATCGAGGGTCAGATGCTTAACCGACTGAGCCACCCAGGCACTCCTGATATCGTTTACATTTTGTTCACAGTTTTACTTTCAGCCTCTCCCCTCCCCATTCTGTGCAAGCAGAGGCCTTGTGTATCCTATCCACTGCTGCAAACCTAGAGCAGTGCCCAGTACTTAGTAGGCACTTGTTAAATAATGGCTGTGAAACGGCAGAGAGAGACAACTACAGTATTTAGGTACAGTGATATTCTAGTAACAGATCTTTTTTTAAAGATCCTTTATTGGTTTGTCTTGGATCTGCTAATTAATTTAAAATGCATGTTCACACCAAGAATGGAAGGTGGAAAGAAAGCTGAACATTTAAACAACCTATCAGTCACTGCTAAGGTACAAACCCACCCATTTTTTCCCCTCACTCTTCAGATCAGCTTCCTTTATGAGACCGTCTCTTCACTCTGAGCAAGGCTGCCAGATAACCAAATTTGTCCTCTCCCAACAATTTAAACTTGTTTATTCAGCACCAGTGCTCTCTGTGAGAAACTAAGTCAACTGTCACTTTCTCATGTCATCACCTGCTAAGAGGTCGCTGGTTCACAGAAATCAGATACAGTCTGTGGTCATCACACTCCAAATGGCTTCACACTTCTCTTAGCCTTGAAGCCTTGCTTCTTTTTCCCTAGCTCAACTTGTGCCTCCTGGCACATGCTTGGGGTAGGGAACTCTGCCTGCCTTGCTAAACTACACCGCAGAGGCTCCAGGTTTATCACAAAAAGGTCCAACCAGCTCTGACCCGCTGGGCTCCTCCATCTTTTGTGGACTCTGTTCCCTCAGCTTTACTCTTCTTTCTAAGCAGTGGCCCAAGGGTGGACTCAAAGCCTTTTCTTGGTTCTCGCTTAGCATTTAACGAACATAGAAGAGCATAAGGATGAATGTCCAGGCTAGAATCACAGACTTGGGTTTAAATCCTAGTTTTCTGCTTACTAGCTGTGTATCTTCAAGCAAGCACTTGATCCTCTCTAAAAATTCTCTCATTTGTAGAATTGGTAAAATAACTGTACCTCTTTCGTACGATTGAAGTGATGGTTAAATGCTACAATAAATAAAAGTGCAACATAACAAGACCTAAGAAGTCACTGAATGCTGGCAATAACAAGGTCCTATGTGATCTGGCCCCATGACCTCTGCCACCTCATCTGCTGCTCTCCTTTTCACTCCTACTCCAGCTACACTGGTGTCCTTGCTGTTCTTCCACATGGCAGACCTGCTCATGCCTTGGGGCCCCTGCATCACTATTTTCTCTGGCTAGGATGCTACCCCCTCAGATGTCCACATGGCCAACTCCCCCATTTCCTAGAGTTCTCTGCCCAAATTTTTCCAGTGAACTTTATCTAACCAATGTATTAAATAATGCAATCTACCTGCGGCACTCCCCATGTGCCAGTCCCTGTATTGCTTGTCTCTCCGGGCACTTCCATCCCTATAAACTCCATGAAGACCGGGATATTTGTCTGTTCCGTTCACTGATATATAATCCAACTTCCAAAAGAACAGTTTCACTTATGAAGTTACAAAACTTTGCTCCCGGAGTACACAGGCCCTGTTCTACTCAATCTGCTCTTTCTATGTCCACATATAATAGTGATCACCATTTTTCAGGACTAACCTGGGTTCCCTGTTTTCTAACTTCAAGGCCACATGCATATGAAAAATGCTATTTTTGAAACAGATTACACATAAATATAGTTCAAAATTCAAAAGATCATGACAGTGTATAGCAGGAAGACCCTCTGTCTCTTATTTCTGTCTCCCAGGATTTCTTCCCAAAGGCAATCAATGTTACCAGTTTCTTGTATATCTTTCCAGAGAGATTCTATGCATATATAAACATATATGTAGATATTCTCCTTTTTTTTACACAAGTGACAATATATTTGACATACTGCTCTGTACCTTGCTTTATTTAACAGTGTATTTTGAAAATCCTTCTACATCAGTCCATAACCATCTACCTCATTCTTTTTTTTTTTTTTTTTTTAAGTAGGCTCTACAACAAGGAGCCCAACTTGGGGCTTGAACTTACCATCCTAAGATCAAGACCCGGGCTGAGATCAAGAGTTGGATGCTTAACCAACTGAGTCACCCTGGTGCCCCCTGCCTCATTCTTTTTAACAGCTGCATAATATTTTGTGTTTTAGATGTCCCTTATTGAAAGCAATCAACGCTTTGCTTTTAACAAGGATATTGTGATAAACCCCTTTTTATAAAGTAATTTTGCACTGATGCAGAATAATTATCAAAGAGTGGAAATGCAGAGTTAAAGATTATGTACATTTTAAATCTTTACAGATCTTGCCAAATTGTCTTCCAAAATGGCTGTACCAATTTACACTCTCACCAAAAACAAGAGGTCTATTTCCCTAAATCCTCTTACCAAACGTTTGAACTTTTATCAATCAGATTATGTACAATATAGTATCTCATGATGGATTTAGCTTGCTTTTTTCTTGTTATGAGTGAATCATGGAGGACTGTTCCCTCCTGACACCTTGGATCTACATGGGCAATTCTACCATCTAAAGGGAAAGGAGCAAAGAGAGCATCAGGCTATCACAGTCTGTAGAAAAGCTTTCAAGGCCCACTGAAGCAAGTCACTTAGTCTCCCGTATTTCAAAAGAGCTGGGGCCTGAAGTGGCCCCAAACAGAATGCTACTTTGCTTACTACTCTTTTACTTCTTCTCAATGTCCAATTCTTATCATATATGTAGGTATATCAGCAAAATTATGGCAGTTATTATTTTCCTCAGCCACACTGGATACCAGAAATTCACTTCTCTGACTTCAAGTATCCTAAACACTTTCCAATTTGGGCACTTAACTACATTAATAGAAAACAGTCTTTAGTAAATTTAATTTTTAGTGACCAATATAAATTTTAGTGACTTAAAATCAAAAGTGAGCTCAAGGATCTTGAGGTGCTAACAAAATAGTTCACATATCTGGTAACAACCCCAACCCACCTACTCTGTTTGCTAAACAAGGTATTGTTAGTAAATGCATTCCTCCTACCTCAATCACTGTCCAAGCCCTGGGGCAGGATGAGGGTGGGGGTTTTTCATTGAAGATGAAGTGCCAAACTGGAAAAAAACAAAACAAGGTAACTTTAGTTCTATTATATTAATACTCTCTTGCGGGTTCCAAAAACCACACCTGAAAATAAGCAGGGTCAAATCATGGTTAATCAACCTTCATTATAAAAGCCTGGGCTTAATTAGGTCCTACATCTTTTTTTTGTTTGTTTAATATTTGTTTATTCATCTTGAGATAGAGGTGAGAGAGAATCTCGAGCAAGCTCCACATTGTCAGCACGGAGCCCAATGTGGGGCTTGAACCCATGAGCTGTGAGATCATGACTTAAGCCAAAATCTAGAGTAGGACACTTAACTGACTGAGTCACCCATGTGCCCCTAGGTTCTATGTCTTTAAAGTATTTTAGATCTACCTAGTGCCTTTAAGGTGCATTGCACCCAGGTCTCAAATTAGAAAAGAGAAATTAATTTTAAAGACTCCTCATAAGAAAAATTAAAAGCCCTTAACTTGGACCATATTGTTCATACCACAAATACTGCATCTAAATGGCCTCCAGTCTTTTTCCCTACAATCCATTTTCCACACATCAGCCAGAATAATCTTTTAAAACAAAAGACAGATTTTCTCTCTTTGGATTAAGACCTCTTCAGTGGCTTCAGGTAAAGTCTTTAGCATTTAATGTACCTTCAAGACACTGCATGACCTTGCTGTTCAAACAGTATCATGGTGATTATGGAACAGGGAGCCAGGCTGAGTTTGAATCCTTGTTCTACCCTTTACTATCTGTGGGACCTTGGCCGAATTAATTTTCCTCTTACTCCTCAATTTTCTTATCTATAAAATGAGGACAATAATAGACTCTATCTCATAGAGTTGTCGTGAAGATTAAATACTATAATAATATTCATATGGATCATAACACAGTACCAGACATACAAGTTTTGGGTCAGTATTAACGATTATCTCACTTTTTCTCTCCCTTACAACTCTGTGTTCCAGCCATTCCTTATCAGGTAGACCCTAGAATGTTACAAGAGCCATAATTTCAGAGCTTCCAACATCCTATTCCTTTTTGTGGGGAATTGTCACCCAAATCCCTCTTCTCTTCTTTCAAGCCCCCCACCTTCTGTCTTAGCTTAACCATCACTTGCATGGGAAGCCTTTCCAGACCAGGTCAATTAGCTCTACCATGGGCTCCATGATACCCAGACGGGGCTGCCAGATGTTATAAGGCCCAGTTAAATTTGAATCTCAGATAAACAATAATCTTTTAGTTTAAGTATGACCCACAAAATATCTGGATATCAGATAAATAACAATCTGTCAGTATAAACGTGTCCCATGCAATATTTGAAACAGACTCATGCTAAAATTTATCTGACACTTCATTTTAACTGGGTGTCCTGTTTTTTATTTGTCAAGCCTACACCCAGGAGATCCTCTATCACAATAATTTTTGAAATGTGACAAGTGGTTGTTTCTCCCACTAGAGTGCCAGCTCTGTGCCGGAAGGACCCCGGAAACTTTTTTCTTAAGTAATATCTACACCCAACTTGGGGCTCAACTTGAGATTAAGAATTGCATGCTCCACCAACTGAGCCAGCCAGGCACCCCAGGACTCATGAAGCCCTCATAGCTGTCTTAGACCTGGCATCGCAGGCAGTCCACAAATACCAAGGAATGTATCACCCATCAGTACAAAGCTCAGGTACTGCCTGTTGGGAGTTAACTACAGACACTAGCCTCACATCCACAGGAGGATAAAATGACCCTTCTGCTTTTTCACAATATCTCCAGAGTGATATTGACTTCCCAATGAAGGCTTTAAGGTGACCCCCCTACTTCATGTTCAAAAAGGACTTTGAGTTTTCACTTATTTCACTTGACTCTCAAGGCAAGTATTAACAACCACATTTAACAAATGAGGAAACAGAGGCTCAGAGAATGTAAACAGCTAGCCCAGGATGACCAATAAATGGGAGCAACAATATTGACCCTAGAAGTTGACTTTGTGCTCCTTCCACTGTACCAAATGGCCATCTGGGCTAATGAGAAGGCTCAGAATTCCTAGGTCCTTCCTCCTCATCCAGAAAGCTTCTCAAGGAAAAACTCTGATATCTGAGCCCTCTCCACAGATTTAACTGCTCCTCCCTTAATGGTCCCCCAGCAAAAGCTTGAGAGAAGCCAAGTCCTAGCACCTGTATCTTGAAAGAGCGGCAATTCTTACCTCATCTCTCAAGTTACAAATGACACTGTTTAGGTCTATAACTAAAGACCTTGCTCAGAGTTACAGGGAAATAGGAGTCAAACTTACCAGAACCCCAAATCTGTCTCTTTTCTCTTTCCTCCATCTCTACGAGTCAACACCCCCACATGCAACTAAATTTCTAGGGACAGGGATTTTAATTTGATTATACACATTTCTCTGCTTTCTTCTGACATGAGGTGGGAATGGCTCAACCTGCTCTTGCAACCCCACTTCTTGGAGTTCTTCTGGAAAGTTCATCAAACTGAGGGTTGTGGGTTTTCTGCCACTGAGAAATGCCTACAAGGCTGACTAGATGCTACTTGTGCCCCTTTTCCTCAGGATACGAGCCCCTTAGGAAGGTTCTCTCAGGCAGAAGACTCCAACTTCTACCAGGACAGGAAGCTAGGAACCAAACCAGCAGTGCCCTGAGGAAACTGCCGCATCCAGTCTAGTCTTTCCTGCGTGGGCACTCCGCTTCTGGTTCCAGCTTTATTTTTTTGAGCTTCTGAAGGAGCAAAAACGGAGAGCAGGGAATAATCAAGGAGGATTGAGCTGCCCCGGGGAGCGGGTTAGAAGCTAATGACATAAAACAGAAAAGGCCGTGAGCAATTCGATCAAGCTAGCAATGCAACCCTCCAACCATGTTATGCACGTAACAGCTCCAGTTTACTTGGTTTGGGGTGGCAAGGGCGGAGCAAATGTTTTAAGACTGCAAATCGGCAATCGGAGGTTCGCGGGGCACTTTTTCTGGTTGATTTCTGCACTACTGCCTGCCTGGCTGGCTGGAGTAGCTCCCAGATACGTAGCGCAGAGGAACTTGCGGAGGCCCTGCTCCCCGAGAGCGGCGCAAAGAGGGACACCCGGGTCCTGGGGTCCCGCCTAAAAAAAAAATTATAAACGCAGTCGAATTAGAATTACTGCTTGTATGGGTTACTAAGAAAACTCCTGTGCTGACAGGATTCTAGTTGGAGCCTTCGTTTGGAGTTTGGAAGCTAACTTTTGCAAAATTACCAACCTGGATTAGAGGCTGCGTAGAAAGCGCTAGCACGTACGAGATTAACCGGACCAGGACTCGGCGACAGCCGCGGAATCTTTTTCCCGGAGCAATTGAGCCCCTGGGCGGTACTCGGCGCCCTCTCGGCCAGGCCACCGCCCCGCCCCCACCCTTGGAGGCGCGCACTGCTCCAGCTGCTAACCTGGGTTACCTGGGTAACGCAGGACGCGCGCGGAGCTGGCAACTCCCCGCGGGTGCGCTCATACTCGAGTAGCTCCTCCTCTCCCTTGCGGGCTGCGCAAGCCGGACGCTGCCTGCCGCTCGCTCAGAAGCGGTTCTTTAGCCGGGAAAACTCGGCCTCGTGCCGCTCAGTAATCAGCCAGTGAGAAGCCAGGGGTGTGGTAGAGGGCAGAAGCCCGCCGAGTACTTAGGGCCTCGCCGCCGATTTCGCCAGCCTATTTCGCACTTTCTTGAGGGCCTTCGGTTCCCCGCAGGTGGGGAATCACCGAGCAGCCACCAGACTGCATAATGGTGACCCCCTGCCCCACGAGTCTCGTGAGCCCCGCCGCCCGGGCTAGGAGGCGGGACGACCAGAACCTCCGCGCCCCGGTGAAGAAGAACAGGCGCCCACGTCTCCGGAGGAAGCAGCCGCTGCAGCCACTGAGCCCGTGCCCACTCCCCGGAGACTCCGGTGTTTGCGACGTGTTCGAGTCCCCCAGCTCCGGATCTGATGGTGCAGACAGTCCAGCAGCTTCCGCGGCGCTAGGCTGCAGCCCCCTACCTGCTCCTGCCCAGCAGTTGGAGCAGCTAGATCTACAGACCTTTCGTGACTACGGTCAGAGCTGCTACGTCTTCCGCAAGGCGAAGGAGAGCCACTTCCACCCGCGGGAGTCGCTGGCGCGGCAGCCACAAGTGAGGCGCTGGTAGAGCGAGCACCCCACCGCCTCTCCTCTTGCTCTTTCTTCGGCTGTTTGCTCTCCGCAGCGCCCCCGCCCGCGCTCACGGAGGTTCTCAGTCCAAGCGGGAAGGGGCTTTGGAGGACCGGGCCACCGTCCTGGTTTTACAAATGGAGAAGAGTGGGGCCTAGATGGCTTAAGTGACTTGTCCGAAGTTTCCATACTGGTTAGCGGGGACACGGTAGAATGCAGACGAGTCAAGAAAGTTTCTAGCCTCGAGTAAGGACTCCTCCCGACCCCGGGCAAGCTATTTAACAATTCTGAGCTTGTTTCTTAATCTGAATAGTAGGGGCCCTTTCCTCTCACTTGAATTGATCCGAGGATTACACAAGGTAATGTGTAATACACACGCGGCCCGAGGGCCAGGTACGAATGTGAGCATTCCGGCCCCTTGCCCGTCCATTGCTCTCTGCGCAGCAGCGCTGCCCAGTTTTTCCCCAGTTACCAGCGCATTTACGTTTCTCCTTTGTGCCTTCCTCCAGGGAAGCTCCCTAGGTTTTTTTGGCTGGTCCCTGACGCAGACCTTCTTTGCGCTAGGCTCAGCCGGTCCTCTCCCCACCTCCCTCCCGGCAGGTAACGGCGGAATCCCGCTGTAAGCTGCTTAGCTGGCTGATCCCCGTGCATCGCCAATTTCGTCTCTCCTTCGAATCGCTGTGCCTGGCGGTGAACACTCTGGACCGCTTTCTTACCACCACCCCTGTGGCTGCAGACTGCTTCCAGCTGCTGGGGGTCACGTCCCTGCTCATCGCTTGCAAACAGGTACTTGCACACGGGGTCTTAGGGGACTGCCAAACTCTTGGCCACTCTCTGGTCACCACCCGGCTTTCCAAGTGCACACGACTTAGTGCTGGGCTTTCTGAATTAATTTTGTTATACATTTCCAAACGTATGCACCCCACAGCTTTAACTTGACAGTTTTCCCCCACCCCCAACCAACAGTCCTTTCACCCGGCCCCCAAAGAAATAGGCTGAAGTCAGTCCCAAGAGTAAGTCCCAACAGCTCGTGGTAGCCTTGTTATTCTAGGCCCCCCGGGGGGAAAAGTCTTTAAAACTTCTCAAATCTTTTTTTAGCTGGACTACTGTCCAGTTAGAGAAACTACGCTGGAACTATACCCCAGGTGATTAAAGGGGAAGTAACGCAGAGGCGACGGCCCAGCTATCTCGCTGGAAGGGATGGGGGACAGAGGGAGTGCTGGTTTTCTCCGGGATTTCATATGGGGGTGGGCGTCCGGCCCTGGATGCTGCTTTGCGGGGTCTGAACGCCCCTGTATTAACAGGTGGAGGTGCACCCGCCACGCGTGAAACAGCTCCTGGCCCTGTGCTGCGGTGCCTTCTCCCGGCAGCAACTCTGCAACCTCGAGTGCATCGTGCTGCACAAACTGCACTTCAGCCTCGGCGCACCAACCATCAGCTTCTTCTTGGAGCATTTCACTCACGCCCGCGTGGAGGCTGGGCAGGCTGAAATCTCCGAAGCCCTGGAGGCACAAGCCTTGGCCCGCGGCGTGGCGGAACTGAGCCTGGCCGACTATGCCTTCACCAGCTATACTCCCTCCCTGCTGGCCATCTGTTGTCTGGCGCTGGCCGACCGTATGCTCCAGCTCCCGCGCCCGGTGGACTTGCGCCTAGGCGGGCACCCTGAGGCTGCACTGCAGGACTGCCTGAGCAAGCTGCAGCTACTGGTGGCCATAAACGAAACCTCCCTGACTCACATGCTGCCCTTCCAGATATGCGAGAAGTGCAGCCTGTCCCCGAAATTGAAATGAAAGAGACCTTGGGTTTCCTTTTTTATCCTAGCCCAGCTGCTGGACCTCTCCCATTCCTTTGAAGGAGTACAGTTTTGGCCCACAGAGGGGTTCAGGGCTCCTACTTGATCACGAGGTCATCCTGCAGGTTGCAAATAGTGTAGCATCTCCTTGTTTATTTATTTTCCTAAGAGCACATGAGAGACCCGAGTTTTTCCCCAATAAAAAGACTATCTGTGTTGGTTTGTCTGAATGCTAGGATTGCCCGTGTTATCTCAAGGGAAGGAAGGTGAAAGCAGTTGGGGAATAGAGGCTGTCCTTAACGATGGAAGGGTCCTGCCTCCCTTCAGTCCACTCTGTAGCTAGCATACCTATGTGGGAACACCAGGTCTGAGGGTCCCTTATAGGCCTGTATCCTGTGACCCTCTCATGAGGCTGAGGACTGCTCATTCCCAGAGGTCCAAAGGGAAGGTGGGATGTGAACTTGAATAGAAGCCACAGCAGGCCATGCTGTCTGGAGGGGCTGGAGTGCAGAGGATGCCCAGCTGGCAAGCTTTGGTGACTATACATGCCCATGAACTAGGGTAAAGCAAGAGCTACCCTGGCAACTAACAGATGTTGGGAATGAAGGCATTGCAGTCAGTTGTGACCACTATAAATACGGCCCATTTACCCTGCAATCACTTGGTTCAACAGTTCACATATGTCTTACACCTGCTGCATGTGAGCCCAGGATAACAATGACATAGTAATCATGGCTATCATTCAGTGCTTAAATGGACCAGGCACTGTGTTCAGCATTCATTATTTTAATCCTCCAATACTATGAGGCTGAGTTGATTATCTCATTTTCCAAAGAAGAACACTGGCCCACAGGGTGGGTAAAGAATAGTAGAGGAACCAAGATGTGAAGGCAGTTGATTGGACTCCAGAGTCCCACCCTCAGCCACACTGCTCAACATCCCCCACTTAGAGGTTTGTGGAAATGCTCAAAAATAAAACCCCTTCTTCCTGAGGTAGGAGTGAGAAAAGTTATCTACTCAGTGTCTTCGATTCAATAGAAACTATATAGGGGCCCCTGGGTGGCTCAGTTGGCTAAGACCCTGACTCTTGATTTTCAGCTCAGGTCATGATCTCAGGGTGGTGGGATCAAGCCCCGAGTTGGGCTCTGCGCTGGGCATGTAGCCTGCTTAAGGTTCTCTCCTGCTCTACCTCTCTGTCTCTCTAAAAACAAAGAAAGAAACTACAGGGACCATAGCTGGAGAGCCAGTACAGTCCCTGCCTCCAGTCCTGTTACAAGCCTCATTTTACAAGTAGGGAAACTGAGTCAGAAACGAGACTGAGGCTTGCTGGAGTTAACTCCACAGCTGTCTTACCATCTTCATTCTCACTGAATCTGTTGGAGGCCCAGAATCTCAGTTCTGTCAACTCCAGCAAATGTCTTAACCTCTCTGAGCCTGACAATCTTGACACCAAATGAGATGCTGAGGTAGTATAAAATAGTGATTAGACAAGTGAGCTCTGGAGTCAATTTGCTAGGTGACCTTGAGCAAATCTCATCTCTGCGCCCAAGTCTCATCTGTTGAATTAGGAGAAACAATAACCTATTTGGTAGGATTGGAGTATGGATTTAAATAGACTTTTAAAAAAATTTTTTTAAACACTTATTCATTTTTGAGAAAGAGACAGAGTGTGAGCGGGGAAGGGCAGAGAGAGGGAGTCACAGAATCTGAAGCAGGTTCCAGGTTCTCAGCTGTCAGCACAGAGCCCGACTTGGGGCTCAAACCCATGAACCATGAGATCATGACCTGAGCCGAAGTCGGACGCTCCGCTGACTGAGCCACCCAGGAGCCCCTGGAGTATGAATTTAATGAGATGTTCCATACAAATCCCCTGCACAGGTCCTGGCATACAGCAAATCTTCAAGAAATGAAGGCTGGTGGCAGCTGGTACAAAAATGGGGAGTGGTTTACACAGAGGGGGGGAAAAACTTGGAGAAAGAAATAGAAGGCAAATATGGGAAAATGTTAATATTGAAGGTGAACATACTGCACTGTTTTTTAAAATTTTTCTGTATCATTAAAAACACCTAGGTTTTGGGGCGCCTGGGTGGCGCAGTCGGTTGAGCGTCCGACTTCAGCCAGGTCACGATTTCACGGTCCGTGAGTTCGAGCCCCGCGTCGGGCTCTGGGCTGATGGCTCAGAGCCTGGAGCCTGTTTCTGATTCTGTGTCTCCCTCTCTCTCTGCCCCTCCCCCGTTCATGCTCTGTCTCTCTCTGTCCCAAAAATAAAAAAAAAAAATAAAAAAAAACAAACACCTAGGTTTTGGGGGAATAAACTCAGTTTAGAACTTAGAATCAATTTAAATGTATGACAAATTTGCATAAATGAAAAGCAAACAGCTCAAAGCAGATTTGGAGAAACTACCTTGTACGTGTTTTCACAAGCATCCTCCCCATCCTCTCCAGCACTAGGAGCACTTACTCTGAGCTCTTCAGATCCCTTCTCTGCCTCCAGGAACTTTCTCAGTGATAGGGAAGTGGTGATCCCCAAGCTGTTTGAGGAAAAGCTGGTCTGTGATGCTGAAAAGGAAAATCATACCATCTGATTCAAGTCCCAAAATATCTAGAGCCCTCAGTCGGGCTATTGAAGGTGGAGGTAGGGCCACTGGCTCTTCTACAAAAGAGTGACTTTGGGGAGAAGTTTTTTTTTTTTTTTTTTTTTTTTTAATTTTTTTTTCAACGTTTATTTATTTTTGGGACAGAGAGAGACAGAGCATGAACGGGGGAGGGGCAGAGAGAGAGGGAGACACAGAATCAGAAACAGGCTCCAGACTCCGAGCCATCAGCCCAGAGCCTGGCGAGGGGCTCGAACTCACGGACCGCGAGATCGTGACCTGGCTGAAGTCGGACGCTTAACCGACTGCGCCACCCAGGCGCCCCGAGAAGTTGTTTTTACTCCATCACTCAGCCAACATTGATATGGGTGAGTTGGGGCCAGAATCATCTAGATTAGGAGTCACATATGCATGCTATTCCAGCTCTTTTTGCCACATTTTTGTGTACAATGGGTCTATTTTTATACTATGCTTTGGAACTCACTGATGAAAAATGAGTGTATTCATTTTTCCCAGCAAAATCTGGGATTGGTCTCCATGTGTAGAGATCTCCCCAAAACGCAATACTAAGAGCTCTCCTACTCCTCTTACAGATTGGGAAGTTGGATAGGGATGAAGGATGGACTGGCTAGTGACTAGGCTACTCAGGAACCAGAAGAGCCAGGACTAGGTTGTGGGAGGCTAGAGGTGCAGCTGAAAAGCTTCCTTAAAACAACAGCAATAATATTAACTTACAAGCACTAGTTGCATGACATAAATGATCTCATCTTCATAGCACCTCTTTGAAGTCAGTGTTATGCTTTTCCTTTAACAAAAAAGATTGTATTTTTTAAAGGAATCTCCACACCCAACGTGAGTCTCAAATTCATAAGCCCAGGATTAAGAGTTGCATGCTCCAACTGACTGAGCCAGCCAAGTGCTTTTCCTAAAGATCTGGGATTCACTGATCTGGTGGATCCTGGTTCCAATCCTCAGGCACTCTGACCCTAAAGCCAGAGCTCCTCTCCATCAGTGATACCACACCAACTCCACCTGCCTAACCTCACCTCAACTGGGTCCCCACATCTATAGATGGGTCAAAAAAGTCTCTAAGTCTATTCTAATTCTACTATTGTAGAATCATCTCCATTAGTATAAGGGATGTCTTTATTAACCCAGATAATAGATGCAAATAAAAAGGATTATGCCACCTCAAAAGAAGATTTTCACTAATATTAGTCCGTATAAGACACAAAACAAGGTATGGTCAACTAATCTTCAACAAAGCAGGAAAGAATATCCATTGGAAAAAAAACAGTCTCTTCAATAAATGGTGTTGGGAAAACTAGATGGCAACATGCAGAAGAATGAAAGTGGAGCACTGTCTTACACCATACACAAAAATAAATTCAAAATGGATGAAAGACCTAAATGTGAGACAGGAAATCGTCAAAATACTGGAGAAGAACACAAGCAGCGACCTCTTTGACCTCAGGAGGAGCAATTTCTTACTAGATATGTCTCCCCTGAGGCAAGGGAAACAAAAGCAAAAATGAACAATTGGGACTTCATCAAGATAAAAAGCTTGCACAATGAAGGAAACAACAAAAATGAAAGGCAGCCTATGGGATGGGAGAAGATATTTGCAAATGACATATTGGATAAAGGGTTAGTATCTAAAATCTATAAGGAACTTATCAAACTCAACACCCAAAAAACAAATAATCCAGGGGCACCTGGGTGGCTCAATATTTTGAGTGTCCGACTCTTGATTTTGGCTCTGGTCATGATCTCAGGGTCATGTGTCTTGGGTTCCACACTCAGCATGGAATCCGCTTGAGATTCTCTCTTTCTCTGCTCCTCTCCCTGGCTCATGCTCTCTCTCTAAAATAAAACAAAAAAGACCCAAATAATCCAGTTAAGAAATGGACAGAAGACACATATTCTTTGGATATCTTTCCAAAGAAGATATCCAAATGGCTAACAGATACATGAAAAGATGCTCAACATCACTCATCATCAGGGAAATACAAATCAAAATCATGATGAGCTACCACCTCACACCTGTCTTGTCTAACGACAAGAAATAACAGGTGTTGACCAGGATGTGGAGAAAGGGGAACCCTCTTGCACTGTTGATGGGAATGCAAACTGCTACAGCCACTTTGCAGAACAGTATGGAGGCTCCTCAAAAAGTTAAAAATAGAACTACCCTATGATCCAGCAACTGCACTACTAGGTAGTTACCCAAAGGATGCAAAAATACAGATTTGAAGGGGTGCATGCACCCAGATGTTTATAGCACCATTATCAACAATAGCTAAACTATGGAGAGAACCCAAATGCCTACCAAATGACGAATGGATAAAGAAGAAGTGGGGTATGTGTACATATTGGAATATGATTCAGCCATCAAAAAGAATGAAATTTTGCCATTTGCATTGAGGTGAATGGAGCTAAAGTTCATTATGCTAAACAAAATAAGTCAGAGAAAGACAATACCATATGATTTCACTCATGTGGAATTTAAGAAACAAAACAGATGAACATATGGGAGTGGAGAAAAAGAGAGGGAAACAAACCTTAAGAGACTTTTAAAGATAGAGAACAAACTGAGGGTTGATGGAGGGAGGGAGGTGGGGGATGGGCTAGATGGACATTAAGGAGGGCATTTGTTATGATGAGCACTGAGTGTTATATGTAAGTGATGAATCACTAAATTCTACTCCTGAAAACAATATTGCACTGTATGTCAACTAACTAGAATTTAAATAAAAATTTGAAAAGGAAAAAAAAAGATACAAACAAGGTGCCCAATGGGAGGTTACAAAAATAATTTTAGATGATTGTTCAAATTGGATAGATATGAGTGGTCCTGACAGAGATCCCCTCACCCAGGAATTTAGAGACGCCCCTTCCTGGGAGAGGCTTGGGGCTGGGGAACGGCAGTCAAGACTTCCCAGAGCAAGCAATGTCAGCAGTACAGAGAACGTCCAAATGTGCCGTGGACAGGTGGACAGATAAGCCCTTGGGGGAGAAAGAGACTAGGGTTTTAGGGGATTTTGGATCGTCCAGTGTGCCATTTTCAGAAACGGGTGGAGAATTTGTTGATGTCGCTTTTCCTTTATTGACGCTCTTTTAAAGGCTATACCCAGACTTCTCTGCCTCGGAAGGTGTGGGGCAAGGTATACAGAGTATCAGGCCCAGAGAAAACACGTGCAAGTCGGTAAATCAAGACCAGAAGTGCGCCCCCAGCCTTGGGGGAAGGGTCTTCTTTAATGCGGGGGCAGTTCTGGGGAGTCCTGTCATAATTCTACACCCCCACCAAATCCTACAGGGCGGTCTGGCTTTGGCGAGTGTCACTCTGCGTTTATTTCGTGCCTTATGGTTGGGGTGGGAAGAAAATGAAGTAAGAATCATTAACTTCTCCATCTCTGCTGCCCAAAAGCCAGAAGGCGGTGCCCAGTTAGGGACCAGTGGGGTTCCTCCTCCTCTGGCACAGCCGGGAGGCTGCGGCGCCAACGCTCACCAAAAGGGCGCTCGCGGGCCGGGGCCGCGCGCTCGCAGCTCCCAGGGGAAGCCTCGTTGCCAGGTTAGGTTTAACGCCTCCGCCCGCGCGCAGATTGTCACGGGCCGAAGGCGCCACCTCTGGCGCTCAGGCGCGAGCCGCCCCTCCCGCTCGGCGAGTCTTCCCTCTCCACTCGGCCCTCCCTCCACACCTCTACAGCCACCCCTCGTCTCCAACCCGGCCACGCGCCTTCCCCTGCTGGCGCCAGGCGGAGCGCTGAGTTTGGGTCGCCAACTCAGCCCCTGTCGCCGCCTCCGAATAACCGGCACCTGGCTCCCGGGCCGAAGCGGCAGGGGAGGCAGGATGCAGTCGTGCGGGGGCGCCGCGGCGGGACGCCGAGCCTTCGACAGCATCTGCCCCAACAGGATGTTGGAGCTGCGGGGTCGGCCTTTCAGCAAGCCCGGGAAGCTGGAGAAGAAGGTGGGGCTGCGGGCCGGTGCCGGGCAGGGTCCGTATGCTCCGGGTCCCCGGGGCTGATCCATGCTCACCGTTTCTGTGTCCGGCTAGTTCGCCCCTCCACGGAAGTTCTTGCCTGGTTGCAGCGGCGGCAGCCCAGTGTCGGTCTACGAAGATCGGCGGGACGCGGAGCTCTCTGCGCTGCCAGGTGAGCCCAGTGGCTCCCGCGCGATCCCTCGTGTTCCCCAAACCGGGTGGGTGGGGCACGCGTGGCTGGGAAGCACTTTTCTTCCCGGGGCCCGGATGTCCTGGCGGGGATGCCAGCGGCGAGACCTGGCCGGGAGGTTCAGGGTCCGCCGCGCGTGTCTCCGGTTCTACCCGCGCAGCGCTCACCACCATAGACCTGCAGGACCTCGCCGACTGCTCCTCGCTACTCGGGTCCGACGCGCCGCCTAGTGGTGACTTGGCTGCATTGCAGGTATCTCCCCTCACTCTGGAAGCCGAACAGCCCCGATTCCAACTCAGGAGTCAAGGGTTCGTTTTCCGCAAAGGCTCATCTCAAGTGGGGAGCGCAGGCACGTTTGGCTAGTGGGGGCAGACGTAGTGCTGGAATCTCAACCCCAAGGACCGGAACTTCTTCCTGTCTCGTAGTCCCTGGCGACGGCCGTATTCTCAGAGCTGCTCTGACCAACCTGGAACAGAGGGGCTCACTTGGAGGACTACCCTCCTGGGAAGGGGTCTCCCGTTCTCCCCATCTTTTCCCTGGAGCTGTGTGACAAAGCAATGTGGAGATTGCGTACTGAGGAACCAGGCGAGTAGGTGGGAGCAAATTTAAGAGCTGGGTACCTGGTACCTGCCCTGTCAGTGCCCCCACATTCCCTTCTTGGCTATTCACTAACAGTTTTCATTCCCTGGGTATCTAAGGAGTGTGAAGATTGGAGGATAACTACTCGATCAAGACTGGAAAAGACGAAAAGAGTTTACATTTAGGGGAAGAGGGACCAAGTTCAAAGAACTCTGGAAGAAATCTGACAGAAAACGTTCCTCTTTGCAGAGATGGCCCTTCAGCAATTGGGCCCTTTATAAAAGGCATTTTCTCCCCCTGCAAAGGCTCGTGTCACTTACCCTCATGGGGCAAAGAGGTATTTTGACTTTTTTTTTTCCTCGAAAACCTATTTTCTTCCTCCCATCCGACTTCTACCACTTGCCAGGGGTAGATGATGGAGCCTCCCAGCACTGGTGTCTGGGAAGCCAGAAGCCTGCTTGGCTCATCAATGGGATGAGAAGTGCCCAGATACAGGAAAAGTGTCGGTTCCAGCTTCCTGGCAGCAGGCCCTTGGCACATGGGGTCCGTGGGGAAATGCCCAGCACTGAACATTCCAAAAGATATGACCACCTCCCAGAACCGAGGTTAGTGGTGGAACACAGCTTTCCAGGCTTCCCTAAGTGCCTTTGGAATTGGGTTAGAGCCCAGATGGACTCAGGGTAGGTGACCACTGAGAGCAGAGATTGTTAAGGCAAGTGGTGAGAGTGGGCATTGCCCTGTAGATGCCATTCTATTTTTTTCTTTTTATATCTAGATGCCCAAATAAGGAAAGACAAAACTTGAGCATCTTTCAACTGACCCAGAGGCCCAATCACTCCCTTATTCCAACATGCTTATTTTGCAAGTAATGAAAACCAAGCAGGATCTTGTTGAATTTTTGCTTGAGTATTCACAACTTAAATTTTACATCATGTTGTGTATTAACCTCTTCCCCCATCCCCCCGCTGCCATTGTAGTTTGGGAAAATGCCAGATTTGTATTTAATTGGGAAGATAGGATTCAAAGTTTCAAGCACAGAGCTCCTACCAGATGAACCAAGAGGTCCAGAACTTTTCCTGGAGAAGACAGAGCAGGTACAGAAAGAAAGAGACCACTTAGAGGAAGATCCCCTGGGAAGACTCTGGGCAGTGCACATTCAGGTCAAATTTCCTAGCCCCCTTCCTGCTGGGTAAGGTGAACAGAGAGAGGAAGCTCTCTAGAAGTATTTGATGTCCAGAATCAGCCAAGGACCTGGGAAAGCATGCAAGGAAGCATTTCCTGGGCTCCAATTCTCGTGTTGGCCTCAAGTCTCCTCGTGGTAAGATCTTTAGCTGAATCTCTACTAAGAGGAGGACCTTTCCGCCCTTGGAAAATGAGTCTGGTTTCATTTGAGGCAGCTCCTTCAACCAGGACAGAATGTTTCAGGATTTGTCTGAGCCCTTTCTAAGCTACTTTGCCCCGTATAGCCTCAGTTCCCAACTGGTGCTTGAGGCCTACTGGATTGAAGTTTTCCTCCTTGAGGAAAGCTGATACTTGTACTTTCTTTGAGATGAGGGCCAGACTAGGTTCCTCTTCTCAGCAATATTTGAATAGTAAACAAAAGCTTTGGGGAGATGAGTATGATTAACCCAAAGGAATCAATCATTCAATAATAGTGGAATCAATAGAATAGATATTTCTTATGGGCATATTAGATACCTTCCCTCACACCATGTGCCTTGAGAATCTTCTTTCCTCTTCTCCAGTGCTGTGTTCATTGGAAGCCAGGCTCTCCTTAAAAAAGATGAAAGCTAGAGGCAGTGAGGCATAGAGGAAAAAAGACTGAAATAGTCACCATCATTTTCTCCGGTTACATTTCAGAGTTGGATGACTTGGGGCAATTCAATTTCTCTGAGCTCGAGATTCTTTATCAAAGGGGTTGGAGTCACTTCCTGGGCCCTGCCTGCTTCCTACATTGGCGTGGAAATTAACATAGGGACTCTGTGTAAAAGAGTTTGTCAACTCTAAATGTCCACGAATTAAGGGAATAAGAATGTTCACGGGCTGCCAGCCGCGCGCAGGCACCTTGCAGGAACCAGGTGTCAGGATGTTGGGGGTGCATCACACTGTAAGGGAAAAGTAAACTTCTTACTGAGAAACAAAAAAGCAATAGAGTCCACACTTGCGTGCTGAACAGAAACAGTTTCCATACCATCCCTGCCCCTTCTTCATAGCCTACCTTTCTCTCCCTTATGGGGAGAAGGTGGTTTAACTGTGACCGAACCTTGGCGGGATATATAGCCTCAAGTTATTTCTTTGGAGACACTCCACGCTGTAGGGTCTTGGGAGAAAAGACGGAGCGTACGCACACCCGCTCTCTTATCTTAGGGCACTAGCTCTGTGGCGGGTCGGAGGTAAGTTGAACTGAGGTGCAGAGAGAGCTGGAAGAACTCAACGGGCCTCACGGAGACAGCTGGTTGTCTGGTGGAGGGCCAATGAGGCGGCTCAGGGGCAGCGGGCTGCAGGAGGTGGGGACGGGGGCAAGACGATGCGCGCGGAAGGACCCACGCCTCAAACAGCCTGCACAGTTTCGGCGCTCTTCGGAACCCTCTGGAGCCGGGTCTCTGCTTCGAGTCACCCGCTCCCCACCATGACAGTGCAAGCCTGCTGGATTCCAAGCCTGGAATGGGGCTTTGATTTTCAGGTATGAGGCTTGGCTGCGACATACGAGAGGGCGTGCAGACCCGCTGCCAAGCCCGGGAGGACGACACTCGGTCTGGAACGAGTTTCAGACCTGCTGGAATTGACATTAACTAGTTTACACCTCCGTTTTTTTTTCCAGAACCAGTCCCTGCAAACTGCTGCGGACTTTGATCTGCAGGATTTCAGAGACACAGTGGATGATCTCATTGCAGGCAAGTGCGGTCTCCTTGCAGTTAAATAAAGGAGGCAGAGGTGTTCCCCCACTCCGCAAATCAAACTAGTTCAGATTTCGGTTTCGTGGTGGCGAAGGCTGTAAACCCAGCACCTGTCGACGTCGTCAGTAACTCCTCGATGGGTCAGGCCCTTGCGTATTTATGAGACTCCACCCTTCCTCACCGAGAAGATGAATCGCTGCATCTCTAGAGCTTTCTTAGCTTGTCGGTTTGAGCTCTGGGAGAGGGAGCCCTACGCTGTGATGTGGTCAGGGAGAGGCTGGGTGACAAGAGTGTACAGAACAGCGGACCGGTGTGACTTCGGGCAGGTTTGTCTTGGCCACGGTGGCGATTTTATTCAGATCAGCTCAACAGGCATATATTGAGTGCCTGCTGTGTATGAGGAAGATATCAGAAAGGGCCTGGGAATCGTGGGGATTGCAGAGTGAGGGGTGCTTTACTTAACAAGGTCTTCCCACAAATCCTACATCCGGAGTGGCGTCTTGTCCCTGTAGCTAGCTGGGCACGCTTCTGAGGCTGCAAACCTAGCTCCCACTCTTCCTCAGACTCATCCTCTTTGATGTCGCCTCCTCTGACCGGCGGAGACTTTCCCTTCTCTCCTGGCAACGTATTGCCATTTGGGCCCTGTCTCTCTCCGCCGCTGGACCCAAGGGCACTGCAGTCACCGCCTCTGCCCCCTCCAGACGTGCCCCGGCCGGAGCAGTACTGGAAGGAAGTGGCCGACCAGAACCAGAGGGCATTGGGGGACGCGCTCGTTGAGAATAACCAAGTAGGGACACTGGGCTGGCTTCCAGGAATCCTGGGGTGGGGACTGGGTATGGAGCTCCCGGCGGAAGTGGGGGTGGCAGGAGCTGGCAGGTGTCCCTCCGTGAGGCAAAACCAGTGGATGGGCGGGGCGAGGGCTTCACAGAACTGCGATTGCTCCAGGGCCTCTCCTGTTTCCAACCGCAGTAAGTGGGAATAATCCTGCCAGACACCAGTATTTAGTGCAGCATTCCTATATGCCTGATATTGTGCTTATCCATTTACTTTCTCTTCCCATTTAATACTTACAATCACTGAACAAGATAGTAGTCCCATTTCTCAGATGAGGAACCTGAGGTATAGGAAGATTGAACTTCAGAGGCAGAACCTGGATCTGCTTGTTGCCCAAGTTCGTCCTCTTCACCACCACAGTACATGGAAGATCAAGATACATTTTGTCCAAGTGCTTTGTAAAACAAACAAAAGTCAAATAAACAAAAGCGATTATTATTCTCACCAGTGTAAATGCCCTTCGGCCCTCAGTTCCAGATTAGATGTTAGACCCCTGGTATAATTCATGCAGAGTATACAGATGAGACCGACCACAGTGGCCTACCTCTTAATGTTTGGGTCTCCTCCTGCAGCTGCACGTGACGCTGACCCAGAAGCAGGAGGAGATCGCCTCGCTCAAAGAGCGGAACGTGCAACTGAAGGAACTTGCTAGCCGGACCCGGCACCTGGCCTCTGTGCTGGATGTAAGTGGGGTGCGGGAGTGTGGGTCATTATTGCAGGACGTCGGAAATGTTCCTGTGCACCCCTCCCCCAGTCCCCAGAATTGGGACCCAGAGAGAGTTGGGAGACAGGTGGAGGCTGCTGGGAGCTTGCTGAGCCACTGGCAGCTTGCATCGGAGTCCGCGGAGTTCGAAAGGGACCCAGGTCTTCTTTGCGCACCCCGCACCAAGGGAGTCCGGCTTGCCCCAGCTTGGCGCCCCTCCATCTTTTGTAGAAGCTGATGATCACGCAGTCCCGGGATTGCGGGTCGACAGCCGAACCCTTCCTGCTCAAGGCGACAGCCAAAAGGAGCCTGGAGGAGTTGTTCAGTGTTGCGGGACAGGATTGCGCGGAAGTGGACGCCATCCTGAGGGAGATTTCCGAACGCTGCGATGAAGCGCTGCAGAGCCGCGACCCCAAGCGGCTCCGGCTACAGCCGGAGCCCGCGAGTAGGGATGACATGCCAGGGAACCTCCACGGCACCTTCCGGGGGCTGCGCACAGAGTGCAGCCGGAGCGCGCTAAACCTGAGCCGCAGTGAGCTAGAAGAGGGTGGCTCCTTCAGCACCCCCATCCGCAGCCATAGCACCATCCGCACGCTCGCTTTCCCCCAGGGCAATGCCTTCACCATTCGGACCGCCAACGGGGGATACAAATTCCGCTGGGTCCCCAGTTGAGCTGGGATGATGTTCCCCCAAACACTGCGCTGTATCCGGACTGAAGCGCCTGGAGGCTAATTGGGAACTGTTTCCCGAACCTGGCTTCAGAAGAACTCCCTCTGCTGGGCGAATGCCACCCTGAAACTTTTTTTTTTCAGACACCAAAACGTCTCGATAATGATGTCCTGCACAGTCCTGGTATAAAACACTGTATATTCCCTTCCCTTCCACAGTGTGTGCTGTATGTGTGCGTGTAAACACACATATAAATCTCAATTTTAAAAGTATTTATTTTAGTAGCTTTGAATTATGTACTTCTAGAGCTGGAAAGGACTTAGAAATCACTTAGCTATTTTATATTTGTATAATGCCCTAGTTTTATAAGATGGGAAAGGAGCCTGTAAGAGATTAAGTAATTTTCTATAATAAGAAGCATTATTGGGAACTTCCAGGTTTTCTCACTAGTCGTTTAAAGATTGTAGGTCCAATGCATAGGGGCACTTGTACCCCAATGTTTATAGCAGCACTTTCAACAATAGCCAAATTATGGAAAGAGCTTAAATATCCATCAACTGAGGAATGGATAAAGATGTGGTTTATATATACAGTGGAATTCTACTTGGCAATGAGAAAGAATGAAATCTGGCCATTTGTAGCAATGTTGATGGAACTGGAGAGTTTTATGCTAAGTGAAATAAGTCAGGCAGAGAAAGACAGATACCATATGTTTTCACTCATATGTGGATCCTGAGAAACTTAACAGAAGACCATGGGGGAGGCGAAGAGGAAAAAAAAGTTACAGAGAGGGAAGGAGGCAAACCTTAAGAGCCTCTTAAATACTGAGAACAAACTGAAGGTTGATGGGGGGGTGGGAGAGAGGGGAAAGTGGGTGATGGGCATTGAGGAGGGCACCTGTTGGGATAAGCACAGGGTGTTGTATGGAAACCAATTTGACAATAAATTATATATTAAAAAATTAATAAAGATTGTAGGTCCAGAAGCCAGGCTTCTGGGTGATTGTTTAATTACATCACTCAACTTCCCCTGGTCCTAGAAGGACCCTTAATTTTCTTACTGTTGAAAACTTTTATCCTGGCTGGAAGAATAAAAAATTAGGAGAGATAGCTAAAACACTTGCCTTAAGGCAATAAAGTAGAGGCAATGAGCTACCTACAAAATAGGTGCTAAACACATTTGTTTGTAATGATCATTCATATAATTTTGTAAGATTTATGGTTTATTTTATATTAATTATAGTTTTATATGTCTGAACAGAATAATCACACAAAAAACAAACCTTGTTGATAAAAACATAAGTGATTTTAAGAAAACGGCATATTTCATGTGAAAAAGTATATATATTTGTGTGTATGTATATATATAATATGTATATATATGTATGTATATATATAATATGTATATTTGTGTGTGTGCGCACATGCACACATATGCACCAGAAACCAGTTGGGAAATCTTGGTAAAAACAAAACTATTTGAATTCCATAGATAAAACTGAGGTGCACATTCATATCTTATATTTCTAAGGTTGATCTTCTGAGAAAAACTTACATGTTACATAGTGCCTTCACTTTGACTTTTTTTCTATTTCCTTTTGTGGGGTTCCTTTTTCCACTGGGTTGTGAAATTATGTGAGTAGCGTATGTCAAGTAGTGATTTGTCCCAACCTTTGCCGTTCTCAACCTGAGAGCTACTCCTTGCATTTGTGGGTTCAGCTTGGGGGAGTTTCCAGCCGTATTCCACCACATCCCCCATTCTGTCATCTAAGTGGTGATATCAGGTAGCAGGGGAGCTGGGCAGGGCGGCAGGACCTGCTCCTCCAGTTTGTCCTAGGCACTGTTATCTGTATTTAAATAGCCATTTAGAAACAAAGCAAAAAAAAAAAAAAAAAGTGATAGAATATACCACATTTCCTCATATTTTGTCTAACAAATGGACTCTTAAAAAGTACACTGGACAGTTCAGAATTCCTTTCGTCAGCTTCTATATAAAGTTACTGCAGTTAAGCTTCAGAAAAAACAAAAACATTGAAAACCTTAGCTTGCCCTGAGGAGCGATCAGCAGAAAGTCACTGACATATAAAGAGCACACAACCCCTCTCCTGTTTTCCCAGTACAAAGAGGAGGGAGAGCCTTGGGTTAGTGCTGAGTGTCAAGGGGTTGGTGCCTGCGTCAAACAATTCTTCTTCAGTAATTTCAAACCTGTAGGAGTAACCAACAGTTTCTAACATGAAGTCAGTATCCTGTACTCCTGCAGGATAAACTCCCCTAAGAACACATTTACAAGAGTCAGAGACCTTATGGTACCACTGATTTTATTATTCTATAGCTTTAAAGTTTTCCTTTTTGCTTTTCTTCTTCTTCTTCTTCTTCTTCGTTGTTTTTTGAGAAAATGATAAACTTTAAAAACTGCCATAGCTTTAATGTTTGTTACTACTTGTCTGCAATCAAATTTCAGCTGCCTATTGTAAGTCTTCAATTTCACTTAATTCCAAGGGAAATAATGTGTCCCTCGACTTTTAAAATATGACACAATGTGGCTTCTGTTGACAAATGAATGTGCTACTTGGTTTGACAAAGTATGGACGTCAAACATGTGCTCTTCATCATGGAGGGGCCATGCATACGTGCTGCAAAATCAAAGCCAGTCCATTACAAACTTGGATGCCTCCTGCTCGTGATTTGGTGTGAATAGAAGGACATTTATAAAGCTGTGACCCAAATTAAGGCATCTTGTCCTTGTGAATATTAATAACACTTGAAGAAATATAATAATACAAAAAACTTACTGTTGACTGGCTTTCATCATTCACTGTATTTGGGGTCAGCAGACAGAAGGGAGGGAGATGTTTTCCAAAGGTCACTAGGTTGAAATAGGTGTCATCCTCCCCATGAACCTCTGTCAATTTAGTGTCACTGGAGATTAGAGTACATAGCATACAACAAAGAATAAGTGAGAAATTTTTTTTTTAACAAACCAAAAATTAATATTTCCCGAAACATAGAAAATTAGCAAACCATCTACTATTTGAAAGTAATACATAGGGTACCTGGGTGGCTCAGTCAGTTAAGCATCCCTGAGGTCATGATCTCACAGGTTATAAGTTCAAGTCCTGCGTCAGGCTCTGTGCTGATAGCTCAGAGCCTGGAGCCTGCTTCAGATTCTGTGTCTCCTTCTTTCTCTGCCCCTCCCCCACTTGTTCTGTCTCTGTTTCTCAAAAATAAATAAATAAAAACATTAACAACAACAAAAAAGAAAGTAATACACATATAGAGTTATTTCTACACATGAAGGTTTACGGCATGCCTGGTGGCTCAGTGGGTTAAGCGTCCAACTTTTTTTTTGTTTGTTTATTTATTTATTCTGAGAGAGAGAGAGAGCATGAGCAGGAGAGGGGCAGATAGAGAAGGAGAGACAAGGAGACAGAGAATCCCAAGCAGGCTGACAGCGTGGAACCCTACACAGGGCTTGAATCCACAAACCAAACCTGCAAACTGTGAGATCATGACTTGAGCAGAAATCAAAAGTCTGCCACTTAACTGACTGAGTTACCCAGGCAACCCTAGGATCTGAGTCTTGGCCTTGGCTTGGGTCAAGATCTCACAGTTAGTGAGTTCAAGCCCTCCTTTGGGCTCTGTGCTGACAGAAGGAAGCCTGTTAGAAAGAGGACTCTCTCTCCTTTTCTCTATCTCTGCCCCTGCCCTGCTTTTTCTCTCTCAAAATAAATAAATAAACATTAAAAAATATGAAAGTTTAATCTTTTTTTTTTTAATGTTTATTATTTAGTTTTGAGAGAGAGAGCACAAGGAGGGGAGGGACAGAGAGAGAGGGAGACAGAATCTGAAACAGGCTCCAGGCTCTGAGCTGTCAGCACAGAGCCCATTGTGGGGCTTGAACTGTGAGATCATGACCTGAGCTGAAGTGGGACGCTTAACTGACTGAGCCACCCATGTGCCCCAAAAGTTTAATCTTAATGTCTCCATCTTCCCTACAAGTCTTTAGATTTTATAAAAATAGTTATGAGTAAGCAAGTATAAAATAAGAGCATAATTCCTTAGAAAACAATAAAGCCTGATTAATCAATGTAAAATGAGCCTTGAAAAATTGCATTGTATTTCATCTTTAACAACTGAACAGGAAAAGAATTTAAGCAAACATGAATGTGGACACCACATTCACTCTGATTTATATATTTATATTAAAAATACATTATTTTTCTTTTTATAACATCATACATTATACTATATTGTAATGGTAATACATATTTATTATAGAAATAAAAATAAGTCCAGGCATTTAACAATTCACTAATTTAACCAGTATATACTGAATACCTGCTGTGTGCTAGGTATTAGGTACATACTGGTAAATACAACAGGTGTGGATCTGCCCCTTTGGAGCTTAGAAGCTAAGGAGTGAGACAAACAGTAACCTGCAAACACATAAATGTATAATTTAAAATTAGAATAGTGCCTTGATGAAAACAGAGATCAAACATAGAGAGTAACAGTGGAGAATCCACGTACATAAGGGAACTTGGAGACCACACCTCGGAGAAAGAAATTTTAAGTATTAAATTTGAACTTTTATTAAAGTGATATACACACGGTTAAAAAAACTTAGAGAACTTATGTGAAAAGTAATGATCTCCCTCTACCATTGTTACTGTACTCACCAGGTGCAATCATTTTTTTAAATTTCTTTTGGCTGTTTACCTTGCTAGTTGCTTCCATGACAAAAATCACTGGTTTTTAACACTGGCTCTCAGGAGAATCCCCTAGGGAAGTTTTGGAACCAGTACCAAATATGCCTACAAAGGTTCTGCTTTAACTCTTTGTAATGACATCAACATTTAATTCTTCTTTGGTTAAAGAACATACTATTTAAGATTTGGATCTTTTGAAATCTACTGAGATTTGTTTAATGGCATGCATATGTTCTAAGTTGGTGCATGTAACTTATAATTTGAAAAGAATGTGTATTTTCAAGTTACTGAGTGCAGTCTTCTTTAAATGTTAATTAGATTAAGGTGGTTGATATTTTTGTTCAGATCTTCTATATCCTCACTTATTTTTGCTTTTTCTGTCTTATTGTCTTATCAAATACTATGAAAATCCTCAACCGTAATTTTGGAGTTGCCTATTTCTTCCTTTCATTCTGTCAGTTTTGCCTCACATATGGTGAAGTTTTTAGTACACACTCTGAATCTGACTTAATTAACTTAATTTTTTACTTTCTTTTTCTTTTACTTTCTTTGGTATCAACAAGACACAGACATAAATGAATTGAACAGACAGACATTATCTGTTGAATTTAGACTATGATATTTTGACATAATTTGCTCTGGCTTGACATGAAATATTTATATATATTTTTAAATAGACTCTTAGAGTAGTTTTAGATTTACAGAAAAATTACGATATACAGTTTCCCCTGGAAATATATCCCCTGGAATACAGTTTCCTATATTAACACATATAGTTAGTATAGTTAACTATAGTTTAGTAAGTTTGTTAAAAATTAATAAGCCATATTTATAATTATTATTAACAAGAGTTCATACTTTATTCAGATTTCCTCAGTCTTTACCTAACATCCTTTTTCTATTCTGGGATCCCACCCAAGACACCACATTATATTTAGTTGTCATGACTCCTTATACTTACTTTGTGACAGTTTCTAACCCTTTTTGTTTTTGATGCCCTTAACAGCTTTAAAGAACATTGGTCAGGTGTATTTTAAAATGTCCCCCTCTACTGAAATGCATCTAATGTTTTTATCATGATTAGAGCAGGGTTATGTGTTTTGTTGGAGGAAGATCCTATAGGTAAAGTTACGTTTTTATCATATCATGACAAGGGTACATTCTATCAACATAACTTATGACTGTTGATTGTTGCCTTTGATCACCTATGTTGCGTTCATCAGGTTCCTTCACTATAAGGTTACTCTTTCTCTTTCTTCCTTACTTCCCTGTGAAAGTCTAGTATATGTAACCTACCCTTAAGAAACAGGGAGTTGTACTGTTCCTCTTTTGGGGTAGAGTATCTATATAAATTATTTGGAGTTCTTCTACATGAGAAATTTGTCTCTTTTCCCCATAACAGTTATATCTAAATGCGGTCACTCTCTCTCTTCATCCATCTATCCATCCATCCATTCATCCATCCATCCATCCTATCAGATATTTCCTTTTAATGTTAAAGAAAAAAGTAAAAATTATCTTGCTCTTTAAGACTCAGTATTATTTCTAAATCTAAACTGGCATGTCTTTTTTTTTTTGCTTTAAATTTTTATTATTTATTTATTTTTAAATTCCAGTGTGGTTCACATACAGTGTCATATTAGTTTCAGGTGTACAATATAGCGTTTCAACAATTCCATGTTTCTCAACGCTCATCAAGATAAGTGTACTCTTAATCCCGTGACCTATTTCATAGATCCCCCACCACCTCCCATAATATAATCATGTTATTATGTTTGTTTTCATTTTATTAATATTTGGCTTTTACCTGAAACTTTACAATGAGATTCTCTACACCTTATTATTTATTTTTGTAATAGTTTAGTGTATATGCTAATACTCTTATTACAGATGAATGAAAAAATGATTCAATGCCATTAAGTTCTCATAGCAAAACTGCCTCTACAATTGATTCCTAGCTTTGCCCCCACATAAGTGAGTCTTATTATATTTAGTGTTCTCTACGTAAATTTTAAGACATTATTATTTTTTTAGATATTTATTTTTGAGAGGGAGGGAGACAGAGTGCAAGCAGGGGAGGGGCAGAGAGAGAGATGGAGACACAGAATCTGAAGCAGGCTCCAGGCTCCGAGCTGTCAGCACAGAGCCCAACGTGGGGCTTGAACCCACAAACCGCGAGATCATGACCTGAGTTGAAGTTGGACGCTTAAGCAACTGAGCCAAACAGGAGCCCCAGTAAATTTTAAGACTTTAACGAAAAAATCTTTTCCATTTGTTCCTTCCTTTTGATTCTCTAATTTAAACGTTTCCTGTCTTTGAATAATAAAATTTAAACATAATATACTGGAGGGGAGAAATTAAAGCTAGATTTTTCTGCAATGCTTAGGAAAACCATCAATTAGCAAAAACTAAAAAACTAAAAAGTAAAATAAGAATGTTACTTTGACAACAAGATGAACACAAGTATTTTTTTTTTAATTTTTAGTGGCAATCTTTTGCCTTCCTTTAAAAACATTTGTTTTTTTTCACCTTTATTTTATTTTTTATTTTTAAAAATTTACATCCAAGTTAGTTAGCATATAGTGAAACAATGATTTCAGGAGTAGATTCCTTAGTGCCCCTTACCCATTTAGCCCATCCCCCCCTCCCACAACCCTCCAGCAACCCTCACTTCATTCTCCATATTTATGAGTCTCTTCTGTTTTGTCCCCCTCCCTGTTTTTATATTATTTTTGTTTCCTTCCCTTGTGTTCATCTGTTTTGTCTCTTAAAGTCCTCATATGAGTGAAGTCATATGATTTTTGTCTTTCTCTGACTAATTTCACTTAGCCTAACACCCTCCAGTTCCATCCATGTAGTTGCAAGTGGCAAGATTTCATTCTTTTCGACTGCTGGGTAATACTCCATTGTATATATATGCCACATCTTCTTTATCCATTCATCCATCGATGGACATTTGGGCTCTTTCCATTGTTGGCTATTGTTGATAGTGCTGCTATAAACATGGGGGTGCATGTGTCCCTTCGAAACAGCACCCCTGTATTCCTTGGATAAATGCCTAGTAGTGCAATTGCTGGGTTGTAGGGTAGTTCTATTTTTAGTTTTTTGAGGAGCCTCCATACTGTTTTCCAGAGTGGCTGCACCACCTTGCATTGCCACCAACAATGCAAAAGAGATCCTCTTTCTCCACATCCTCGCCAACATCTGTTGTTGCCTGAGTTGTTAATGTTAGCCATTCTGACAGGTGTAAGCTGGTATCTCATTGTGGCTTTGATTTGTATTTTCCTGATGATGAGTGATGTTGAGCATTTTTTCATGTGTCAGTTGGCCATCTGGATGTCTTCTTTGGACACGTGTCTATTCATGTCTTTTGCCCATTTCTTAACTAGATTATTTGTTTTTTGGGTGTTGAGTTTGATAAGTTCTTTATAGATTTTGGATACTAACCCTTTATCTGATATGTCATCTGCAAATATCTTCTCCCATTCTGTTGGTTGCCTTTTAGTTTTGCTGATTGTTTCCTTCACTGTGCAGAAGCTTTTTATTTTGATGAGGTCCCAGCAGTTCATTTTTGCTTTTGTTTCCCTTGCCTCTGAAGACATGTTGAGTAAGAAGTTGCTGTGGGCAAGATCAAAGAGGTTTTTTTCCTGCTTTCTCCTTGAGGATTTTGATGGCTTCCTGTCTTACATTGAGGTTTTTCATCCATTTTGAGTTTATTTTTGTGTGTGGTGTAAGAAAGTGGTCCAGGTTCATTCTTCTGCATGTCGCTGTTCAGTTTTCCCAGCGCCACTTGCTGAAGAGACTGTCTTTATTCCACTGGATGTTCTTTCATGCTTTGTCAAAGATTAGGTGGCCATACGTTTGTGGGTCCATTTCTGGGTTCTCTATTCTGTTCCATTGATCTGAGTGTCTGTTCTTGTGCCAGTACCATACTGTCTTGATGATTACAGCTTTGTAGTATAGCTTGAAGTCTGGGATTGTGATGCCTCCTGCTTTGGTTTTCTTTTTGAAGATCGCTTTGGCTATTCGGGGTCTTTTCTGGTTCCATACAAATTTTAGGATTATTTGTTCTAGCTCTGTGAAGAATGCTCTTGTTACTTTGATAGGGGTTGCATTGAATATGTAGATTGCTTTGGGTAGCATCGACATTTTAACAATATTTGTACTTCCTATCCAGGAGCATGGAATCTTTTTCCTTTTTTTTTTTTTTTTTGTGTGTGTCTTCTTCAATTCTTTCATAAGCTTTCTATAGTTTTCAGTGTATAGATTTTTCACCTCTTTAGTTAGATTTATTCCTAGGTATTTTATGGTTTTTTGTGCAACTGTAAATGGGATTGATTCCTTGATTTCTCTTTCTGTTGCTTCATTGTTGGTATATAGGAATGCAACCGATTTCTGTGTGTTGATTTTATATCCTGTGACTTTGTTGAATTCATGAATCAGTTCTAGCAGTTTTTTGGTGGAATCTTTTGGGTTTTCCATATAGAGTATCATGTCATCTGTGAAGAGTGAAAGTTTGACCTCCTCCTGGCTGATTTGGTTGCCTTTTATTTCTTTGTGTTGTTTGACTGCTGAGGCTAAGACTTCCAATACTATGTTGAATAACAGTGGTGAGAGTGGACATCCTTGTCTTGTTCCTGACCTTAAGGGGAAAGCTCTCAGTTTTTCCCCATTGAGGATGATATTAGTGTTGGGTCCTTCATACATGGCTTTTATGATCTTGAGGTATGCTCCTTCTATCCCTACTTTCTTGAGGGTTTTTATAAAAAAAAAAAATGCTGTATTTTGTCAAATGCTTTCTCTGCATCTATTGAGAGGATCATATGGTTCTTGTCCTTTCTTTTATTGATGTGATGAATCATGTTGTTTTGTGGATATTGAACCAGTCCTGCATCCCAGGTATAAATCCTACTTGGTCGTGGTGAATAATTTTTTAAATGTATTGTTGGATCTGGTTGGCTAATATCTTGTTGAGGATTTTGGCATCCATGTTCATCAGGGAAATTGGTCTATAGTTCTCCTCTTTAGTGGGGTCTCTGTCTGGTTTTGGAATCAAGATAATGCTGACTTCATAGAAAAAGTTTGGAAGTTTTCCTTCCATTTCTATTTTTTGGAACACCTTCAAGAGAATAGGTGTTAACTCTTCCTTAAATTTTTGGTAGAATTCCCCTGGAAAGCCATCTGGCCCTGGACTCTTGTTTTTTGGCAGGTTTGTGATTACTAATTTGATTTCCTGACTGGTTATGGGTCTGTTCAAATGTTCTATTTCTTCCTGTTTCAGTTTTGGTAGTGTATATCTTTCTAGGAATTTATTCATTTCTGCCAGAGTGCCCATTTTATTGGCATATAATTGTTCATAATATTCTCTTATTATTGTTTTAATTTCTGTTGTGTTGGTTGTGATCTCTCCTCTTTCGTTCTTGGTTTTATTTGGGTCCTTTCCTTTTCCTTTTTGATCAAACTGGCTAGTGATTTATCAATTTTGTTAATTCAAAGAACCAGCTTCTGGTTTCATTGATCTGTTCTACGTTTTTTTTGGTTTCGATAGCATTAATTTCTTAAAAAATTTTTTTTCAACATTTATTTATTTTTGGGACAGAGAGAGACAGAGCATGAACGGGGGAGGGGCAGAGAGAGAGGGAGACACAGAATGGGAAACAGGCTCCAGGCTCCGAGCCATCAGCCAGAGCCTGACGCGGGGCTCGAACTCACGGACCGCGAGATCATGACCTGGCTGAAGTCGGACGCTCAACCGACTGCGCCACCCAGGCGCCCCTCCATAGCATTAATTTCTGCTCTAATCTTTATTATTTCCTGTCTTCTGCTGGTTTGGGGTTTTATTTGCTGTTCTTTTTCCAGCTCCTTAAGGTGTAAGGTTAGGTTGTGTATCTGAGATATTTCTTCCTTCTTTAGGAAGGCCTGGGTTGCTATATATTTTCCGTCTTTATGCATCCCAGAGGTTTTGGGTTGTGGTGTTACCATTTTCATTGACTTCCATATACTTTTTAATTTCCCCTTTAACTGCTTGGTTAGCCCATTCATTCTTTAGTAGGATATTCTTCAGTCTCCAAGTATTTGTTACCTTTCCAAATTTTTTCTTGTGGTTGATTTCGAGTTTCGTACAGTTGTGGTCTGAAAATATGCACGGTATGATCTCGATCTTTTTGAACTTACTTAGAGCTGATTTGTATCCCAGTATATGGTCTATTCTGGAGAATGTTCAATGTGCACTGGAGAAGAATGTATATTCTGCTGCTTTAGGATGAAATGTTCTGAATATATCTGTTAAGTCCATCCGGTCTAGTGTGTAATTCAAAGCCATTGTTTCCTTGTTGATTTTCTTATTAGATGATCTGTCCATTGCTGTGAGTGGGGGTTTGAAGTCTCCTACTATCATGGTATTACTGTCAATGAGTTTCTTTATGTTTGTGATTAACTGATTTATATATTTGGGTGCTACCACATTTGGCGCATAAATGTTTACAATTGTTAGGTCTTCTTGGTGGATAGACCCCTTGATTATGATATAATGCCTTTCTGCATCTCTTGATACAGTCTTTATTTTAAAGTCTAGATTGTCTGATATAATTATGACTACCCCGGCTTTCTTTTGTTGGCCATTAGCATGATAGATGGTTCTCCATTCCCTTATTTTCAACTGAAGGTATCTTTAGGTCTAAAGTGGGTCTCTTGTAAACAGCATATAGATGGATCTTGTTCTCTTATCCATTCTGTTACCCTATGTCTTTTGATTGGAGCATTGAGTCCATTGATGTTTAGAGTGAGTACTGAAAGATATAAATTTATTGCCATTATGATGCTTGTAGAGTTGGAGTTTCTGGTGGTGTTCTCTTGTCCTTTCTAATCTTTGTTGCTTTTAGTATATATATATATATATATATATATATATATTTTTTAATCTTTTCTCCCCTGAGTCCCCCTTAAAATTTCTTGCAGGGCTGGTTTAGTGGTCACAAACTCCTTTAATTTTTGTTTGTCTGGGAAACTTTTTATCTCTCCTTCTATTTTGAATGACAGCCTTGCTGGATAAAGAATTCTTGGCTGCATATTTTTCTGATTCAGCACATTGAATGTATTCTGCCACTCCTTTCTGGCCTGCCAAGTTTCTGTGGATAGATCTGCTACAAACCTGATCTGTCTTCCCTTGTAGGTTAGGGACTTTTTTTCCCTTGCTGCTTTCATGATTCTCTCCTTGCCTGAGTATTTTGTGAATTTGACTATGATACGCTTTGTTGATGGTTGGTTTTTGTTGAATCTAATGGGGGTCTTCTGTGTGTCCTGCATTTTGATGTCTGTGTCTTTCCCCAGGTTAGGAAAGTTTTCCGCTATGATTTGCTCGCATAACTCTTCTACCCCTATTTCTCTCTGTTCCTCTTCTGGGACCCCTATTGAGTTTGATGTTGTTCCTTTTTAGTGAGTCACTGATTTCTCTAATTCTTAAATTGTGCTCTTTTGCCTTAATCTCCCTCTTTTTTTCTGCTTCCTTATTCTCTATAAGTTTGTCCTCTATATTGCTGATTCTCTGTTCTTCCTCATCCATCCTTACCGCTGCTGCATCCATCTGTGATTGCAGCTCAGTTATAGCATTTCTGGCTATTTTTACTTCTTTTATCTCTGCAGAAAGGGATTCTAATCTATTTTCGACTCCAGCTAGTATTCTTATTATCGTGATTCTAAATTCTGGTTCAGACATCTTGCTTGTATCTGTGTTGGTTAAATCCCTGGCTGTTGTTTCCTTGTGCTCTTTCTTTTGGGGTGAATTCCTTCGCTTTGTCATTTTGAGGGGAGAAAAGGAATTAATGAGGTAGAAAAATTGAAATTAAAAAAATTAAAATTAAAAAAATATTAAAATTAAAAATTAAACACACACACACACACACAAAAATCGAATAGATGATGCTAGATCCTAGGTGTGTTTTGGTCTGAGTGTTGAAAGTGGTTTGGCAGATTAGAGAAAAAAAAGGTGGGGGGTGGAAAAAAAGGAAATCATTTGAGAATTTGAAAAAATGAATACACTGAAGTAGACTAAAATGAGATGATGGGGGTAAAATAGAGTTTGAAAAAAATATACACAAAAGAAAGAATATAGTAGAAAAAACTAAAGAAAAATATTTGTAATAAAAATTAAAAATAAATATGAATTTTTTCTGTATTCAAGAAAAAAGAAAAGAAACAAAAAATGGAAAAAAGATGAAAAAACAAAAAAAAGGAAATCATTTGAAAATTTGAAAAAGTGAATATACTGTAGTAGACTAAAATAAAATGATGGAAGTTGAATGGAATTTGAAAAAATTTACATGAAAGCAAAAAATATAGTAAAAAAATTAAATAAATATATTTTTGATAGAAATTGAAGTAAAAATGAAGTTTTTCTCTTTCTGCATTCAAGAAATAGAAAAGAAATGAAAAAAAGAAAAAATAAAAAAGGAAATTGTTTGAAAATTTGAAAAGGTGAATACACTGAAGTAGACTAAAATAAAATGATGGAAATAAAATAGAATTTGAAAAAACTTACACAAAAGTAAAAAATATAGTAATAAAAATTAAAGAAAAATATTTTTAATAAAAGTTGAAAATGAAAATGAATTTTTTCTCTTTCTGTATTCAAGAAAAAGAAAAGAAATGTAAAAGATGAAAAGAAAAAAATATTGAATATATGAACCTGCTGCTGATTCTGTGGTTCAGACTGTGCAGATTGTTGTGTTAATCCTCCAATCAGTTTTCTAGGTGTGTAGGATGGTTTAGTGTTGGTCTGGCTGTATTTCATGGACACGAGACACACAAAAAACTTCCATGCTGTTCCACCATCTTGGCTCCTCCTCCCAAGATGAACACAAGTATTGAGCAAACAAAATGTAAAACAGCAAATTCAATAGCAAATAAAGAAACTTTCAGGTGTTACTACTTAGAGAAACTTTAGCTTTAGGTTCTTTGTTTCTGGATTGAAAGCAAGACATGTATGCATTTACTTTTGGAAAGTTTTGCGGATACCTATTCTTAAGAGTAAACACTCCACAGTAAGTGGCTTAACCATAATGCATGTATACCAGGAATGGAGACCTTTGCTATGTGGAGGGAATGGAAAGATGAGAACAGTGGAGCTGAACTTGGCATGAAAGAGAGGCTGAGGGAATGGGGTTATGTGTTATGCTTACTTTTATGGGAATTTTAAAATGAATTCAAAGTTGCTAAGTGAATAATGAATACAGCTACATTTTAGAAAAATCTTTATGTCATTGTAGTACGAAGAAATTTGGACATCTAAAAGTCACATCTATAACAGGATAATGGTTTTAGTTTCAGAGTTTAGTTTACAAAGTGATGTACTCAGAAGTATTTCATCTTCTGAACCGAATACTTAAAAAAAATTTTTTTTTAAAAATTTTTTTTTTTTCAACGTTTTATTTATTTTTGGGACAGAGAGAGACAGAGCATGAACGGGGGAGGGGCAGAGAGAGAGGGAGACACAGAATCGGAAACAGGCTCCAGGCTCTGAGCCATCAGCCCAGAGCCTGACGCGGGGCTCGAACTCACGGACCGCAAGATCGTGACCTGGCTGAAGTCGGACGCTTAACCGACTGCGCCACCCAGGCGCCCCCCCAAAAAATTTTTTAATGTCTATTTATTTTTGAGAGAGACTGAGTGCACAAAGGGGAAGGGCAGAGAGAGGGGGAGAATCCAAAGCAGGCTCCAGGCTCTGAGCTGTCAGCACTGAGCTGTCAGCACAGAGCCCAGCGTGGGGCTCGAGCTCATGAACCACAAGATCATGACCTGAGCTGAAGCTGTATGCCCAACCAACTGAGCCACCCAGGTGTCCCTGAAACAAATACTTAAAGCACCCGAAATCCAGCTATGGGTTGGCACAAAAATATTTAATAGATTGATACTAGAGGGAAAAAAAGTTTGTAGTTATGTTGAAAACCTTTCAACTAAATGGAACTCCTAGATCAAATTAGAATGACGAATTAAAGTTGTCCAAATACAAAAAATACAATCTAGTTTTTGTTATATACAAACAATAATGTCCTTATTCTATTAAATGTATATTTATTGACATTTTTATCAAACTATCTTATGGAACCTACTTTGAGTTCATCAAGTAAATTAAATAGTGGCGTAACCTAGGTTTGTTTTTATTTAATTTATTTAATTTTATTTGTTTTGTTTTTATTTAATTACAGTGAGAAGATTTTGGCTGAATATAAGATATTGTCCAGGATGGTATCTATGAATAGCTATTGGCTCTACTCATTTAGAGTAAAAATACCCAAAGAGATTCTCTCTCTTTTTTAAATTAAATGTTTATTTATTTTGAGAGAGAGAGAGAGAGTGAGAGAGAGCAGGGGAAGGGTGGGGGGGGGGGACAGAAGATCTGAAGCAGGCTCCATGCTGAGGGCAGACAGCCTGATGCCAGGCTTAAACTCACAAACTATGAGATCATGACCTGAGCCAAAGTTGGATACAACCGAATGATCAACCCACGCACCCCAGAGATTCTCTTTTTTTAAAATTGCACTTTAATTGACATATATTAAATTAGTTTCAGGGATACAACATAGTGATTCAATAATTACATACATCATGAAACACTTACCACAATAAGTATATTATAATATTATTGCTTCTATTCCCTATACTGTACTTTTCATCCCCAAGACTTACCTATAACTAGAAGGCTGTACCTCTTAATCTCCTTCATCCATTTTACCCATTCCCTTACCCCCTTTCCCTTTTGTTCTCTGTATTAAGAAGTCTGTTTACCTGTGTGTTGTTTGTTCATTTGTTTTGTTTTTTAGATTCTTTCTTTAATGTTTATTTATTTATTATGAGACAGAGAGAAAGACAGTGCAAACAGGGGCAGGGGCAGAGAGAAAGAATTCCAAGCAGGCTCCACTCTGTCAGCACAGAGCCTGATGCAGGGCTTGATCTCACAAACGGTGATATTGTGACCTGAGCCGAAATCAAGAGACAGGCAACTAAACCACCTGAGCCACTCAGGTGTCCCAGTTTTTTAGATTCTTTTACCTTGAGAAGTTATAAAGAAAACTGCCTGAAAAGAAGAGAATCTACAGCTTATGAAGTAAATCATACATAAATTACAAACAATTGTATGCATGTCTACAGGCAGATGACAAAGGGCCCATAGCCTCAGTGTGTATTTGCAGTTAACAACTTGTCATTTCTCAGGAGGGTGACGACAAAGCCCTGGGCCAGACTGCTTCATGTAACCTATTCTTGATCAATCCTCTTTTTTTAAAAATCCGTTTCTGTATTTCTTGATTATCTATACTGGACCATGTGAAACTGATTAGCTCTTTGTATCTGAATTGATAGGCTAACTGCAGAATTCACAGTGTGTTTACATTTGCTCTAAAGTTTAGTCTTTCAGATATAGACTTTCTACCTCAACCAGAGAGACTCCGTTTATTACACTCTATAGTGCTGGCTGTTTCTAGTCTTGTTTCCCATTATGCCAATTCATGTGATGTAGGAAATGCAGGTAGTGTGATGCTCCCTTAAATGAAATACATTCTACTTGGGAAAGCTTCTTAATGCTTGTGCACACCTTCTGTGAAATGACTGACTTACAAAGAACGTCAGGAGTGTAATTCAGCACACATTTTTGGAACACCTCTACTGTGCTGAGAAAGTCTCCAAGATGAATGAAATGAGGATCCTGTTGTCAGGAGCTTGATCTTTCCCAGGTTAGGGCCTTTCCCATATTACTATCAGCTCAGGTCTTGATTTTCTATGTTTTATTTATTTATTTTTTAAAAAATGTGTATTTATTTAGTTTTGAAAGGGAGAGAGAGAGAGAGAAGAAGAGTGAGAGGGTGAGAGAGAGAGAGATCTGAAGCAGGGGAGGGGCAGAGAGAGAGGGAGAGAGAGATTTCCAAGCATGCTCCACCCTGTTAGTGCAGAGCCCGAAGAGGGGCTCAGTCTCACGAACTGTGAGATCATAACCTAAGCTAAACTCAAGAGTCGGACACTTAACTGACTGAGCCACCCAGGGGCCCCTAAGTTTTAGAAATAATCATATCATGGCATATTAGGAAAAGATACTCAACATCAGTCACCATTTGGAAAATGCAAATCAAAACCACAATGTGATAGATACCACTTCATACTTACCAGGATCAGTATAATAAAAAAGACAGATAAAAAGGGTTGGTGAGAATATGAAGAAATTAGAATCCCCATAAAATGCTGAGGGCAATGTAGCGTGGTACAGCCACTTTGGAAAACAGTTTAGCAGTTCCTTAAAGGTTAAACATAGAGGCACCATATGACCCAACAATTCCACTTTTGGATGTCTACCCGAGAGAAATGAAAACATGTCCATACAAAAACTTTTGCATGAATGTTCATAGCAGCATTATTCATACAGTCAAAAGGTAGAAACAATGCAAATGTCTACCATCTGATAAATAAATAAAATGTAGTGTGTCCATGCAATAGAATATTGTCCAGCAGTAAAAAAGAATAAAGAAGTGATATATGCTACAATGTAGATAAACTTGGTAAACATTCTGCTAAACTTAAGAAGCCAGTCACAAGAGACCATGCTGAATGAGTCTATACTCAGGGAATGTCCAGAATTGGCATATCCATAGAGACAGAAAACAGACTAGTGGTTGCCTAGGGCAACCGTTGCCTAGGGGGAATGGGGTGACTGCTAAAGGGTAAGGGATTTATTTGGGTTCATCAAAATGCTCTAAAATTGATCAGGGTGATGCTTACACAACTCTGTGAATATTCCAAAAACCAGTGACTTTTAAGGGCGAATTTTGTGCTATGTGAATTATATCTCAATAAAGCCATTAAAACAAATAAACAACAACAAAAAATACCATAATGCCTGTGAAGAAAGCAACAAAAAACTTTAACATCTACATTTAAGCAAAAATACTAAGAGCTGTTTTGGAGCAGACCCTCTGAGTCTTAGTCCTAGCTCAATCATTTACTAGCTGTGGGATCCAGCACATTCTTTAACCTCTCCATGCCTCAGTTTCCTATCTGGAAAATGGAGACACTGGCAGGGCCTACTTCACTCAGAGGTAGATATCCATAGGTTTTTGCATAATTGAATGTTAATGGGAACAAGTACAGTGGTCACATTAGAGTTCCATAAATGTTAGCTATTATTTGTAGAGAGCTCTAACATTCTTAAAGTACTCTTACAAACATTTTCTCACTTGATAATACAAGTACTCAGGAAATTTACATTCCTTCTGCCTCAGTAAAATTTGAGCAGCTTGTTTTTGGCTCTCAAAACTTCTGATGCCTGTCATGCTCCTTACCCCTCCTTCACTTCGCCATGCCCAGGATTTATCTCTATTTCATTCTTGCTTTTACCTAATTTCTGCTAAGATGTCAATAAATATCACTTAATAATGTGACAAGGCCAAGGAATTTCCATGTTAAAAGAGTGATCTTAAAAAGCAAAAGAACTTGTAGAATCTAAAGGGAAGGCAACTCTCCAATTGTATCCTTATGTATAATTATGTATCAATTAGGGACACAGCCTCACCTGCCCACTCTGAGCTGGGATCTGATTTTTACGATGAGTAGCTTGTGGTTTAGTCTGTGAATTTTGTCTATTTTAAAATTGGCTGGAAAGTCTTAAAAATGTATGAATTCTCTTGTATATACAATTTCTACTTCTTTAGATTTGTTAGGCATTATGCTAATAAACAAAGATTCTACAATTTCCTTTAATTCTGAGAATTTGATTACAAAATGAAGCATTTTTTTCTTGTTAAAAAATCAATAACTGCAAGCAAAAAAGAGTAACAAACACCTGTATTACCCCTGCTTTGAAATAAATATATATTTATTTATATATATGTAAATACATACTTGAAAGAACAGAAATCATACCCCATTGTACACTCATTTTTTTCCTACCCAACAATATGATTCTTTTCTGGCTTTTATTTCTGAAATACTTTTTAAAAGGTAAACTCTACACCCAACATGGGGCTTGAACTCACAATGTGGTTATCAAGGATCAAATGTTCTAAGAACCATATGATCTTCTCAAGAGATGCAGAAAAAGCATTTAACAAAGTACAGCATGCATTCTTAATAAAAACCCTCAATGACGTAGGGATAAAAGGAACATGCCTCAGCATAATAAAGGCCAAATATGAAAAACTCATAGCTAATATCATTCTCAATGGGGAAAAACCGAGACCTTTTTCTCTATGGTCAGGAACAAGACACAGATGTCCACTCTCACCACTGCTATTTAACATAGTACTGGAAGGTCTAGCCTCAGCAATCAGACAAAAAAAGAAATAAAAGGCATCCAAATTGGGAAGGAAGAAGTCAAACTTTCACTATTTACAGATGACAGTTACTCTATACAGAAAACCCATGGGGCACCTGGGTGGCTCAGTTGGTTATGGGACTGGCTCCAGCTCAGGTCATGACCTCATGGCATTAGTTTGAGCCCAGCATCAGGCTCTGTGCTGACAGTTCAGAGCCTGAAGCCTGCTTCGGATTCTGTTTCTCCCTCTCTCCCTGTCCCTTCCCCAATCCCATTCTTTCTCTCTCTCTCTTTCTCTCTCAAAAATAAATATTAAAAAAATTTAAAAAAAAAGACAACCCAAAAGACCACAAAAATGCAGTAAAGTCACAGGATACAAAATCAATGTACAGACATCTGTTGCATTTCCTTTTATTTTTTTAAATTTATTTATTTATTTTGAGGGAGAAAGAGAGCACAAGCAGGGGAGGGGCAGAAAGAACCCCAAGCAGGCTCTGCACTGTCAGTGCGGAGCCCGACGCTAGGCTTAAACTCATGAATCACAAGATTCATGCCCCTATGTTGCATTTCTACACACCAATAATGAGGCAGCAGAAAGAGAAATCAAGGAATCAATCCCATTTGCAATTGTACAAAAAAACCATAATACCTAGGAATAAATGTAACTAAAGAGGTAAAAGATCTGTATTCTGAAAACTATAATACACTGATGGGTGATTGGCGTTAAGGAGGGCACTTGTGATGAGTACTGGGTGTTGTATGTCAGTGGTAAAACACTGAATTCTATTCCTGAAACCAATATTGCACTTACTGTTAACTAACTAGAATTTAAATAAAAAATTATTAAAAAAAAAGTACTGATGAAAGAAACTGAAGATAACACAAAGAAATGGAAAAACATTCCATGCTCATGGATTAGAAGAATAAATACTGTTGAAGTGTCTATACTACCAAAGCCATCTACACATTTGATGCAGTTTCTATCAAAACACCACCAGCATTTTTCACATAGCTAGAAGAAACAATCCTAAAAATTTGTATGGAACCACAAAAGACCTAAATAGCCAAAGTGATCTTGAAAGAGAAAAGAAGAGCAGGAGGCATCACAATTCCTGACTTCAAGTTATAGTACAAAGCAGTAGTGATCAAGACAGTGTACTGGCACAAAAACAGATGCATTGGGGCACGTGGGTGACGCAGTTACTTGAACGTCTGACTCTGGATCTTGGCTCAGGTCATGATCTCACAGTTCATGAGTTTGAGCCCCATATTGGGCTCTTCACTGATGGAACGGAGGCTGCTTGGGATTCTGTCTCTCCTTCTCTCTGACACTCCCATGCTCATGGTTTCTCTCATAAAATAAATAAACTTAAAAAAAATAGACACATGGGTTGGTGGAACAGAATAGAAAACAAAGAAATGGACCCAAGACTATATGGTCAACTCATCTTCAACAAAGCAGGAAAGAATGCCAGTGGAAAAAAGACAGTGTCTTCAATAAATGGTGTTGGGAAAAGTGGACAGCAACATGCAAAAGAATGAAACTGGACCACTTTCTTACACCATACACAAAAATAAATTCAAAATGGTTGAAAGACCTAAATGTGACGGGAAACCGTCAGAATTCTAGAAGAAAACACAGTCAGTAAACTCTTTGACACTGGCTGTAGCAATTTCTTACTAGATATCTCCTCTGAGGAAAGGGAAACTAAAGCAAAAATAAACTATTGGGACTTTATCAAGATACAAAGCTTCCACACAGTGAAGGAAACAATCAATAAAAAAGGCAACCGACAGAATAGGAGAAGATATTTGTAAATTTCATATCTGATAAAGGGTTAGTATCCAAAATCTATACAAACTTATCAAACTCAACACCCAAAAAAACAAATAATCCAGTTAAAAAATTGTCAGAAGACATAAATAGACATTTTTACAGACATGCAGATGGTTAACATACACATGAAAAGATGCTCAACATCACTCATCATCAGGGAAATACAAATCAAAACCATGATAAGATGTCCCCTCACACCTGTCAGAATGGCTAAAATTAACAGCTCAGGCAACAGATGTTGGCAGGGATGTGGAGATGGGAGAACTGTCTTACACTGTTGGTGGGAATGCAGACTGGTGCAGCCACTCTGAACAGTATGGAGGTTCCACAAAAAGTTAAAAATAGAACTACCCTATGACTCAGCAATAGCACTATTAGGTATTTACCCAAAAGACACAAAAGTACGGATTAGAAGGCATACACGCACCCCAATGTTTAGAGAAGCATTATCAACAATAGCCAAACTATGGAGAGAGCCCAAATGTCCATCAACTGATGAATGGATAAAGAAGATAGGGAGTGTGTGTGTGTATGTATGTACATATATCCACATATATATACATACAATGGAATATATATAACAGAACATTACCCAGACATCAAAAAGAAAAATTTGGCCATTTGCAGTGAGGTGAATGCAGCTAGAGTGTTTTATGCTAAGCAAAATCAGTCAGTCAGAGAAAGACAAATACCATATGATTTCACTCATATGTGGAATTTAAGAAACAAAACAGATGAACATGGGGGAGGGTAAATGAGATAAACCAGGAAACAGACTCTTAACTATAGAGAACAAACTGAGGGCTACTGGAGGGGGGCCCCAGAAATTGGTTAAATGGGTGAAGGGTACTAAGGATGGCACTTGTTGTGATGAGCACTGGGTGTTATATGCAAGAGATGACTCACTAATTCTACACCCGAAGTTACTATTATGCTGTATGGTAAGTAACTGGGATTTAAATAAAAACTTGAAAAAAAAATCATAATAGTGAAACATGATAAAAAAAAAAAGAATCACATATTCTACCTACTGAGCCAGCCAGGAGCCCCATATTTCTGAAATATTTTAATGACTCCAACTCATTATAGAGATGTGGAATGATTTATTTAAGCAATACCCTATGGCTAGATATTTAACATCTCTTCATGGGATCATGAATATTGTATAATTACTTCAAAAATAAACAAAATGCTAGGAATTTAAGGGAAGTAAGGCATTTCTTCCAATTTTCAGCCTTGGGGCCTTTATAATGGTGGTACAGTTTGGAGTTCTATAACCAAAGATAATAATATTGAAACCTGAGGATTCAGAGGAGGACAGTAAACAAAGCATTGAGAAATAAGAACTGAAATTATTTAATCTTAGGAAGACAATGCTTACAGATGACTGTACACTTATTTATATAAAAAGACTATCCTATAAGTACCTTGAATTTTAATTTTATCACACAGACCGCGAGTATCAGAATTATTGTGTATATCTCCACTTGTAGCCTGAGAGTACCAGAGGCATTTCATTTTACCATTTACCCTGTAGTGTGTGCTGTTTGAAGAATAAAAGTCTGTTGAACAGGAGTTGAACATAATTATGACATTTCAAAGGAAGAGAGAGCATTGATACATTAGTCCTGCCTACATACAGTGACTTTGCTAATTTCCACATACTTCTAAAGAAAATTACCAGCCATATGACTCTGTAAATATCACTAGTATGCTACTGTGTGTTTCCTATTCCCATAAGGAAGAATTTAAGACTTTGCCTCACTGCCTTACTCTAGTAAATCAGGTCCTTGCATATAACATTACTGAAATGTAAACACAATTGTGTTGAAATTATGACCCACTTGCTAATTTGAACAGTATGAAATGTTAACTAAATGCTTCTGTATTTACACAGGTATGTTTGCTTACTGGGTAAGCATAGTTGGAAGTGTTTCATTTTTTTTTTTAAGTTTATTTATTTATTTTGAGACAGAGAAATTGCATGCATGCAAGTGGGGGAGGGGCAGAGAGAGAGGGGAGAGAGAGAGAATCACAAGCAGGCTACTCGAGGAGAAGCTCGATCCCAAGGAAACAGAGATTTTGACGGGAGCTGAAATCAAGAGTCTGGTGCTTAACTGACTGAGCAACCCAGGTGCCCCAGAAGTGTTTCATTTAAGTGTGATGATCTGATGGTCTTATGGTGCAGCTGAGGAGCAAATTTTTCATAATAGTTATACAAATCAGATTTTCTGGGCATTTGTTGACTAAATATCTGGGCATAAAGCTGTGGAATCTCTACAGAAAACTTAAGAATACAGCCATGGCACACAGCCAATCCATAATGCATTCAAATAATGTGGTCTCAAAGTGGAAGGTGTAAGATTTTGCTAGGCTGTTGAGTAATAAGGTAATCTAAACTTTCAGGTTGTTTGAATCACAATTTATCATACTTGATGACAAAATAATTTAGGAGGCTTGTGCCATGCTAAACTAGGTCTGATTCTTGTCAGGGCTTGCTGGGGTTTGTTAACAGGAAACAGAAAATGTCCTTAATGAGATCTTCCCTTCCCTTCCCTTCCCTTCCCTTCCCTTCCCTTCCCTTCCCTTCCTTTTCCTTTTCCTTTTTCTTTTTCTTTTTCTTTTTCTTTTTCTTTTTCTTTTTCTCTTTCTTTTTATAGCAGTTAACAAAATAAAGGCTCTTATTTGGTCAAGTCTCTACTTAATGAAGACAAACATATCTTATCTCCGTACATGTTATCCTCCACCCCAAAAGCAGAGAAGTAAGTTTATAAACTCTTAATTTCCCAGTAAAATCAAGTAGGTTGGAAATGTGGACATTAAATATTCTTTTAAAATGGTTTCTTTCTTTCTTCCACTGCCAAAGTTTGTAGAAAAGTGCTTATAATGTATTTAAAGTGCTTAGGACATTGGCTAAACATAGCTGGCATTCAATACATTTTAGCTATTAGTTTTTGTTTTGTAAAGAAAACAATATCTCAATATAGTTAATGGGCACAATTACAATTGACAGTAATTTTGAGCTCGAAAGGAAGTGAGAATAATCAAAATGAAAGAAAAAAAGCAATTAGGATTATGAAAGTCATCAAATAACGAAGATGCAGGTTATGTTGTATGTTTTTTAAAATCTAGTAATATAGTTCTATAGTTCCTGAGTAAGTTCTATAGTGAACAGTGCTAATAATTACTCTTCCTTGTTCACAGTGCCACCTTCAGGAGGGAGAAGTTTCCTTAATTTAGTGCAAGTGCACTAAATACTGGATGGAGCAAGGTCAAGTACCCAAAGATCTGGCATAATAAAGACAATGTATGTTTTAATTTAATTGATTATCAAGAGAATCTGATAATCTTTCTGATTTCTTTCCATCTGACTGTGTTCAATGCAGAAGACCAATCTGTGAACTTTTTTTTTTAATGTTTATTTATTTTTGAGACAGAGAGAGACAGAGCATGAACAGGGGAGGGGCAGAGAGAGAGGGAGACACAGAATTGGAAGCAGGCTCCAGGCTCTGAGCCATCAGTCCAGAGCTCAACGCGGGGCTCGAACTCACGGACTGTGAGATCGTGACCTGAGCTGAAGTCGGACGCTTAACCTACTGAGCCACCCAGGCGCCCCAATCTGTGAACTTTTAAACTGTGATGTGGGAAATTTAAAAATTGATTAGAAATGAATGCATAGGATTTATAATTGATTTTCTTTTGGGATACCATACATAGATCATAATATATAAATCATGCAATTATTACATCATCACCAAGAGATTTTAGCAGTCTCCCTTGATATTTTGTTTCTTTAACCAGTCTCAGAAGGAAATACTCGAGGGGTGCCTGGGTGGCTCAGTCGGTTAAAGTGTCCGACTAGGACTCAGGTCATCATTTTGCGGTCGGTGAGTTTGAGCCCTGCATCGGGCTCTGTGCTGACAGCTTAGAGGCTGGAAACTGCTTCCGATTCTGTGCCTCCCTCTCTCTCTGGCCCTCCCTTGCTTCCACTCTGTCTGTCTCTCTCTCAAAAATAAATAAACACTGAAAACATTTTTTTTTAAAAAGAAGGAAATATTCCATATTGAGTAAAAACTAGAGTTAAGTAATTACTTCTAGTACTTAAAATAGTACCCAGTCCATGAATAATTGGTTGAAAATGCTGAACAATTGGTTGAAGAAGCTGAAGTAGGTCATATCAACAACCTGACAGAGGAAAAGGGGTAGAGCCATTGGAACTACTAGAAGTCTCTAAGGCTACACTGTCCAAAATGGTACCCACTAGCTATTGAGGACTTGAAATGCAGATAGTATGAATTGAGATGTTCTATAAGTGTAGAATATACACAACATTTTGAAGACTTAATAGAAAAAAATCATAAAATACCTCATTTTTTATATGGATTACATGTGAAAATGATGTTTTGTATATATTAGGTTAAATAAAATATATTATTTAAATTAATCTCACCTACTTATCTTTACTTTTCTTAGTATGTCTACTAGGAAGTGTAAAATTACATATATGGTTTGCATTATATTTCTACCAGGCAGTGCTTTCTAGGCCATACAAATCAGTGTGGCAGCAGCACCTGTAACAGATTTACTGAGCACATACCATGTGCCCGGCACGTATGAAGTGCCGATAAGATTTTCAGGTAAAGTTCCATGATCACTTGTGTTTTTGCCTGGGTATTAAAGCTGGGAGATCAAATAATTGCCCCAGATATTACAGATAGTAAATGGAAGGGGGGTTATTCAAACCAAATTTGGCTGTACTCCAGAGTCCACTTCTGTAATACCTACACTATACTAACTCCTGGGATACCCTTTACTTGAAATTACATCAGAACAATGTAGAGAAGGTAGAGATTTTTTTAAAAGTTATTTTTAACTTGTTTTTAATGTTTATTTTTTAGAGAGAGAGAGACAGAGACAGAGAGAGAGGGAGACACAGAATCCAAAGCAGGCCTCAGGCTCTTAGCTGTCAGCACAGAGCTCAACGTGGGGCTCCAACTCACAAACCATGAGATCATAACCTGAGCCAAAGTTGGACACTTAAGTGACTGAGCCACCCAGGTGCCCTGAGAAGGTAGAGATTTTAATTCAAATGTTCAGTTCTATAGCAGGAAAAAATGAGGCTAAGAGAAGTTAAGTCATTCCAAGACTTCTTGCAGTAGAATCACATAGAGCTTATCTCATGATTTGGGGTGGAGTAAATCAAAATAAATCCTAAATGGTAAAAGAAGAGGGTACCATGAGAGCAAATAATTAGGAGGTGGAATATGGCATGAAAAGTTAGATAAGGAAGTAATGTTTGAATTAAGACCTAGAATAAGAACAGAAGTTAACTAGGTCAAGGAGGAGGGGCAATAGGAAGAACAAAATACAGTTGACCCTTGAACAACATGGGTTTTAAACTACATGGATTCACTTACACACAGACTTTTTCCCATAAATACAGTACAGTACTGTAAATGTATTTTTCTTATGATTTTCTTAAAAACATTTTTGCTTCTCTAGCTTACTTTAAGAATATAGTATATAATAAATATAACATACCAAATATATGTTAATTGTTTATGTTACTGGTAAGGCTTCTGGTCAACAGCAACAAGTGAGTTTTGGGAAATCAAATTATATGCAGATTTTCAACCATGTCGGGGACTAGTGCCCCTTAAGCCCTTCATTGTTCAAGAGTCAACTGTATACACAGAACTCAAGGTGAAGGAGAATGGCTTGTTTAAGGAAGAGTCCTTATAAAAAGAATGCAAGGAGGTGGGTGGTTCCAGGCAAAGCTGGAGAGAAAGGTAGAGGCCAGATCATGTGGGGAATTTTAGGCCTTATAAAGTTCTGGTTAATGATGTGGCTAACTTCATACAAGTAGTAGGTGGAAAAAGCTAAGCTTCCAAAACCAAGTCTTCAGGCTCCAAAGCCTGTGGTCTTTTCACAACTCCATGCTATAAAGGAGCAAAAAGACAAAAAGGAACACATTCTGTGTCATTAATAAAATTAATCCTATTAATAAAATTAACAACCAATTTAATAGTTTAATTATCAATAATTTATTAATTAATAAATCCAATTAATAAAAATAAAATTGGATTAGGAACAGAAACCTTAACATTTATCTGGAAGATACTCCACAGTGGAGTGGAGTGGAATTTCAAGTGGAATGAGTCTCTCACATTCCTGCAGGTTTGCTAAATATACTAAGGATCCAAGCTCTGGAGGACCCTTTATCTAGTCTATTTCTCAGAACTGATTTGCAACAAATAAATTTGAGTGGTGAGTTAACCTCTCCATCTGGGAAAAAGAGCAGGCTTGCTTCTGCTTACTGTAAAAGCAGTGGATTCCCCAAGCTAAGCATTCTTTTCCTCTCATGCAACCCACTATGGGGGCAGGCATCTGTATGGGCCCTCTGCATTGCACCTGAGATTTGGAGGCATGGTGAATTGATGTAAGCATAATGCTCCTGCTGATTGCTGTGTTGTGAGTAATAAAGTCCTTTGTCTCTGACCCACAAGTCTTGTGTCTTCTCCCAGCATCTATGAAACAGCAGAGGCTAACTTCTTAGATTGTAAATAGGATAAAATCAAACCCTAGACTTGAAAGTTTACATCTAAATTACCAGTGGCCCCTGGAAAACTTGGGAAAAAAGGTGTAAGAGTAAGCAATCTTAAAATAGGTAAGAAGGAACAAAGACTGATTTTTAAATTAGCTTTTTGCATGGGTTTATTTAAACTGATCCTCCAATTCTTCACCCTCTGGCTTTATAAAAAGAAGCCCTGACTTTAGGACTTAAGGCTCCAAACTGCCCTTTGGTGGTACTCTGCTTCCTTTTATGTTAAGCTCTAGAAAGCTAACTTCTCATGTGCTGGTGGGAACTGTGGCAGGGGGCTTTCGCATTGCTGTGATCAGACACAGTGACTGAAGGAATGGCTGATTTCAATCAGTTTCCCTGTTGGGGGATACCATGTGGAGGTCACTTTGGTGGGTAATGTGTCAACCGTATGATGCAGAGGTGAGAAATATGTTAGCGTTCTCTCAGGCTACTCTCTCCTCATTTTGTAATTTGACTTCTTGTGGGGAGGAGTAACTTGGCCAAAACCACACTGTGAATGAATGGCAGAGTGGGATTCCACTGTTCTTTTCACCACTCCATTTCTATTCCACTTCTCCAGAACTGTCGTCAATTCATTGCAATTGTGTGGTACTGACTTAGCAGGCTCAAAGCTGGTGAATAAATGAGAATTCAATTCATTTACAGTTGTAGATATATAACTGTCTAGAGTGGGATCATTTCCATATCAGGGGTAAGACTTCCCAGACTTAAGCTTAAGTCATAAATCAAAAAGTTGCCTGGTGAGCACAGAATTGGAACACATTTAAAATGTGTATTCTCCAGTGATATAACCATCAAACTAGAGTAGCCATATGGATTCCTCTTGATTTAGTGTATTACTACTTAGAGAACTGGATTGGAGTTTGGAATTTGTTCACTTATATATTATTTCTTGACCACCTACTATGTGTCAGACACCTACTATGTATAGGCTCTGGACCTAGGGATACTAGCCTCTGGCCAGTGCTTTATAGAGACATGTTTATTATCCAAATACTCTCTTAAATTAGCCATCTAAGTATCATTACTTCATCTCAAAGAAAATAATTTTTACTTTCAGGGATTTTATAATATCTCTCTTGAACCTCATTATCAATCTGTATAGTAGGTAGTAATTATCATATTTTACAGAGGAGGAACCTGAGACTTAAAGGGGTGAAACAACACGTTTCAAGTTACGTGCTTAGCAAGTGGCAGGCCTAGGAAGACCCAAATCTACCTTAGTCCAAGCGCCTTTGCTTTCCACTATACCCTTTCACCCATAATTTTCTTAAAATTGGGTGTATTACCTTCTAGGAATAGCCATATTAAGGTCTTTCTTTTGTGACTCTACAATCCTAGTTCCAGGATTTGGGAACGGTTCTAACCTCATCTACAAATCAATTCTGCCAACAGTTATTGAATATGAACTATGTACAAAGCTTACTATGTACAAAGCATTCAGCCATTCTCTGGAGGATACAGAGATGAAAAAGACCAGATCCTTGTATTCTTGGAGCTTACAATATACTTACACAAACACAAAACCTGGAATTAAGCTGACTAAAGATACAAACAAAATGCTACAGGAACATAGGGAAGAAAAAGTTAGAATTGGGGAGATTTGAGAAGGGTTTTGGAACAGGTAACTGAAATTTCAAGGGTAAGATTGCTAGAAGACATGAAAAAAAACCCCTCAAAAGTGAGATGGCTGCCTGGGTGGGGTGCTTCACTGACTCAGCCCCGGTAGAGCATGAGCCCCACATTTTCCTTGCAAGAAAATAAATAAACAAACAACAACAAGAGAGGTAGCCTGAAGGCAGGAGAAGGCTGGGCATCACCTACGTTGTGGGGAACAGAATATACTAGTGGTATCATCGCAGATGATGCAAGAAAGGTAGGAGGAAGTTGAATTGTAGAGGGCTTGCATGTCAGATAGAAAGTTTGGAACTTAATTCTGTGTGTAAGGAAATCCTTGTAGGGATTTGGGGCAGGGGAGAAATCCAATTCAGTAAAGATAATGCATAGTGCCTTTTATAGCTTTACCACTGGATCCTCACTGCTTCACATGGTGTATGGAACTTGTTCTGTGCAAATAAACATGTTAAATGGAATTAATTAATAATAAACATTATTAATTAATTATAAACATTAATAATTAATTGATTTAAAATCAATGATAATTATTATATTAATAATTAATATATTATTAATAACAAACATTAATAAACATGTTAAATGGAATTAATGGGAATAGACTAGATATTGAATTATCAATGAGGTTACTGTAATAATAGTTCAAGAAGAAGGCAGATGTAATCTTATGGGAAGGGAAAGTGTTAAAGAAGGCTGACTTTGACTCTATTCCACAAGTAAGATAGGGATATTGGGAACAGGGTGCAAGCAGGCAGAAAACAGGCTGTCTGCGGTGAGGAGGAATAAGAAGGATTCTTAATTCTGTTTTGGATTATGTTGTGTTTGAAGTGCTGCTAGGATATCTAGTAAAAGGATTTTTAAGTCTACAGCATTCATGAGCCCTCTTTGAGGGGGTACCATGTTCATATACCTCACTTTATCCATAGTTGATACAGATTTGTACTGATTTCAGTTTGGTATTTTCTTTACATTCCTTACAATTCTGGAGAAGTATCTTATTTCAGTTAGTACCCTACGCAAGAGCTGCCTTAAGCAGAAAGAGAAGGGGAAAATGCATAAAAGAAGATGAATAGTTGGAGGCGAAGTGATCTTCAGATTTCACGCTTTAAGCTGGGTAAATTGTACCCTCCACCTTCATTAGCTCGGGTATCATGGACACATATATTTTAATAAGGACAGACCCGGTACTTGGAAGCCGGGCGGTAACCGAAAAATAGGCATGTACAAAAACCACTTATAACTGAAAAAGTGGTAAGTCCATTGTGACCAGAGGTGACACGGTAGTTTATTGACTACTCTTCTGACTGAGGCTTTTATTTGGTAGAATCTTTACAAATTATTTTCCGAGCCCGGCTGCTAGCTTGAATTATAAGGGATTCATTTATTCCTTCCCACGTGCTATTTTGAGCTATATATGATTGGGAGCAGACACGCTCAGTTTATCTGTCCAGAACATGATGGTCTCCTTCCCTTTCTTTCCCCAAACTTCACAGCTAACTTCCCGACTCTACCACAGTGCAGCTATCCCAAACTCTCCCCTGCATCCAGGCTTTCCCATCCTACTTGGACTGGAGCTGAATGGATCCTGAATGGTAGGCACCTCCCTCCTACCCCCCACCCCCTACCCGCACCTGGCGGGGACGTGCCCCAGGGACGGTTGGAGCGCACTCCAACGGTCCCTTTTGTCCGGTAGGCGGGCGCCAAAGTGGTCTGGCTGGCGCGGGAGGTGGGGCGCGAGTCGGGGCGGGCTGCACCACAGGGTGGGGGCGCAAGCCTAGCGGGAGACTCCGGGCCAGAGGGGCGTGAGACCCGGCAGTTGGAGCTGGGGCTGGGGAAGCTCTCCGGTTTGCAACCGAATACAGCGAAGTAGAAAAAGCAAGGTGCAAAACGATAAGTATAGTAAGATCATATTTACGTAGGAAGATGCACAGCGTCAGACTGAGTACACACGTATGTATGTAAATGCACTGGAAAAGGTCTGACAGAGCTCTGGGGAAAGGAGAAAGCTGGGAGGGCGGATGAAGGGAGCTGACTTGGTGCATTGTGTATGTGAGATTCTTAACATTATTATTTAGGAAGAAAATGTGATCATGTAATTGAAAAAATCTGCACTTGGCAAGTTTGTTTCTCCTCTTGGCTTCCACATCGGTAGAGACCTGTTCAGACTCTCAGACCGCAGGCCAGATAGGAGTCAAGAAAAACGCCTTTCTCCCTTCTCACTGCTTCACCACTTACCCCCCTTCACCTTGACACCGTTGGAACTGGCCTTGGCTTTCGTGGAGAAGCCTTCCTCACAGACCTGGTCCTTATCACAGATCTGTCTGCAAAACCCTCTCCAAAGGAGGAAACACTTTGAAGATAGTAAATCACACACAGGCACATAAATATATGAATTAGACCCTATTCCTAAACCGTATTTGATAAATATTAAGATAAAATGTTTACAGGATATATCAATTTTCTCTTAAACAGTTGTGCCATGTCCTATTAATATGATCACATGATATTAATTTCTTATTTTGAAATAATTTTTGACTTAGAAAAATGTTACACAAATGGTACAAATAATTCCATTATATCCTTAACCCAGCTTCCCCAGATGTTAGCATTTAACACAACTATAACACAATGATTATAAGTAGGAAATTAGCATTACTACTACTCTGTTCACTATCTACAGATATTATTCAGATTTCTACAACAATTGTTCCTCCCCCTCACCCCAGTCCAGGATTCAATCCAGGATCTCACAATGCATTTAATTGTTATGTTTTACATAGATACTTCTAATTGGTGATAGTTTCTCAATTTTTCTTTTTCATGACTATACTTTTGAAGAATACTACTCGCCATTTTGTGAATGTTCTTCAATTTGGTTGGTTTAGTATTTTCTCATTATTAATTCAGGTTATGCATTTTTGGGCAAAAATATTAAATAAGTTATGTTGTGCCCTTTCTAGTGCATCATATCAGGAGGCACAAGATGTCAGTGTGTCCTTAATGGTGAGGTTAATTAAAATGGTGTCCTTAATGGTGAGGTGGTGGCTGCCAGGTTTGTCCAATGAGAAGTTACGATTTTCCTTTTTGCATTGGGTCATAGGAGGCAGACACACTCATCATATGTACCTCAGTTTTACCATTCATGATCCTTGACTGCAACAGTTAGTACTAAGGTGTTTAGCATGGTGATTTTTCTACTTCCATCATTCTTACTAAATTTCAAAATGAATACTTAAATGTACAATAACTTTTTAAAGGAAAATACTTTTACTGCTTTAACCTAGGGGGGAAAGGCATTTGGAGATTGTGTGATATGCTGTGGAATTAGTGGCTAAAATGGAATTTATGTATGCATTACAGATAACTGAATTCTAAAAGAATAAAACACTATTCTTAATACTTGTAAGGGCATGGATTCTAAAATCACAGTTTACATGGGTTTAGAAGCTCATTAATTGAACTGGATTTATTACTCCTGTGTTTGTGCCCATCACTGACCCTTTTGAGGATCTGTTATCTATGAATCCTTTCCCTGGTAAATGGTACAGTAAAATGGTACTTAAAAATAGAACAAAAAGTCTTCGATTTTATTTCCAATATGCTGCTAATTTTAGCTGACATTTGCAAAACTGATCTTTAAATTAACAATACAGTTGAAACTCAACCAACATCTCACTTTATTTAGCCTCCGTGTTTGCTGAAAAGATTTACTGGAAGTCAATGCACTGTAAAGAGGTGAAATTCTTGTGGGTGAAACTTTCATATTTCAATCCATTTGGCTATCAAGCAATTTGATAAGCCTCATTTGATTATGTTACCCTGTGCAGCATGTTCCCTAACCTTTATTACTGTAGATGGAAAACTGGTCCCAAGATTGGGTCTCAGCCTTGATGTCAATTTTTCTTGCTTTCAGTAAGAAGGAAAACAGGAGAGTAAGTTTAGAGTTTTTGTTGTTGTTGTTTTGTTTATAAATCACTTTCTACAACAATTGTTCCTCCCCTTCACCCTGAGTATCTGATATGTATGAATCCCTTCCCTGGTAAAATGCACAAACCCACATGTTGCATGAGAGCACAAGGAGTCCCATGTCAAACGGGGGGAGGTAGGGAGGCGGTTATGGGGAGGGAAAAGCTGGCTGTCAGAAGCTTCCCAGACACCGTTTTCCCTCCTGCCATATGGCACAGCCAGCCTCTCTTGGCAGCTCAGGTGGGGCCGCTAAGGCTACACAGCCCATCTGGCTCCTTGTCATTTCCATCTAACCCCCTCCCTTAACCCTCAATATCATCCTCTCCTTTATTACTTAGCCCGCAGTCTGCTCAGCTTTCTTGTTGGCTCTTCACTCCTCATGAGGTGCTCCCTGTCACCAGCTTTCACCAACTCTTTCACCTCGCTCACCAACCCTTGTTTGGGAAGATAGCGCAGAAGCTCAAGTGAGAGAACCTGCCCACTTCCAAATGGCTGCAGCAGAGAAGCACTTATTGAGTGCATATGTCAATGCTCTCCCTTCTCATCAGCACAGAACTCTTGCCACGTTTCCCTGCCTATCTGAAAGTGGAACACGAGCTGATGAACACGTTGGGGGGATACGTCTAATATCTATGGCTTACACAAACGGTCACCATTACCAACGGAGAGAAAGTCCCGTTGTAACAAAACTCCCCCCCTCCTCCCCCCCCCCCCCCCCCCGCAAACGGAAAGAACGTGAACTCACAGAACCCGCTTCTTCGCCCGCCAACCCCCTCATCTCCTGCTGGCGTGACAGCCCTCGGCGCCGGGCCCAGCTCAGGCCCGCCAAGGCTCGCGGCAAAGCTTGGCGCTCCAGTGCGCGCCTCCGCGGACAAAGAGCAAGCGGCGGCGAGGCTGGGCTGGAAGGTGGAGGCGGGCGGAGGGGCGCGCCGGGGGGAATCCCTCCCGACCTCTGACGTCACCAAAGCGCTGGCCAATGAGAAGCGGGAGAGGGGGATTCCCGCTCCCGCTGCCGCCCCGCCAGCTTTTTAAACAGTACCCTGGGGAATACTCTCTGGGAGCCGTGGGAGGAATGGGGGAAATGGAGGTTAAGAGCGAAAAATGATGGTCCTGGGGGATGAGAGTAGAGGCTTGACGATTAGGCGTCAAGGCTGGCTTACACTGGGGGGAAAACCAGAGCCGATCGAGGTGAGGCCGAACACCCGGCAGGGGAAAATCCTCCTGAGATGGAGTGGAAACTGGAGCGCACCGCCCCGCGGAGGGTCCGGACGGAAGAAGAGATGCTGTGGGTGAGTAACGTCCTTTTGTTTCCCAGCCCCGACTCCCTGAAGGGGACTCTGCCCGCTGAGGACCAACAGGTAGGACAAACTCTAAACCCTGATCCTTCCTTCATTTTGCGATGTGTCATTTAGTTGTGTTCTAGAGGTGCCTGGCTGGTAGAGAAAATGAGTAAGTGGGGTTGGACAAGCTGAGGATCTAGAAACATTCCGCGCCAACATTATGATTTTTCTCTCCATATGTTATATATATTTTCCAAGGAGAACGTCATGCGGGTGCTCGCCAAAGACATGAAGCAAAAGAGAAGTCAAGGTTCTCCCAAGGTAAGTGTCTAGTGCTTACTGTGGTTCTCTTAATTCTGATTTTGAACAAACTAATTTTTCCTAAAGAAGGTACTTGTTGGAAGTACGGCCTGGTCTAAGAATATGAAAATTTAAAAAATCAGTCTCCTAAAATATCACTAACTGCAGAGTCTAATTATACACCCTCCCCCCACATTTCTATAAGAAACTGAAGATCCCTGACAAGAGGAATTGTTTGTATATCCATGGGGCTTTCTAGTTTTTGGCTCAACAGAAAAGGATGAAGCTTGGATGTAGGCAGCGCATTGCTAGCTGGCTGTTACTATTTCATTTTAACAGTTGCGAATTGTACTTTCCTCTTGCATTTAAAAGCTTGCCCCCCAAAGAAATGGAAATGGTGCCATCTTGTGGATAATCGGGAGAAGTGGCCTAATCCAAGGTCGATCCTCACGTTAAAATTGATCCGATATATTACTTTTTCTTCTTGAAAGTCTGAAGCCAAGGCCTGTAGCTTCTCTCTTAATCAGTGTAAGAATAAAACAAATATAAATGAGTTTTTCTTATTTTTACTACATAAACATCCCTCATATGCTTTAAATCTCTCATAATCACCATTCACCTTGCTTCTCTCTACACGAACTTGTTCTTATTCCTCTAAACTTTACTCATAGATTCTAGTTTCAAACCCATTAACGTTTTTACAGATTTTTCTTAATCTTTTAAAAATCTTGCGATATTTAAGTGGTGACACAGTAAATCAAACACATAACAGCCCTTTCAGAATGCAATGGCTAATGTTATTTATAATCGGGGACAAAATAATGACAACTTAAGTCCCTAAATACTTTAATAATGATTTTTCCTTCCAAAATAGCTACAGTTTTACACCAAAATTATGCACTTCCATGACTCCTAAATATTTTCCTGCCTAATACAGACAATTGGGTCTTTTGGTCAGTAAAGAGAAAATATTTCTCAGTAAAGAGAAATAATTGGAAAAGCTACAGTTAAGTATAACTTTGTTAATTCACTTGTACTGCAAAACCATATTTTGATATCCAAGCATTTACTGTGGAACAGCTAAGTGCAAGTGTTCTGAAAGTTTGTCTTTTTAAATTTTTGCTGAGATTTAAAAATAGTATTTTTCTTTTTTTATAATAATTTTGGAGTAACAAGTTTTATTTATGAGTTTTCTTTTCTGTGACTATTAAGATTACAGTTCGGCTACTGGGTTTCGTATTGCATACAGTAGCTTCAGTGACTTCATGGGCCATGAAAAGCAGCAGTGACCTGAGTCAGGTAGGCAGTGTATTGTTAGCTGGCTGCTTTGGGTCAATGTGGCAGCCACAACTACCCTGCCACTTGCTTCTGGATAAATTCTTCTTGCTAACAAGCTGCACTGGTTTCCTGTGTGTGATGGGTTGGCAGTGTATTGTTAGCTGGTTGAAGATGTGAATGGCATCAGCTAACATGCAACTGCTATCTTATTGCATATACAATGAACATCAGAGTATAATTGATTCTGTAATTAGTGTGTGTGTTTGGTGCATATGTATACTTTTTGCTATGAACCAGGGCACTGGTAACCATAATACTTGTAATTGCTCTTCAGTCACTCAATTATAACACCATAGACAGTGTTACAAATGGTGAAGAAATCAATACAATTAATTTTTTTTTTAATTTTAAAATATTTATTTATTTTTGAGAGAGAGACAGAATGCGAGTGTGGGAGGGACAGAGACGGAGGGAGACACAGAATCCGAAGCAGTCTCTAGGCTCTGAGCTGTCAGTACGGAGCTTGACATGGGGCTCAAACCCATGAACTGTGAGATTATGACCTGAGCTGAAGTCGGATGCTCAACTGACTGAGCCACCCAGGCGCCCCCAATATAATTAATTCTTAAATGTTTTTTCCAGGTAATATTTTTGGAGTCCTGGGTACACAGCATGAAAGTATTTGTGAAATTTTTTTTTTAATATTTATTTTTAATATAAAATTTAGAATACAACGACAATTTGAAATGGAAAGCCTAAACTCTTTCCCCCAGTTTTCAACTAAGTCTATAGTATTCTTTCTAGATAATCAGCTTCTTAATATGCCATTAGAGCAGGTCTCTGTAACCATGTGTATGTACCAGCTGAAGAGAGAATTGAGAGGTAACTTTGAAGATGAATCAATCAACTCAAACATTTTCACTTGAAATATCAAGAAAAGTGGAAATTTTGGGGTGTGGTTGGGAGATGTGGTTGAATTATTTGCAGGATTTGCCTGCATTTTTCACTTCATTTTCTGTCAAGTCACAGACTTATAAAATATTTGAGCATGATATTTAGCTTGTGAAGTGGGAAGAACTAACTGTACCATATGCTTTTAAATATTTTCTGATTCCTGTGGAGGCCATTTTGACCCATGCAACAGTGTTCAGGAACTTGCTGGGTCCCAGATAAACAGTGACATCAGTGTCCTCATGTGGGCATTTGCAGCAAGTTCGTGAAGCTGACTTTAGGTGGTCTGGTCAATTAGTTATATTCTAAGTGAGATCTGAGAAATATATTACAGTCCACTGTAGTGAATTACAAATTACTGATTTAACAATTTTTATTCTTATTTAAGTTTAAACATTTCAACCATGGGAGATTTATACCTATAATTTGATTCTTTATGCATTTTGCTACTTTCATATCCTCTTTTCATTGTTGCCCATTTCATTTTCAGCATTTTTCTGTGTGTGTTTAAGGATCCCTCCCGTGTAAATACTGTTTTCATTATTTTTCTTACAAGGCTAAATTTCAACATGTTATTTTTTATGGAAAGCCACTGACTTGTTGATAAAAATAAAACCTACTTAATTTAGAAGGCTTGGCCTTTGTGTTTTAATTTTTTTACACTAAAGAATGAGACATAAAATGCAAACATTTATACTCAATAAACAATACATATTTAAAGCTGTTCTTCACTTCCATATTCAGGAGATGATGAGAAAGAGAGAGAGAATGGAATGCATGAAAGATGAATTAAGGAGATCAGTGGGTAAGGAGGAGAATGAATATATATATTCAAATGAAGAATGTCTCCATAGGAGTCAGAGGGAAAGACAGGGACCCACAACTGGGACATCAAAACCACTCTATTCCTTTCCTCCAAAAAGAGAATGCTTCACTCTGCAAGGTATGGCCTTACCAGTTCAGCGAGAGGAAGGGCGAGTGGGGAGGAGTGTGGTATGTTTAGGCGTGACAGTTACTAGAATTTTATTATTCCGTGGGAAAGATGAAATCAAGATGAGGAATACACATGGATAAAGTGTTCACATTATAGCCACGCCCAAACATCCTTTTTTTCCCCAAAGAAACACTATGAATGAATGTAATGTTTTGTACAGGGACCAACCAAGACTTCTTAGCTTCTGCAAGGTAGTCTTGAAAGAGAGTTAATATGTTGAAAATATAGAGAAATATAGGTTTTGTTTTTCTTCTTAGGCTTTGTCTACAATTTTTTTTTCACAGTAGTATTTTCCTACCTGAGACTACCTGCAGACAATCCAGTGAAATCATTAGATTTTACTGTGGTTATATAGCATATTGTTAGCAGCTTTTCATATTTCAGGGACTGTAGTTCCACATTTTCACATAAGCCACCAAAACAGTAAATTTATAAAAATAAATAATACATGTTTTTGCTCTAGATTGAGCTCTTTGGAGATCCTTATGTAACCTAATCAAGTCTGATTTTTAAAAGTTTTTGTGTTCTGGATCCAACGTAAAGTGGTTTGTGCGAACCGAGAGTTAAATTTTCAGAAATCTGGCATGCCAGTTATTAAAGCATTGGTAGATGGAAGTTGGCCATGTGGGAGCATTTATACCATGGAAATTGGCAAATGCTGCAAACTGGAACCCCTCCTCCAGAGAGGTGGTTGTTACTTCCCAGCCACCACTGTGTGCAGGCTATATATACTACAATCGCTAGGAATTATATATAGGCACATATATACATTATTAAGATTATACTAATTATTAAGCATTTTTGAAAATGACGTATGAGTTTCATGGTATATTTCAGGCAAATTCCTATTTATTCCAATCTCCCAGCACCACGGTATGTCTGCTATGAGATGAAGATCAGGAGTTAGAAGGAAGTACTTCCACCTTCCAAATACACCAAAACAAACTTCAAGCCAACGAACTACTGACCACAATGAAATGAATGTGATTTTGTCCCTTTGTCCATGAGTACCTTTTTACATGATGCCAGCTTTTTTCTGTTATACTGTTCAATTTAGACAGTAGCAGTCTATGTCCAAGGCTCTTTGATGCCGAGACAGGGAAGAGAGGCTCAATTCAAGAAAGATGCAATTTTTTCTCTTTACGTATATGTACCTGGCGGAATTCATGTAAGACACTGGAGTTATGGGTTGAGCAGTACATCAGCAAATGGCTTCGCACCCTCTTTAGTACACAGAGGCTAATTGTTACAGAACCCTGAATGGACACCTACTTGCCACACTTTGAAATCCCCACCTGCCTTCCCTGCATACCCAAAGGGGAAAGGGAGAGAACCAAGCACTGACTATAGGTTGAATAAACACGGATGATTGGAGATATGTAAGTGAAAACCCCCTTTATATGGCTTTGGAGAGAACTAGTGACTTTGGGCAGGATGGACATCTCAACTGCATTCACTGGGACAGTCCTGGTCATTCCCCAACACAGCAGCAGTCTTGTGGCACTTGTAAATGGGGTGTATGGCAAGAATGCTCTGAGAACAATACTTGGAAAATTTGCCCTTAACAAAATTTTGCTTAGAGGCTCAGAATTCAAACTGCTTAGGCTCAGAATTCAAACTGCTTCTATGTTCTTGGGGCAAAATTGCAAAGGACACATAGGCTTGTTAGGTGGCTTTTATTTCTTCAAAAATAATTCAGATTACTGATTCCAGTCCTGATCACGTAAGACACCTTGTCAAGCACGATCATTGACTTGGAAGGTTGGAAGGGGCTCTTTGTTCAGTCTGACCTCCCTAAGTTTATGGGTGAGGAAATCTGAAAGTAGTCCTGTGATTTGCCCAACATCATACAGCTGGTGAGGGGTACAAGCAGGTTTGCTGACACACTAACCTGGCATTCTTGAGGCTATCCTTGTGAATCTTCTGGACCTCTAAGAGAAACTGTGCCTCCCCCAGCCCCCAAATATCTTACTAAATACAATCAGAGCTGTGTGGCTGGATATATGCTTTAAAGCAGAAGGTGTTCCAGGAAATATTTTTGGTTTCTCCAAGGACTTTAAACACTTGCAAAGAACTATATGCTGAGGTGGCATTACTGACTTCACCATAAAAAAATCTTTACTTTCATTAATCAGGACAGTATATGGGGGCCAGCTCACAGCTATTTAGATTGGGTCTTCCTTCTTGGCCAAATTTTACATAACTGCCTTTTTACTTTTTTTTTCTTTAGCCCTAGTCTTCCTATTCATTTCATGAAATGAATATATATTTAGTGGGGCAATAATTAGCCTTCATCAACTTGGCAAGTTGCTTTATCAGCCAATAATGAGAAGATGGACAGAATATAAAGGTTATGAGAAAGGAGAAAAAGCATGTTGTGACTCTGTCAAAAGGTTTAGTGATTGCTGATGCTTAAGACTGGTGTAATTAGTCCCTCCCTTTTTTACCTTCAGACCTTTGACTATTTAGAGTTGATTCTTACTATTTTAGCCATCAGAACGATGCAGCACTGAATTCTTTCCAAAAGGTTAATCTAATCTGAATAAATTAGCAACCACTATTAATATATAAAGAATTGAGCTAAATAATCATATACTCATAGCCTTTTTCTTACTCTTTGGATTTTTACTCAGCAATTAATATTCTATTTATAAAATTTGAGTTTCTTCTGGAAAATAATAGAGAAATATTGACAATGATGAATGTTTTTCAAATGTTAGGATAGTGTCATTTATAAATGACTATTTGGGCAGATACAGTAAAGCATACTATGAACCTGTACTTAAAAAAAAAAAACAGAAAAAAAAACAACTAAAGAAACAAAATTCCTGTGCCTGAAACAAAAGTACATAATGATTTGAATCTCTCTATATATTTAACATTTTTTCAGTGTTTATTTTTTATTTTCTTACATAAAAATAGCCATTTACAGTTAGTTAATCCAGAAAATTCAGTCACACACAGTGTCTTGAATTCAAACAGAGGTCTAGTGGATTGGCATTTCCATTAAGTACAATCCTGAAAAATGTCAAGTTGAACAACAGGATATTGAAGCACATTGATGACTGTATTTTGAATTATTTAGTGTGATCTGATGAAATACTTAGTATATTTCATTTTGATTCTTTAGATAACTCTTTATTTTTGTTTTGGGTAACATCTCTGTCCTGGGGGCATTATTCATTACCACTCACTGGCAAGGTATCATAAAAACAAACAAACAAACAATCCGTCAGTGCTGTATTTAATTGTCAGAGTATTTAAAATGAGACCAAACCCCCCCTCCCCTTGACATTTCTCTATTCCGACTACTGCATTTGAATGACTCACTGGCATTTTCATAGGTCCTCTTTCTTTTTTATGATCATTTGTCTAATCAGAGCTGCTATCTCAGGCCTGATGACTTCAATGGGTTCCTCTGGCCTCCAGGTTTTCACAACTTGACCCTCAGGGTTGACCAGATACTTCCAAAAATTCCACCTTGGTTCTTTCTTTGAAGAATCTAAAGTACCAGAATATATTTTCATAAGCATAATTTTATTTTTTGTCAAGATTTTCATTTCTATTAGTATCTATGTAAGTGATAACTTAAGAATCAAGTTCTAAGATTATCATAATGTCAAAAGCAAAACAAAACAAAAAAATAAAACACCCAAACAAGGCAAAACTCAAGCTCCAAGAAACCATATTTCTGTACATTTGGTGACTTCACTGATGATTCTACTGGTCTGGAATCATGAAACAAAGTGGTTTATTCTGGATTTATTGATCTAAACAACAAAAAGTTGGGGCGTCTAGGTGGCTCAGTCAGCTAAGTGTCTGACTTCAGCTCAGGTCATGAGCTCACAGTTCATGAGTTCGAGCCACACGTCAGGCTTTGTGTTGAGAGCTCAGAGCCTGGAGCCTGCTTCAAACTCTGTGTCTCCCTCTCTCTGCCCCTCCCCTGCTCATGCTCTGTGTTTCTCTCTCTCTCTCTCTCTCTCTCTCTCTCTCTGTCTCAAAAATAATACACATTAAGAAAACTAAAAAAAAACAGCAACAAAAAATTTACCTTGTCACTAGCTCAAAACTTTCAGTTTCTTAACATTTTTAAAGATAAAATGGTACTCTATGGTCCTTGGTAATGGCCTGTACGGAATTCTTTACATATTAAACATACCTATGTTTTTAGTATTGTTACATATTATGTAGAAGAAAACAGAAAGGAATTCTAAATCACATTATTTTTGTTTCTAAGTTTTTATTTTAATTCTAGTTAGTTAACATACAGTATTAAATCATATTGAGAAATTATGTGGTCCTTTTGAACCATCTTAATGTATGTAAGAAATGTAATGTTTTTTCCATTTACATTATCCAGAATTGATGTTCATTATTGACTAACATGTGAAAAAATATAAACAACTACTTAAAATGTATCTAGTGTCTACTCTGTGCCAAGGAATGTATGTTCATTGCTTTAAATGGATCCTTTTGTTGAATCTTTACAGCAACCCTGTGAAATGGGTATTATCATTAACCTCATTTTGCAGATAGAAAAATGGAGTCTTAGACTCGAGGTCTTGTGGCTAATGAGCAGTAGAGCCAGCCCTGATATCTAGACCTTCTACTCTATACTTCGCACTCCTACTTCCTACTCCAAGCAGATTTTAGGAGGAAGATGACAAATTCATTTTTTTACAGGAGGGGATTCAGGTGTATGTGGGACATTCTGTCAGAGGAGGCAGGTGAATATAAGGCTTTGGGGCTTAGGAGAGAGAGCTCAGTCAGGGAAAGGGGATAGAATAAGAAGAGCTCCAGTGGGCTGTGGCCGATAGAATAAGAAGAGCACAGTTAAGGGTGGATGGAAAAGAGGAACCTGAAAAGAAGAAAGAGAAGGGCCCAGAGGGGCAGTCACTGGTACCTGCTAGGTTCAAGAGATTCATGGAGCAAGAAGCCAGACACAGTCATCTAAGAAGGTAATTGAGACGGGGAGGCAGAAATTGTAAGTATTAACTATTCTTTCAGAAATAGAGATGAAATTGGTAGAAGGAACACACTGTCTAGAGTTTTGAAGGTGTGGAATGCTTTGCTTTGGTGTGGGAGAAAGAAGCAGTGAGGGAGCATAGGTTAAAATTAAGAAATAAAAATAAAAAGTAGCCTGATTACTTATATGTGTTTTACTTGGAGTACTGTGCCAAGCATTTGAATTTATTTCATTATTAGAGAAAAATAATTTTGACTAGAGCAAACATCAAGGACTCCGTGTGAGCATCCTATTATTACATAAAAGCCATCTTAACATCATTTTGCAAAACTGCTCTTTTCTATAATGGAAAATGTGTCTCTAAAGATAATGCCCTCCAGGGCAGAGCTCTGTCTACCTGACGTAAACATCTTTGCGTGAGTTAGGAAAAGGCACTCTTCCAGGCCGGTAGAGTCCCCCAGCACATGCCTTGCTATGGCTGAGCTTCAGCCCACATTTGCCTCCCCGCCCAGATGCCCTGTTTAGTGACAACCTGCACACATGTGCACTGTGATCACATGATCAGTTACTGTCAATTTTGGCTAGTTTTAAAAAACTCATTTCCATTTGGCTGTGATCTCATAGTCTTCATCTCTGGAGCTTCATCTAACTACATTGAAACCTTAAATCACTTACTTTTTTGATTACACAAGGGTAGGTGGAACATTATGTTGATTTTCCCCAGAAATTTAATGTTTTAAAAAGATTCTGATTTCACACTTAAATTTTGTAGAACATCATTAAGTGGCTTACTAGACTGGAAGCTTGATTGCCTGACTGAGGTCACTGTTTTATCAAAACTCAAATTATCTGCAGTGAGAATAGGGACTGAGGGTATCATCTGTATAAGTCAGATGAGAGGACATTAACTGAATGTCCTTTGCTTTTTATCTATTATGATTTAAAAATTTTTAAAAATCTTTATTCATTTTTGAGAGAGAGAGAGAGAGACAGAGCATGAAGGGGACAGGGGCAGAGAGAGAGGGAGACACAGAACCCAAAGTAGGCTCCAGGCTCTCAGCTGTCAGCACAGAGCCTGAGCTGAAGTTGGCTGCTTAGCCTACTCAGCCACCCAGGCGTCCCTGAATGCTCTTTAGAATAGTGTTAGGCACAGTGTAAGAAACATATAAATACTTTACGTCTATTAACACACTTAATCCTCCAAATTATCTTATATTGATAATCTTATTTTACAAGTGAGGAAGAAGGCACAGAGAAGTTAAGTCATGTAGCTGAAGCCACACAGCAAAACTAACAGAGCAGGGACTTGAATCCAGGTAGGTTGCGGCTAAAACCTATTTCCCTAGTCGCTATACTTTACTACTGTTATGCTAACTGACCCAGGAAAATCTTTAAACAGATTTCTGTAGCTAGCCTAATTTTAGAGACAACGTAACACTATCGACCTCAAAAAAAAAAAAAAATTCTTATATTCTGTTTTGAATTTTAGCAAAAACAGAGATATTATTCATCCATGAAGACAATATCTCAGACAAGGGAACTTAAAATTAATCACAAAGATATGTCTAATAATGCCCAGCAATATTCATGAGACATGGATAGCATTGGTAATGGGGAGGGACATTTCCCCAAGTGCCAGTTAAATAAGAGAGGAATTAAGGTATTTTGTGAAGACAGCCATGACCACATTTCAGGTAAATTCTTCAGGAAAGTGATCATAAGGAAAAGAATACACCGGAGTCGACTTATTTTGCCATTCAAGAAGTTAAAACATTGATTTCAGAGAAGCGTAACTTCTAGAAAGTCACCAAGGATGAGATTCTGGCTTTCTGATGGTTTTACCAAACTTTCCCACTTAAAGCATTTCACATGAAATAGAAAAAGTACGGTCCTGGTACATTTGTTTTTTTTTTTTTTTTTTCAACGTTTTTTATTTATTTTTGGGACAGAGCGAGACTGAGCATGAGCAGGGGAGGGGCAGAGAGAGAGGGAGACACAGAATGGGAAACAGGCTCCAGGCTCTGAGCCATCAGCCCAGAGCCTGACGCGGGGCTCGAACTCACGGGCCGCGAGATCGTGACCTGGCTGAAGTCGGACGCTTAACCTACTACGCCACCCAGGCGCCCCATACATTTGTTTTAAAAATGGAAAGCAATTGAAAACATTAACTTGATGAGGCAAAGTAGATATTTACCAACAAGAAATCTGAATGCAGGTTCTGCTTCAGATCCTAGAATCTTAATCTTGTGGAAGATGGGGAATGTCACGCCGTAGTTATTTCTTGCAAAAGATACAACTTCCTTGCTGGGGCGGGGCTCCGATTCTCCAAACTGATTGCACGGAAAAGCCAAGACGCTGAAGTGGAATGGTCCAAACTCTTTGTGCAGTTCCTGCAGTGCTAAGTAATTTCTGTCTGTGAGTTGGCAGTCACTAGCCACGTTTACAACTAGTGCAACCTCCCGGAAAAAGAAAAAAATCCAACCGGAAAGTGAAGCAAATAAAAAGATTTAAAGAAAATATTCTGCAAGTAGTTAAAATCCTAAACCATTTTGAAGCTGATGGTTATTTTATATTTTTAGACATACCCAATTTTGTTGAAAATCATAACCTGGATGCATGAGTTAAGACTGAAAAATCACTACCATTAAAAAGCATCAGGTACAACAGTTTAAGATAAAAGAAAATATGATCATTGATAAGAGTGCTTTTTAATGTTGCTAGTTTATGGGGGTAGTATTTTTTAATGTCTCCATATTCACATTACTAATTATAAAAATTTCCTAAACAACTTACAGTGTTAATTTAGCATGCCTCTGAAAACAGGATAATCAGCTTTTCAATTAGAAGTACTGTATATATACACGATGAGAACTCTGATGGTCAGAGTGATACACTAATTACATTACTTTGAAAACTAAATGATAACTTATGACCCTTTATCAATGAAAAATTGATTCCATTAAAGTAAACAGAGAAATCAACAAGCAGTAGGAAAAAAACCAGAAGATACAACTTACTTTGCCTTTAAACTTTTCCAGAGAAACCGTTCTTCCTTTTGCATCTTTCACTTCAAAGGCATAAAAGCTGTTGATTTTAGGTTTTAGGAATTTTAGTTGTAGAAGAAATAACATTACTGTGCATAGAACCATAGACAGTAAAACTGCAAATACCTTTGCTTTCGGCCCCGAACATCTTAACGGGTAAGCTGTAAGAGGCTCCATTTTGGATGATTCTAGAGGGAAGTCTCAGCAGGCTGGAATTCAAGGAGGAGCTGAAACTTGAAACCAGCTCAGTTTAACGGAAAACCAGGAAGGACAGATGGGGTCCTTTCACTGCTAAGGAATAGAAAGACCCTTCTCTGATGGGGAACGGAACGAGACTCCTGGATAAAACAGAGTGCTAAAGAATTTCAATGTATTTATGATGCCTATTGCAATCTTCGCTAGGAAGATCAGGACTGTTTCGAGAGCTCTTTAACATTCTCCTGACAAAATTTTTCGCCAGAAGATGGTGCCCTTGTAGGGTGAAAGCTGGGGAGTGAGTGCTCCCAGTAACTGGGTGAATGTAGAGGAGTGGGTTAAATACCATCCAGGAATAGTTCAGAGTGTAGATTAAACGTGCTCTATTAACATGATGTATAACCTGAAGGGGTTTAATATTATGTGTATGGATTAAATTTGCTACACGAGTTCAAGATATTTACAGTGGAAAGGGCAGAAAAATAACTGAAGTGGCTACTTTGACCTCATCTCATTAAGGCAATGCCAGGTGAATATAATAAAAATAGATTAGATACAATGTGAAGGCTTTAAAAAACCCTCCTCTATCATAAAGCCAACTATAGTCCAGTGTTTTTCAAATTTTTGATCCTGACTCCCAGTAAGAAATGCACTTTATAATTTAACTCAGAAGCATGTAACTGAGAAGTCTGATTAAATGATCCTTCCCCTTTGAACTTTGATACGCCTGTGGCAGTTTTAAAACAGCCTGGCTCTGACCCCTGACAATGAAGGATTTCAGGGTTCACCAATGGTCTGCAACCTGTAGATGGACAAATACTGAACTTGATAATAAATCAGGAATTTAACAATTAAATAAGACAATTCTACCAAGAAGGCAAAAATGAACAAGGAAACCCTCCAAACCCACCTCTACCTCAGTGCATCATCTAGTTGCTTCTTTTTTTTTTTTTTACCTTCACTTTTCCTGTGGCTGTTGCCTCTTACAGGAGGCTTAACTTTACTGTTGAAAATTATAGGGGTAGGTGTGGACAGGAAATGGAGGTAGCTGCATACCCTGAAATCCATGGTTCCTTTAGTCACCTTGGACTCTTCCCCAAGACACACAGCAAATTTCAAATTAAGGTGCCTCATTCTACCTGGTCCTGACTCTTGGTGTCGCTCAGGGTGCTGGTAGCTCTGCCTCCGGAGCCAAACCCACAGCTTAGGCATATAAAACCTGTCAAAAGACTGATAAACCACTTGCTCCCACTCTTGCGGCCTGATAATAAAGAATACAGTAGAAAAGTATTCTCCTGTAAACCTAATACCCAGTAAACAACAAAAAAGTATACAAAACACGTATCACCTCTTCACTATGATAATTTTACTTTGGTGCTCTCTGGCTGAGTTAATAAGAAAGCCAAACTTCATATGACACCCGGACTTCAATTCTCTGACCTTGCTACACCAAGGTTCTTGGACTTAAAAGTGCTGCCATCACCTGGTGCTTGTTAGAGACGCAGCTATTCAAGCCCCACCTCAGATTTCCTGAACCAGAATTGGCCTCCTGACTCAAGCATACATTTAAGTTTGAGAAAATTTAGACCTCATTTTTTTTTTTTTTTTGGTTTTCACAGTAACAAGCCTCTTTGGTTTCCGTTTGTCTAGGCTGTTGAAGGACATGGCTCAGGAAGTTGAGTTTTAATGATTAATTAAAAAAAAAAAAAGGTAATTCATAGAACATCTGCTATAATCTGAACCATGTAAACCCAGCCCATGATAACTGCTTTGAGGGAGACGACAGAGGGTTCCCTTGGAGGAGGATGCTGATTGACTGTACCCCAGGCATGGCCCCATAGGGTGATGTTACTTTGATAAAATCATTATGATTCTTTCTAGTTCAGTGTTTTGTAAGTACAGAAACTCCCATCAAGTGATCTACAGCTTGGTCTTTGAGAATATCAAAATTATGCTTACAAGAGGTTCTGTATAAGCCAACATGCCAGTTATTAACCAGAAATAAAAGGCTTGTACAGGCCTGATATTTCATGTTGGATTGTCCCAAAATTTCATGCTATATTAAAAGTACTTTGAAAACTGAAGTTAATCTCTTGTCAAGGCCAAAATCAAGGCCAGTTTGTTAATTTTATTATTATTAAGGTTTTTTTTTGTTTGTTTGCTTGTTTTTTTTTAAGTGATTGGCATCTTTGTTGCTTTGGAGGTAGGGGGCAGGTGCTCAGGAGCTCTTGGTGGGGCAGGCCTGATTCCTCTTCACCATCATAGGCTTCTGGCTGTGCAGGATGGTGCTGGCTCTGCAAATGGCAGCCATGAACAGACCTGGGTGGTCCATGTTCTTGCGGATCCTGTGCCTGATGCTGCTAAGGGTGGCCAGGGCATTCTTGTTGATGTTGGTATGCATGTAGGAGGTGGTAGGTTTTCACTGGTCAGATCTCCGCTTCATCACCATCATTACATTTTTGCTGTAGGCCTCTGGATCCATGCCTGCAGTCTTGTGGTAAACCAGGCCATTGTAGTGGAAAGAGTTGCAAGCCTGTTGGGCTTGGTGCTTTATGTATGCTTGTCCCTTTTGATCAGGATCAATTCCGCACGACCATCCATTGCAGGTGGGGGGACATGGTGGCAGCTCCTCTCACTAAGGTGACCGGGGACAGAAAGAAATATATATGCTTTTATAACATATATGATTTCATATATGAATGATATATAAATATCCTTATAGGCCCATTAATCAGACACTCAGCACAGGAGTTTGGGCAACTCCCAGCCTGGATGTTTGTGAACATAGATAGATTTTGGTTCTTAGACATTTCTTTTTTTCTTCATTTGTCAGAGTCTTTTTCTGTATATGTTGTGATATCATCATTTCTTAGTTTTCTGGGGGATCTGTCATCATTGTTTCCATGTTCTGTCTATACTAAAACCATTCTCAAATTATAATTATATCAACACTGCAATTTTCAATGCATAGGAGATAGTATGCTAGAAAAACCAACAGCACTCTTTCAGGAGATAAAGGAAGGTTTGTTAAAGGAGGGGAAGAGAATGATGAGTTGAAGGTCAAGGGAACCTACTGGGCCAATAATGAGACAAAGCAGTTGACTCTGTTAATCAAGCACCACAGGCACTGAAGAAGATACAAATAATGTCTGTGATGGAGGCAGCCTCACACGAGCTTGAAATCAGTTTTGGAGAGGAGAAAATACACAAGAAACATTTGGGGAACAAATATAAGGCAGCAAATAACTGAGCACTAAATAAATGGCTTATGTTTGTAGAAAGCTTTATACTGCCCATGATTTATTTATAAATCAGACACATATATACATATATTAAAAGCAATCACATGTAGTATAAAGCCCTCTACTGGCAGAATGCAATAATGCTTTCAAATAGGAAGAAGTTAGTAATATCCCAATCACAGAACAAGTAAGTAGAACAAGCAAGAAGAGAGTTTAAGACTTTTAACTTTCTAACCCAAATTATTTCAACTACATTCAACAATTTTTCTGTAATAGAAATATGTTTACTTAGAAAAAAAATGTGGTGGATGAGATTACTGTAGTACTGTCTCTGGTAAGGGGGTTTTATTCATCAGGAGACATTTAGTTTTATGAGAAATCACTGTTAGGGTCCGAAGAGGAGAGGGAGTGGACCACCACAACAAAACAACTTGGCCATATGTACTGAAGTTGTCTGGAAGGGGTCACAGAGTCTGCAGAGTAACAAGTCAAGATGAGAGATAATAGTGTCTTAATGAAGGCCGCTTTGGTCAGCCTGATAGAAGGGAGGGATAGATGCCAAAAACACTCTGGAGCTCCCAGTGGCAGGCATTGGCAGTGCAGAACAAAGCGACCAATACCTGAAAATAAATGCTCTCCAAGTGTTTGCTTAGTTTGTATTGCCCAATACCAGGATGAGGAGACATTGACGGTGCAAAAATAAGAAGAGGGACATTTTGATCTTCACGATTAATTTGAAATATGATTACGACTCCAAATTTAAAATGTCTTGCTGCCTTGTTGGACTGGCGGTGGTGGGGTTGGTAGGGGAGGGGCAGACATTCAGAGGCTAAGGAAAGGGAATTGGGATGATATGCCTGAGAGCTGATGGGCCATCTTTGTTAATTTTGTCTCTGCCATAACGTTCTAGAGAGACCCTGGCATCATCAGCATGTCTTTCCTTGGAATGTTTAGGTTTCTCTTACCTGCTGAATATTTGTGAGTCGCATAATTTATCACTATATATGTTTGTTCTATTTTCCCAGTTGTTTCATTTGGTTACTTCCTGACTTTATTTTTAAATTCTCTAGGCTCCTTTCTATCTATTTTTTTGGCCCTGGTGCTCTGAATTCCTCCCTATTTAAGGCCAACAGCATGTGAACTCTGAAAAGTAAACAAGCCAAACTGATGTGCTTAAAGTATCCAGTCATTCATTCTTTTCTCCTTTGTCTTATTTTTCTTATCATCCTCTTTCTCTTTATTGATACATAGGCCAGTCATTTAAAACTATGTAACAGGCATTTCCCCACTAAGAGATAGATCCTGGAATAAAGTTTAAAAACAGTGAAGATGAAATATCACATTCTACCACAGCGTTCCCTAAGCTGTAGTCATTTGCATGCATGTCCGTGATTTTGCCATCTGTGCCATTTGCTAGTTAACATTTTTGGTTCAAATTGGCTCATTTATTTTACCAAAATACATTTTTTTTAATAACAGAAGACTTTATGTCCACGTTGAACATTTTAAAACATTTAAAAATGCACATTAAAACACACGAGTATTTAAAAAATGTTCATCTGTACCACTATGAGCCACATGTCCTTGGAGGAGGAACTAACCAAAAACTGTACTACGCATTCAAAACATGATAGAAAATCATGCTGTAACTCTTTGAAAGTTCTTTGTGCTGAAGAAAAATTTGTCTCCTCCCATTCACTGTTCTTAATTTTGTCATAGGGAGCAATACAAAGTAAATTTTTCTTTGTTTCATAAATTGCCTTCTGTTTCATATTTGAAGATGGTTCCTTATGGGTGTTCTTTCCTGTAGACTAAATACCCCAGAACCCCTCACTCCATTCATGTGTTGCTCTATTGCTGTGTTCCCTGACCTTGTATCATTGCAGTCCTTTCCTCTAAATGAACTCAGGTTGGGGATCCTGGCTTGCTTATCTCCTTCTTACAAGACAGATTCAAGACTGGACCCAGTTCTCCAGCAGATGGGTCCTGACCAGTGCAGAGACAATTGGGTTTTCCTTGTTCTTGGTTTGGACACTGTCTTTCCTTTAATGAGACCTAAAATTGTATTGCTTAAAAAAGGTCATTGCATTATGCTATTGATTCATATTCTGGTGGTGGCTGTCTAAAACTGCCAGCCATTTTCACTGCATATCAGCTCTCTCTCATGTCTAATGATAAAGCATCATTATTGCATTAGGATTCTCTAGAGAAGCAGAATCAATAGAGTATACATAAATATATATACATGAGGCTCACCAAATTATGGAGGCTGAAAAGTCCCAGTCTGCCATCTCTAAGATGGAAAACCAGGAAAAGCCAGCGGGATAATTCAATCTGAGTCCAAAGTCTGGGGAGCAGCTGGTATAAATTAAGGAGTATGAAGGTCTGAGAACCAGGAGCTCCAGTGTCTGATAGCAGGAAAGAAATGGACATCCTAGTTTAAGAAGCGAGAAAATTTGCCCTTCCTTTGCCTTTTTGTACCATTTGGGACCCCGGTGGATTGGATGATGTCAACCTACAATGGTGAGGCTGGATCTCTTTACTCAGTCTACCAAATCGAATGCTAATCTTCTCTAAAAACACCCTCCCAGCCACATCCAGAAAAAATGTTTTACAGATCTCAGGGCAACCCTTAGTCCATCAAGCCAATGTATAAAATTAAGTATTGCAATTATTTAACCTACCACAGGTGGCCTAATGGGGAGTTTGGAAGGGGGAGGAAGGTTATGGAATGGAGAGGAAGGTAATGTCAGAGACACCTTCACGACATGATGGCTGATTCCAGTTGTGAAGGTGGGCTAGAAGTTACCATGGCAGAGAATTGTGGAAGAGCATTAAGGTGGGGAGACAGTATGGAGGGTATGACACAAGATGAGCCAGAGAAACACACAACTGCCAACACAGTGTAAGATTGTCAATAAGAAATTTCGTGATCATTTTTCTTAACTGATACGTCATTTGTGAATAAATAATTATATTATATATATGTATATGTACACACAAACATATGTCTTCCACAATTTGCTCATCCATTTTTTTGCTGATGGACATTTGGGTTATTTTACCTTCCAACTATTGTGAATAGTACTACCGTGAACGCCCATGTACCTGAGTTTGTTTGAGTTTGAGTACCTGCTTCATTTCTCTTGGGTCTGTACCTAGCAGTGAAATTATTGAATCATACAGTAATTCTAGGTTTAATTTTTTGAGGAATTGCCAACTGTTATCCACAGTGGTACCACTTTACATCCTCATAAGCAATGTGTAACGGTTCCAGTCTCTCCACATTCTTACTAACATTTGCTATCTATCTATCTATCTATCTATCTATCTATCTATCTACTTACCTACCTATCATCTATTGCCATCCTAGAGCGTGTGAAGTGGTACATCATTGTGTTTTGGATTTGCATTTCCTTAATGTATGTCCTAATTTCTAATGGCTGCAGAATATTCCCTTTTAAGGATGTCACAAAAATCTACCTCGTCAATTCTCTACTGGTAAACATTGAGTCCTTCCCGTCTTTACGCACCATGTGCCTCCTTTTTCAATGCTAATTTATACTCCACCAGCAATATATGCCAGTGTTTGTTTCTAGAACCTTCAACCTTGGGGCTTGTCATTAAAAAATACCATTGCTAGCATCTTGTTATTGTTTTAAGTTAGCATTTCTTTGATTACTAGCAAGGTTGAATATTTTTTGAGCATTTAATTATTTCTTTTGTGCATTGCCTGTTTAGGTCCTATGTTCTATTTTTTTTCTATTTGGATTGTAAATTTGTCTAAATTTCTCTGAGAGTCTTTTACACAAGGGTAATAACCTAACATGCCCTACATTTTATTAAAAATATAATATATTTTGGGGTGCCTGCGTGGCTCAGTCAGTTAAGCATCCGACTTCAGCTCAGGTGATGATATTGTAGTTTGTGAGTTAGAGCCCTGCGTTGAGCTCTGTGCTGACAGCTCAGAGCCTGGAGCCTGCTTCAGATTCTATGTCTACCTCTCTCTCTGCCCCTACCCCGCTCATGCTCTGTCTCTCAAAAATAAATAAATGTTAAAATTAAACATATATATATAACATATTTCCAGTTTGTCATTCGCAATTGAATTTCACACATAGATCCATGGTATGGTTTGCCACCGTAGGATCTGTAATACCAAACTCCTGGGATTTCTCAGAGGGAATGAGATGAATGTTGAGCAACTTAGGCCTCAGATCTCTCATCCGTGAAATGAAAAGTTTGAACTAAGGAATTGCTATTTATTGCCAACGGGATCCAGCAATACATTAAAAGAATTATTCACCACCATCAAGTGGGATTGATACCTGGGATGCAGCGCTGGTTCAATATCTGCAAATCAATCAATGTGATATATCACATCAATAAAAGAAAAAACAAGAACCATATGGTCCTCTCAATAGATGCAGAGAACGCATGTGACAAAATGCAGCATACTTTCTTGATAAAAACCCTCAAGAAAGTAGGGATAGAAGAATCATACCTCAAGATTATAAAAGCCATATTGAAAGACCCAACACTAATGTCATCCTCAGTGGGGAAAAACTGAGAGCTTTCCTCCCAAGGTCAGGAACACGGCAGGGATATCCACTCTCACCACTGTTATTCAACATAATATTGGAAGTCCTACCCTCAGCAATCAGACAACACAAAGAAATCAAAGGCATCCAAATTGGCAAGGAGGAAGTCAAGCTTTCACTCTTTGCAGATGACATGATACTGTATATGGAAAACCCAAAAGAGTCCACCAAAAAACTGCTAGAACTGATTCATGAATTCAGCAAAGTCACAGGATGTAAAAATCAACACACAGAAATTGGCTGCATTTTTGTTCACCAATAATGAAGCAGCAGAAAGAGAAATCAAGGAATCGGTCGCATTTACAATTGCATTAAAACCCATAAAATACCTAGAAATAAATCTAACCAAAGAGGTGAAAATTCTACACACTGAAAACTATGGGAAAGCTTATGAAAGAAATTGAAGAAGACACAGAAAAATAGAAAAATATTCCATGCTCATGGATCGGAAGAACAAATATTGTTAAAATGTCGATACTACCCAAAGCCATCTACATATTCAATGCAATCCCTATCAAAGTAACACCAACATTCTTTACAGAACTGGAACAAACAATCCTAAAATTTGTATGGAACCAGAAAAGACCCCGAATAGCCAAAGCAATCCTGAAAAAGAAAACCAAAGCTGGAGGCATCACAGTTCCAGACTTCAGGATGTATTACAAAGCTGTAATCACCAAGACAGTATGGTACTGACTGGCACAAAAACAGACACTCAGATCAATGGAACAGAATAGAGAACCCAGAAATGGATGCACAAACATATGGCCCACTAATCTTTCACATGCAGGAAAGAATATCCAGTGGAATAAAGACAGTCTCTTCAGCAAGTGGTGCTGGGAAAACTGGACAGTGACATGTAGAAGATTGAACCTAGAACACTTTCTTACATCATACACAAAAGTAAACTCAAAATGGATGAAACACCTAAACATAAGACAGGAAGCCAACAAAATCCTCGAGGAGAAAGCAGGCAAAAACTTCTTTGACCTTAGCTGCAGCAATTTACTCAACACATCTCTGGAGGCGAGGTAAACAAAAGCAAAAATGAACTATTGGGACCTCATCAAGATAAAAGCTTCTGCATGGTGAAAGAAACAATCAGAAAAACTAAAAGACAACCAGCATAATGGAAGAAGATATTTGCAAATGACATATCAGATAAAGGGTTAGTATCCAAAATCAATAAAGAACTTCTCAAACTCAACACCCAAAAAATGAATAATCCAGTGAAGAAATGGGCAAAAGACATGAATAGACACTTCTCCAAAGAAGACATCCAGATGTCTAACAGACACATGAAAAAATTCTCAACATCACTCATCATCAGGGAAATATAAATCAAAACCACAGTGAGATACCACCTCATACCAGTCAGAATGGCTAAAATTAACAACTCAGGCAACAACACATGTTGGCTAGGAGGCGGAGAAAGAGGAACTCTTTTGCCTTGCTGGTGGGAATGCAAAGTGGTGCAGCCACTATGGAAAAAAAGTAAGGAGTTTCCTCAAAAAATTAAAAATAGAACTATCCTAGGGGTGCCTGGGTGGCTCAGTCGGTTGAACGTCCGACTTTGGCTCAGGTCATGATCTCGCGGCTTGCAAGTTCAAGCCCTGTGTCGGGCTCTGTGCTGACATCTTGGAGCCTGAAGCCTGTTTCCGATTCTGTGTCTCCCTCTCACTCTGCCCCTAAACCACTCTCACTCTGTCTCTGTCTCTCTCAAAAATAAACATTAAAAAAAAATTAAAAAAAAATAGAACTACCCTATAACCCAGCAATTGCACTACTAGGTATCTATCCAAAGGATACAGGTGTGCTCTTTTGAAGAGGCACATGCACCCCAATGTTTATAGCAGCTCTATCAACAATAGCCAAAGTATGGAAAGAGCTCAGATGTCCATCGGTAGGTGAATGGATAAAGAAGATGTGGTATATATATATACAATGGAGTATTACTTGGCAATCAAAAAGAATGAAATCTTGCCATTTGCAACAACATGGATGGAACTAGAGTGAATAATGCTAAGCAGAATTAGTCAGAAAAAGATAAATATCACATGATTTCCCTCATATGAGAAATTTAAGATACAAAACAGATGGACATAAGGAAAGGGAAGCAAAAATAATATAAAAACAGGGAGGGGGGCAACACATAAGAAACTCTAAAAATAGAGAACAAACTGAGGGTTGCTGGAGGGGTTGTGAGTGGGAGGCTGTGGTAAATGGGCAAGGGACGTTAAGGAAGACACTTGTTGGGATGAGTACTGGGTGGTATATGTATGGGATGAATCACTGGATTATTCCTGAAAGCATTATTACACTACATGCTAACTAACTTGGATGTAAAATTAAAAAAAGAAAATAAAAAAAGAAAATTACTGTTTATTTCCAGATTTGCAATTTTGTGATTTTATATGAACATGTGATTTTACATGTTCAATATAAATGGTTATTTCAACTTCATATTTATATTGATATGTAATTATAATAACTGTAAATATAATCACTCCATAAGTTGCTTTTATATATCTTGAGAATCTTGAACAGAGGCTGTAAGTATACACACAAATACATATTTATATATGTATAAAATAACATTCTCTCAGGTCACGAAAATAAAAAATCTCATATATAATTTGTGTTGTACTAAATGAGTTGTTAATAATTCTTATTTTAAGGAATATTTAATTTTGCATCGTTGAGGCCACTATAAATTATGGCTTTTTTTATGTTAAATAGATATTTGACGGAGTTAATACTACATATTCTAACTTTAAGAGCAACTTTGTGAAGAGACTGTCGGCAGAGGTTCCCGTTGCCAGTAGCCCAATTACCACCAGATGGCGGCAAAGCCAAACCAGGGATCTGGCAGTTGATTCCTTTGAGGAAGAGCGTTCAACCACTTACCTCCCAGAAGCTTCTGGATCCGTGCTGAAGATAACTCCTGAAAAAGAGACCTTGATTCTAGGTGAGGTAATAGAAATTCCACAGGCCATTTAAAAAATGTCAATGAAATAGAATTCCTCAAAGAATCTCTGTAGCATAGAACTATCTAGTATCACATTTAGTCAACTGCTTTCCTTTTCTTCCTTCCTTTGAATAAGAAATTTCCAAGGTGGTGGGGAAGGGGCAGGAAATGAAACAAGAACAAAAGACAGTATGTTGTATTTTAGATGCATTTCTGGAATTTACATTGGTATATGATTCCTTTTGTAAAGATTACATATGTAAGATTTTTCAGTGGTCCTTATTAGCTCCTCTGTTGAACAAGTGATATGAACAAAAATATACTTAGTTTTACAGGATGACTTGGCAAGGTTTTCTATGTAGTTAAAAATCTGGTAAAGGACTTTCTCAATCTTGAGAAGAGAACAGATATGAATAATAATGATGCAAATAACACTGACTTTGCTATTACTTTCACTTAGAAAGTATTTCACTACTGTCATCTCAAATTACCCTACAGCATCTTTCTATAACAGAGAGATGGAGAGGCAAAGTGATTTGCTCATGATCATAGAGTGGACGCCAATGTTGGGAAAGCAAGCATCCCATAGTGATTTCCTGGCAGAATGATCATAGCTTGGGCAAACCAGATACCTTTGCTCCATCACTTTAACCTATGGAACTGTTTGTATCTATTCTTCAGATGTGCAAGTATGCTCTTTCCATTCAGAGATAAAGCATTTCTGCTGCTGCTGCAGTTGCAATCAGGTCTTTAATCTTGGCATTTCTTACAGAGGCCACTGAGGCAGTGCTCACTTATGACCCTGGCATTCTCGACAAGGCCAGTCTTTCCTCTTTTACCCCCATATCCATGGTTTTTAGAGAGATGTGGGCCTGTAGTTTCACATTCTATTGTGAAAGACACCATGGGTTGACTTCCAACCAAAGTGATTATCTTGTTTTGAAGAACAAATTAAAAACTAAATGTTTTTCTTGCAGGATCCTACAAAGAACCACTGAAGACCCCCATCAAAGGGAATTTTGAAACAAATAACTCAGCTCTCCATTTTTGCAAGGCACCTCATGCACTGGGCAGAGGCTGGAATGAAAATGTTGCCTCAAAAGGCCAGGTGGGTAAAGACAAAAACCTGAAGATCTCATATCCTGACATGCTCAGACAATTGAGTCCCAAATGTGAAGAAAGAGCTGGCTTAGCTGCTCTTACACGTCAGTAAGAAAATGATGGGTTCCTGATAGAAAAAATGAGTGAGTTAAGGACATGAATAAGGGTACCTTGTAAAAGAAATATAGTAAAAGTTTAGTTAGTCTCAATCAAAAAAGTGAAAATGAGACAGCAAAAAGGTAAAGATTAAGATGACAGGATACTATGTAGAGAAAACCCTAAGGGGTCTACCAAAAAACTAATAGAACTGATAAATTAATTAAATAAAGTTACAGGATATCGAATAGGTATACAGAAATCCAGTGCATTTCTATTCACTAATAATGAAGCAGCAGAAAGAGAAATTAAGAAAACAATCCCATTTATAAATGCACCAAAAACAGTAAAACAGATACCTAGGAATAAACCTAACCAAAGAGGTAAAAGGCCTGTACTCCAAAAACTATAAAACACTGATGAAAGAAATTGAAGAGGACACAAATAAAAAGATATGCCATGCTCATGGATTGGAAGAAGAAATATTGTTAAAATGCCCATACTTCCTAAAGCAATCTCCAGTTTTAATGCAATTCCTTTCAAAAGATCAACAGCATTTCTCACAGAACCAGAATAAACAATCCTAAAATTTGTATAGAACCACAAAAGACCCTGAATGGCCAGAGAAAACATGAAAAAGAATAAAACTGGAGGTATCACAATCCCAGATATCAAGATATACTATAAAGCTGTAAAAATCAAAACAGTAGGGTACTGGCACAGTACAGATACATACATCAATAAAACAGAATAGGGTCCAGGAATAAACCCACAATTATATGGTCAATTAGTCTCCAACAAAGGAGGCAAGAATATGCACTGGGAAAAAGAAAGCCCCTTCAACAAATGGTGTTGGGAAAACTGGACAGCTACATGCAAAAGATTGAAACTGGACCACTTTCTTACACCATAATCAAAAATACACTCAAAATGAATTAAAGACCTAAATGTGGTTCCTGAAGCCATAAAATTTCTAGAAGAAAACATAGACAGTAATCTCTTTGACATCAGCTATAGAAACATTTTTTTATTTTTTATTTTTTATTTTTGAAACATTTTTTAAAAAGATATGTCTCCTCTGACAAGGGAAACAAAAGCAAAGTTAAGTGATTGGGACTACACCAAAATAAAAAGCTTTTTCACAGTGAAGGAAACCATCAAAAGCCATCAAATGGGAGAAGAAATTTGCAATATCCAATAAAGGATTAGTATCCAAAATATATAAAGAACTTATATGACTCAACACCAAAAAATCAAATAATCTAATTAAATGAGAAGATATGAACAGATATTTTTCCAAAGAAGTCCTACAGATGGCCAAAAGACACATGAAAGCATGCTCAACACTACTCATCATCAGGAAACACAACTTAAAATGACAGTGAGATATCACTTCACACCTGTCAGAATGGCTAAAATCAAGACAAGAAATAACAAGTCTTGGTGAGGATGTGGAGAAAAAGGGACCCCTGTGCCCTGTTAGTGGGAATGCACACTGGTGCAGCACTGTGGAAAACAGCATGGACATTCTTCAAAAAATTGAAAATGGAATTACCAGGGGTGCCTGGCTGGCTCAGTTGGGTAAGCATCTGGCTCTTGCTTTCGGCTCAGGTCATGGTCTCACAGTTTATGAGTTCGAGCCTCACATCGGGTCTGTGCTGACGGTGAAGAGTGCTTGGGATTCTCTCTCTCCCTCTCTCTCTGCCCCTCCCCTGCTCGTGCCCTCTCTCTCAAAATTAAAAAAAAAATAGAATTACCATATGATCTAGTACTTCCACTACTAGGTATGTACCCAAAGAAAACAAAAACACTAATTCAAAAATATATATGCATCACAATGTGTATGAGAGCATTATTTATAATAGCCAAGATATGAAAGAACTCAAGGATCTATCAATAGATGAATGGATAAAGAAGATGTGGTATATATATATATATATATATATATATATACACATACATGTATATGTATGTACATATAGATATGTATATATACATATGTGTGCATATATATACATATGTGTGTATATATATATACACACAAATGAATAAATAAATAAATAAATAAAATATATATACATATACATACAATGGAATATTACTCAGCCATAAAAAGAATGACATTTTGGGGCACCTGGGTGGCTCAGTTGGTTAAGCATCTGACTCTTGATCTCAGCTCGGATCATGATCTCACTGTTCATGAGTTTGAGGCCCACGTTGGGCTCTGCACTGACAGCCGGAGCCTGCTTGGGATTCTGTCTCTCTCTCTCTGCTGTTCTCCCACTCTCTTGTGCTCTCTTTCTCAAAATAAAGAAATAAACTTAAAAAAAATGTCATTTTGCCATTTGAAACAACAGAGATGTAGCACAAAAGTATAATGCTAAGTGAAGTAAGTCAGAGAAAGGGAAATACCATATGATTTCAGTCATATGTGGAATTTGAGAAACAAATGAACAAAGGAAAAAGTGACAAACCAAGAAACAGACTCTTAACTACAGAGAACAAACTGATGGTTACCAGAGGGAGGTGGGTGGGGGGGATGGTTGTGATAGGTGATGGGGATTAAGAGTACGTTTATCATGACGAGCACTGTGTAATGTATAGAATTGTTGGATCATTATATTGTACATCTGAAACTCTTATATGTATGTTAATTATACTTATATTACAAAAATAAACATTAAAAAAGGTAAAGATTAAAAATATAATAAAATTACACATATTATGGTATGTTTCCCCTCAGCCAAAAGATCTCTTGTACAATCATTTCCAACTATTCTGTGACTTGGACTGGCATCTGGGGTCACTCAGGATACATTCTATTCTTCCTCTACAAGACGGTCTTTTAAATATTTCTCTTAAGTCCTTTTTACTGTTTTTTTTTTGTTTCTTAAATTAATTTCGTTATTTTAAGTATCTTATTTATTATGTGTTTTTAAATGTTTATTTATTTGTTTTGAGAGAGCGAGAGAATGTGCGAGCAGGGAAGGGGCAGAGAGAGGAGACAAAGAATCCCAGCTGGTTCTGTGCCATTAGCTCAGGGCCTGACATGGGGCTCAAATTCACGTACTGTGAGATCATGACCTGAGCTGAAACCAAGAGTTGGACACTTAAACCGATTGAGCCACCCAGAAGCCCCTTTATTATGGTTTTAAGATCTTTGAGGAATCTGACCCAGATCTTAGGGCACATGAAATATCAATAGCATATTTTTGAGTGTATCAAATCCAACGAAGAGCTTCTACAGGAAAAAAGGTTTAATTTAGAAAGCGTTACACTAGGAACATCATAAATTCTCAATTTAGGCAGTTTCTCATTTAGTATGTGCTTTCAGTGTTTGGCATATATATCTTGCTAGAGGAACAATATCGTGAATGTAAAATTTAATTATTTGAAATCATATGCAAATTGAAAACAAATATCTTAGAGCAGGTCTTTTGCTGAGTGTTCTACTGTTGGTTAAGGGTTTGGAAGTGCAGAAAGTTAGAGAGTTCTGAGTCACTGGGGAAATGTTGACTTTATGTACAGGCCAGGTTATTAGCACCATTGCCTTTCCACACCCTACGTCTTGCCAGTTGGAGTTTATACTGCCTTGAACTTCAGAACTTCCTTTTACTCTCTCCCTTAGTCTCGCATTGTTACAGCAATTGTAATCCAATCAGAACATTGTCCCAACATCACTGGAAAACCTGAGAAAGGGATAATGGAAACTGTGACTATTTTATGTAAAGCATTTGTTTAATGACTGATTAGAAGTCAAGCAGCATCAGGAGTAGTGCACATACAGTGAGGTCTTTCGCATTGACAGTAAATGTGTGTCTTCATGTGGTCCTCAGAAGCCATGTGGGGGTGTTTCTACAACAAGGGCCTGCATAGCTGGGGAGATGTTCAAAATTATGATATATAGTCAGCTCTAGGCCAAATTGTTCATTAAAGTAATTAATAGATCTTACCTGGGGTAGAGCACCCTTGGGTACCTCAAACAGAAGCACACTGTGCCAGGTAATGTCTTGGGCAGCTTTGTGCTGACTATAGATACTGGAGAAGCCAGTCGATTTTAGGAACATTATTTGTTATCAGTAGTTCTCAACTGGAGGTGATTTTGCTCCCCAGGGGACATTTGGCAATGTCTGATTTTTGATTATCACAACCTAGTGAGAGGGTATCTAGTAGATGGAGAGTGGGACACTGCTAAATGTCCTATAATGGACAGAACAGCCCCCCCCAATAATGAATTATCTACCACCAAATGCCAGTGGTGCTGAAAGTGGGAAACCCTGCTTTATCCTGAATTGTTCTAATTAGAATACCTAAAAATCCATGATTCATTGACTGACAATGCCTATTATGTGGCATGATATCTGGGAAGAAAACCAAAATCTCAAAATGATGCCTGTGAGAGAGACTTCTGTGTGAATTATGGTGATCCCACGATTGTTTTCTATGTAAGACTAAATATATTATCATGAAGGAGAAAAAAAGGAATCATCTCTGCTTTAATTGTTTGCTAAAATGTTTCTAGGAAATTTCTGCAAGTACTTTTCTTTATACTTGTAGTAATTTTCTCATCTGTTTTTGACTGAAGTTGGATGTAAGAATGTCAGAAGTGCTTTTTGTATACTGATCCAAAGAAACAGCAATCCGATTTTTGTGTTCGTGGAAACTGAGGTATGTTATTTAAGATCCCAGTGATTTGGTGTTCCCATTTCTAATAGGGTGAAGGTGTTAATGGAAAAAGACCTTTAGGATGATTAGTTCAATCTCAACATACTACAGAGGAGGAAAATTAAGACCCAGAGAAAATCTCAGTGACAGACTGAAAGAGCACCTCCAGGTTGAATGCTGAGAGGCATCTTTTGAAAGAAATCTTTCTTGAAAAAGTAGCCTTAACATACAATCAACTTTATCATCTTGGGGAGGTCTTTCAGTTTCACAACGCACCAGAAATATCATGACATTTCAGTTCTTGCAGGCTTTGATGGTCTCACTGGACTTTTAGTTGGTTTGTGGGCTAAAAAGATTTTTAGGCTAGAAGAGTAAAGAAGATTTTATTTTAGCTGAGTAATACCTGCCCTATGGAGTTGTTGGGGAGATTAGAAATAATACATGTAAAATGCTCAGCACTGTATTCACTACATGCTGGTTAGGTAATAAAAAATAGCAATTGTAGTGTTGGTTTTGATAATGTGGAAACTTTGAACTTGCTGGTGAATTACTGGTTTAACACTATGTCATGCATAACATCTGAGATGTGCATATATGTTTCTAAAGAAGTATTTATTTGTTTTCAGAAATGCCTAAACCAGCTATTTTTGACCCAGAAGGTGGCTCAGTGGGTTAGTGGGAAAATGCAGCTCTGTGAGAAATCCCAATGTGTTTGGAAAGGTATGGGGCAAAGATTTTGTTTGTCTTTCTTTCCTACCCTTCTCTCTCCCTGCCTTCTTCATTCCTTTTTTATATTTATTAGACTAATAAACATAATTATAAAATTCAGATAATTCTCTCTCCCTGCCTTCTTCATGTCTTCGTTATTCTTCTTTATCCATTCATCAGTTGGTGGACATTTGGGTTCTTGCCACGGTTTGGCTCTTGTTGATAATGTTTACAACTATTTTCTAAGTAATATTTGTAAACTGCTCTTTTTTGAGATTTTAGACTTTATCATAACTTTCTAGCAGAGTAGATAACAACTTAGTTCTCCTGCCTCACTCACCTCCTTCAATCTACTTATATCACACTTCTAAAAAGTGGGGGCGCCTGGGTGGCGCAGTCGGTTAAGCGTCCGACTTCAGCCAGGTCACGATCTCGCGGTCCGTGAGTTCGAGCCCCGCGTCGGGCTCTGGGCTGATGGCTCGGAGCCTGGAGCTTGTTTCCGATTCTGCGTCTCCCTCTCTCTCTGCCCCTCCCCCGTTCATGCTCTGTCTCTCCCTGTCCCAACAATAAATAAAAAACGTTGAAAAAAAATTAAAAAAAAAATGAAAAAAAAGAAAAAAAAATAAAAAGTAAACAACCCCTCACACAGTTGAAAATCTGTATATAACTTTTGACTCCCCCCAAACTTAATTGCTAATAGCCTATGGTTGACTGGAGGCCTTAATAATTTGGACAGGTGATTAACACATCTTTTGTATGCCATATGTATTACATACTATATTCATACAATAAAGTATGCTAGAGAAGAGAATGTTATTAGGAAAGTTATAAGGGAAAGAAAATACATTTATATTACTGTATGGTATTTATAAAAAACAATCTGCATATAAGTGGACCGTAGCAGTTCAAACCCATGTTGTTCAAAGGCCAATTGTATTCATTTCAGGTATAAAACATAATAATGTGATATTTGTATATATTGTTAAATGATCACCACAGTAATTCCAGTTAACATCCATCACCATGCATAGTTACAGAATTTTTTTTCTTGTGATAAAAACTCTTAAGGTCTACTCTCTTAGTAATTTTCAAATATGTAATCCAGTATTATTATTATTATTATTATTATTTTAAATTTTTTTAACATTCATTTATTCTTGAGACAGAGAGAGACAGAGCATGAACGGGGGAGGGTCAGAGAGAGGGAGACACAGAATCCGAAACAGGCTCCAGGCTCTGAGCTGTCAGCACAGAGCCAGACGCGGGGCTCGAACTCACAGACCGAGAGATCATGACCTGAGCTGAAGTCGGCCGCTTAACTGACTGAGCCACCCAGGCGCCCCTGTAATCCAGTATTATTAACTGTAATTGCCATGCTCTACATTACATCCCTATGACTCTTATTTTGTAACTGGAAGTTTGTACCTGTTTTTTTTTTTTTTTTTTTTTTTTTTTTTTAAATTTTTTTTTTTTCAACGTTTATTTATTTTTGGGACAGAGAGAGACAGAGCATGAACGGGGGAGGGGCAGAGAGAGAGGCAGACACAGAATCGGAAACAGGCTCCAGGCTCTGAGCCATCAGCCCAGAGCCTGATGCGGGGCTCGAACTCACGGACCGCGAGATCGTGACCTGGTTGAAGTCGGACGCTTAACCGACTGCGCCACCCAGGCGCCCCTGTACCTGTTTTTTAAAAAACCTTTATTGGCGGTGCTTGAGTGTTTCCAGCAACCTTGCAGTTTTACTCACAACTGTAGGTCTTCATGGCTAACACCAAGGCTGGGAGTATTAATCTACTTCTTGGTTTAGCACTGTGAAGCTCTTACGCTTTTATCCAAAGGCATGTGGTCATAGAGACCACAAATTACTTGGGTGGGCTCAACACCTATTCATTTATGTCATTTTTAGTTTGATCACAAGCCAGGTGGTTGTACAGATGAAAAGACAGTGGCCTGTGGTTTATACTTAGTTGGGTCTTTGGATGAGAATTAAAACTGAGCCCAAGATATGACCCTGACCTCAGATATTCACGGGTAAAACTAGCCAGAAATAACTTTGCATGCTCTGGTACAGAACCAGTGAGACAAAGAGCTGAAATAAATGAACCCACAAATGTTTACTGACAAAAACTCAGAGTAGTGTCTATCAGGTAATTGTTGATGTGACAGACAATGGATATGCAGAAATCACTTTGATTTAAAATTTTTTTTTACATTTATTTATTTTTGAGAGACAGAGACAGAGCATGAGCAGGGGAGGAGCAGAGAGAGACACACACATGCGTGCGCACACACACACACACACACACACACACACACATGCACAGAGTCCAAAGCAGGTTACAGGCTCTGAGCTGTCAGCACAAAAACCCATGCAGGTCTCGAACCACGAACTGCAAGATCACAACCTGAGCCGAAGTCTGACACTTAACCAACTGGGCCACCCAGGCACCCCCAAACTACTTTGATTTTAAAAACTCAAGTGACAGAATAAATATTCATAGTATGATATAAGGTTTCTGTGGGCTTTCCACAAGGTCTGTTGTCACATTTGGGTCTGGCACTCAGGCTTTTTATTAAAAAATGCCATGAAATATTTTTTAAATACAATTTATTGTCAAATTGGCTTAGAGACAATACCCAGTGCTCATCCCAAACCATGAAATATTTTAAAAATTTTTGTTTCAATGAATACTGAAGTCTTCCTTTTTTCCCTTTCCTTCTCCTGCAACTTGTAATTCAGTTTTATCAGGAGGACTACTTTCTTTCTCACTCTGTTATCTCTTAATCCCTGCAAGGATAAATATTATGTTCCTGGATCATAAAGATATGTAGCTGTGTTTGTTTCTTGTAGCCTGCAGAGATGGAGTCAGAGATGAATCCTTCCATCTTAAAAGATTCAATGGTATAAACTATTCCATACTGCAACCAGAGGTGAAGTTTCATCTTACTGGTCTTCGAAATGACTATTGTAAGTTATTTTTTAGATCATTAATTAAAAAGTTGAAGTGACACATTGTATCCAATGTGGTGGCATGAACTTGAAATTTGATTCTGGAAGAACCTGATGGTCCTTGTGCCTCATGTCCCAAAGCTGTACCATCTAAATACTGTTAATATAGTTTGCCTTTTCCTTGTACAAATTTCACGTTTGGAATGGGTACTGTTGGTGTTGGGAGGGCATGAGCAATATACATATTTTTTACTGTATTAGAATGAACTGAGAAAATAGTGGCCTATTCTTATGCATATATTTTAAACAGATAAATCCAATCAGTCAGCAGCCACATGGGGTCTTCTCGTCATGTGCCTACTTTATAATCTAGTTGGGAAGACAGGACTAACTCACGTGGAACTTCTAGCAACATGCCAGTGTAGAATATAAATAATGAATTGTGGGATGAAAGGAGCTAGTTCAGTGATCTTTGGATCTATGTCTAGAAAGACTTTGTGGAGATAATCACACTTGAGCTGGGTCTCGAAAAATGGGTAGGACTTGGAGGGGTGGAGGAGAGAAGACAGAACATTTTTCAGCAACGTTGTTAGTTGGTAGTTAATGATAATGGCAATGAAGAGGATACACTGGGGACTGGTGAACAGGTAGGTAGATGCAAATTTTGTAATCACATAGGTCCCCTCCACCCTCCTCCCCCACTTTTTTTAGGTTACTGTAGTTGTTCTGCATTTTATGTCTATGAACATTGAAAACTCTACTATTGCTATAAATTTTACTCTAAAAGTCCATACATATTTGTATTTTAAATAAAAGAGGGGACAATGGTCTTTATATTTACCCCAGTATTTACCAATTCTACTCTTCTCTTTCATTCCTGAAGATCCAAATTTCTGTCTCATATGATTTCCCTTCAGCCTGAAAAGCTTCTGTTAGCAATTCTTTCAGATCCGGTTAGTTGGCAAAGGCTTCTCTTATACTCCATTTTATGATATTTTTGCTGCATATAGAATTCTGGGTTGCCAGATTTTTTTCTTTCAGCATTTAAAATATACTGACTTCTGGCCTCCATGGTTTCTGGTGAGAGGTCTAAGGCCATTTGAAACTTTGTTCTCTTGTTTCCAGGCTGACTCCACTTACACATGTTAGAATCTTTGAATATTATTCCACAGGACCCTGAGGTTTTGCTCATTTCTTTTTTCAATTTCTTTTCCTATATGTTCTTCAGACTGGATAATTTCTGTTGATTTATATTCAAATTCAGTGACTCTTCCCTCTGTCATTTCCATTCTGCTATTGAGCCCATCCAGAAGATTTTTCAGATACTGTATTTTTCAGTTTCAAAATGTCTATTTTATTGTATTTATGGCTTCTATTTTAGTTTTATAGTTTCTATTTTTCTATTCCTCTGCTTCTATTTTCTATGTTTTCATTCATTTCAAGTAGGTTTTTCTCTACCTCATGGAGAATAATCTATTCTATTCTGCTTGTATATTCTATTATAGCTACTTTAGCATCTTTATCTGATAATTCCTATAACTGTCATTTTAGGTTTCTCATCTATTGATTATATTTTCATTTTATATATGCCCAGTAATCTTAAATTGTGTCCTGGACATTGTGGATTATATGTGATATTAACTCTGGGTCCTGCAGAGAATGTTGTCATTTTTGTCTTAGGTTTATTGGTCTTGCCTTTTGTGGGTGGCCTTTTAAGTCTCAGATCAGTTTCTTCAGCCTTGATTATGATGGTTTGGGTCTATCCCTTACATATAGGGATCAGAATCCAGGCTGAGACCTAAATGGAGGCTTCAAATCTCAGTTCAGCTCTAAAAGTCTTTGCTAAGCTGATTTGAGTTTTCCCTGTCCTGACACAAATTCTGGGATAGGCTGAGATGTGTGTGGGTTCCTACTTTCACCATTAGAGGGTGCCTTTCTGTGTCTCTCTCCCCTCTAGGACTTTCTCTCCACACTTTGGCCACTTCAGTCTTCTTTCCCTGGCTCCTCTCACCAGAGATATTTTGACCTTTCTATTGGAGTTTGGGCTGCTGGTGCTACTCCATGACTGGGGCCCATCCTCTGGCAAAACCATGTGAGAAAAAAAGTGAGAAACTCACCCCTTGGCAGGTTGCTTCTTCAAGTTTTGACTCCCTTACTTAGTTTCACTGCTTTTGCTTATTATCCAGTTCTCAATGTTTTTTTTTTTTATTTTGTTCAGAGTTTATGGTTGTCATCAGTGGAAGAGGTAGGTTATAGGTGGCTTAGGTCACTATAGTGAAACTGACATGCTTCACAGTTTTGTACTGATATGTATCAATCAGGATAAGAGTTTTTGTCTTATAAGAAATAAGATACGGTCATATGTCAACTATTTCAATTAAAAATAAATAAGGTAGGATACATTGAAATTGTTTAATGTTTATTTATTTTTAGAGAGAGGGAGAGAGAGAGAGAGACAGCATGAGCAGGGAAGGGAGCAGAGAGAGAGGGAGACACAGAATCCGAAGCAGGCTCCAGGCTCTGACCTGTCAGCACAAAGCCTGACATGGGACTTGAACCCACAAACCACGAGATCATGACCTGAGCCGAAGTTGGAGGCTTAACTGACTAAACCACACAGGCACCCCTTGGTAGGATACATTTTAGAATGTGGTCATACAAATATGGTTTCTTTTGGCAGTTAAAGAGTTCTTAGAGTATAAGCTGGAGAATGCTGCTAGGAACTTTCAGGTATCATATATAAGTCAGTGACCATTTCTTCTAGATATACGTAGTTGGGTGGTATTTTGGTTAGAAATGATGGTGGCATCTATCATATGGATATTGTAGGCTCAAGGATGTCTCCATAAGAGCTATGTGCCTTCCCCTTATGTTTATTGCAATATTATTTACAATAACCAAATTATGGAAGCAGCCCAAGTGTCCATCAATAGATGAATGGATAAAAAGATGTGATACACACACACACACACACACACACACACACACACACACGTATATATATATGTACATATACATATCTATATACATATGATGAAATATTATTTAGCCATAAAAAAGAATGATATCTTGCCATTTACAACAACATGGATGGATATAGTTTTTTTTTTTTTGATGGATATAACTTTAAGTGAAATAAGTCAGTCAGAGAAAGACAAATACCATATGATTTCACTCATATGTGGAATTTAAGAAACAAAACAGATGAACAAAAGAAAAAAGAGACAAAGCAAAACCAGACTTTTAACTATGGAGAAGAAACTGATCATTACCAGAGGGGAGGTGGGTTGGGGGATGGGTGAAATAGGTGAAGGTGGTTAACAGTACACTTACTGGGGCGCCTGTGTGGCTCAATCAGTTAAGCATCCGACTTTGGTTCAGGTTGTGATCTCATGGCTTTTGAGTTTGAGCCCCGCGTTATGCTATGTGCTGCTAGCTCAGAGCCTGGAGCCTGCTTCAGATACTGTGTCTCCCTCTCTCTCTGCCCCTCCTCTGCCCACGCTCTGTCTCTCTCTCTCTCTCAAAAAATAAATTAACATTAAAAAAAAAGAGTACGCTTACTGTTATGAGTACTGAGTAATGTGTAGAAATGTTGAATCACTATATTGTACACCTGAAACTAATATAACACTGTATGTTAACTACATTAGAATTAAAACAAAAACAAAAACAGAACAAAGGGCCAGATAATTTCAATGAAAAAAATTTATGGACTTTTAATTTTTAGTGTTTGTTAGAGAAGGTACATGGGTGGTAATAATGGTAGATGAAACTTGGAAGTTCTCTAAATGACTCTAAATAAATATATTTGATGTAAATAGTATGCATTATTACTTCTTTGTGAATCTTGACACAAAGTTGTAGTTTTTATTTTTGAACTTCTAATGATCTGCTTGCATGGGTGATTCTATTTTCCAACTGACTATGGGAAAGGTATTAAATTTGTTCATCTATCTATAAAAAAGTTGTTTATTTGAAAATTACTTTTATTTGGCTGAATAATTACCCTAATATGAACATCTTTTCTTATAGATCTCAATATTCTAGATTGGAATTTTCAAAATCTTGTTGCTATAGCCCTTGGATCCTCTGTGTACATCTGGAATGGGGAAAACCACAATAAGATTGAAAATATAGACTTCACTCTCAATTGTAACTATGTATCTTCTGTGTCCTGGATAAAAGAGGGAAACTGCCTGGCAGTTGGCACCAGCGAGGGAGAAGTACAAGTAATGGATGTTTTTTTTTCTCCAAATGTGCTCTGTGTAATTGCTAGATTTCTAAAATTGACATTTAATAGTAAGTTAATACACAATAGAGAAATTATATTAGTTGTGTCATTTGAAACTATGGAGAGTGAGTTGCCTAGGTGGCTCAGTTGGCTAAGTGTTGGACTCTTGATTTTGGCTCAAGTCATGATCTCATGGCTCATGAGATCGAGCCCCACGTGGGGCTCTCTGCTGACAGCACGGAGCCTGTTTGGGATTCTCTCTCTCTCTGCCCATCCCTCACACACACACACACACACACACACACACAGACACACAGACACACACTCTTTCTCTCTCAAAATAAATGCAAAACAAAAAACAAACTACGGAAAGTGAGAGTATACACCATTCTGATTCTTTTCTGAATGTCATTTAATGAGGACTTAAGGATACTCTAGATCATGACCTGAACTGTAATCAACAGTCAGATGCTTAACCACCCAGGCAACTCTATATTTACCTTTTTAAAAGTCTTTTCTCTGTTTTTTTTCAAATTACAGTTGGGTTTGTAGACACCCCAGTGTTACGACTTTGGAGAGATGAAGATAACCTTCAGCTTTCCTTTTCCACCTCAAGCCATGATCAGGAGTAGAGTTACTTAAAATAAATGAATTTTTCTCTGATAGCCTCTCTGAAGTGTGAATTTACCAGTTTTAATATATTTACTTTCTCATGTATTATTATTATTATTAGCAATAGTGTAAACAATATTGCTCATGTGTTCAATGACTTTGGAGGGCCACAGATGGCACTCACTACTTTCTCACCTCTGCGGTGATATTGGATGCTATGAAGGTTATGTCATGATTTCTTCTTATAACAAAGTTCTCTTTCTCATATGGGTCAGAATATCATTTATAGTGGCAGAAAAGGAGTTTCTTAGCCTGTCGGTGGATTTCCAGATACGAAATTCCCACAATTTAGAAGAAACTATAAGTATGAAAGTCATTTGCAACATGTGGCTTCCCACTGAATTCACCTGGGGAAGTTTAAAATAAATACCATATCCACAGACTCTACCTCCCTCATTAAATCAGAATGGCTAGCATCCATAGCATGCTCCCTAGGTGATGGAATATACAGGCAGTGTGGAGAAATGCTGCCCAACGTTAAAGGTGCTCACTGAGCTTTCCTTTAGTACAAGGGCTGGCTATATCAACATTAATTGGCTGTCAGGCCTTTGAGAATATAGTGGGCTGTGAAAATTTTAATGCTATATACTCTCCTTGTTAATTTTTTTTTTTTTTTTTTTTTAGCTATGGGATGTGGTAACTAAAAAGCGGCTGAGAAATATGCTTGGTCATTTGTCAGTGGTTGGGGCTTTGAGCTGGAATCACTATATTCTTAGCAGGTAAGAAGCATCTTATTGCAACCAATTATATTTATATCATCAAAGGATTATGGGGGCTGAGTGAACAGAACTATAATATTTGAAACCAAAACCAAAACAAACCAAAACAAAATAGGCTATTAGTTAGCAGTTATGACTCTTCCTTCTCAGATATTCTGATCTTCTGGTGATGTGAGTGGTCCAGTGGCCACAGGTACCATGGTGGCTATGCGCCTACACCATATGCTAGTACTGGAAAGTGAGGCTCAGGATTCAGTAAATTGTTCAGACAAAATGTAAAACTGTTTAAGCAAAAAGTTTCTCTGTACCAAGTAATACCTATTAGAGGGATATTTTGTTGAAATCAAGTATTTATTCCTATCAGGATCAAGACTTTGGAATATGTTAAGCTTTCTGAGGTACGTTTCCAATTCACAGACCCACAGACGTCAGAACTGGACGGAACCTCATAGAGTAGCCAGTTCTGTGGTTCTCAAACTTGAGCATGCATCAGCACTACCTGAAGGGCTCCTTAAAGCACAGATTGCTGGCCTCGGGGAATTTGATACAGTAGAGCTGAAGGCGCACCGATAATTTGCATTTCTAATTTTCAAAGAGATGCTGATGCTTTATCATTTTTGAGAACTACTGGTTTAGTCTGACTACTTCTTTTAACCAGAAAAGTTAGGTGACTTGTCCCAGTGATCCTAAATCATTGATCTGAAAACATATTGCTTTTAATAATTGCCATTCATCTTTATACTGTAGATTTTTTTAAATGTTTATTTATTTTTGAGAGGGGGGTGGTGGTAGGGAGGGGTAGAGAGAGAGGGAGACAGAGGATCCAAAGTGGGCTCTGTGCTGATAGCAGAGAGCCCAATGCTGGGCTCAAACTTACAAATCGTGAGCCAAAAGTCAGATGCTTAACCGACTGAGCCAGCCAAATGCCCCTATATGGTAGTTCTTAAGATAGGTTTAAATTAAATAAATTCCAAAGCCTTTTTATAATTTCTTTAAGTGGCTAAGATATAAATTTGAGATTTTAATACCTTGTGATTATAAGCCCAACCTAAAAACACTTAAAATACCATATAAAGGGCTAATCATTTACTGTGAGAAGTTGTAGTGAGGTCAGTTCTATATTTGAATTCCTTTCATGGGCTGCATTGTTTAATTTTATTATCCGTGAGGAAAATGAACAGATCCTTTTCTTATAATAATAGCAATGAACATTTTTGGAGTACTGTGTGCCAGGCATTGTGCTATACTGGTTATGCGTGTAATTGTGTCTTAATCCCTGCAACAACGCTATAAAGTGTTTTCTAATCCACCTCCCCCCACCCCCAACCTTTTCTTAATGAAGAAACTAAGACACTAGCCTGAGGTCACATGGTTAGTAAAGGGGGCAGAGTCAGGCTTTGAACCCAGGTTGTCTGGCCGCAGAGCCCATATTGTTCATCAGAATGCTATTCAGTGTGGTGCCTGAATGGTTTTTAAATATGATACTGGATTGTGAGAAATTTCAGAAATAATTGAAGGTAGTTTTTTACTTGCTCCTTGGGGAAAATTAAACTCATTCAGAAAGAGTTCATTAACTTTGATAGAGGGGTAGGATCTTTACCATTATTTGGATCCAAATCACTAAGACTGAGTAGACATTATCCACTGATTTTGAATCACATTGCAGTTTTTCTGTGACATTCAGATAGTTTTATACCCTTTTAAGATATTAGTAGCATTAACAAAACTAATAATGGATTTGTAGCTTAAGAGAAAAAGGACATAATACATTTCTATGTCTGACATTTTGCTATAAATACATAAATATATTTACTAAAATATATTTAGTATATATACTAAAACTATTTCATTGGGATAATAGGAAATATTCTGAGTTCCAGGAAAGTACTATTTCCTAGGTTCGGTACAAAGACTCCTTCCTGAAAAAATAGGGTAATCTTTTAAATTTATCTTTTCTATAGCTGCTTGCATCATAGTAAAGCCGTTAGAAATATCTATCAAAGGATATCCTCTCGATACCCAGATTTGAAAGTCTGCCCCACAAATTTTTTTCACTTGTGAAAACAATAACCCAGGCAGAATCCTCTATCGTGACTAATACAAAGAATGTTCAAAACCTGTGCTGTGAATCTGTCCTGAGGGGTCTCTTGGTAGTGTGGACTATGCTTTCCTTCATGTTTTCAAATGCTTGTTAGCAATAGGGCTCAAGTTGTCTGCCAGAAACCTACCCCTTTACCTCCGTGCAGTGGGTCGAGGTTGGGCCGAGTTTATCATCACGACGTTCGGGTAGCCCGGCATCATGTTGGAACACTTCACCACCAACAAGCTGTGTGTGCTCTGAAGTGGTCGCCTGACAGTAGGCTGCTTTCCAGTGGCTGTAGTGACGGACTGCTGACTATATGGCCCGGTGACCCGAGTGCAAAAGCACAGGTTCAACCACTGAAAGTCATACCCCAACCTACAGCAGTCAAGGTAAGAGCATCAATCACTTTCCAAGTTGCTCTTTACGAAGAGATCACTGAGTATCCTTTGCACCTGAGAACAAAGCCATTAAGCCAATGTTTTGAGATTTTCTTCACCCAGAATTTGTTTTGGATTTTGCCATCACTTTCCTCAAAGACAATCCTATTTATATTTCCCATGCATCAGGTTTTGTGGTTTGTAAGTGACCGAAACCAGAGTTAATCTTGAGCTTTAGCAAAAAAGTAAATATATTTTCTCTTACAACTGAGGAGTCCGGGATACATACAGCTGTTTCAAATATTGTCTTGATGTAGGGCCTTAAATAATGTCGTTAGAGTTCTGTCTCTTTGGCTCTTGGCTCTGCCTGTCTCTGTTTCAATTCATTCTTTATTCAGAGTCCATTCTGTGGGCAAGATGGCTCTTATCAGCTTTAAATTCAGATTCTCCCAGATGGGAACTGGTGAAGAAACTACCGTTCCCTGTAACTCTGGTAGAAAAGTACCAGGCAGGACTCTGATATGAACTTGGACACATTCTCATCTCCCAACAGATAATTGCGGCCAGAGAGATGGGTACACTGACTGGTGAGGCCTGAGTCATGAGCTCACACCCATGAAAGGAAACCCGTTACCAGAAGGAGGAGGAAGGGGGCTTCACACTTAAACCAATATTCACCATGCTCTGTATAATATATATTTTTTATTTCTCTGTATTTTAAATTCTTATTTCTAGTGAGAAAAATCCATACTTTCATTCCTTTGGTGACATAGAGATATGTGTTGGCCTCAGTCTAGTCCCAGGATATTTATCACTTATAGAGCAAAGAAATGGTTCTACTTTACTATGAGTAAATTTATTGGAATGAGAACTTAAAACGTTATCGTGGAGTTTCCTGATAGAGGGTTTAACATAAAATACCTGCTGCTAAGGAATAGTGGTGGCCCAATACTCTGGCTTGTGGATTTTAATATCCACAGAACATTAAGAATGATTTTAAGTCCAAATGCCCATTATTAATGATTTGAAAAAAAGTAGGAAAAACATATGTAAAATATTCTGTCAGCAAACAAAATATAAAACAAAATAAAGTAAAATAGAAACCCAGCATGTGAAAAACCCAAGCCAAGCCAAACAAGTTACTTTCTTATACACCTTGTTGTCAGAAATACAATGAATTCAACCAAGAGTTTCTGAAACCTTAGCAAGTCAAGGTTGTGGCAGCCTAATACCAGGATCGATCTATAGATATCTATATACAGATAAGTAGAAATGAAATATTTGTTAGAATGTCCTTTAAAATGACTATTACTCATCATTTGAATTATCAGTAGAAATATGAAACACTAAATCTTATTTTTCAGAATTAACTATAGTAATTTATAAATAAGTAAATCAAAGGCAATTTTATTTCCTGAAACGTATTAGGAGTTGAAATGCATGAGAGCTTTTGAGTTGCGAGCAATCATGTGTGGCTCCATTTTGTCTTTTCTTCTCTGACCTAGAACCTAAAGACACAGGGAGACAAATGAGAGGAAGGCTGCATTTCATAACCAGATTCTAGGGGGCATGTCAGCTACTCCAGCAGTGGAGTTTTGCCACATAGGACATGTTGAGTGTAGTTTTTGGAACATATTATTGGGTGATTTTTTCTTTGTTTAAAAATATTTGCAATTGTTATCAACATTTAAGGAAGGCACCTAATAGGTGGTCTCTAGTCCCTTCGGAGTAACCTCTAGAGATTGCCATTGCTCCTGCCTTTAGATCAGAGGTCCAGGAGAGCTGTGGCGTGTGCAGACCTCTGGCACTTCTGCTTACCTGAGCAGGCACATTCCCAAACTCACTTTCTCCGAGGCTGACCTGCCTGTGTGCTTATTTGAACTTTAAAGGCCATGGATTGGTGTCCCTGGCAGTCTGCAGTCCTTGCTGTTGGAGGCGGAATGAAGGACGGACACTTACATATCTTGGACATAAATACTGGGCAAACCATCCAGACCCCAAGCATGAACTCACAGGTAACAGTCTCTGCTGGAGTTGACCTTCACTCTGATATTCTAGAACCTTGTGAAAATGATTCATGAGAGAGCCTAGGACCCAAACACACCTCTCTGTACTTGCTGAGCCTATTGGGATTTCAGTTCTCGAGAGTTTCTCTTTCTAAAACCTTTATCTGTGAGTCGAAAGTTAATTTGTGTATCCTTTTCCCCCCAGATTTTTTCCACATTTCCCTTTTTTCTTGGCACTGCTTTGACTGTGTGCCAGTCTACTTAAATTTGTGGGTTCATTGCAGCTAAATCTATTTGTGTATTTAGTCCTTTGTTGCCTTGGGATAAACTTTCCTAGAACTCATGTCATTCCTCTAACACCGTAACCCCAGCTGTGGACAGGAGGATGCATGTGGACAGAACACACTGCCTAGAATCAGTTTGAAACACATTCATAATGAATCAGACATTGCCATAATTCTGTGTTTTGGGGGCCATTCTTACAGATTTGTTCCCTAATCTGGCTCCCTAAGACAAAGGAGATTGCAAGTGGCCAAGGTACTCCTAAGAACGATGTGACTGTGTGGGCCTGTCCTGGTCTGGCCAGGTCGGCTGGATTTTTTGGTAAGTAAATAGGTGAGTAAAATGCCATGTATCTATACCTAAGTGAGGTGTCATTGGCAGGAAAAGCCCTAAATGAAAGATTTTTCCCCACTGGCTCTTTGAAATAGATATTTTGTCAGAGGAGAAAGGCCTGCAACCACCTTGGGGTGTGTATAGGTGAGTGCTTCTGAATTTGACTAAGATTTTTCATCACTTAAAATTGTCATGTCTTCTCCTTCTTGCATACCTGTGTGGATGAAGCAGTGATGATCAGGGACAGTTCCTAAACTATGTTTTTGAATTCTGGAGTTAGTATCATAAATCGTCTTACCTTACTTTGCAGAAGAACCAGCAGTGCTGGAATGTGTGGGAGATAAGGAAAGATGAAAAGGGTGAGATGTTGTTCTCTGAGGGGAGACCACTGAAGATCAAGAAGCCCTGGTGCTCCCCTGCCCCTTCAAGGCAGAAAATGGTTCTTTCTCAGTTTAGTTCTATAAACATTTATGGGGTGTTTCTTGAGAAGAAGATCCCATGATGGGGAGCAAGACTCAGGTTTCATCCTCAAGGGTCTTAAATCCTCTCAGGGACAATCTGGAATGTTCAAGGGGGTTCATGGGTGAATAGGTATCCCCTTCTACCCAGCCCTGGTAAATATGAAGATAGAAATGATGGTTGATGATGGAACAAAGTATGGCATCCAATCTCTTGTAGGCTTTTGATAACATATCCTGTCTTCTTCCTCTTCACACGCAATGTGTGTCCTGGTCAGTACCTGGGATTTATTTATTCAATGCCCACTTAATGTGCATCTAGCATGTTTGAGGCACTTTTGGGGGGTGTTGGGAATATACATGTAAACAAGACAGACATTATCTTTGCCCTTATGGAGACTACACTTTTGTGGGAAGAAACAGACAAACCCCCAAATATATATCCTGTTAGACAGAGGTAATACTTTGACTCTCTTTGCAGATTCTGATAATGTCATTTGGCAACAACAACAACAAAAAACACCCTTCACAGAAAGACTTCCTGCTCCTGCTGGTCAGTCTGACTGGACCTCTGACTGACCTTGGGATGACCTTTATATCTTTATACCGTGTGATTTGGTAAATAAAAATGTAGGCAGTTCTTGATAGAGCTACTTGGGGGGCCAGCCATGAGTGTAGGATGGACATGAGTTGATCCTTTGCATATTTTAAATCATAAGACATGGAGTGCATGGGATGTTTTCTGATTAGAGAAACATTTTTAATCAAGCCTTAAGCCTGATTCTTCATAAAACTACAATTCCAGTAGCTAATTAGATCCTTCAGCTAGGTTAGGACATCTGATAGCTACTTGAGTAAATTTGCTGATACTTGGAATAAAGAATGAACTTAACTGGTACATTTTCTTTTTTCTCTAGCTTTAACAAACCATAAATTCTTGGGGCACGTGAGTGGCTCAGTCGGTTGAGCATCTGACTCTTGATTTCGGCTCAGGTCATTGATCCCAGGGTCTTGGGATCAAGCCCCACATTTGGGCTTTGCACTGATCATGGAGCCTGCTTGGGATTTTCTCTCTCTCTCTCTCTCTCTCTCTCTCTCTCTCTCTCTTCCTCTGCCCCTCTCTACTGCTCATGCTCTGTCTCTCCCTCTAAATAAATTTTTAAAAAACATTAAAAAAAACAAACTATAAATTCTTTAGCATCTTTAGTAATGCTTTGTGAATTTCTTTCATTGATATTAGACAGAATTCCAAAGAGTATATTTAACCTTTTCTCCTCTTAACATGTTTATGGTCAGAGAAGATGCAGTTACTTTTGAGGTCTTAGACACTAATTCTCATCTCTGATGCAGTAGTATCTTCCACATGCGATATTTCTCAAAAATGTTTAGCAGGGTGGGTGTTATACAAACACACGTCAGGTGGTTAGCATTAAAAAATGAAATAGAATGGAATGGAAAAATGTATATGTAGGTATTATTTTGCAAAACTTTTGTTACGCTGTGCAGTACAGAAATGTGTCTAATATGGGGTTACTACATAAAATGTAGTTTTGAACTGTGAGTTGTGGTCAGAAAATTTGGAAAAAGACTATTCTAGATTCTGGCCATGCCCTTCCTTAGTCTCACTCTGTTAACCACAGTCATGATTTTCTGGGGGGAAAATTCAGTTAAAGAAGCCTCACCCATATAACTTCAGAAGAAAGAAAGCTTACCATTTTCCTTCCCCTCATCCCCCCCCAAAGTTGTAATTTACAAGCTTTGAAGCGGGAGTGGGTAACTTTCTAGCCTATAAGTGAGATCTGGCCTTTGATTTGGTTTCATCAGTCCATAGCACATGCATCGATATGTGGTCTCCTTTATATTGATAGCTGCATAAAGAAAACAAAACTTTCAATCCTTTCAGTGATAATATTCTTAGAATTTAGAGATATAAATCCTAAAGGATGACTTTTGGCTGAGATAAAGATGGCATTTCCCACTTAATCTAGTAAATTAAGATTGTCACTTATGAGAGAAGTATTTCGAGAATGCCTTTGCTTCTGATACAAACTCCATTTTCCTAACAAATCCTGGAAGTAGCTGTCCATTTTTTTAAGTTGAGACATTTTTCAAAGCCTGCTTTAGAAAAGATATGGAATTTTTTTCTCTATTACTCCTCTTCCACTTTCTTTCTTTTTAAAAAATGTTTATTTATTTTTGAGAGAGAGAGAAAGAGAGAGAGAGGGAGCAGGGGAGGGGCAGAGAGATGGGGACAGAGGATCCAAAGCAGGCTCTGCACTGACAGCAAAGAGCCTGAAACAGGGCTTGAACTCAGGAGCTGTGGTATCATGACCTGAGCGGAGATCAAGAGTCAGACACTCAACTATCTGAGCCACCCAAGCGCCTCTCTTAAGTTTAATTTGAAAGTATTTATGTAATGTTATTTTTTTTAAGTTTGTTTGTTTGTTTATTTAGAGAGGGAATGAGTGCATGGGTGGGAAAGGGGCATAGAGAGGGAGAGAGAGAATCCCAAGCAGGCTTTGTGCTGTCAGTGCAGAGCCCTATGCCGGCCTCAATCTCACCAACTGTGAGATCATGACCTGAGCTAAAATCAAGAGTCAAATGCTTAGCCAACTAAGCCATTCAGGTCTCCTGTGTAAGGTTCTATATTTATGCTAACTAAATTAAGTGGCTTTTCATTTATATTGCTTTAATTTTTAAGTGTTTAATTAAAAAAATAAGGGACAGTGGTCTTCAATAGGAGAAAAGATTCTTCTTTGCTCTGGGTTTGGAGGATGGGCTAAATGTTTAGAGCATTGGATTTGATTATAGTTCTGGTCCTGCCATGAATTAGCTCTGTGACCTAGGACAAGACTTTTGGTATTCCTGAATTTTTTTTCATGTATAAAATAAGGGATCTGCTTTGTATCTATGAATCTACATTTTTTTTTAATGTACTGACACACCTGCGGCAATCCCATGTCACCATAGGGGCGTGTGTGTGTGCACATGCGTGTGAACAGGCAGGAGAGGATTAGGAGTGATATGTGTGGATGGAAATATTCCCAAGTTTCTAAGATATGTCTTCTTTGGGAGTGGAATAGTATATTTGCACTTCTTGCTGCTGAGAATCAGGTGTCAGAACACAAGATTGTTTCTGAAATTCCAGAATTCACTTGAGTTGTAAGCTGTACTGGTCCTATGAGGAGATGACCACTCACCTACTTAGATTTTATGTGTGCCCCCAATTACTTCCTCACTCAAAAGCTTATCCAACCTCGTTCCTTCCCCCTATCATCCCAGCCTCAGCCTCCTTTCATGCAGTCAGTTTTGCCTGCTTTGGCCTGAAGTTTTGATTGTTACAGTCACTGTTGGGTTAGGATAGGTTTTGCCAAGTATTTTCCAAGGAACAGGAGCCACGTGAGATGCTTGCATCAAAAGGACTCTCATAAAATATGTTTCAGAAATGCTGTCTATTATACTCTCTTCTCCCAAACATAGCAGTCTTAAAATAAGGAATCCTGTTTCATTCTTTTTAACCTGGAGCTCCCAAACTCATGTGAGCATTAGACACTTTTTCCATATTTAATACCCGTTAACTTCATATAGAACTACTGTTCCACAAAGTGGTTTTTTTGGGGAGATGATTGGTTACATAACAAAAAAGGGGTATTGTCTCCGGAATTAGATAACTAAGACTCATATTTGCTTTGCGGGAGAGGTTTTTGGGTCCTTTTCTATTAAACTCAATCAATTTATTTGATTAGCTCCTTGAAATCTAGATCCCAAGGGGAGGACGTTTTTGGAAAGGTTAAGAAAAGGGATGGTATGGGAGGCAGGAGCACAGCAATAGTAATTGCTGGGTGTTGGTGGATTAGAGAAGATAGAAGTGATAGTGGTTTGGGGTGTGAAGGGTGTGATGGGCTAAAAAATGATTCCTAAAGGTATCCTCCTCAAATTCCTGGAAGCTGTGATTGTGATCTTATTTGGAGAAAAGATCTTCGCTGATGTAATTAAGCTGAGGATCTTGAGATGAGATCATCCTGGATTATCCAGATGAACCCTAAGTCCAATGACAAGTGTCCTTACAAGAGACACACAGAGAACAGACACACAGAATAGGGGCCGTATGACCACAGAGGCAGAAAATAGAGTGATGTGGCCCCAAATCAAGGACTGCCAACAGCTAGAAGAGGCGAAAGTTGGAACCTCCCCAGGAGTCTCCAGAGGGAGGCAGCCCTGTCCACTCCTTGATTCTGGACTTCTGGTCACCAGAACTGTAAGACAGTAAGTTTCTCTTGTCTCAGGCAGTTTCTGGTAACGTGTTGCAGCAACCCAAGGAAACTAACACAAGGGGGAAGAGGTCTGAAAAGGAAATGGTGAAGCAAAACCTCAGCCACTTTAGGGTACTGACCATAGTTGTCTCTGTTTACCACAGCACAGGCTCAGTGGGAGCATGAGCTCCAAACTCGGCAGGTTTTGGAGAAGCCTTCATCCTGGGGTGGGATTTGTGGCCCCACCTCAGCAACAGCTCTTGTCATGTGGGACATTAACTGTCTTCCCCTTTTCCCACAGGCCACAGGGGCAGAGTGCTGCACCTGGCTTTGAGTCCAGACCAGACCCGAGTGTTTTCTGCCGCAGCCGATGGCACAGCCTGTGTATGGAACTGCTGTGAGTCACTCAGCCCCTCTGTGAGCTCCAGTTTCCTCACTTTGAAGTGAGAATGATGACATTGGCCTTGTCTTCTCCATGGGGTTGTGGTGAGGATCAAATAGGATAAAGTGCTTTTCTTGCGGTGAATGTCTGTTTTCCTGACTTTCTTTCTCAGGTTGCTTTATTCTCCTCACTTCCTCCTGTTGGATTTCCCAGACATTGTCTTGGCCTCTTTTCTACTTTCCTCCGCCTCCTGCTCCTCTTCTTCCTCCTCCTTTTTCTTCTTTTTTCTCTATCTCTTCCTTGTTAGAGATGCATTTCCACTGCTATAGTCAGAATATCTATAAAAGATTTCCAAAGTCCTTTTTCCCACTTGACTTTCCAAGCTCCAGCCTCACCCTTCTTTCTGCCTCTGGATATTTCCTTTCTGAGATCCTTTCTTATCTTTAGCTCAAACTCAGAATGTTAAAAATACATACAAATAATATTTTGCTTGAAAAATATTGATTAAAATCCTACTGTATGGTAGGCAGTATGTTAAGCATGCATTTTATTTCCTCTCAAAATGAGATCTTCCATAGGACTTCCTTGTCCCCTTTTGTGGTCTCATCCTTATCCTGTCATCCCGTCACTCAGGAAACATGCAGATTATTCTGCTCCATGTTTACTCCATTTACCTTTTGTTCTCTTTCTCTCCCTTTTGTTTCAGCCTAGGCATGTCCTGAATACCTGATGACCACTCTGTTGTAATTCCTTCTGTTTTTCCTATCTTTATTCTTCATGGGTCTCCACACCACTGTTAGGTTACATTTTTATAAGCACTGTGGTGATCTTCTTAGGCCCCTGCTCAGAAACCTTCCATGACTCCATATTACCTTAGTCCCTCACCTCAACCTTCAGGTCCCAAGCCCAGAACCTGAAGTATGATACCTGTGCTTACCTTGGCTCTGCCATAAACTGACTGAATGGCCTTGGGTTTGTTATAACATTTATAAGAACAGGAATTTGGATTTGATAACTGCTAAACTGTTTTTAGGCTCAATCAGGCCATTGTTCTTTTGTTCAATTACCTTTTTACAAAATGTTTATTTGATAGAAAGGGGGTGATCAGGACAGAGAGAGAGGGGGATAGAGGATCTGAAGTGGGACTGTGTTGACCCTGGGCTAAGTCTTGTGATTTCCTGCCTTGATGCCTTTGTTGGAGCTTTTCTTCTAGTCTGGAATTCCTACTTTCTTCATTTTCTTTGCTCATCTGCTAAGTCCAAACCTCTCCAGCAAGTGTTTTGAGATGATGTTACCTAGGTTTGAACTCTTGGCATCAGTCTATACCACCCATTTGATATTAATATACTATTCAGATCAAGATATGAACATTTATTGTACCTTATAGACTTCCTTGTATCCACTCTTAGTCAACACCTCTCCATTATTCTAACATCTATCCCTATAGTTAGTTTTGTCTTATGCAAACCTTCAGATAAATGGAATCACACACTATATATTCTTTTTGTCTGACTTCTTTCACTCAATATTAAGTTTGTAAGATTAATTCATATCATTACATGTATCTGTAGATTTTTCTTTTTCTTGCTGTGTAATATTCCATTGTATAAATGTATAATTGTTTATCCATTTTATTGATGAATATTTGAGCTATTTTCAGTTTCAACTTTAAGAATAAAGATGCTGTGCACATTCTTAAACATGTCTTTGGTGGACAAAAGCACTCATTTCTGTTGGGTATATACTGAGGTGTGGAACGGTTAAGTCATAGAATATACGTCATTGACAACTTTCCTAAGAAGTATCAGTTTACACTTCTACCAGCAATGAATGAGGGTTCCATGCAAGTACTTTTTAAGTGGACTTCTAAACCTGTAATATTTCTGGTAGGGACTATTCCATCCTCTTGTTGCTGTTAAAATCCTAACTAGGAATTAGGGATGATAGTAGGTATCTACAGGATCATCCTAGTGATTCTCTTAGAGCCTCTGTTTTAGATATCAGAACCAGACCTCAATTTTTAGTGTAGGGATTCGCATCAGTAGCTGCATATTTGTATCACTGTGGTGATTAGATAAAGAATACTATGTCCTGGGTCTCACTGAATACAATTAAATAAAAATTTCTAGAGGTGGGGCCTGAGCATTGGTAATTGAGCTAGGCTTCCTTCTTTGTTTTAAGAAGCTGTCTCTTAGTGTTGATGTGTGTTCTTGGTTTGGGTATACATTGTGTGTGCATGCACACACATGCATATTCCTAAAGGAACTAATGGAAATTGAAGAAATCCATTCACATAATCACATCTTGAAGGGGCTGCTGGACTGATGACTATCCACTGAGTTCAATGTGATGACTAACAACATGGAATTTTTTCAAGGAAAATTTTGAGCACTCACTCCCTAGTATGTGATGACAGCCACTGTAGCCACCATGTTGATTGGCCCTACCCAGGCTCAGAGACGAAGAGAACCAGGAAATCACCTAGATAATCTAAGGCTTAAATACCAACTAATGAGAAAGGGGGGTGACTTTCTCTTGTATACTTTTCTTGTGTGTCCAGGTGTTTCATTTGTGTCCCCTAAATTTTAATTTCTATTTCTCACCTGCCTTTGGAAAAACACCATAAGGCATTTCCTCTTCTAACTCAAATGCTCCAGACTGGCTGTTTCTGTTTCCTGCAGAATTGCTGGGTCCAGCACTGTTTTTGTTACTAGACAGACCTGACCTTATTGTCACTCCTGATGGGTCCCAGTGAGATGCTGAATAATGCAAGCAAAGTATGATTGTCACTTGACATATGGATGACACTATGACATTGGTTTCCTCCTGTCTCCATTGCATTATCCACAAGGTTACTTTGCCAGTGCAGATCTGCCCACTAAGGTTATAAGAGAAATGGATACAGTTACACAAATTGATTTTATTTATGATAACATTAACAAGTGATGGCAAATGAAATGAAATACAGTTATCTAAACTGCCCCTTCATAGTCTTATTTATCCAGTTGAGATACTTCTGTGAGAGAAGAGTATAGATGCCAGGTCCTCGAGGGTCTCCGCATTTCCCTGGAAGGCCAAAGGCAGTAATGCCTCTATAAGTACCCTCACATATCAAAGGGCTTCCAGAATCTCCCTGGAGGAAAACAAGATGGGTAGTGGAGATCAGCATGGAACGTGATCACTAGTGGAATGGAAGAGGTTCCATTTAATGTGGAGCATTCAATGTGGAGTTAAGACCAACCTTGACTTAAATGAAAATTAGTGCTTAAAAGTTCAAAATGTTGGGAAATATTTTGATATTTTGAAAATTGGCTTACTCAACTTATTTATAAACCAGTGAACATGAAATAAAATGTATTATTGTTCACATTATCTACTAATTTTGAGACTGATTGTGCTTTAGAAGGAAAACCCTCCTGGGGCACCTGGGTGTCTGAGTTGGTTGAGTACCTGACTTTTGATTTTGGGTCAGTTCATGCTTTCATGGTTCAGCCCTGTGCTGGGCTCTGTGCTGACAATGCAGAGCCTGCTTAGGATTCTCTCTCTCCTCCCTCATCTCTGCCCCTCCCCTGCTTGCAATCTTTCTCAAAACAGATAAATAAACCTTAAAAAAAAAAAATAAGGGAAACCCTCCTATTTGCATTTTAAAAAATGTTTATTTGTTTATTTATTTTGAGAGAGAGTGACCATGAGTGGGGAGGGGTAGAGAGAGGGAGAGAGATAATTCTTTTTTTTTTTATTAAACAAATTTTTTTTAATGTTTATTTATTTTTGAGAGAGACAGAGTGTGAGTGGGGGAAGGGCAGAGAGAAAGGGAGACAGAATCCAGAGCAGTCTCCAGGCTCTGAGCAAGCTGTCAGCACAGAGCCTGAGGCGGGGCCTGAACCCACAAACCACAAGATCATGACCTGAGCCAAAGTTGGACACTTAACCAACTGAACCACCCAGGCACCCCAGGAGAGAGAGATTTCTGACATGGGGATCTGTCCCACAACCTGGAGGTCATGACTTGTGCTGAATCAAGAGTCAGATGCTTAACCAACTGAGCCACCCAGGGGTCCCTGTCATTTTCTTAAAATGCTTAATAATTCAAGAGGTCAAAGAGTCAAATGCAGATGGGATGTTGAGGCAAAGAGTAAATACCATGTTTTCTCGTCTCTCCAAGCAGATAATTGTTTTCCCAAAGGAACAAAACCAAAGCAAATTTTCCCTTCATCCTGTCAAATAGAAATTTCTCCCTCAAGTCTCTTTGGAGCATCTGACACTAGATGGGAGGTCCCAGAAGCCAGTGATCACACTTCAGAGCTAACTGCCTCCATTAGCAGAGCCCTTTCAGTTAGCTGTGGGTCAATGCTTTATGCATCCTGTGCCACCCACTGTGTGATCCTGTTTTCTCTCGCGGAATTCTAGAATCAGCATATTTAAATGTATTTGAGATCCAGAGTCTGAAGTGGCCATTTCACTGCTCTGGCTTTAGGAAAGATTGTTGGTGTTGCACAGAGGGCCACTGAGGCATACACATGGAGCTCTGCGAGTGCCAGGTCTGAGGGCCAGCTCCTTCTCAGCCATGTGAAGGCATCAACGACCCCTCTTGTTCAGGCAAAAACTAGCCTTATGAGCGTATGAACTAAGCAACTATGTGCAAGCCTGGGACCCCTCCTGGAATGGTGTGTTTCATGCAGTGCCTGAAATTTTCATAATTAGCCCCTCAGGTTTGATTCACTCATAGCCACTTCTGAGGGGTCTTGGGCACTGAGGGAACGGGAGAAGGACTGCTAAGTTTTGATGGTAGAGGGTGGCTGTTGAGAGGCAGACAGGCATACTGGGATGCTGCCATGGCTTTAGGGTGTTGCGTGTGGTCCCAATGGCATGAAGATTCTGGGTTCCTGGATTTCCAGAGTGGTGGCTGAAGGGAGGGAGGGAAGTGGGAGGGCAAAGGACAGGAAGTGCAAAGATGCAGAAGACAAATGTCATCTTTTCCTGAGATTTGCTTAGCCTTGTTCCTGAAATCAAGCCATTCAGATTCCAGAGTAATTCCAACAGCTCAAACATGGGATCTTATTTCACTTACATTGCACGAGTCTTTTCCACCCGTGAGGCTGCCAGCACAAATCATATTCAGTCCAATCACAGGATGATAATCATAGTGCTTTTGATCATTGCAGATTCTTCTGTTTATGACGGTGATATTAACTTCTCTCAGAGTATCCGACTGAGGTGAGTTATTATGAATTTTCCCCCAGCCTGCAACTTGGCACATGGTTCCTGGTTTCACATCATCCCCCTTTTTAGGAAGACGGAGGGTGCTCACATTTTTATTAATTTTTGCCTTTTTGGTCAGCTGTTAGAAGACAAGCATGAAGACTTAACAAAATGAGGTAATCTAGATGGTCACATTTTTACTTAAATTCTAGCCCAACCTTCGAGGACCCCATTATGTAACTATAGTCTATAGCTCTAGGGCACCGAGGAAAAAATTTCCATTTGGCAGCCAGAACGTAGGAGGTTCTATGACTTTTAAGTCAACCAAAGGTACATACCTGTAAAAGTTTAAGATCACCTTCATGCGTGTCCTGGTCAAAGCACGGATAGGGATATTGTTTCTTAACAAACATTATCTGCTTTTCTGGCTCGTTCTTGGTTATTGAGTGAGCTCCAAGAATGACCTGGGACATTCTGTTCCTGAAAACAGACAGTATATTAACAGGATTTACTCTTTGTATCAGTAGCAGAGCATGTTAAGTGATCAGTTTCACTGTCTCATTTGTAAGTATACCTGCTGTGGAAATACTTGTTTATGGCTCAGAAAGAAAAAAGTGTACTTTGAAGAATAAAAAGTTGCTTGTGAATTCATCATTATTACCACCAGCTTCTTTATAACATGCTAAACTAGGTTCATTGAAAAGTAAATAACAAGAGAATTCCATAGCAGCTAAGCCAAGTCTTGGGATCATGTGTGTTGGGGCTTTAGTGTTGTATCCCTTAACACACCTTGAGCTGTGATAGAGAATCAGGTTGCAGAATACTGAAACACAAAGTTCTCAGGGTTCTAGAGACAGAAGCAAAAGGCACTGGATAGTTTAGAGAAGTGCACTGGAGGGATCTTTGTAAGATTTAAGTTTGTAACAAACTTAAATGGGCAAACTTCCAGAAATATGACTGCCCAATGAAGGACCCTAATTGCATGGCGCTGAGTGTGTGTATATTGGGGGTGGGGGATGGTGATCTGAAGGAGGGGGCCAGGGTTCTTTTTTTACTCCATGCTAAAGGTTCATTTGGTTAATAAAATCAAAATACTCAGGGGGCTCCTTGTTGGCTTAGTCAGTAGAGCATGTGACTCTTGATCTCAGGGTCATGAATTGAAGTCTCATGTTGGGTGTGGAGCCTATTTAAAAAAATATTCTCTGGTATATTAATAATTAAGATTAGTGTCATTCACAACCTAGTATAAACTACACTAAACAGATAGTTCCAGTGATTTTTCCCCCCATCACACACTATTATTCCATTACACATAGTTTTCTTCCATTACATCAGCTGATGTGAGTTTCACTTAAGAGGCTAGAACTGTACTTCCAGTAGAGTGCAAATGGATGATGAAATGTTCTATACATCTGCACTGTCCCATATGGTAGCCACTAGCCACATGTGGCTACTGAAAATGTGAAATGTGGCTAGTGCCACCAAGGAACTAAACTTACAATTTTATTTAACTTCAACTTAAATTCATAGAGCTGCATGGAAATTTACATAACCAATATGACAGTGGCTTTCACAAGGGACAGCCCAGGTTTACAGGTTTGATTTAGAGAATGGAGGAAAACCCAAGCCTGGAAGAGGTTTGAAGGTAGTAGTCAGCGGGTGTTAAGAGATGGCTGAAGTGTGAAAGAAGTTCACTAGGGGAAACGGGAAGGTTTTAGACACGAGCTTTCACTACTTGACTATTGTGCTCAGGCTCCTGAGGGGACACTTCAGTTTTATCCTTCCAGACTGTGGTTTATTCTCTCTAGTCATGAAGTCAAGGCCAGAAGCAAAGCCCTGCAGCACCTGGACCCAGCAGCTCCAGAGGAAGTGTGGGTGCTCACTGTGGATTCCCCATTGGTCTGATTCTGTGGGCTTAACTCCCTGCTGGGGTAGAGCAATTTCCTGGAGACTTCAGTGATATGAAGTTACACATGAACTTCCTGTGGTTTTAGTGAGATTTATTCTCTTTGTTAATATTCCCCCAAATGAGAATATCTCCACAAATATTTTTTAAAACCCAAGCACTTACAGGACACAGTGAGCTGCAGTCAATACCCAGTTTTTTTCAATCAGAGCTCCGGCACAGATACTTTCTCCTTTAAGTAGCACCATGTAGGGTCTTGAATGAGGAGTCACTTGATTTCCTCCAATAATTTTTACACAGAAATCTGTGAAAAAGGAAAAGGCAACTTAAGTCAGTGCCCACCCCAAAGAGCTCTACCTCAAGCCATGTTTCTAAGACCAGACAAGCATTTCCTCCTTGGAGAGGAGACAGATGAGAGCACCTCCAAACCCCACGCAGGTGTTCAGATGTCTGAATGTAAAGCCCATTCCTATTGGACTCCTGAAAGGGTCCTGCCGTTTCACCCACAGAAGCCATGCCATTGGCAGTTCCAGGGATTATCAGGCTTGAGATCTGTCACAACCAGTGGCCTCAAGCCTCAGGGCTTGCAAAGGGCAGACAGCTGTGCATTGGTCGGCACCAGTAACAGTTACTACCAGAGATGCTAGGAACGATCTGCACTCCTCCCTCCTCCCTTCCAGCTATTAATCTGGGGAAGTGGAAAAGCTTTTAGAAGACTGAGAACCGCCCTTGTCACCTAAAGCCCTTGCAAAAAAACACACCTTACAAACTGATATGGCACCATTTAGCTCTGCCCTCACCTACGAGTTCTTTGGTCATTGGGAGCTCTCTGTTTATTGAAACATGTACTCTCCTCATTCCTAAGTTGAGAGAATAATACCTATTGCACCCAAGGCTCCCCTTCAACCTGCAGACTCAAACACATGGTTTCATGAAGGCCTTCTCCAATGAGGGAGGAGAAGGAAGAAGATGCTATAAGGAGAAAATGGTGCCTTAGTCAAATTTCCTTGATGACAGAGCCGGAGTATAGTTTCATTACTAGAGAACAGGAGACCTACACACAAGGCTCATGATCCACGCTGGTTTAGTGATCTTGTGTCTTTGTGATGTACTCTGAGTCTCCACCTTCCTACACCAGATATTCTTGGATTTTCCCAAAATATGTCTGCTGACTATTGGCTGAGACTCATGGTTTCTTAAAAAAGGGCACAGGGCCTGCTACTCCATTTATAAAGCTAACTCACTGCCATATCCACAGTAAGATGCAAATAATGAGAGTGAGAGAAGGGGAAGAGAGTGACCTGAATGGCTCTCATTTCTGGAAGTGTGTTGGGAAGGGGGAAATTCTAGGCTCTAGAAGGTAAAGGATAAGGAAATTAGAGCAACGCAGAGAACTTCACCCACATCTTAAATTTTCCTTGGGTGAGTCATGGGTGGATAGATTTAAAAGGTGCATCTTTAGACCTTCTGGGCTGCAGAAATCATAAAGTCAGTAGATTACTTCATTTTTCAGGGTCCCCTGTTTGGTGCACACATACACTGGCCTCAGAAAAAAGGTCAACATCTTCTGCAACCAACCACTCCTATGAGGGTCAGGAAAAGGGTTTAGAGCAGGTGAGAAGTTTGGGAAACTAGCAACTCTTGGTCTCCACCCAGAATCAACATGAATGAGCATCTCTGGAGCTGGGGCTGGATGCGAGCATTGTTTAAAAAGCCCTCCAGAGTATTCTAATGTGTAAGAGGGTTGAGATCGCTGGTCCAGAGCATCATGTGATCTGCTGTGTCTGTTCCCTTTACGGGCCCACATTGCTCTCTCTGACCACAGGAAACAAAGCAGAGCAGAGCAAGCTGCTTTTGTTGTTTCCTTTGAAGAAAAGATATCATTGGATTTTTCATCTGCTCTGTTTTCGCTGTTGTCGAGGATTTAACAAGCCCGAACACAGTCATCCTATGCCACCCCTTTGTCCCCCAAATGCTTCAACCTTGTTATTTTAAAAATTTCTTCTCATTTTTAGTTGCAAGGTAAACCATAGAACTTTCTTGGAAATTCCTGGTGAGATAGGTTTTCCATTAGCCCCTGCCCACCATTCCCACCTCCAGAAGCTGATGGACCTGGAGATAAACACATGGCTGGTCCTTAACATCAGCAGAGTTCAGGCAGCCCCAGACCAGTCCTCACTTTCTTGAAGGATTTCAAGGAAAACCTAGAGCCACTCAGGGGCTACAACCAGTCTTGTGATAATGCTGTGAGTTTCACAGCATTTCAAACTGGTGTCCGTGTAGCTCACACAAAACCAGGTAGGTTGGTTACTAGGTGGTGTACCCAAGACTTAGCTTAATACTAAATACCATAGCACTTCCAAAGAGTCAAAGTGGTGACATTCTCAATGACACACTAGCCTAGGGAAATGATACAATTTCAAATCGTTTCTAATTTGTTTTGGGTGACTAAGTCAGGTTTTTGAATTTTATTTCAAACTATGCATTGGGGTGCCTGGGCAGCTCAGTCTGTTGAGCATCTGATTTTGGCTCAGATCATGATCTCACAGTTTGTGAGTTCAAGCCCCACATCGGGCTCCCTGCTGTCAGCCTGGAGCCTGCTTTGGATCTTCTGACTTTCTCTCTCTTCCCCTTCCCTGCTTGCGTGCTCCCTTGTGCTCTCTCTTTCTCTCAAAAATAAATTAAACATTAAAAAAAAAGTATCTATGCATTTTCTACAGAAAGGCTGAATACCACTATTCCTTTCCAGAAAGGTACATTTATTTTCCTAACCCAAGAGGTTTTTTTTTTTTATTGTTTTAACATTTAGGCAATTTTGGGGGGCAATTTTCAAGGTATAAATTGGCAGTATTAAACCCTGGTGGTTCTATTATTTCTTGTGAAGCAATTTTAGAGAAGAAAGAAGGATGTTTTTCCTTTTAAAATAAAGAGCTAGAATGTAAGAAAGAATGTTAAAGCTTGAGGAACAAAAAATCTGCTCTTACACTGAGCTAATATTGCGTAAAGTTCACTGAAAGTCTGCTCCACTTTGTTTAATGGTTATAATGGAAATGATGAGAATCAGTCTTACCTCCAGGAATTAGCAGGAGAAAAATGGCAATCAAGAGAGAGGATGCCAGAAATGTACAGGAGTTCATCATTGTGCCTGGTATCTCCACCTCAAATCAATCAACATGAAAATCTGTGTTAGTTCTTCACCGACTCTATATATCGAGGGTACAAAGGATGTGGTTTTCTTCTTTCCAATTTCTAACTTGAGCATTAAGAAATGAAACACAACTGACAACAATGAATAATTGCTCCTTACCCTTGGGCATGCTTTCCTTTGCTAGGACTGCTAAGGCAAAGGATGGTAATTCTATATTGTGGATGGGGGTGAGAGGACCTTGTTGTCCTCTGAACATATTATACAAGGGGAGATTATTTATTTAAAAAATTTTTTTAAATGTTTATTTTTGACAGAGAGACAGAGAGAGAGAGAGAGAGAGAGAGAGAGAGAGAGAGAACATGAGTGGGGGAGGGGCAGAGAGAAAGGGAGACACAGAATCCAAAGCAGGCTCCAGGGTCTGAGCTGTCAGCACAGAGCCCAACGTGGGGCTCGAACTCACAGACCGTGAGATCATGACCTGAGCCGAATTCGGACGTTCAACTGACTGAGCCATCCAGGTGCCCCTACAAAGAGAGACTTTAAAATGTCTCAGCAGAAATTTTGAGGATTTTAGTTTTCATCAATAGCAGAACTATCTTCTGTGTCCACTAATGGCATCTGTTAAGACTTAAATTAGAGGTTGGAAAAGTGTCCTAAAAATTGGTCACCAATCATATTTTTTTCTAGTTATCTCCTTGGGTTATGTAAGGATTAATAGGCCAAGGCCAGGTAGAGGTGCATAAGGAAGTCTTATTTGTTAGGAAGTTCCTCCCTGCATTTTCCTTCCCCATTTTGTGGAGGATAATTTATTGTGCTCTTGTCTGAAGTCTGTGGCAGGTATGGAGACAGAGGGAGGTGGGGGGAGGAGGTGGTGGCTCTTTGTAGCCCTCTGTGCTTCCCCTGATTGCTTGATGATACAACTTCAGATATAAGAAAGATACTGAGTTTCTCCTTCCCTCTCTCCCTCTTTCCTTCTCTCGTTCCCTCGACCCTTCCTTTCCTCCCTCTCCTCCCTCTCCCCCTTTCCCCTCCCTTTCTTCCTTCTTTCTGGATTTAGCTAAAGAAGGAAAATGGTAGACATGGCTATTTTGTTCTAATATATTAAAAAAATTTTTTTTAGTGTTATTTATTTTTGAGAGAAAGAGACAGAGTGCACGTGGGGAAGGGCAGAGAGAGAGGGAGACACAGAATCTGAAGCAGGCTCCAGGCTCTGAGCTGTCAGCACAGAGCCCAATGTGGAGCTCGAATCATCAACCAGGAGATCATGATTTGAGCTGAAGTCAGATGCTTAACTGACTGAACCACCCAGGTGTCCCATTTTTGTTCTAATATTGAGGAATGTCTTTAAGACAGATGAACCTCAGTCCCTCAAGGAAGAATATTCTGTATTCTTTCTATTAGAAATATCTTATTCTTTTTTTCTGAGCTGAGGATGTGGTCTTTACTATAATACATATGTTCTTTCAGGATGTTTGGTGTTACACCAACCATCCCCAGAGTTAACATGCTGATAACTTCAGACCTGGTGGTTACTTTTTCAGAAATCACATGACCTTATTATAAGGGAGTCACACTGAGACCCCAGTGTTTCCTTTTCCCCAGATAATACTAGTGCATTAAAGGTTCATCATGAAAGGTTATCATTTTCAGTAACAGCAATGGGATACCCAGCTTCTGGTTCTGGCAAGTAATTTTAGTTCAGACTTAAAAAAAAGTTGGGTCTTGATTGCCTATAGCTACAGAAAGTTTCCTAAAGCAAACCGTGACAATTCTATTCTTTTTACGTGAATGTGGTTGCTACTCCCCCATTCCTGTTAACTTTTAAGAGCTTTATGAAATATAATTTACATACCATTAAGTTAACCCATTTAAAGTTTATAATTCAATGGTTTTGAGTCTATCTACTGAGTTGTGCAACCATCACCATAACTCATTCTAGCACATCTTCATCATCCCCAAAGAAGCTTTGAACCCATTAACAATCCTTTGAACCAACTACTCTCCTTCCTCCACACCCCTGCCCTAGACAACTACTATTCCAATTTGTGTCTCCATTGGTTTGCCTATTTGGGACATTTCACATACAAAGAACTGTAGAATATGTAGTCTTTTGTCACTTTAAAAAAAATGTTTATTTATTTTGAGAGAGAGAGAGAGAGAGAAGGTGAACATGAACGGGGAAGGAGTGGTGGGGGGGTGGAGACAGAGAGAGAAAGAGAGAGACAGAGAGAGAGGGAGATTGAATCCCAAGCAGGCTCCTCTCTGTCAGGGCAGAGCCCAATGCGGGGCTCGATCCCATGAACTGTGACCTTATGACCTGAGCCAAAATCAAGAGTCTGAGGCCCACCCAACTGAGCCACCCAGGCACTCCTCTGACTTCTTTCACTTAGCACAGTGGTTTTGAACTTCATATTGTAACATGTATCAGTATTTCATTCCTTTTTGTTACCAAATAATCTATCACATGGGTATACCACATTTTATTCATCCACTCATCAGTTGATGGATACTGGACTATTTCTACTTTTTACTTATTATGAACAATGCTGCTATAAACATTTAGGTATCCATTTGTGTATGGATATGTTATCATTTTTTTGGGTGTATACCTATGAGTGGGATTACTGGGTTATATGGTAACTCTATGTTTAGCTGTTTGAGGAACTTCTCAACTGTTTTTCAAAGTAGCTGCACCATTTTACATTCCCCTCAACATTGTATGAAGGTTCCAATCTACAACACTGTAGAAGGTTTCTACATCATTGGCAGTACTTGTCGTTGTTGTTTGACAATTGCTATTAGAGTGGGTGTGAGGTAGTAACCACTGAGGTTTTGACTGTCGCTTCCTTAATAACTACGAGCTTCTTTTCATGTGCTTGCTAGTCATTTATTTATCTTTTTAGGAGAAATGTCTATTCAAATATTTTGCTTTAAACAAATTGGGTTGTCTTTTTATTATTGAATTTTAAGTGCTCTTTATATATCCTGGATATGACTCCCTTATAAAATATATGATTTGTTACTATTTCCTCCCAGTGGAGGGCTTGTCTTTTATTTTTCTTGATGGTGTTCTTTAAAGCACAAACATTTTAAATACTCACCAACCTCTTTGTCTGGATCTTTGTTGTCACATCTAAGAAATCACATCCTCTTTCATCTCAAAGCACAATTTACAGATAGAAGATTACTGATTAGACAGGAATATCTAACTCCTTTCACTCCCACCCTGAATGTGAAGTCTTATTTCCTCTCAGTGAGATTTTGCCTTTCTTATCTATTGGTGTCTTTATCAAAGGAACTGAATCAGTCCCCAGAATCATCAACCCAGAAATAATAAACACTCACAAATTATTCGTCATTATCCCTCCTTTCTCAGATTCTGGTCTGTGTCACTTGCATGTTTTTTGGTCTATCACCATGACATTGACTTCTCTCAAGGTATTCGAAATTGTGCATGAGTCTCTTTTGGCACTTTCCCATTCTGCTGCATGACACTGGGTCTTGTATTTTTCATAGCTTACATATTTCTATAGCTTTGGTTACAGTAAATTTACCTTCCAGCTAGAAGACAGACAGGAGATGGGCAAGGAAAACAGTTTTGGGCAAGGAAAACAGTAACACAACCCAGAAAATAGCTCTGATTAAAATAGGTCTTGCTTATTTAATATGTTCTAATGAAAGACATGGCTGAAGACACGTTCTGACCTGACAATCCACAATTGATTTTTAAAAAGTCACAGCATAGGATAGGTGTGTTATGCTAGGCTAGTCTAGGTTAACTTGAGTTCAGTTGGCCATTTAGTGATAAAATTATATTGGTGGTGGCTGATAGTTCTGGGTTTGAAAACCGGTAGTGGAGAACTCAGTCATCATTCAGATGGTCTTAGGTTTGTGAACTGACTGGTAATGAGACCAATGGAAGAAAACCAAGGCTCCTGGTACAGTGGGGCAGAGTAGAAGAGGGGCCAGGGTTAGTGGAAATGTGGCTTTCCCATTTCTGAGCATGTGCAAGCCAGCCTGAGGGTCTCACCTGCCTTTGAGGGCTCACCCACACTCCATTCTTTTCTTTCATTTGCCAAGCCCTCTTCTTGGCTCACTACCTTGCTCCCTTTTAAAAAAGTCAAGACCAGGAGAGTACAGAGTGTGATCAAGTTTGAATACACAGAAGAGAGAGCCAATTTTAGTTCTTTTCATCTTTTCATCATACCTCAAGCTCAGTTTCAAACAGCCGAGGGTCTTGGTATGATGGACCCTGTAAAAACAGAGGACAACAGAGTAGTGGCCAGTGTCACATTCTCATCATTGCACTGGGTTCAGCCCTTGCTTCCTGACATTTGACTGTCCCCACTTCCTCAGTGGCTCCTCCGAGTAACTGGTGCTCCCAGGCCCATCTTGCTAACATTTAGAAGCTGAAACAGCCACAAGGGAAAGCCTTTCCATAGAACATGGCATCAGATGCCCACATGCACCTTCTTTCCTTCTCTGCCACTCATGCTTTCTCATGGCTTTCATGCTTGTTATCTGGTTGGATGGACAAGGGGGAAGAACTCTTTTTTTTTTTTAATGTTAACTTTTTTGAGAGAGAGAGCACAAGCAGGGGAGGGGCAGAGAGAGAGGGAGACACAGAATCTGAAGCAGGCTCCAGGCTCCAAGCTGTCAGCACAGAGCCGGACGAAGGGGCTGGAACCTATGAACCATGAGATCATGACGTGAGCTGAAGTGGGACTCTTAACTGACTGAGCGACCCAGGTGCCCAGGTGCCCCAAGGAGGAAGAAAAACTCTTAAAGAGACTTTTAATCTTAATGAATGGACTCAAGTTAGAATCTGAGAAACATGTATCTGTGAGGCAGATCCTCTCAAGCTCTCTTGTGCACAAGCACACAGGAGAGCAATGAGCATGCCAGTATGTTGGACCCTGAAAGGGTAACCATGTTAAAGTCCTCACAGCCTCTTTGTGGCTTCTCTAGCAACATCACCTTACTGGCCACAGTGGCAGAGGTGAGAGGGAGATTCCCAACTTTATTCTAAGAATACAAACCCATCACCTCTCCTATTGTTCTCCCCCTCCTTATAAAGATAAGGCTGGTAGGTCCTGAAGGAAACCTGGCTACTTCTACTACTTGCTCGAAACCAGAGCCCCAAATTCTCTAGCCTTCCTGTGACTATCTTTGCCACTGTCTGGATTAATTCCATCCCTTAGTCAAAATTATTTGGGAAATACTTATTGAGGGCCTGTTATGCATGAGGTACTCTTCTAGGTGTTGGAAGGCACAGAAGTAAAAAGACAAAAATACCTATTTTGTGGAACTTTCATTCCAGTGAAGGAGGCAGAGAAACAAATAAACACCATCTAAGTTTATCAGATGTAAATGATACGAAGAAAGAGGCAGTGGGGAAAATAAGTCAGGGGAGGGAGTTGCCTTTCACTACCCAGGATGCTGGATGGGGATTAGAGTCTGGGGAGGAGGGGCGACCTTGAATGAGAGGTCCCCTTGATAGTCCTAAGGCAGACAGTGTAGGGAGTCATAATGTAAGTAATGGGGGGATGGGGAATATGGGAGGAGAGCTCTAGGGCCCTCTCTTTACTTTTGAATTGGGGGGGTGTGTGGATCCCCAGAGCTTTCTCTTAACTCCTGCTGGGGAATTTCCTTATCAGCCCCCTTAGGACTAGTGTGAACCTTCTCTCTATTCACACTCTGTCTCCCAACCCTGCCTTCTCTAGTGCACTTTGTGCAGGGTAGCAGATAATCATTTTAAACACAAGTCTGATCACATCACTGTCTGGCTTAAAAGACTTTCCCCTTTTCTTCCCTGTATAATTTGAACTTCTTACCATGGTTTACAATGCTTGGCTCCATGGTCCTCTGTCCTGTGTCCCCTCTTTCTCAAATCTCAAGAGAACTCTTTTTTCTTCCACTTGCTCCAAATGAGTTTTCCACAAAGACTCCTCTTACACAAGCTGTTCTTCCTGCCTGCAAACTCCTTGCCCTTTTCCTGCTTATTGCTGCATCTTCTCTATGATGACTTCCCTGATCCCCTTCTTGGTTATCTCTGTCACTGATGAGAAAAGAATCAGGGCTGTTCATTGATTTTGTCTCTCCCACTAGCCTGAGAGTGCCTTTAGGGCAGGACCTCAGTACTCTTTATCTTCCGAGGAAGAGAAAAGCAGACTCAGCCTCATAGTTGGACCCTGATTTTTCTTGCTGATCACAAATGTTCTCAAAGACCACCAATATCAGACGAGGCAAGAAAACTCAGGAGTCATGTTTGAGCAAGAGCAAAAAGCAAAACAACAACAACAAAAGCAAATGAAGTTGAGTATACCACAAAAGTGACCAAACACCCCAAGGTCACTGCTACTTCTTTAATAGAGTTTCTCTCCATTTTTTCCACCTCCTAGGTAAGTGAGATTAAGATACCCCAGTCAGAGAATTGCCCCACTTCTTGACAACTCTCAGTTTAGAGCTAACTCGTATCCTCGAACCCTCCCCCAAACTGCCTGACACAAGCCCAAATCCTATGATAAGCTCCATCCAACACTCTCTTACTGAGCCACCTCGTGGGTGTGCAGGGTGTACGGGTCTCTTGCTGATCAAGTTTCAGTAAGCCCAGTTTGTTTTGACTGTAGGTGAGTTCACCACTTTGGATTGCCACGTCCTGCACGTTAGGACTTTTCTCACTATCTGTTTAATTGAATTGAATTTCAAGAGAGGAAACATCCGTAGCAATAGTGCTGGGTCACACCTGTGGTTCGTACCCATATTCTGGCATTAGCTGACCTTGGCTGTGAGGCCCTGTGTGCGGAAACCACTTTCAGGTGAAACTGACAAAATTCAAAAACCACTTTCAGGTGAAACTGACAAAATTCAAAAATGATTACTGGGAAAAAAAAAACACAGGAAAAAACATTGAGAAAAACCACCTGAAGGTGCTGAAGAACCCCTTCAAATGACTGCGGATCACAGCATGGATAGGAAATTGCCTTTTTAATGGAAAATATTTGGGATATAGGGTGGGCCCCAAGAAAATGTTTGCCCTCAATGTTTGCCCTTCTTGGAAAAAACAAGGACAACATAGTATTTATATGAGAGAATGGATGAAAGTAAGCCATGAACCTAGTTTATTCAGATTTGGCCAGTTCTTTCAAGGGCTTCCTCCTCCCGCTCCTGCTATTTTTTAATGTCTGACAGTCAAATACCACTCATTTCCTGTGGTTCAACCCAATGCAAAGGAACGTGGGGTAACACTAATTTTATAGTAGCAAGTCACTTGTAATCATAGAGGACACATAATTTGCTTGACTATGTTAAACATGCTTATGAAAAAGTCTGCAACAAAATATAGCCGAATATTAACAGTGATTGTGTGGGGTTGATAATATTAGAATGCTATTGTTACCTTTCCTGTTTTTCAAAATTTTAATGTTGCTATTTAGAGTGAAAAAATATTTTAAAATAAACGAAAATGGTCATGCATTTCACTTATTGGATAGGATATGGTCTTTGCTTATAGAGATAAGTATCATATAGATATAAACATTAAAAGATACGATATAGATATTAAAAGACACAGATACGGTAAAAACTGTTAATATTATAACAACATGACACTGAATGTTCTGGCCCACTTTTTTCTCCAGCCCTTTTTCGTTTTGGACGTCAAAGTCATTTTCACAACCCTCCCCCCCCCCCCCCCCACTCCCCAAAGTGCCTTGAGAAAGAGGTGCTCAGAATACTAAGAAGTCACCCTGAGCAGTTCTTTGATTAAAGCTCCTACCCAGATGTCCAGCCCTTTGATTCAAGTCGTGTAGTGTCTTTTGTAAGGTGTAAGGGGGCATTTCATGTCCTCCTATAATCTCTCCCAGGATTCTGGAAAAACTGAAAGTGATCCAGAGGGAAATCCTATCTTCCCCCGCCACACTTTGCTTCGGGAAATTTGGCTATGACTACTGGTTTACCTTGAACACAGACGTGTGCTCGCGTCAGGAAGAGAGGGTCAAAGCAGTGTAGAGGCTTGCTGCCTCTTCCTGCAGCTTTCCCGTCTGTAATTAACATCTCCTGTGGGGCTCACACCCTTGACGGTGTTTTCTCATGATAATGTAGTACTCTGTATTCAGGTGAATTTTATCAAAAGCAAACATTCCTATTGTGTTTAGGTTTTTAAATTAGTTTTTCTGCCACAGGTCTAAATTGATTTCTCTCTCTGTTTTGAAATTTTTAGGGCAAACAGGAGACATATATGGAAATGCTTTTGTAATTAAAAAATTTTTTTTGACATTTATTCATTTTTGAAAGACAGAGCGCGAATGGGGGAGGGGCAGAGAGAGAAGGAGACACAGAATCCGAAGCAGGCTACAGGGTCTCAGCTGTCAGCACAGAGCTGACACCGGGCTGGAACTCACCAACTGCGAGATCATGACCTGAGCTGAAGTCGGACACTTAACCCACTGAGCCACCCAGGAACGCCTAGAAATGCTTCTTTTTTTAAAAAGTAATGGTTCTCTATAGTGTCATAATAGCTCCTCAGAGCGCCTACTTAAAATGCAGGTTGTCTAGGCCCACTGCAGGGACCCTGGTTCAGAGTCCTAGAGGGGATCCTGGGAACCTTCATTTTAAGTAAACACCTCAGGTGATTCTGAGGCAGGTGGTCCCCAGAGAAGTTCTGAATTTATAAGGCTGTGACCAAGTGTTAAAAAGTAGTGAGTTATCCTACTTGAGCTCTTCATGCAGGCCTTTCTCGCAGAGGGCATTTTACCAGCGGCCATTTGATCATAGGTGTGAGTAGATAGCTGGAGGACAGAGTGGTCAGAGGCTAAAGGGCTGGAGTGGGATGACCCAAGGCTGCAGTGCTCTTGGTAGGACACCCACGCCTGGCTCTGGGCCCCAAACAAACCTTCTGCTCCTTCTTTTGCACGAGGGACAATTCTCCACCCTCTGATTTGGCAGCTAGAATGCTGAGAGCCTGCTAAGATTGTTACAACTGAAAAAATGCCTTATTAGTTAACAAAGGTACCTGTGCAAATACAGGCACGGTTTCATCTCAACCCCTGAAAAAGAAAAAGTGACCTTTGGGGCGATTGGTTACATCCTGGGTATTCCGGCTGGACACAGAGACTAAGGGGAGACTTAGTTTCCCTCCTTCTACCTCCCTCCACCTAGCTCCTTCTAGGTAATTCCTGGGCATGGAGAGGTTCTAAATATGGCTGGAGAATTCACATTTCCCCCCATGTAAGCCTGAGTGATTTATAAAGAAATAAAACTCACTGCCTTAGTTTCGTGAGCCTCACGTTAGCTTAGCTCACCAAACCGGTCTGGTTCTGCACTGAACACGATGGTATACCTTAAACATAATAAAGTTACAGGTTTTTAGTGGCTTTTATTTATCTTTCTCTTTTCCCGCTTATTTGTTATTATACATACAGAAAACAAGGCAAGGCAGATGAGCTAAGATAGGGGTGGGGCTATAAATTATATGTTGTAGCCCAACAACACATGTTGACTAATGTCCCCAGGGGAAAGGCAAATAGCAAATTCGTTAAGTTCACTTTTGCTTGTACTTTTAATTCCAGAAGCTGAAATCACAGCAAGACCTTTTTCCTGAGCCATTTACATATTATTTTATTTTTTTCTTTTTGTCTGTGCCATTATTCCACGACTATTTTTGGATGACTTCTGCAAAGGTGAATAAAACATAGCCCTTACCTTCAAAGAGCTAAGTAGTAGAAAGATACAGAAGACAAAGCTGTGGACAAATACACAAATGATCACAATGCTAGACAGTGTGCTGAGTGCCTTGGGAGTATAAACGAGGAATGCAAAGAATTCAGAGACACAGGAAATACTATTGGTAGAGAGCCCGGAAGTTCTTCAGGAAGAATGCAGATTTAATTGCTTATTTATTTCTGAGGGAGATTGAAAACAGCACAAAATTTCAGCAGGCGAGGCTGGAGAAGACTTCCAGTTCAGGTAGAGGTAAGTAAAAGGCAGACAGTCTGGAATCATGAGACTGACACAGGTTGCTTACAGAGAACTGGTAAACAGAGCTTAATGATTTATCACATTTAAATGCCTTTAGAATCTAGGCTTGACACTTATCTACAAGCCAGTCTTTAAAATGAAAACTGTTAGCCATGTGATATTTTTAAAGCCCCAACTTGACTTGCTATTATTCTTTTAATTGTTCAGGTTCAATTATTTTTTTATTTTTTTTTTAACATTTGTTTTATTTTTGAGAGAGAGAGAGAGAGAGAGAGAGAGAGAGACAGTGTGAGCAGAGAAGGGCAGAGACAGAGGGAGATACAGAATCTGAAGCAGGATCCAGGCTCTGAGGTGTCAGCACAGAGCCCATTGCAGGGCTCGAACTCACAAGCTGTGAGGTCATGTCCCAAGCTGAAGTCAGATGGGTAACCGACTGATCTATCCAGGCGCCCAGGTTCAGGTTTTTGTAGCTTCTACAATTTCCCATGGTATCTTTGGATAACAGTGTCTTGAATTTAAGCGATGCTTCTCTTCGCCAAGAATTCAAAGCAACTTTCTCTGTGTTTCCTATCCCTGGGAAGTAGGAAGCATCAGGCAATAGAGTTTCTTTTCTTAAAGCTCAAAAAACAAAAAGATTAAAGACTTAACCCTACGTCACACAGAGCAGAGTGGGGAGAAATCCCATTCTCCTATTTCCGCCGTTCCTATTCTGTTCATTTCCCTCTACAGGCTGCATTGTCTCAGTCTCAGGTTGGACATTGTGTTATTCACATCAAAAATCTCACAACATTCCATGGCAAGATTATAATTTGGACTGGTAGTTTAGTAAGTTATATTAAAGAAAACAAATCAACAACCACACTACTACTACTAGTAAAAAAACTTATCTATGATTTTTTAGGCACTGGTTAGTTCCAGACATTGGTTCTAATGTTGACTATAATGTAAGATGGGTGTTATGATTCCCCATGTAGAGATAAGGAACATGAAGTTAGATATGACAATTAATGTGCCCAGGTTCATATAACTAATAAATGGCAATGCAGTGTTCTTTCTTTCTTTCTTTCTTTCTTTCTTTCTTTCTTTCTTTCTTTCTATTTTAGAGAGAGCGTGTGCAAGTGCAGGAGAGAGGCAGAGGGAGAGAGAGAATCTTTTTTTTTTTTTTAATTTTTTTTTCAACGTTTATTTATTTTTGGGACAGAGAGAGACAGAGCATGAACGGGGGAAGGGCAGAGAGAGAGGGAGACACAGAATCGGAAACAGGCTCCAGGCTCTGAGCCATCAGCCCAGAGCCCGACGCGGGGCTCGAACTCACGGACCGCAAGATCGTGACCTGGCTGAAGTCAGACGCTTAACCGACTGCGCCACCCAGGCGCCCCGAGAATCTTTTTTTTAATGTTTATTCATTTTGAGAGGAGAAAGTTGGGGGGAGGGGCAAAGAGAGAGGGAGAGAATCCTAAGCAGGTTCTGATCTTCAGTGATGTGCCGAGCTCAGGGCTCAATCCCAAGAACTTTGAGATCATGACTTGAGCTGAAATCAAGAGTCAGATGTTCAACCAATGGAGCCACCTGGGCGCTCTGGCAATGCAGTGTTCTAGCCCAATTCTACATCATGTAAAAACCATAATCTTTGGGGTGCATGGGTGACTTGGGAGTCCCACTTCGGCTCAGGTCATGGTCTCGCAGTTTGTAAGTTGGAGCTCCACATCGGGCTCTGTGCTGACAGCTCGGAGCCTGGAGCCTGCTTTGCATTCTGTGTCTCTCCGTCTCTTGGCCCCTCCCATGCTCATGCTCTGTCTCTCTCTGTCTCTCAATAATAAATAAATGTTAAAAAGAAAATTTTAAAAAACGGTAATATTTTCATTGTGAATTACTGTTTTCCTAAAGCAGTGACTCTTTAACATTTTTATTTTTTATTTTTGAAATACATAGACATTCGAGAATCTGATAAAGTATAGACACACATATGCACACAAATACTTGCATATTTTTGGGGGGAGATTCACAGACTTTTTCATGTCTATCCATGACCTTGAAGGAGCTCATGGATCCCACATTGTGAATCCCAGCTCTGAAGATACCATTGAACTGTAAGATATCACAGTGTGTGGTTAAGAACATGAACTCTGGGCTCAAATCCCAGCCCTAGCATAGATGACTTCAGTATATTTAATTAAGCTCTCTGTGCCTTAGTTTTCTTATATATAAGAATGGAGCTGATAACATTGATACATAAAAAAATTAAATGTTGGGGTGCCTGATTGGCTAAGTGTCCCACTCTTGATTTTAGCTCAGGTCATGATCTCATGGTTAATGGGATTGGGCTCTGCTCTGACAGCATGGACCCTGCTTGGGGTTCTCTCTCTCTCTCTCTCTCTCTCTCTCTCTCTGTCTTCCCCCACTTGTGTGCATGTGCTCTCTCAAAATAAATAAATAAAAAACTTAAAAAATTAAATGTTAATATAAGTAAATCATTTAGAATACTGCCATGTTTTATTGTAAGTTTTATTATTAAATGTTAGCAAATATATGTATATTTGGACTGGATTATTTTATAATAATATTTCTTTCTTCACTACCCCCACCACTGGAAAAAAGAGACTCGCGAACTCCTTCTGAAACCAAAAGTCTTGAGATCTATCTATCTGAGAGCTATGACTAATCAGTGTATTTGTATGACTGAATGAGTCATCTATATACCCCCAACTTAGTGGCTTTGTTGATCATTCACTTAAAGGTTTTGCCCTATAGATCTGGCCTGAATTTAAGATTGTCACCAGATACAGTCAATGCTTTCTTATTTTACTGTAGACGTAAAAGGTACATTTTCATCTTAAAAAGTCAATATGCCTTTGAGCTAGCAAAGATAACTAGTAACATTAAAAACTATTGGAAATGAAGTTTTGATTTCTTTTTCCCTTTTACACAATGTTAAACATAAACTAAAGCAACATAGAATTCGATTTTCTCATGAGTAAAACTAAAAAGCATGTGAAAATGTGTCTTACTTCCAAGTAAGGAGAATGAGGAGACACATGGAGATAGGGAAAGCGAAAGGAAAAGAATGTTCGTGGCCTCTGTTTCCCACATAGGGAGACCACTTTGTTTCAGGTATGGACATTAGCAATATATAATGAAACACAAGGATGTGGGGTTTTTTCTTTTCTTTTTTTTTTTATTTCTCTGCTAAGCTGTTAAAGATTTTAGTGTTATGTTACTTGGAAACATAATCTTATTTTAGCGATGGTGTGGTTACTTATTTGTCTCACAGACAAAGTCATTTCCTTTGGGCTTAGCCCTCTTCTACCCTAAAGGGTAAGCTGTGGAGACTGATAGATTAAGAGCATGTGATAGAAAATTGCTCTCCTTTTGACCACTTCTTTCACTTTCAAATACGAGTTTATTTTAGAAAGCTGAGAATTCAAATCTATGTCAGAAATTGCCTTGAAATATCATCTTTAAACCTAAGGATAGATATTAGATACATTCATTGTTGAGGCTGCTGGGTGACCTCCAAGGAAAAACTGAAGCTAGAGTCTTAACTCACATGATTCAACCATAAAAGCACTAAATGAAGATACAGATAAATATTCATATACGTGTAGAAATGAGAGACTTTGAAATATGACATCAAGGAATTTAGAAATCAAAATGATTGATGGACTTAATCGTAAAAAGTTAAAGCTTCTGCCCCTTAAAACATAAAACATAAAGTCAGATTGCACACATTTTCCATAGATGGAACATAGATGGGTATTTTCACAAAGCGAGAAGAAAAGATGAACACCTGAAAAGACAGATGATCAGAGAATTTGAACTAGTAATTTCCAGAGAAGATGTAAAAAAGGCTGCTATATTCCTACTCTATGGAGGAATGCATTGGCACACAGCACAAATTATCGATAGTAAAAATGCAATTTAAAACATTTGGGTACCATATTTGCCTGTTAAACTGCTAAAAATTAAAAAAAATGAAAAGAGTACTCTGTTGGAAATTCTGATGTGTTGACAGTTATTTAAAACTGTTACTATCTTTCTGGAAGGCAATACATGTAAGGGTTATTAAATTATGCATGATCTTTGACTCAACAGATCATTTCTCGGAATTAAAAAAATTGTGGAGGTGCGTAAAAATTTAGCCATAAGGAGTTCCATTGCCTTATCATTCTGTGACAAAGAAAAGTTGAAAGTAATCTAAATGCCCCCAAATAAGGAGTTAAGTCTCTTAGTTTCTCATTGCTACTGTAACAAATTACCACAAACTTAGGGGCTAAAAAAACAATAGTGTATTATTTTACAGTTGTGTAGGTCACAAGTTTGATGTGGGTCCCGCTGGGCTAAAATCCAGGTGCAGCAAGGTTGCATTCCTTTCTGGAACCTCTAGATGAGCATCCATTTCCTCACCTTTTCTAGCTTCTAGAGGACACCTGTGGATCTTGGCTTGCAGCCCCCTTCCCGCTTCAAAGCCAGCAATGCCTGGGGGAGTCTTTTCTCACAGTGCATCACTTCGACATGGACTCTTCTGGACCAGTTGCCTCCACTTTGAAAGATGCCTGTGATTACATTGGGCCCACCCAGGTCGTCTCCTTATCTTAGGGTTGAGCTGATTAGCAACCTTGATCCCACTTGCAACCTCAATCCCCCTTTGCATTGTATACATGTTCACAGGCTCCAGGGATTGGGATGTGGGCAACTTTAGGTGGGTGGGGAGCGTTATTCTGCATGCCATAGTTTGTAAGTTATAATTCATCCCTACAACTGTTCTATGCAACTATTAAATAACATGCAAAGTGATCATAAATTGTTGCTGTATCAAACAACTCTGTGGTGTCACCACAGATCCTCTTGCCTTGTGTCACTTTGTGGATGTCAGCCACTTGTTCTTCAGCTACCCTGTGGAGACCCATTCTGTATGGTCTGGGACTGTCTTCACTGGGCACCACCTGACAGCACCTTGCCTCATGCCTGCTTTTGTTTCTTATGCCTGGGCTCCGACTCTGCTGCTGAGACCAGGATGCAGCATGATCCAGAAATACAGGGAGTTTAAGTCTTTTTGGGAAATCCATTGAATAGCAGGAGAAGGAATCTAGCAGATGAATTCTCTTTTCCTCCTTCCTCCCATAGGGTATTCTTTGAAGCAGTAATTCTTACAGCTCTTGAAAGACTGAGCAATCAGTTGTTCTTGTTGCCAAGATGTTTTCTGCCCAGCTCTGCACCCTTGGACTGGTACTTCTCCTCAACACTCCTTTTCTCCCTCCACACACCCCCCACCCCCTCATCAAGTATTCTGATCTCTAAGAAAGTGGTAGCACATCATCTCTCCTCCCTGGAAGCTCTGGCCAAGAGAGCTGGGAGTGGTACCAGGAGTGGGGAGTGGCCTTGTAAACTGGACCATCACAAAATAGGATTGGGTTTTCACATATTTATCTCAATGGTGTATGTAAATGTTAAGACAAGGTTTACAATGAAAATACTGTTTATATAATTCATGTAAGCACACATTGATTAACCCCTCATGTATCTGTTGAAAACTTTCTGTTAGACTGTGTTCTGAGCTCCAAAAATGCAAAGATGAATGAAGACATGTTCTCTGCACTCAGGAACTTTGCCGTCCCAATGGGGACCTCTCCTCACATCACATACTTTCTCTCATAGTCCTTCAGATCCTTCCATGTACCCAACCATTTAGCCATCCATTCATCTGTCCATTATCCATCCATCCACCTGGTATTTAATGAGGGAACTGTGTTCCAGGAATTGGAGTAGGCATGCAAAGTGGATTTTGCCTTGGTTAGCATGGTAGGATAAATATGGCACTTCCCGGGTATTTGAGGTGATGTGGGCTAATTTTCCTGACATATGGGATTGATACAGAATATGATTTTAATAAATACATTCAATACATATTTAATTGTTTCCTAAATTCTGGGCACTGTGCTAGTTGTGTGATAAATGCTGCCCCTCATGACCTTGATTTCTCAGGTAACAAAGTAGCTCAGTGTTTCAGGAACCTGAGTGTGGGAAGTAGTGGAAGATGAGGGTAGAGAGTTGGGAACTTTATGGAGCAATCTTAGACCACGGTAAATAAGTATGTGGACTAGGCCAGTGACAATGGAAAGTCAGCGAAGGGTTTTAATCAGGAGAGGCTCAAGATTCTGTCCTCATTCAAGTGAGGCCACTCTGGCACCACTGTGGGTAGTGGCAGTTCCAGAATGTTTGTATATAACAAGATTAATAAACAGCAATTTGGTGGAAGGTGGGGATTTGGAAGTTGTCTTGGAATGCTGTTGGCCTAGCAAGACCCAATTTTTACCTAGAATGAATGCTCACTGAGGAGGGGTTGCTAAATGGGAGAAGATAGTCACAAATTCATGTTTGGGGTGTGAGGCTGTTTCCAGCGATGGAGGAAGGAGGGAGGGAGTCAACAGACAGGGAGACTAGTTAGGAAATTGTTGTCCAGGTCAGAATTAACTGACACTGTGGGGATGGAATGGAGGGGACAGATAAAGGGGATTAAAATTAGTTTATTTAGTGATAAGAGGTGCCTGGATGGCTCAGCCAGTTAAGCATCAGCTCTTGATTTCTGCTCAGATTGTGATCTCACAGTTGTGAGATCAAGCCTCGTGTCGGGCTCTGTGCTGACAGTGTGGAGCCGGCTTGGGATTCTGTCTTCCTCTCTGTCTGCCCCTCCCCAGCTTGCACTCTCTCTGTCTCTCTCAAAATAAATAAACTTAAAAAAATTAGTTTATTTAGTGGTAATGAGTTTTCCACAAAGGGCCAGGGCAGAGAGGCTGGGCTGGAGAGCAGCAGTACGATGGGCGCTTGCTTTGTTGCTGTTCTGCGGTACGGGGTTTGGGCGCCCCCATCCCCTGCCTCCCACCGAAGACGGACGTGTGGGAACAGGATTTCCCCAAGGTGGGGCAGGTGGGAGAGGGATAACTGTAACTTCTTTGATTTCTGAACGTTGTCATGAGAAGAGACTTTTAGGAGGTACCCACCACAACTTTCTGGCTGTTAATTCTGTCAGTTAGATGTGGTCTAGGGCTACAGGTTTCTACGTCATGGGTTTTCTAGGTAATGAAGCTAACAGACATCCCTCCCCCTGTTCCCCAACCCCCAGCTCTGTGTCTCATGTGACCCTGCTAGATCAGTAACATCAGTAACCACCTTACTGCCATTTTATCTACTACTCCACTGGGACCGCCCCCCCCCCATTTCATTTCTTTCTTTTAAAAAACCCCTTTACTGAGGTATCTAATTTATATACCCACTTAAAGTATACAATTCATGTTGTCACAAAGGGCAAGCTCTCATTTTTTTTTATGGCTGAGTAATATTCCACTGTACGTATATGTGTATATACATATATATATTCGACTGTATGTATATGTGTATATACATATATATATGCCACATCTTCTTTATCCCAAACATACAAAAAACAAAAAAAGAAGCATAAATATGGAGAACACACTGATGGCTGCCAGAAGGGAGGGAATTGGGAAGATGGGTGAAATAGGCAAAGGGGATTAAGAGGTACAAACTTCTAATTATAAAACACATAAGTCACGGGGATGAAAATTACAGCATGGAGAATACAGTCAGTAGTATTATAATAATGTTGTTTGGTGACAGATGGTAATTACACTTATCCTGGTGAACATAATGTACAGGCTTGTCCGACCATCATGTTGCACACCTGAAACTAATATAACATTGTATGCTGACTATACTTCAATAAAAAATGTATAGTTCAATGGTCTTTGATATATAGCTATTAATTTTTAAAATTGTGATAAAATATATATAACATAAAGTTTGCATTTTAACCATTTTAAGTGCACAGTCCAGTGGCATTAATTATATTCACAATGTTGTGCCCTATCTATTTCCAAAATTTTTTAGTTGCTTTCAACAGAAACTGCAGGTCAGCAGAGAAGGCTGAGATCTGAGGGTTGATAGATACTTCCAAGGAGAGCTGGGGCTTGCTCACCTGGAGTAAAGCATGATAGGAAGAGGTGCTGGACATCATAGAAGGTGATCAGAAGAATTCAGGCAAATTTTAACATGAGTTGCTTAAGGGCTATGTGCAGTTAGCTGACAGATAGAGAGCCCTTTGGAAGTATAGACAGAAGGAGAGTTTGCACTAGCTAGCAGGTTTTCTCTGTGAACCTCACCATGAGAGATCTAAGAGGTAAGACAGAAGACTGGGGAGAACCCCTCTTTGATGCCAGGAGCAGAGCAGTCACCACTGGGGTGGGAGGGGGGAGGGCAGGGCACAAAACTTCACCAGGATGCTTTACTCCTATTTTCTTCACAAACACCCTAAGCTGCTGAGGAAAGGTCAGCAAATACTAACCCTCAGGGCACCGGTGAAGACACGCTGTAGCCCTGAGAAGGGAAGGGAGAAAAACCAACACTCTATTTCTATTTCTTGGGAAGAGACAAGAAAAAAGTCGTCTGCCACTAGGGGAGGGATACGATCACTGACATGGCTCCACACCTGAGACCAAGGTATATCATGTTTGCCTCAGATAGGGGCTGAATATGGACATGAGAAAGTGTCTCCCCACTTCCCACCCCCAGGACATCAAGAACTGAGTAAAAAATAATAGCAGTCTACTACTGAGGGGAGGGGAGGAGACAAAAGTGAGGACAGAGAATCTCACTAAGGTTCAGGCTAAGGCTAAAGTGGAACAAAACATTGAGAAACACACTCTGGTAACCCAACCCCAGCCATAAGCACAAGGTCAGGCCAGAGGAATTTAAAGCCTGAGGAGTACCAGTGGTAACTAGCAACAATAAACACAAACCCAGGTTAACTCCTGACTAGATTGACTCATTTCCTCACAGTAAATGCCTAGAAAAGGAAGAGTTATCCACATATCCAGACATGAAACTATTTACCTCAGTGTCTTCTGTCTTGAAAATTATGACACTCACAAAGAAGCAAAGAAAAACATCACATGGTCAAGAGACAAAGCAATCAGTAGACTTGAACTCAGATATGCCTCAAATGTTAGATTATCATAAAGAGAACTTCAATAATTATGATGACTATGTTAAAGTCTCTAGCAGAAAAGATGGATGACAGGCATGGCCATATGAAGGATATCAGCAGAGACAGAGAAACTACAAGAAAGGACCAAATAGAAAGGCTGGCGATGAAAATCATGTTGAAAGACTAAAAACTTGGATGACTCATTAGGAGACTTTATTCAATAGGAAACATAAAGATAGGTCAGTAGAAATTGTCCAAACACAAGTACAAAGACTAGAAAGGAAGGAAGGAAGGAAGGGAAGAAGGAAGGAAGGAATGGAGAGAGAGAGAGGAGGGAAGGAAGGAAGGAAAGAAGAAAGAAAGAAAGACATAAAGAAAGAAGGAAAGAAAGAAAGAAAGAAAAACAAAGAAAAGAAGGAAGGAAGAAGGAAAGAAACCCAGAGGAGTTCATCTAAGAGTTGTGGGACACACTGAACTAACTAACCATCATGTAATTGGAATCCCAATAAGAAAAGAGGGACAAGGTGGCAGAAGAAATACTTAAAGAAATAATAAAGTGAGCCTTTTATCCCTCCTGAAAGAATGGAAGACTTCGCACTTTTCTTCGTTAGACTGAGATGACATTTGCAGTCTGATTCTTTCACTAATCTGGGCTACTTGGACGTAGTTGCCTCTTCAATTCTAGAAAATGAAGCACTGGCAAAGAAGCACGGATGTCATGTGTTACCCCTGACACAGCGGGCACTCAGAAAATGTTAGCATTCCTTCCATATCTATCTAAAGTCTCCTCCAGATTACAGTCTTTGCCAGACGCGGCCCTGGCATTATAGCTGATTTCCTTTTTGTTAGGCCTGGGGCGGGGGGGGGGGGTGGGGGGGGTGGGGGTGGGGGTGGGGGGGGGTGGGGAGTGAGTGGAGATGGAAGAGAAAAGATCGACTCAGAGTGAGAGCCAGGATGGGCTGGAGCTGCCTGAGGCTTGTTTCCCAGGAGTGTAGGAAGTTAAACCTTTATTTATTAAAAAAAATTTTTTTAGGGATGCTTGAGTGGCTCAGTCAATTAAGCGTCTGACTTCGGCTCATGATCTCATGGTTCGTGAGTCTGAGCCCCGCGTAGGGCTCTGGGCTGACAGCTCAGAGCCTGGAGCCTGCTTCAGATTCTGTGTCTCCCTCTGTCTGCCCCTCCACTGCTTGCACTCTGTCTCTCACATTGTCTCAAAAATAAATAAGCATTAGAAAATTTTTTTAAATAAAAAAAATAAATAAGTTAAAAAAATTTTAAGTTTATTTCTTTTGAGAGAGACAGAACAAGCAGAGGACAGGCAGAGAGAGAGAGAGAGAGAGAGAGAGAGAGAGAGAGAATCCCTAGCAGCCTCCACACTGTCAGCACAGAACCCAATGTGGGGCTCGAACTCGCAAAGTGAGATCATGACCTGAGCAGAAATCAAGAGTCAGATGCTTAACCATCTGAGCCACCCAGGCACCCTGGAGATTAGACCTTTAGAATCCCTCTCCTCAGCTTCTCTTAGCATCTGGAGACTAGGGACTTGAACTCAAGGCCACACACTTCTGCAGTATACCCTTGGCCAAAACAGATAGTGCTTCTCATTCCTCTGAGACCTAATTCAGTCTTTGCCTCACAACAACCAAGTGCTATTTTGTTGTTGTTGTTAAAACATATACTTTAGTATATGATGGTATAAGACATAAATAAACCTACTTTTCAAAAGTCCTTGAATTGGCAAAATTTGATAATTAACTGGTGAAGGGGGCTGGATGATAGATATGTTCATATATGATGGGTTCACATATTATTCTCCATACTTTTGGACATTTAAAAATAGAGTCCTTGTTGGCTTTCCTTTGTTGTCTGTATTGAATTTTACCTTTGACAGAAGAGTGATCTTGTAATATATTCTTACCACTCATAGGGAGACGTATCCTTGAACTTGGCCAGTTTACCAACTATCACATATGAACATTGCAAAAGGATTTGGCTAATTACAATGAGTTACAATGTAAAAAAAGTATTTAAACTTGATTTTAGTATATTTGAATGCTTATTCTATTTTTATTTGGGCTTTTTTTTTTTTTTTTTTAGTTAAGTAGACTCCACACCCAATGTGGGATTTGAACTCATGACCCTGAATATTCTATTCTTCTTGTAGAGCAAGAATCTTGTGCTCTACAGGGGTGCCTGGTTGGCTTAGTCAGTTAAGCATCTGACTTCGACTCAGGTTTGTGAGTTGGAGCCCCACATCAGGCTCTGTGCTGACAGCTCAGAGCCTGGAACCTGCTTCAGATTCTGTTTCTCCCCCTCCTTGCCCCTCCCCTGCTCACACTGTCTCTCTCTGCCTGTCAAAAAAATAAATAAACATTAAAAAAAATTTTTTAATAAAGAATCTGTGCTCTACAGACTGAGGCAGCCAGTTGTCCCTGTTTGGGCTTTTTTGAGTTATTTTACTGATAGTCTGTGAGATAGATGATTTTTTTGGGGGGGGGGGTCTGGGTGAATCTGAAGGAATGTAGAGGTTTTTTGTTTTGTTTTGTTTTTGTTTTTTACTTTTTACAGCATTCACAGATTGAAGCATAGATGTAGTTTTGTGGTTGTATACTGAACCACTTGAAAGCACAGCTTCTGGGCAGGGAGTGGTAGCTCCCCAGCTCTGTGAGTGCGACACATCCCATCCTAGTAGAGTAAATGGTTTTCAGAGGCTGGAAACCACATCTTATGTTGTGGGAGAATAGAGCTAATTATTGGGGAGCTCCTGTGGGCACCAAGCAATTTGGGTTATGGTTTTTTTTTTTGTCTACCAAGCCACTTTGTTAGATTAGATTTAATTATCTCTCAAGAGGTAGTTGAGGGTAAACAGAAGATGAGACCTTCTTAACTGACACCTGGAAAGGGATGTGGTGGGGTCCCAGGGTGCCCTGGGCAGTGGGATGTCGGGTGAGGTGTAGAGGGACGCTGTGGATTGCAAGAGAGTGTGTGTACGTGTGTGCAGTAAGCTGACCATGTATTAACGCAAAAGCTTGATTAAGATGTCTTTAGTTAGAATGAAAACTTTGAACTAACCTGAGAAAATAATGAATGGGGTAGTTTTACTAAGATGTTCAGTAGGCATATCTCCAAAGCGGCACTATTTTTTAAGAGTAAGATGGAACAGCAGTTATCATATGGCTGACCTGTAGGAAAGAGCTTGTCTTTAATAATAGCTACTATACATGCTGCTGTGATTATCTCTTGCAATTTTCTCAACTATCCACTTTACACATGGGGGAATCTGTTCCCTAATAAGGGACTTATTATTATTATTATTCCCTAATAAGGTGAAGGAACTTGGCACAGCTAGTTAATTCTGTGCCTAGAATGCAAATCTGGGCAGATCCCAGAGCCCATTCTCTTATCCACTGTGCAACAGCAGTGTCTCTGCATAAGCATCTGTGCAATAGAGAGGAGTGTGCATAGGTGACGTATATGTGACAATAAAGTTTGTGCAAAGGTGATGTCTGTGCAAGAGTGCTTGTCTGTACAAAAGTGATGTCTGAGACTATCTCCCTGAAATGAGAGAGCTGGTCAACTTAAGTTAGCTGTGTTTACAGTGGTGGGGAGAGCAGCAAAAAATCTGCATTCTAGCCCTGACTCTCCCTGTCCCTGTGGATTGCCCCCACAGCAACGCATTTATCTTACCTGGCAGCTCCAGTTTCTATCTCTTAGGTAGGCGTATACTCACACTTGGAGGACTTGTACTACCTCTGAGGCTAAGCGAATGCCTTGCAAAATTAACTTGCAGAATATAGTTTTGGGCAAATATACACTAGTCTACATTTTCTTTGTGACTTTGTCCTGGGCAAAGTGAGGGAACATCTGAGGAAGTGTGGAGGGGACCCTGCAGTCCAGGGGACAGGGAGGAACCTCTGGAGGGAGTGGCTGAGCACATGCCTGAGGGGGACGTGTCTGCCTTTGGCAGAAACTGGCCAGTAGACTGGCAGGGGAGTTTCCTGCAGAGTGACTTGATTCCAGGGCTTGATTACAGCTGAGTGACAGCATGTTGACGGAGATTCTGAGGCAGTGGTAATGGCGGATGTCTCGGGGTAATGGAGACACCTGGTGTTTGTTTTGAGGAAGACACAGAACTTTTCAGTGCTTTGAATTCAAGTGTCCTTGTGGGGGGTGGGGGTGGGTGGGGGTGGGGAGCATTCCAAGGCGTGCCATCCCAGTTTCCTTCTTGGAACCACAGGGCTCCAGGGAACAATTGGAAAAGTTGTGATCTATACTCAGCCTCCTTAACTGGTGGATTCTGGGCTTTCATGTTTGAAGTGACTGTGAGGCACGGGGATGGATGTGTACAGAGAGGGGCCATGTGCCTTACTGTTTCAGAGGCTCAAGGGCTAGAGACAGAGGTTTGAAGATGATGACATATCCTCCCATCATAGCCTCTATTTCCTGCAGAGGTGAGAGGGGCAGGGCAAGGCCTGAAGCAGGAGCGTTTGAAATACTAATGGTTGGTGGCACAGCTTTTTCCAGGCTTGCTGGGTTTCTCTGATAGGATTTCATGCATCCATCCATAGGTTTATTCATTTATTCAGTAATTTGTGGGATATTTACTGACTTCCTATGATGAGAAAGATGCTATACTAACATTTTGTGTGGCCGGAGTGGGTTCTAAGGTAAATCAGCAAGAGACCCTTGTTTTGAAGGAGTTTAGTAAGGGAGATAAGGTAAAAATATCAATACATAAACTACAAGGTAGAAAATGCTAAATGCCAAAAACTGGACATCACTAAAACACTATGGGGTTCTGGAAGAGGAAGGAATCATGTGACAACTGTGAAGGTTAGGTAAGGAATCATGGAGGAGAGGGTTGGATTTAGACGTGTGGAGATTGGAGAGAGAGGGCAAAAGGGTCCTCCTGGTGAAGGAAAGCTCATGCCCAAATGCAGGGAGGTGGGAAAAGTGTTTTACGAATAGCAAGCTGTTGAATTTGGCAGGAGCATGAGGTAACTGGGTGCAATTAGAAGGCTTTCCTCTCACTGCCTCCCCTCCCTCCCCTGCCACGTTCCACACCTTTAAGAATACAGAAGAGGACATCAGGCCTAAATCTTGCCTCAATTAGTACTAATGAAAAAGGAATTAGAGGGCCACCTGGGTGGCTCAGTCAGTTGTGACTCTTGTTATCAGCTCAGGTCCTGATCTCACAGCCATGAGACGAAGCCCCACATTTGGCTCTGCTCTGGGCATGGAACCTGCTTGAGATCATCTACTCTTTCCCCGGTCATGCTCTCTTTTACCCTCTCCCTGAAAAGAAGAAGAAGAAGAAGAAGAAGAAGAAGAAGAAAAGGAGGAGGAGGAGGAGGAGGAGGAGGAGAAGTAGTTAGGGATAAAGCCATGTCTGTCCTGGAGTCTTTAGGATCCTGCCAAGGAGAGAAGTCAGTCAAAACAACAACTTGAAGTCTGCCTTCCTTGATGGTTTCCCGAATGGATTCTGACAGCGATTCTGAAGAGGACTGGCTAAGCCACTCTCAGCACAGACACCACTGGCAAACCTGCCCTGCCAACTCTTTCTGGATGTTGAAAGTCCTAGTTTCTTAAGCTAACTCCTTTCACAAACACTAGAAACATATAAAAGTAAGTGAACTGTATCTTAGAGGGAGCACTGAAACAAAAACATTCCATTTTTGGGTCTAACACTGCCTTTATTGTGGCATGAGGAAGATCTTGGGTGTGTACCAGTTTAGAGTAAGGATGGGGAGAAACAGTATCCCCACGATGGCTATCGCTAATGTATTTTCACAGGCTCTAGATGCTAATTTCCAGAAACTACGTATGTACTGCATGGCAGATGTTGAGAAACTTAATGAACATCTTTCAGAAAAAACTCATCCAGTTTGTTGCATTTAATAGTACTTCATTCCTTTATTTTTTTTAATGTTTATCTTGTGAGAGAGAGGGGGGTAGAGAGATAAAGAAAGGGAGAGGGAGAATCCCAAGCAGGCTCTGTGCTGACAGTGACATGGGGCTTGATTTCAAGAACTGTGATAGCATGACCTGAGCTAAAGTCAAGAGTTGGAGACTTAATCGACGGAGCCACCCAGGTGCTCCTAATTCCTTTATTTTAAAAAAATTTTTAAATTTTGCAGGATTTTTTATTGCAGTAAAAACATATATGTAACATAAAATTGACCATTATAACCATTTTTAAGGATGCGGTTCAGTGGTAATAAATACATTCACATTGTTGTGCAACCTTCACAAATATCCATTTTTAGAACTTTTTCCACCCTTCCAAATTGAAACTCCATACTTATCAAACCTTAACTCCCCATTCCTCCCTCCCCCAGTCTCTGGAAGCCACCATTCTACTTTCTGTCTCTATGAATTTGACTACTTTAGGTACGTCATGTAAGTGGAATCACAGTCTTCATTCTTTCATAGCTGGCTTATTTCACTTAGCATAATGTTTTCAATGTTTATCCATTTTTGTAGTTTGTGTCAGACTTTCCTTCCTCAATAATATTTCCTGATATGTATGCACCACATTTTGTTACTCTGTTCCCCCACTGATGGCTGCTTGCTCTGCTTCTACCTTTTGGCTATTGTGAGTAAGGCTGCTGTGAACATGAGTATGTGAATATCTGTTTGACTCCCTGCTTTCAATTCTTTATGTGTCTACCCAGAAGTGAAATTACTGGGTCATATGATCATTCTATTTTTAACTTTTTGAGGAATCATCATACTGTTTTGCATACTGGCTGTACCATTTTACATTCCACCAATAGAGCCTAGGAGTTCTAATTTCTCTATGTCTTTGCCAATACTTGTTATTTTCTGCTTCTTTGATAGTAGCCATCTGAAGGGGTGTGAGGTGATATCTTATTTTGATATTTATTTGCGTTTTGAAAACAATTTTTTAATATGAAATTTCTATAAAGAATAAGGTCATGAAACTGGCTGAATGCTTTTTTACAATGTGACTCAAAAACTGTACACTCCAGGGGCGACTGGGTGGCCCAGTCGGTTGAGCATCTGACTCTTGATTTCGGCTCAGGTCGTGATCCCAGGGTCATGGGATTGAGCCCCACATCAGGCTCTGTACTGAGAATGGAGCCTGCTGAAGATTCTCTATCTCCCGTGCCCCTGTCCCCTGCTCATGTGTGCTCTCTCTCCCGCTCTCTCTCTCAAAAAAGTACATTCCAACAGATATTTTCATTAAGAATTAATCCTAAAGATTTTAAGCAAAGAAATAGCCCCTACATAGATCACACACTTCAATAAAACTGTGAAAAAAACTTTTAACCAAAAATGAGCATGCTTGATGTATTGTGTATGGCAGGTTGATACTTATCTTCCAGTAGTCAATCTACATCTCTGTCATCAAAATTAGGCTTGAAATGAGCATTTGGCCACTTAGCTAAAAGCTGTTCTTGTTAGGTGAGAGACGGAAGGAAAAGGAAAAGCATCAGACTTTCACCACCAATGGATATCCTAGTATCATCTGACATTACTCACTCAACTCTTGACTTATTCGTGAGAAAGAAAATAATACAATAAATATTTCCTAAGCCTTAGAAATCTTGCGGTATCTTTGAGCACATTCTTTAATTCATTCAATTACAAAATTTAAGCTCTTATTAATTAACTAAACAATTAAGTTCTTATTGCCTAGCTTTCATGACCATAACATTAACCTTGGGCGTTTCTAGAATTCAATTTCCCAGACCTCCATTTCTTGGAAATTTTGATTGTCTAAAACAGAAAGGACCCAAGAATCTGTATTTTTGTTAAACACTCATGTAATATATTACTTGTTCACCTCTGAAAATTGCTTTGATAATAGTTGCCAAAAGTATGCACATGTCTTAACTCATGGCTCAGTTAAAGAAAGGGTATTTTATTTTATTTTATTTTTAAAATTTTTTAAATGTTTTATTTATTTTTGAGAGGAAGAGAGAGAGAGAGCAGGGGAGGGGCAGAAACAGAGGGAGACACAGAATCCAAAGCAGGCTCCAGGCTTTGACCTGTCAGCATACAGCCCAATGCTGGGTTCAAACTCCCAGCTGTGAGATCATGACCTGAACCGAAGTCATATGCTCAACTGAGTGAGCCACCCAGGTACCCCAAGAAAGGGTATTTTAAGAAAGACAACAACAATTAAACATTTTAATGAGCTAAACATTTATTTTTTTTAATTTTTTTAATTTTTTAATGTTTATTTATTTTTGAGACAGAGAGAGACACAGCATGAGCAGGGAAGGGGCAGAGAGAGAGGGAGACACAGAATGTGAAGCAGGCTCCAGGCTCTGAGCTGTCAGCAAAGAGCCCGACACGGGGCTCGAACTCACGAACTGTGAGATCATGACCTGAGCCGAAGTCAGACGCTCAACCAACTGAGCCACCCAGGCGCCCCTAAACATTTATTTTTTTAATTATGCTACTTTTTATGCTATCAAACATGCAATTAAGACATTAGTTTTTCAAATTATCATTGAATAATTGAACATAGAGAATTAAAAATCCTGAAATGACAGGAATGTAGAGTTGGAAAAAAGTTTAAATGCTCTGTATTTCATCTTCTGTTCATAGGATGTACCTGGTCACCTATGAATTGAAGGCTCTGATTGAGAATATTCTAAATGGCTGTGCAATGTATCACAAAATGTGATGACAATGAAAGCTACAGTGTGATCAATATTCAACAGTAACCAAAATGTACAAAATCAAATTCGTCACCATTTTTCCTGTAGAGAAAGCAAGAGACAGGGGGAAAAAAAAGTAAATTAAAAAGTTTTAGGAAAGAAATAAAGTGTGCCACATTTAAAAAATGTTAAAAAAAAAGAAGTACATTAATGGAAAAGGTTGTGGAATCCAAATAAATCCTGTAGGTTAGTTAATAGTGATATAACAATGTTAATTTCTTAGTTTCGAGAAGTTTGCCAGGGTTCTATAAGGTATTAACCTTAGGAAAGACTGGATAAAAGATATAGAAAACTGATACTATCTCTTAAATTTTTCTGAAAATTTAAAGTTATTCTAAAATGAAAACTTTATTTAAAAGAGATCTTTTAAACTCCCCGGGGTAGTATCACTGAAGACAATACCTTCATTGCTATAAATGTGATCATTGGTTGCACAAATTGAATCCATTTCTATGGTGGAGAAAGTCAGATGATATGCATGCAGAATATAGTTTGTATGTGAAACATGATGATAACAAAGCACTTCTCAATAGGAGGGGTTTGAACATGGAACATGATTCGGAGCCTGTGCACCACTTCCGGAAGCAGCTGGGTTTGGCTACTAGGGTCTGGCTCATGTCCTCTTCCCCTATCGGGTTGCTTGACTCTTCCTACATTCTGAGTCAGTTTTGACTCAGTCTTTGGGGATGCACCCAGATCTGAGAGAGGAGATAATGGAGACTGTCTTAATAGTTCTCTGGAATCAGAGGCCAATTTAGGGGCTTAAATGTGCAAAGATGTGTGAAAGCAAACACTTGTGAGAGAAAATGAGGGGGGGAGGTGGGAAGGTTGGACAAACCAGCCATCAGACGGCAAACTTTTTCAGAGTGGGGGGGACAGGAAGGGAGATTTGATGGGAGTGTTCTAGAATGCCCTGCCCTCCAAGGAAGATGTTTGGAGGCTATCCTGGAGTTTATGAGACAAACTTGGCCATCAGAAGAGCTTCTTTCTAGATGAATGGGCCCATTCTGATGGATTTCAAACTGTAAAGGTTAGTTCAGTTTCTTGCATGACTATGCTCCCTGCAGATAGAGGTCTGCAAGGGTCAGGATCATGGTCACCTCAGAGATCTAGTGTTCTGCATCTGGGCTTTGTTATTACATCATAGTGATTGCTAGTCTGTCATTAGTAATTCTTAATTAAGTTCAATTAATTGATTCATACCTTTGCACAGTATGAAGCAAAATTATAGTGAGAGCTCACATACAAAATTAAATTTCAGAAACAAGAACTTCAGGGAAAGATACAAGTGTGGCCCCTAATTTTTTACAGGCATCTTACAGTTACTGTCTATAAATGTTGTGCCTAGGTTATTGGCAACATGGATTTTGTGATCCTTTTGTGATGGTTTCTTCATACTTTTGAAGAGCAAATATTCACTATTGTGTACTTACTTCTTTGCCCTGCAGAAAGCACATGTATTTCCATAAGTTTTTCCATTGTTCGCACAGATTGGGTCCCATTCTCTGGTGCAATAACCTTGCTCATCTGAATATGGTCTACATTGTGGCTGTTAAACACAGAGATAAATAGAATTTATCAGGGAAAGAAACTCTAAAATTTTCTTTAATCTTCATACGAAATGCTACACATTGGGATGCCTGGGTGGCTCAGTTGGTTAAGTTTCAGACTCTTGATTTCAGCTCAGGTCATGATCAGAGCCCGTGCACCACTTCCGGAAGCAGCTCAGGATCCTCTCTCCCTCTCTTTCTGCCCCTCCCCTGCTTGCATGTGTACACTCTCTCTCCTCTCTCCCTCCAAATAAAGAAATAAACATAAAAAAGAAAGAAATGTTATGCATCAAAATTAAAAATTATAGTCTGTAGGTAGTTTTGAAAACAAACATCTATAACACTAACACCTATAAGAATGAAGACATGCCACTTAAAAAATAAGATATTAAAATGTCTTTACAAACGTGTAAACAAAGTTTACAAACTTTTTTTAAAAGGTCTTAGAACTGGCTGAATGTAGTTTTCTAATTTAGTGACCACCATCTTCACTTCCCTTCACATCTTTCTCCTTCCAAACTCTAGAAGAAATCATGAAACTGAATTTTTCTATTTATCACTCCCCTGTCTTTCTTGATAATTTCACTATGTATGTGTGTGTCTGTGTGTATGTTTGTGTGTGGGTGTGTATAAACATACGATTTATAAACGCTATTTGTTCCGTATTGACAGTATTGGTAATTTACATGAATAAACAATATGTGTGCATGCTTATATCTGCTTAAATTTCTCTGTTTATTCATATACATAAATCTGTAGTTTAATTTTTCACCTCTATTTGATATTCCACTAGGTATATATATAATTATTTGATCCACCCTTAAAATGCATATTTTGGTTATATATTTATTTGTGTCTTTAAAACCTTCGTTTTGCTAAAATGAACACTTCTACTGTCAACACCATTTGACCTTTCTCAGATGCTTGTATGACATATTTGTGCACATTAACTGAATTTTTGTGTAATGGGAGATGAACATTTTTGTGTTGTCTAGGTAATGGTTTTATATGGCTGCTACGTTTCTATTTCTTGACTTCAGTGCAATAATGATACTTTTTTTTTTTTTACTTTTTGAAAGATCTCCTTGTACATTTGTTTCATGAATTTTGCTATTAAAATTTATAATAAAATAAACTAATTATTTACTTTATTTTTTCCAACTTCCATCCTTTTTCACTTACCATACTTCTGGCTTCTGGCATAGGTGCCATAGAAGTTTCTGCAACCAACAAATAGATGAAAAAATTAAAAATTAAGAAGAAGAGGAAGAGGAGAAGGGAAAAGAGAAGGAGAACAAGGAAAGAAGAAGGAAAAGGTGGAAGAGGAAGATGCAGAGGAAGTGGGGTGGGGTGGAGGAAGAAGCAGAATGGTCTGTGGTAAACAGAGCCCATCTCTTAATAGCAGACACCTATGTGAATTGCTACTCAACACCCAGCAAGTAATGAGGCAAGACTTTTGTGCCATTAGCAAAATAAAAAAACCACTGAACATTATCACATTTGGAAATTGTTTGAAATCCCCAATTATTCTCACTCTTTGAAAAATAATTTGATGTATAATTTTTAATAATCCATGACATTCTTTTTTGAAGATAGCAGTGTTTTCCCCCCACGTTTTGTAGACGACATATCCAAGACCGAAAAGACAATGTGTTAGAGTATGTCACTTAAATATGAAGAAATCAGTTAGTGCTTAATCAGTACTCTGACCTAAATATGTGCATCTATCCAATAGAACACAGATGCCTTCTTCTGAAATTCATGGTCTATCCTGAGCTTTAAGAAAGATAACTTTTACCAGAGGAGTCAACATGTCTCTCCTTAAACAAAGGCCTATCTTCAGGAACTCAGTGAGTGGTCAAGAAGTCAGGATGTTAACCAACAGCAGACCCAGAAGAGATCATTCCTCCTCACAGTTTGTATTTATCAACCATGGAATTTGACATCCAAAAAGGGGGGGAAAAAGGATTTGGGTCATGGTCTTTAGTCATAGATGAATGAAGAGCGAACTTCTGCTCCCATTCTAACCCATTATTCTGTCTTCACCTGTCCAAAATAGGAAGTGAGGAAAAACAATCCACTGACGCAATTTTTAAAAGACATTTGTAATATGCCTTTTATCTCTTCATCAGTTTAGATGTTTCCAAAAACCTCCTTCATTCCTAGATTACAGCGGTTATTTCCTGCATTTTTCTAAGATATGAAATATTTCACCTCGAATTGGAAAATATACTCACCAGAATAAAGAGGAAATGCCAAGGCAATGATGAAAATAGCTTTGATCCACGATGAGAAGAGAGACATTTTATCAATTCTGTGGAAGGAAACTTTGGCAGGTTTATAACACACGGCACAGGGATAAATTTCCTATTTCCAGATCAAAGTTTCTGACTGACCCAGAAACCCCTCCCACCCCACTGAATTCCTAATTAATTAATGAATTCTTAGATTCCTAATTAAGGTAGACCATGCATTCTCATTTTCCTTTGTCCAACTCTCATATTCAGTAGGACACATATGTGAAAAAAAGGCCTTCTAGAGACATGAGAGCAATCCCAAGAAAAATCCTCTTAGCACATTCAAGAAGGAGCTGCTTATTCCCAGATGCTTTGGCACAGCCCACAAGGAACCTGGCTGCCATTGAAGGGAAAAGGTACTTGGGAGTCTCAGTTTTTCCAGAGAACATGGAAATAGTTATTATAGGAAGGAGTGACCTGGAACAATCCTCACAGCAATGCTGTGGACCACGGCTACCTTTATACATGTCCTACCTCACTGACCGGAAGCAGAGAAGGCAGTGGAGAGAATAAGGTCCACATCTCTAGGGACTGTGTCTATTTTACTCATCTTTTTTTCTCAACCACTGCCACCCAGCAGAGGAGTCTCCCTTATGAGCCTATTGGTGAGGAGCCAGATGGGCTAAAACACATGATCCCTAGTAGGTAAGACCTTGAAGTATTCTGTGTTCTGTGTCATAAAGATGTCCTAGTTGTTCCCTCAGCAAGAGGCTTGGGACAATTTGATCTTGATGAATACACAAGTATGAGGATGGGAAAAGGTAATAAGAATAATCATAGATACTAAGATAGAGAAAATACATGTAAGCTTTCCAAGCTATTGAGTTGGAAAGGACAGGAGAATCAAAGCCAGCAAAGACAAGAAGTTTTGTGAACCGTAATTTGATACTTGCGGTACTTGAGGGTACTTGACCCTCAGTATTTTGCAACACCAGAGCACATAGACTCAATTGGAGATTTATTTTAAATTTAGGCTCTCCTGAAAGTTTAAATTTAACCTTTTTGTTTTGACATACTTATAGAGTCAATACAGTTGTAAGAAATGATACAGAGTTCTCCTACATTCTCTAACCAGTTTCTCCCAATGAAAGCATCTTGTGAAACTATAGTACAAATTTCCAGCCAGGAATTGATATCAGCTGGAGACCTTTTATCGCTGTTTGATCTCACCGCCGAGAGTGTGAATCAACTGTTTGTACCCAAAGCTTGCGTGATGGTATGTTTGAAAAACTGCCAGAGGAGCAATGGTGTAGCCAGCTTTGGACCCTCGCCTAAAGGATAGGCTGTGTATAGGAGGCACAGGAGAGACCGACTTCCTGTGTTAATCATTTCTCAATATATATTTGTATCCAATCATCACATTATACATCTTAAACTTACACAATGTTATATGTCAGTTCAATCTCAATAAACCTGGAAAAAAATAAAGAATATTCACAGGAATGAAACTGAGACCACATGGGGCAATGCTTTAAGTTATATAAATAAGGTAAGTGGGTAACATTGGAGGTTTTGAAGTAGGTTTTGAAGATTTAATCAGCCATTGTCTTCCTAATTCACTAATCTCCCTCACAATCAGATTTCTGGAGTCTTGGCAATTGAAAGACTTGATTTCAGTTCCCATCTACCACTCAGTAATCATGACACAATATTTAGATTTCCTAATATACAACTTCTTTATTTTAAGTGTGGGAGTAACAATCCCTGTGTCTCAGAAGTAAAGAATAAAATGTTAAAACAGTTTGCATTCAGAATTGGGTGTTAGGCTTGCCTTTGCCACCATAATCGAACCTGCCTTTCTTAAACAGTGGCAGGGGCACCTGGGTGGCTCAGTCGGTTAAGCGTCCGACTTTGGCTCAGGTCATGATCTCACGGTCGGTGAGTTTGAGCCCCGCATCAGGCTCTGTGCTGACAGCTCAGAGCCAGGAGCCTGCTTCAGATTCTGTCTCCCTCTCTCTCTGACCCTCCCCCTTTCATGCTCTGTCTCTCTCTGTCTCAAAAATAAATAAACATTAAAAATTTTTTTTTTAAACAGTGGCAAAAGCTAGGACTCAGACAGGAAACTTCAAGTGTAGCATTGTTCAGTTCCAATTTAATGGAAGAACATAAAATCTGGCGAGTGCAGAAAGGGCTCCATTATTCTAGTTAAGTGAAAATTATTCTGACAGTGGCTCTTTGAATTATTGACATAGACACCATCAGAAGCTTCTGTGACAGATCAATTCTTCTGATGCAGGACATTTGAGGAAAAAGGAAACTGAAGCCTACAGTTGAAATTATTGTGAAGCCCTTCATGTCTCTTACACTAGACCTCTCCTCCTATATGTATTCATCTGCTGCTATTAAGAGCAGGAGAGACAGCCTGTAAATCCCAGAAGGCCACAAGACTTTTTTTTTTTTTTTAATTATCCAGTACAAGGGATGTTAGATGTGTGAGTTAAAAGTTCCAGTAAAAAAAAAATGAAGATATTATTCAACTTGCATCAGAGGTAAGACAGGAAGGAGAAGACTGTATCTTTAACATAATAGAGATGTTAAGGGAGAAGGAAGGAATTAATGAGAAGTAAGAGCAGTTCTCAATCTCCCAGTGCCACAGCCCTATAAATTGTGGGCAAAGAAATCCACTATTTTGGGCAATAACAGCGAGTTACCTGAATTTTACATAAATATGTAAAACACCAACTGAGACATGTACATGAACTCCACCACCGGGTCGCTGAATAATGTTGTGTGTGTGTGTGTGTGTGTGTGTGTGTGTGTGTGTGTGTTTAAACTTCATACTGTTGAAAATAGAGTAACAAAAGTTCACATTTGCCCGTATTTCAAGGACGACTGAATTCCTCCAGTTCACCTTCTGTCTCAGAAGAAACCGAAGGCATTTTGCAACCTATACCATACTTTAAAAGATGTCTCTGGCAATGATCAGTACAAATGTATCTGGGCCAGAGCATTCTAGTCTAACTTGTCCAGGACAGAAAACTCTTCAAATGTTAGGAGAATATTTGTTTTAATACCATGCTATTGTAATTCTAAGCCCTACATTCTTATAAGAATTTTATTTATTTATTTATTTTTTTAATGTTTATTTATTTTTGAGAAAGTCAGAGCACGAGCGGGAGAAGGGCAGAGAAAGAGGGAGACAAAGAATCCAAAGCAGGTTCCAGGCTCCGAACTGTCAGCACAGAGCCTGACGTGGGGCTTGAACTCAGAGCCATGAGATTGTGACCTGAGCCAAAATCAAGTCACTCAACCAACTGAGCCACCCAGGAGCCCCAAAGCCAAAACTTTTAAAGAGAGGTGATGACCTTATTTGGCCTGTTGAACAATTTATATTCAGTTATAACAACATCTAATCTAACACAGGTGAATCATTAATTATAAAAATACCAAAAGAGTATTAGTGAACAACATTTTACTTTAAGCACATTTGGGACATAATTTTCTTGTAGGGGTTCAGAAGTGCCATCAAACACTTGTAACTGTATAGAGCCACAACTTTGGGTTGTCACACCATGAAAGTTTATTTGATAAAATTCAGCAGGCCTAGAACTTTCAAGTCTATTGCTCCAAGCTTAAAAAATTGGGGGCGCCTAGGTGGCTCAGTCGGTTGAGCGTCAGACCTCAGCTCAGGTTATGATCTCATGGCTCATGAGTTCAAGCCCTGCGTGGGGCTCTGTGCTGACAGCTCAGGGCCTGGAGCCTGCTTTGGATTCTGTGTCTCTCTCTCTCTCTCTGCCCCTCCCCCACGCATGCTCTGTCTCTCTCTCTCTCAGAATAAATAAACATTAAAAAATTGGTCTTTTTATATTAGATATAGAAAATATACCAATAGAACTCAGTCCATGAAAGACTTAAGTTGCAGATGGCAGGGCCCCATCCAGCCCAAGTCTATCCATTCATCTTGGAGCCATTACATTAAAAAAAAAAGTAAAATCACAAATTATTTAAAGCATATTTAAGTGCTATACTCTTTTTTGCCTCTGAAATGTTGGCTTCACCTGTACCTTAAAAAACACAGCAACTCCTGCCCAAACCTCTGTACAGAAGCTGTATTTCTTTCAAATGTCAGCACTTCGTAGGACTAAAAGTGTCTGTCAATGTTTGCCTTACTATGGGATCTTGCTAAAATTTTAGGCGCAGGACATTTGTCCTGGAGATTTTGATACAACAGAACAAGGATGATCTAGGTTATCTATACTTTTTATATGTGCCAAAACCAAGGGTGGAAATCGTTGCTTTAAGTAATGTAGTCTATGTTGTGCATAATTTCCCTTCCTCCATGTTGATAGACTCTAGAAAACTCAAATCAGACAAGGGTACATTCATGTTCCTTGAGTGTAAGGCCTTTATTAAGAATAACCAAATGGGCTTTGAATATTTTTAAATGGTTATTAATCTCCTGACAGAAGCACTAGGGGATTTTTCTCTAATTTTCATCCTGAGAATCTATTGGGTCTCCTGGACAGTATGAGAGTTCCCATATGTGTGGGCACTCAGAGTTTTTCTTAACTCAGAGCTAGTTAACATTATCTCTAGCAATAAATAGGCCAATTATCCTTAGAGACCTCTTGCTAGGTGCCGGGTCCAGCAGTGGCTTTTGCCACTCAATTACAGTGGCTGTAATTCTCTACATCAGCCAGTCTTTTTGGGTTTCAGTCAGTGGTTTCCCTGTGATCTCTGACAGACCTAAGTTATTCATTTTCAGTTCATTCAGATTCTTTTCTTGTTGTGAAGATGTGGGTGACACCTTCCAAGCTCTTTACATGTTGGACCAGAATCCATCACTGATGCAATTTTTAAAAGTGTTTTGAAGCACTCTCTTTTGTTAACCTATTGAAAATGTCAGAGCTAAGCATTACAAAATGGAACCCTCCCCGCACCCCACCCCCCCACCCCCGGTCATTCTCAAAGAATTCTGTAAAGAAACTCTTTAAAATGTTTATGACACACAGCCCTACTGTCTGTTTTTTTAATGGGCAGAAGACCTGGAACCAAAGACCATATCCTAGATCCTCCCCTTTGAGAAAGAACAGCTATAATTCCCTAACTTCTGAATTCCTTATTCTCCAATACAGAAGATTTTACCTTCTTTACCCTATCTCAGAAATCAGCAGAAAGTAACATGTTAACAGATATGTGTTGGCAAAGCTAGGGGATAATAATCCTTTATGCAGCATTTAAAAATGAATGTGATTTTGAATATTCAATTGATCCTTCAAAGAAGCAGGAAGAGATATTACTAGAAAGATTAGGCCTAGAGCAGTCTGGGAAGCCATCTTTTATATTTCATAATAGTGTAACATTAGATTCAGGAATACAGTTGACTGATTCACCATTTATATATAACATGCAGTGCTCACCCCAACAAGTGCCTTCCTGAATGCCCATCACCCATTTAGCCCATCCCTGCCCACCTCCCCTCCAGCAACCCTCAGTTTGTTCTTATTGTTAAGAGTCTCTCTTATGGTTTACCTCCCTTTTTTTCTTTCGCCTATGTTTATCTGTTTTGTTTCTTAAATTCCACATATGTGTGAAAATCTTACAGTATTTGACTTTCTCTGGCTGATTTATTTTGCTTAGAGTAATAAACTCTAGTTCCATCCATGTCATTGCAAAGGGCAAGATTTCATTCTTTTTTATGGCTGAGTAGTATTCAGTTGTATATATGTATATACCACATCTTCTTTATCCATTTATCCATCAATGGGCATTTGGGCTCTTTCCATAATTTGGCTATTGTTGATAAGGGAAGCTATCTTACACACAAAAGTCACCATAACCTACCACAGATTGCCCATTCAGGAAGAAGAAAGGACAAAAGAAGACTGTGACTGTCTTGTTCACTCTTGCCTCATCAGCTAGCTCCACTATGTTGAGAAATCTCCTCTAAATATATTTGTGTAAGAAACTAGATGTAAGATAAACGATTATAGATAAGGCACTGGAGTACCTTTCATCCTGCCCAGATTGTGGGAACTTGCCTTATACAGATGGCATCAAATCTATTCATGCAGCATGCAGTAGGGGACAATTTGATCTGATAGGCACAGATGAATGGGGAGGGGAGAAAATAATGTGCAGTTATAGGTCCTATAACAGATATGTAGAATCTGTCCAAGCAAGTGTGTTGTGTAGGCTCAAAAGACCTAGGGCAAGAGAAAAAGAATTCTAGATCTGTAATTGCTAAGTATGACCAGATATGAGAATCACCTGAGGAGATTTATAATAATATCTGGGTTCCTTCCCTGAGATGGTGCTTCAATTGTTCTACATTAGACCCTGGGCATTGGTGGGGTTTTTTTTTTTTTTGGTGGTGGTGGGGGGGGGGGCACTGGCATTTTTAAAAGTAACCAAGATAGGGCCACCTGGATGGCTCAGTTGGTTAAGCATCTGACTCTTGACTTTGGCTCAGGTCATGATCTCATGGTCTGTGCTGATAGTGCAGAGCCTGCTTGGGATTCTCTCTCCTCTCTCTCTGACTTTTCCTCTCTCTCTCAAAATAAATAAATAAACTTAAAAAAAGTAATCAAGATAAATGTACAGCTACAGTGGGGGTAACTGGGACTTTACTCCCACAATTTTCTACTATTCCAAACCAGAACTTTTATGTTTCCTAGAAACATTTTATAAACTTTTCTGCAACTAGTTTTATTTACTTAATATCAGCTGAGCTAATTTTAATGTCATTTTATGCAAATCAGTTTATTTTGAAACACTGTATGATGCATAAAGTATTAATTAAAGGATATTTATTGATAGAAATTTACTAATTTCTCCCATGCTCAGAATGATCTAATTTTTTCAATTGCCTCTAGAAAGAAATAAAAATTCTTTAAATATCATTAAAATTGTACATACAACTGCCCCTGGACTAAATTTTCTGGTGCTTCTACAAGCTCCATGAAGTCCCAGAAAATATTTACTATATCAGAAAACGCATGCCCCTTATGGTTCAAAGCCTTTGCTCATATTATTTATTTGCCTGAAAATTTTTGTCCTCTTTTTTTATGGTATGTGATAAAGAATTACTTTTCCTATTCTCCTTTCCTTCCCCACCCCTGTGTCTTTCTGTCCTTGTCTTCCCATGACCTCTTACTGGGAAATTATTTTTTATGAAACTGCCTCATTTGCTTCTTATTAACTGTGCCAAGACTCTAGGCTTATCATTCGCTCCCAGATAGCCCTTATTAGGCAGCCCTAATAGTTGAAAGTTGTAGAGTTCATACTGTATGAGGTAATCTCTAGGTGGCAGGTTAGGGACTAGGACTTCTCAGGGCAATGGTGATAGGGATAATGTAGAACAATGGATTGCACTGAGGTCTCTTCCAATCTTTGGGATTTTTCTAACATCTCTGTAATTTCAGTTATCCAGAAGAGAATTAATCAGGGAGTAGTGGTGTCAGTAGGGGGGACAGTACCATTCAGAAATAACTCAGGGTGTATAATCTAGGCAGCTAAATATATTTACCTAATCCTGGACGATTTCCTATCTAAGGGGACTCTTTTGGCTAAAACTTCTATCTCTATCGCTTGAAAATCAATGTTATTAGTTTTTCTGAAGTGTTCATAAACACCGAACTAAAATTTGTTATTTAAAAAAAATTTTCACCTATTTTTCTCATCCCAATTCCCCCACTTCAGGCAAACATCAATCTGTTCTGTATATCCATGAGTGCAGGGTTTTTGTTTTTGTTTTAGTTTAGATTCCACATATAAGCGTGATCATACAGTATTTATCTTCTTTTGTTTTATTTCACTTAGCAAAATTCTTTCAAGTTCTATCCATGTTGTGGCAAATGGCAAGATTTCATTCCTTTTTATGGCTGAACAATATTGTTTAAAGAAGTTAATTTGAGAAATGTAACAGAACACCATGGGGGAAGGGAAGGGGAAAAAATAGTTTCAAACAGAGAGGGAGGCAAACCATAAGAGACTCTTAAATACAGAGAACAAACTGAGGGTTGATAGGGGTGTGGGGGGAGAGGAGAAAATGGGCATTGAGGAGGGCACTTGTTGAGATGAGCACTGGATATTGTAAGCGATGAATCCTGGTAATCTACTCCCAAAGCCAAGAGCGCACTGTATACACTATATGTTAGTGAACTTAACAACAAATTATATCAAAAAAAAAATGTTCCAGTTACAATCACACATGAAAATAAAAAAAATGTTTCCTTCGATTCAAACCATCATGGTTTTCTGTAATACTCAGGAGCACATGAAGCTCTGATGGATTCTTTGGAAAATGCGGAAGGAAAGGGATTGTGAAAATATACACTCAGTGCTTAGAAAAAGAAGCATAGAAAGGAGAGACAATACTGGGGTAAGAAACACCAGGGAAATTGAGTTCAGCATAATTGTCACCAGAGAGAGTGTCACAGAGAACTTACAGATACACCAGGCAGTGCGAAGTAATGGTCTGTCCTTTTCCAGAGGTGACCTAAAAAGCAGGAGAAAACCTATGTAAGGAATCCCGGATGAGAAAGCGTTCAAAATCTGGTTGAGTGCAGCGTTGGTGGTATAATGGTAAACATAGATGCCTTTCAAAATCTGGTTGGGTTGCCAAGAAACCTCAAGTAAATCTTACCAGGATCTTCCTCAATATCTAGTCCCCAATGTAGAGCTTTGAAAAGCCACAAAGCCCAAATGGATAGCAATTATCAGGATCAAGACAGGATACAGGACAGGAAACTATCAGACTTTACAGACCTTAAGTAGGCAATGACATTACTTGATTTTGAGGCAGAGAAGGCTGGCTTTTATTCTCACAAGCACTCTTTTTTTCTCCTCAAAATGTGTGCTTTTCTAGAAGTGCTTTGAGCAAGCAAGTCTGGTTTAAAGAAAAGAAGGATAACTATCGAGTCTGGACGTAGGCAGTTCCTGATCTTTTAAAAGATTTTGGATGCATCTGGCTGGCTTATTTGGTGGAGCTTGTGACACTTGATCTCAGGGTTGTGAGTGTGAACCTATGTTAGGTGCAGAGTTTACTTAAACAAATATAAGAAAAAATAAAAAATAGATTTCAGCATGTGTAGGTGCTTAGATAAAACCCTCCTTTTGGGGGATCATGGTGGGCTCATGCATGATTTCTTATGTATTAGCCTACATGCTTTCTATTTTTTTAGACAGCATCATGACAACCTTAAAATAAATTATTCTTCATGATGTTTGCTTGTTGTAGCTTTATATGAAATGACTCCGTTTGCCCTTCCTATTTTGTTGAAAGCATCTAGGGTTTTTTCCATGTTTTTTACATATGGTAAAGAAAGTCGGCACACATAAAATCAGATCTGTATGTTCTTTGGATATTAAGGTTCAGAAATTTTTAAATTCAGTGTATTTCCTTCATATGTTTTTAACAAATCTCCTGCTTTAGAAAACATAGGACATAAATAATTTTCTATGAAAACAATGATGCGATAGATAAAAAGGTTTAGCCATGCAAAACTTTCATGTCTCTTGTGTATTTTTGCCATTTCACTCTGGCTTCCTAAGTGGCTGAAGAATGCCATGGATTCTTAAGAGATCTGTCTACAGTTAAATGAGAACCAGTCTTTGTACACAGCTCTTAGGAGAAAACTATATTGAAAAATGACTTCTATTTCCAGAAACATTATAGTCATTCAGAAAGCGATACAAATGAGTTTTGTAGTAATGAATGCTATAGATTATTGAAGTTCTATTTTATGTTAATCACTAACATAAAGCCATGAATCACATTATCTCAGGGTAGGAAAGTAATGCTTTGTTACCTTTCCGTCGTATTATTTTGTTATGGAAACTGGTCTGGATCACCCAGTGGAAGGACCAAGCGGCAATTGGAATTCTTGGAAGGCAGAAGGTTTATTTTACACTGGCGGGCTCAGAGGAAATTGCTTTCCAGAGGCCTGAGTCCCCAGCATAAGCAGAGGGGACAATTTATAGTCTGTTCTTGCGTGGCAAGGTGGGAAGAAAAACCTAGAAGGGGAGTCTTCAGGCAGGGACTGGAATTCCCCTATCAGTCCTGTCGGCCATCTTGTAACATATTTTTCCGTGTCACTTTGCCTTTAAGAAGGGGTAGTGCCAAAAAAAAAAAAAGTAATGTTTTTTTAACTTAATGTTTATTTATTTCAAGAGAGAGAGACAGAGCGTGAGCAAGGGAGGAGCAGAGAGAGGGAGACAGAATCTGGAGCAGGCTCCAGGCTCTGAACTATCAGCACAGATCCCAACGTGGGGCTCGAACCCACAAACTGTGAGATCATGACCTGAGCTGAAGTTGGGCGCTTAACTGACTGGGCCACCCAGGCGCCCCTTAAATGTTTTTTTAAACAAAGGTAGGGAAATTCTTGTTAATTAATATGTAATAAGTTAATGTACGAAATAAATCAAATGAAATTAATTGATGTAATGAAACTGTGCTGAACCTTTTGAGACTTGTTATTTCTCTTAGTCTTCATTCATATGTGTATTAGGTTAAATAAAAACTGTTTTCTTAAATAATGAAGAGTTGAGTCTTAAGGATTTTAAATATACTAAATGTGGCATATTAGCTTAGGAATTCCCTGAACCTGCACTGATGGGTTAACAAGGCATAAAGAACTACAAAGCCATAGGATGCTCACACCCAAGTTTGGGTAAACAAGATTAGGTAAATAGGTATGGAGAGGGCGGGGCAAAGGCCTCAGTATAGAACAAAGGTATATAAGGTAAACAAGATTAGGTATTCAGGGCGGAAATGCCCCTAACTTAGTACTATAGCAGAAAGCTGCTTTCACAGGAAGGAAGGACCAAATTAGGTAAAGAGGTAAATAGGGCTATAGACCACTGCAGGGCAAAGTTGACTAGAGTGGAGCTAATTAACAAAAGAAAGGTGCCTTGTTGACCCTGAGGTAGCTTGCTCAGTCTTGTCCCCTAGACCAGTTTAGGGAAATAGAGGTGGTGTCTCTTATCTGCTGTAAAAACCTTCTGCCCACCAGTGCCAGGATTTTGCTTTTATTAACCCCAACCCCTAACCCCGCATATTTTCAAAACCCCCTTTCTCTCACGTCCATGAGTTAATGTTCACGTTTCATTGTCTCTTTGTGCACGTCCATCACTATGTAAGCCTTCTGATCCTAATAAAAATGGAGCAAGGACCCTTAATTGGGGCTCTTGTCTTCTCCCAGACATTAGCCATCTCTCGAATTTTAATCCTGCGTCCTGCTTTCTTGCTAGAAAAGAAAGAACTCTAGACCCAGAGTCCACTATAACTAAAACATTCTATTCTGGTATGAAAGGTAATTTTCTTTTTCTTTTTTTTTTTCAACGTTTATTTATTTTTTGGGACACAGAGAGACAGAGCATGAACGGGGGAGGGGCGGAGAGAGAGGGAGACACAGAATCGGAAATAGGTTCCAGGCTCTGAGCCACCAGCCCAGAGCCTGACGCGGGACTCAAACTCATGGACCGTGAGATCGTGACCTGGCTGAAGTCGGACGCTTAACCGACTGCGCCACCCAGGCGCCCCTGAAAGATAATTTTCTTAGCATGACCCCTCCTATGAAGTTAAGGAGCAGAAAGGCTTCCCAGAATGAGATTCCAGGTTGATCAGCTGAATGCCTTTGCCTTAACAGGGAAATTATGCCAGAGTGTGCATACAGGAGCAGAAGAAAGGTTCATATAGAGCCTCTTTAATGAATATTTTTTAATTTAAGGAGGTTTTTATCCCCCCACTTTAGTGATTCAGATAAATACTTCAATGACCTCTTTTATGCCATTTTAATTTTCTTTTTTCCCTTATCGTAATCTGAAATGGCATTTTTCATCAGAACCCCAACACTTCTTGCACAAACCCAAAAGGCATAATCATCAAACTTGCCTTTAGATCCACACATACTACTTCACTTCCTACAAACTGGATTCCGCTTAGCTGGGCCTACAAAGCCATTTCTTCATTCCCCAGCTGGCCTCTGTCTATCTTTCTGGCCTACCAGAACCTTTCAGGGTACAAGATCTCAGAACATTCACTGTGTTATAGCATTCTAAGATATGGGGGAGGTGGAAGTATTCAGTCTTCTATTTTCCAAATTTTCTGCAGTCCAGATATTATGGAGACAAGCTGAATCTGGGTGTGGGTGGCAAGCAAGAGGCTAAGGTTTTCTCAGCTCTGCTTCAAGCAGAGCAGACTATATTTTGTTTGTGTATTATTAAAAAGTTTTTTAAAGTTAATTAATTAATTAATTAATTTACTTTTGGGGGAGAGCATGAGTGGGGGAGGGGCAGAGAGAATTCCAACCACTGACAGTACAGAGCCCAACACAGGCTTGAACCCATGAACCTTGAGATCATGGCCTGGGTCGAAATCAAGAGCTGGATCCTTAACCATCTGAGCCACCCAGGTGCCCTGCTTTGTTTATTTTAAAAACTATGAATCTAGGGGCACCTGGGTGGCTCAGTTGGTTGAGCATCTGACAATTGATTGTGGTTCAGGTCATGATCCCAGGATTGTGGGATTGAGCCCCGCATTGGGCTCTGAGCTGAGTGTAGAGCCTGCTTAAGATTCTCTCTCTCTCTCTCTCTCTCTCTCTCTCTCTCTTTTCCCTCTGCTCCTCTCCCCTGATCATGCTCTCTATCTGTCTCTAAAAATAAAATAGAATAAAAATATTAATCTAGTGTGTGGCTTCTAAAGTTGGATGCTTAAAGATGGTCCAACAGAGACACAAGATTTGGGAAAGTCTAGAAAATAAACAGTACCAGAAATCAGAAGTAACTCTGGAAGTGACTTTATTTGTTATGGAACAAACTTGAAAATTATGTAAGATCCATCATATCTGTAAGACTCTTGCTGACCTCAGCGGAACTTCCAAGGAAATCCATGGTTTAAAGAGAATTGAAAGTAGGTTTTGAGGTTCCAGGTAATGTGGTTGCTGTCAATGCTTAGCATTTCCCTTCATGGTACAGATTTAGTTTTCCATTATTTCTCCTAAAAACAAGGTAATGGAAGACATCAAGGATCAAGAAATTGTGGCACCAACATAGAAAGAAAATGGGATTATTTAAAAATAACATGGGAGGAACCTCCACACTGGTTTCCAGAATGACTGCACTGGTTTGCACTCCCACCAACAGTGCAAGAGGGTTTTCTTTTCTCCATATCCTCACTAGCATCTGTTGTTTCCTGAGTTGTTAATTTTAGCCACTCTGACTGGTGTGAGGTGGTATCTCAGTGTGGTTTTGATTTGTATTTCTCTGATGATGAGTGATGTTGAGCATCTTTTCATGTGTCTATTAGCCATCTGGATGTCTTCTTTGGAAAAATGTCTATTGATGTCTTCTGCCCATTTCTTCACTGGATTATTTGATTTTCAGATATTGAGTTTGGTTAAGTTCTTTATAGATTTTGGATACTAACAGTGTGGAGGTTCCTCAAAAAAAAATAAAAATAAAACTACAATCCAGCAATAGCACTACTAGGAATTTACCCAAAGGATACAGGATTGCTGATCCATAGGGGCACATGTACCCCAATGTTTATAGCAGTGCTTTCAACAATAGCGAAATTATGGAAAGGGCCTAAATATCCATCAACTGATGAATGGATAAAGAAGATGTGGTTTATATATACAATGGAATACTATTGGGCAATGAGAAAGAATGAATTCCTGCCATTTGTAGCAACGTGGGTGGAAGTGGAAGGTATTATGCTAAGTGAAGTAAGTTAGTCAGAGAAAGACAGGTATTATATGGTTTCACTCATATATGGATCTTGAGAAACTTAACAGAAGACCATGGGAGAAGGGAAGGGGAAAAAATAGTTACAAACAGAGAGGAAGGGAGGCAAACCATAAGAGACTCTCAAATACAGAGAACAACCTGAGGGTTGATGAGGGGTGGTAGGGCAGAGGGGAATATGGGTGATGGGCATTGAGGAGGGCACTTGTTGGGATGAGCACTGGGTATTGTATGTAAGCAATGAACCACGGGAATCTACCCCCAAAACCCAGTGCACACTTTACACACTGTATGTTAGCTGATTTGACAATAAATTGTAATTTTTAAAAAAGAGAAAAAAAATCACATGGGTAAAAGCAGCTGTAGTCTTGGGCTTGCCTGTTTCACACTGATCAGCTTTGAGAATTGTGACTTTCTGCCACTACTTTCTTGGCTCAGATCTAGGTGCCTTGTATATAAAGTGAGAGAATGGGTATCTGATGTTTTTTCCAGCTCTAACTTTTATGGCTACAGGGCACACTTACCTTTAACATTCATTTATTTCTGCAGTAATGGTTTATTGAGCTCTTAATATAATACTGGCACTATCAAAAACAAGAGAGGTATAATTTTTACCTCCTCACTACCTTTAGAGGTGAGCAGTCATTAATTTTGAAAGCGGAGACGTCTAACTCTTTCTTAGTCACACATTCTAATTTTAAGCAGCCTTATAATCATCTTATTTCTTGTGGATGGACAGGAGTTCAATTCTTCAATGTTTGCATGGCTCACCAAATCCAATCTTTCAAGTTGTTACTTAAATTTAAAATACATTTTAATGGTCAATACTAAGTGATCTATAGGACTCACAGCCCTTCTTATCCTCTGATGCATTTTGTTTGCTGTCATCTACTGCAAAAACAAAAACCCCATGGAAGCAGGAAGCAGGAGGCAATGCTGTGTGTTTTGCTCACCAACTTACCTCCATGTGAGCAATTCCTGGTACACAGTGGATGTTTAATAAATATCTGGTAAATGAATGATTCAATAATAAATTTATTTCTACTTAAATATCTGAATGTATCACATTCTTTCAGAAAATGATTGAATTTATTGTTCAAAGGTTAAGTACCTTTTATGTTTTCTTTGGACAAACACCCAAGGCACTACTGAGAGAAAGCTACAGAGACACATGGAAAAATGTTCTTGTATTCCCTGTGGCTCAGAGTGATAGTTCCTGATACAAATAAACAGAAAGTCATCTTACCTTTTGGCTTCATTAAATACGCAGAGGTTACCATAGGTTTTTCCATCAGAACCACAGACTGGTTTGTAGATAGACTGACATTTTGTATTTCCATTTGGGTTCTTGCTGCTCGTACTGCCAGTCTGCAGTCATGTGAAAGACCATGCAGTAAATATAGGGAACTCAATTTAATTCTGATATTGTGATAAGACAATAGTCATTGCTCATTAGTTATTGATGAAGCATTGCACTAAACCTATCATTTTATTAATCCCTTTTTTTAAATTTAAACTGCACAACAATTCTGAAAGAAGGGTAGATTTTGCTCCATTGTATAATCGCAGGCATACAGTGCATTTAAGTGACAAGTCCAAGACCAAATATAGATTAAATACCCAAGTTGGGGTTCAGAACCTGAATGATGTGACTGCAGAGCCCTTGCTCTTATTAATGTCACACTGCCTCCACTTTAATGCTTTGTAGACAAGCCTTCTCCTGCCCAAGAAAACAACAATTCTGGAAAAGTCAGTGGCAAACACAAAATACATGTGATCACCGTTTATTGAAACTTTCTTTTTCTTTGACCCATGAAAGCAAATGAGGCAGGAGGTAGGACTGTGCAGAGTGGAATTAAGTCCTACCTGAAGCACTTCCTTGGAATCAAGTTATAGAATGACAGAAGTCTGTGAACGGAAAGGAGTTTTGACAGCAGATGAGAACAGAGACACTAAGTGAAACTGTGAGGATCTTCAGTAGGTGGCTCAGTCTTCTCAGGACCAAGGAAGATGAACAAGTAGTTCAGTCTTTTCCATTGGTTGAGACTCCACTACCATTTTCATACCAATTGAGAAAGTTTAAGTGACAATGTAAACACCCAGAAACAGGCTGGTGGTGGCAGTAAGGTCTGAATGGCAGGGGTGTCCTTGGAAGATTACTACTTCATGCCAGCCTAGATGTAAAAACCAAGAGGGACAGGCGATTTTCATTTGCAAGAGTGCTGAGTAACGACAACTTATGATGTAAAAAATGAAGTTCCCATTAAGATAATGAGATTGAAGAAGTGTTCTACAAAACTGTTTTGGATGTACTGAGTGTTCAGGGTCAGGGTTAAATGGAATTAGGAGGAAGACAGTTGGGAGAGAGAGAGAGACTGGCAAGGCTTCACGGCAGGACTCAAAGGGAGTATAGGAGTCATGGATGTGCACCTGATTACAATGATGTCTCCCGTACATCATTTATTCACCTATCTGAGAAACAGTTCAAAAGAACCCATTATGTGCCTGTCTTATACTAGAATCGGGGGATACAGATATTTTTTAAAAAAGGTATTTTCTTTAAGGAGTTCATGTGCTGATTGAACATAATGAAGATCAATTACAAAGCAATATGGTATATTCTATGATAAAGGCTATCATTGGTATTAGAAATACATTTGTGGAAAATCAGAGGATTCTGTAAAACATGGATGTGTGACTAAGAGTGCCATGAAATGTCCAATCATACACAGACATGGGATCCAATCATTAAAAAAAAAATCCTTAAGGCCATGCTCAGGAGTTTGGGTCTTATCTTCTAGAGAGTATGGTGCTACTGAAGAATTTAGAGCAGGGGAGTAATAGATCGGGTCAGATTTGTGATTTAGAAATAAACACCACTTGAGTGGCTTGTAGATTATGGATGGGATGGAAATGGGCATGAATGTTAAATCTGGCAAGGGTAGGGACTCCGTTCACAAAGGTCTGATCTAGTCCAGTATAGGTAGAAAGGCTGGAGTGGAGGACAGAAGAAAGGAATGAGAAATGGAATGGAAGAGCTGACACTCATTAATGACCATAGGTATGAAAATAACCACCCCCAGATTCCTTCGCATTTTGTTGAATCAGTGTCATCACAAAGTGTGGGTCTTTAGTAGAGTATATTCTGTTAACAATTTCAAGTCTTGGAAAATGGAATAGTTGAGGTAAATTGACCAAGGGGAAAAAAAAAAAGAGATTAACACCAACCTGAATCTCCATTATACTGGTATTCAAAGGGTTGCCTGCATTTTTTCTTTCTTCTTGATTGTAAAAAGGCCTTGATTTCCCTTGTTGGCTAGACAATCCTGGTCTTCCTTGGTGGTTAGATGACCCTGGCTTTCCTTGCTGGCTAGATGACCCTGGACCCCCTTGCTGGCTGGAAGACCCTGGCTTCCTTTGCTGGCTAGATGATCCTGAAACTCCTTGCTGGCTAGATAACCCTGAGCTCCCTTGTTGGCTAGAAGATCCTGGTTTTCCTTGTTCATTAGAAGCTTCTGAATTCCCTTTTGGATTAGAGTCTCCTGAATTCCCTTGCAGTCTTCCAGGCTGATTGAAAACTCCTGGCCTTCCTTGCTGATTAAAATCCCCTGGTTTCCCTGGCTGGTTAGAATACCCTGGTCGTCCTTGGAGACCAGATATTGCTTGTCTTCCTTGGGTGTTGCCTCCTTGCTTATTAAATTCCTTTTGTTCTCCTTGATGGTTAGCTTCATGCTTTCTCTGTCGAATAAATGCAGGTTCTGAACCCTCTTCTGGTTTAAAAACACTTGTTTTCAAAGCCTGGGTTGACGACACTGAAATGATACCATAAGCACAAAAATAAAAGTAAAGTCATTTAACTTTAAGAGTTTTAAATCAACAGCATTCATCCCAAGTTGTAGTATGTATTTAACACCTCTCTCAGTTGTTTAAAAAATTTTTTTTTTCAACGTTTATTTATTTTTGGGACAGAGAGAGACAGGGCATGAACGGGGGAGGGGCAGAGAGAGAGGGAGACACAGAATCGGAAACAGGCTCCAGGCTCTGAGCCATCAGCCCAGAGCCCGACGCGGGGCTCGAACTCACGGACCGCGAGATCGTGACCTGAGCTGAAGTCAGACGCTTAACCGACTGCGCCACCCATGCACCCCTCTTTCAGTTGTTTTTAATCAAACCTCAAGACAGAAGCTTCCCATAACTTCTTACAACCTTAATATTTTGGGTCCTCTATTTTTTTAATTGTATTACATGGTTTCTAAAAATCACGGTGTTGGGGTGCCTGGGTAGCTCAGTGGGTTAAACATCTGACTTTTCTCGATTTCAGCTCAGGTCATGATATGGAGGCCCGTGTCGGGCTTTGCTGACAGCTCAGAGCCCGCTTGGAATTCTTTCCCTCTCTCTGCTCCTCCCCTACTCATGCTCTTTCTCTATCAAAGTAAATTAAAAAAATAAATAAAAATCGTGGGGTCAAACTGGCTTGTCCCATTTCTAAATCAGAATCTGAATTACTTGAACTGAACTATCTGAGCTTCATACTACTCCAAATTCCTTGTAATGATTTCCTGATTAATCAAATAGACTCTGAGTTATGCTTATTATAAACTTTCCCTACATCACAAAACCCTTTCCCATATTCCCGACCTCACCCTACAGAAGGTGCTATCAGCAGTTTTCCAGACATAAAAACTGCCAGTCGTGAGCCCTCATTCCATATTCTTTTCTCATCTCTATATATGCTTTCTGTAGCTGTTTTCTTCCCACCTTGCCCCTGTTCCAAAGGGAACAGTCCACCATTTCCCATAGGGGTCCTAGCATCAACCAATCAGTCATACTCTCTCCAGTGGTTATTTCTTTCTTTCTTTTGTGCTCAAACTATTCAAGGAAATGGTAGATATTATGTGACTATTTCTTAATACCTACTTTTCATAACTCATCTATTCTGTTTCTTGAATTTATTTTGGAAGTTCATCCATCACTATATATATGTATATGTAAATATATATACATCATTATATATATATGTACATATATACACATATATATAGGTGCATACATACATATATATTTCCAGCAGGGGAGTAATAGATTGGGTGAGATTTGTGAGATATAGATATAGATATAGGTATAGATATAGATGATATAGATATAGATAGATATAGATATATAGATGTAGATATGGTTTATTCAAATTTCTACTCCTAAATAAGCAGGGTTTAGACAACAATCCATGAGCAAATGGAATGGTTTTATAGCTGTTAAGTGCAATGGTATTTTACTGGGTCTTATGTTTCTTGTCCTTGGTTTGGTACAAGTGTTTCTTTTTGACTTCCTCACCTTTTCTGTTTAATGATTTTCTTTTCCCCTTTACTTTCTCAATTTGGGGTTTCTGAAAAAGCTTTATTCAAGCTTGCATTGTTTTTCTTCACAGGCTTTCTCCCTAAGTTTTTCATTTTATACAACCTGAAATAATTTCAGGGTAGGTAGTTCCAAATCTGTGCCTAGAGTCTCCATTGCATTTGCATTTGATCCTCTTTATATTTCCACAAGTGTACACACTTGTACCTCCAGGTAAATTTAACTAAAATCAAATGCATCATTAATTGTTATCTGTTGAGCATGCCATTGTCTACTATATCACTGGTGGTTAAGGTCTTAGCCCAGGCTCAGGAATTTAGCACTTAGTAACCTGGTGTACTAACTGTGGTGTAGTGTGTGGTAGGACGGTCATGGGTGTAATCTAGCCATCCTTTCAACTTACCAGAAGTATATTTGAAGGGTCCATTACCATGCCAGAGCTATAGAAAGATCTAGACACACAATCATGAATAAGGGATTGTTATTCTACCCTGAAGAAGCTGGAAAGTCTAATAATGCGTGTAAACAAGCAAACGGGCATTTATGGTAGCTTGATTAATGCTATCATGTGAAAAATAAATTAGACAATAGACCCAGAGTCAAGATAGCAGGTAGTAGGGCATCATGTCTCCATCCTGGAGGAGGTGACACAGATAAGAAGTATAGGCTATAGCCAGAAAAATGGATAAGGAAATAATTATTTTCAGCAGAGAGATGAGCATTTGCATGAGTTCTAAGACCCAAAAGTATTCCTTAACAGGCACTAACTTTGAGCAGAAATCACTTAAAATAAGGTTGTGGATGAAATGGTAAAAAATAGATCAGCTGATCTATATTCTTTGTTAATTATGTTTTTCATTTTTAAATAGGTCTTACAAGCAAATTACATCAAATTTCAAAGACATAAAAGGGTAAATAGTTTAAAGTAACTTTCCCTTCCTCTCCTGTCCCAACCTTCCTTGGACACAATTACATTTAACAGGTTTTTCTGTATTATTCAAGAGATGTATTCTGTATTTACAAACATATTGGGATATATTTTTTCACACAATTAGTAGCACATTGTACACTGTTCTAATCCTTATTTTCTCCCTTGACAGAACCGTGAGGTTATATCAATACATATAAAGGCTCTATATCAATACATATAGAGCACCTTTATTATTTTCCCTAATGGCTGCAGAATATTTCACCTGTTAAATTACCATAATTTACCTAAACAGTCTTCTAACAATGAGTAGTGATTGTATTTCCTTCTTTTCCTAGTACAAACAATAATATAATGAAAATCTGATTAATATATCATTTCTCACATGGCTAAATTTGTAAAATAAAAATCAGGGGTGGAATTTTTAAGTAAACAAGGTAACTATAATATCAGAATATGGTATAACTGTTTTTTTTAAATCTTTATTTGTTTATCCTGAGAGAGAGAGAGAGAGAGGCAGAGAGACAGGGAGAGAGCAAATTCGCTGTCAGCACAGAGCCTGACATGGGGGTCGAACTTATGAATTGTGAGCTCATGACTTGAGCTGAAATCAAGAGTTGGATGCTCAGGCACCCCTAACCATTTTTTTAAGTTAAATTTTTGTAAAATAGTTATCTGTTCTGTATTTTTGTCCTCTGATGTTACATTCTAAATATACTCTTGGCATTGCTCTATATTGTAATAGGTATTCCCGAATCCTCTCTTTTTGTCACCCTCCAAATCCATATAACCACTACATCTGGCATTAAGGGACTTTCTTCCATCAACAAATGCCTGCTTAATGCATACTAAACATCATCTAGTAAAGCACTGAAGTACAAAAGAGATATGTTACCTGCCGTTATGGAGCATATATGTTCTAGGGAGGAATTTTATGTATCTATCTATATATTTTTCTTGCAAACACACATAAACATAATAAGTATATGCATAATATATATTTTTCTCTGATATATATTATAAAAATATAGAATATCTGTGTCATTTATTATCCAGAGAAATTTACATCCTTAGCTGGAAATTTCATCTCTGAAAACAGACCACCTAACTGTATTGAGGTAGGGAACACAGAGAGGTCTGCTGAGTGACAGGCACCTAAGAACTCAAGTAATGGTAGCTAATGCCAGAGTATACGTGATTCTTATGGCAGCCTGTGGGAATGTCTACTTATTTCCATTTTATAAAGGAGAAAACTGAGTCTAAAAAATTAAGTTATCCAAAATAACATAAACAGAGAATTGAAAAGTCAGGGTTTGAACCTATTTCTCTGTGACCACAGAATTTCCTGGATCATCACACAAAATTATATATTTATGGAATGTGGACTTGTGAGTATTCACAAACTCCCATAATCCTTTTAGACTGAATTATCTTTCCAGGGTAATGCCTTGCTTTTCCCATTCCTTTGCCTCTGCTTCTCTTCAGTCGTGTCAAACTATTCACTGTTGTCTCACCTTGTCACTATTTTTATGCCTTTGGTCTATATTTATGCTGTCTGAAATTAGCCTCTTCCCTTTCTCTGTCTGATGGAGATTTATCATTTTAAGATTTTCTGACAAAGTATTACTAAGTCACTCAACATTTCTGATTCTTTACTTTGAGAGTTGGAAGGAAAGTCATCGAATTTAACTTTTCTTACCTGAGAACATGGCCAAGAACATGAAAGGAAGGAAAATGAAAGCCTTCATGTTAGAGTCAGCTGTTTCAGACCTGGTTGTCGGATGGAGTTAAGGGTAACTCTTCAGTAGATGCTTTCTGAATAAACCGTCCTGATCACTACCATGTTATATATTTGAAAAATCCTCCACCCTAATTGCTAAACACTGTCACTTTGTTTTAAAAAAATTATAGAGTAATTTTCACAAACTGGAAGGTGTTCCTCCTTGAGTGGATTGCCATTTTAAAAATTAGCTCCACACCCCAACTCCCATAAATACCCCAAATTTAATATGCTTCTATCAGATATCTGTCTTACAGAAAAAAATAAACATGGCGAAATCCAGCTGGGAAAGTGGTAAGCTCAGTGTTTAAATTTTTTTTTTTTTATTGTTGAGGGATAACTTGTCTTCCGTCAGTGCTGTTACTGACCTTGCATGTTTATATGTCCACAATAGGGATTCCAATGACATTTTCCCACAAATAAATCATGTGCTAAGTACTTACCTCAAATTATATTTTAAAAGCAAGTAAAAATGCATCATTAATAAGTGATGAATGCATCCAGTGGGGAATGATGAGGTGTAATGCATTTTTATGAGGTAACAAAAAACAATAGATCTTATGTTTGAGAATAACATCACGCTATTGACTTTCTTGCCTCAAGCTGTTATGCCAAACGGAAGCTCATATGACAATCACCTTGGGAGTTTTAGTCAGCCATAGACTCAATATCATGAAACAGTGGAATATTGTGTTCAAGGTTGGCTGCCCTAGATGAGATAAATTTGAATTAATTGAGGCCTGTCTAAAAGAAAATGACCTTGATAAAGTGGGGTCTAGAAAACACAGAGCAGAAGGTTGGTTGATCGTAGTAGAGAATATAAACTTGAGTAGACAGATTTAGGATGGATGTCGCCACTGGATTCATCATGTGAAGGGCATTAGCATGGGAGAGGATGATATTGTTTTTTCTGTGTAGTTCCACATGGCAGATCTAGTTCCAGTATAAGAAAGTGCAGGATAAACATTTTTGAATTCTAAGGGAAGTGAAATAGGGGCTTCTTATAATTCCTTCTAATTCTAAGATCTTCAGATTTAGTGGTTCTGGATTGTGTTTGATTTTCATTTTAGCTTCTTTAGAAGGGCAGTTCTGAAAATGATGAATGATTTCTTTTAATCAAGCCAGCAATTGTATGGCATCAAAAAGGACAAATTTAAAATTTTTCTATAGTAAAAAGGCAACTTCCCCCCTCCATAATTGTTCTCTGTACTGACTAGTATTCATATGAATGTCAGAATAAGCTCAATGAGCCACAAGGCCTGATTATGCACATATATACGTGTGTGTGTGTGTATCTCCCATATAATATATCCCATATTATATATACACATATATATATTTAAAGATCAGATCATTTTTAACAAAATGTCACTATGAATTGTTCAAAAATACAGTAAGTTGAAAGAACTGTGCAGTGAGCACCCATATACACAACACCAAGATTCTTCAATGAACATTTTGCTACATTTGCTCTACCATTTATTGATCAAAATGGCTGAATTTGATGCAAGTTATTTTCACATGCACATACTCAATGCAGTGAAATCCCAAATATCAACAAAGGGACCATAATAGCTTCATTTGCATTTTGCCTAAACAACTGTTTTGTACATACTTAGTGCCATCATCTGTCCTACCCATGCTTTTCTCCTAGCTCCAGTGTTATCACACTTCAAAATAGCATACGTAAATAACAAATATGATTGAGTGCCTGTATCTGAGGACACGGCAGTGAGAAGATGAAGTCCCATGAAACCTCTGCTCTGAGGTCTCAGAGACTGTCTCATGAATTAGTAGAAACTACTGTTTGTTGCACTGAGTAAGGCAGCCGTTTTCTCTATATCCCTGTTCTCCAAACCATGCCAAAGGGTGCTTTGAATAATTGCTTTTAATCCTCTAATTTTCTTAAATGGAACATTTAATTTATCCTTTGATGATCAGATTCCTCCACCTTTAGAATTGTCTTCCATTATTATTTTCCTTTACATTTGGGAGTCAGGGCAGAATTCTGTGTTGGAGTAGGCTCAAAAAATGCTCGGCACAGCCACCTGCTGGGGAAAGGGAGGGGGGCATCCCACATGTCTTAGTGTGCGATTATACATCAAGGCTATTCTTTTAGTGGTCGTCATATTTGGGTGGAAATAACAACAGCATTAGAGTCAGATGACATGAAGTATCCGTCACTCCTCATTTTAGCTGTGTAATCTTACGCGAGTTAATCTCTGTCTCTCTCTCCATCTGCCTCTTTTCCTATCTCTCTTTCCTCTTTATTTCTAAAATCATGATGATAGTACCCTACTAAAATTGAATTTTGCTAAGTATTTTCTTGTGGTTTGGAAGACAAAGTTTATACCTGCAGTTTAGTGATCCTGGTTTCTGATTGTGAGCTGTCTTATAGCGTCCTGTGTCCAGTTACCTGATTTAGACTCAAGCCATTCGTCATGCAGCTAAAGGGAAGGAAACTCTGAGCTCCTTCCTAGCTTTCTTCCACGGAATACTTTAGCAACTATGTTTCCTTTCAATTGTTCCTCAGGGGGAAGTAGCACATGTCAAGTTGTGTTCTTTGAACCCCAGATGTGTAAAGATTGAGCACAGTATAAAGTACTGCTACATAGCACTCACTAGGATTTTCAGACATAGATGCCAATAAGTTGAACTGAATCAGGCAAACAAATGGAATATTTGGTCCGGTTTTTAAAATTCATATTACATGGAAGACATAATGCCCCTTAAATTCAGTTTCATGTTGCTGAAACTTGTCAGGGGGAGACTTGCCAGTTGCTTACCAAGTCTCATTAAATACTTCACAATATCAAGAAAGAGGCCAAAGTTCAAGCACTAGGTAATCACTATTTCACCGAAGGCCCTTTTTCTATTTCTCAGTTGACTTATTAATTGATCGTTTTACCCAGTCTTCACCCACGCAGAGGCATTAGTTTCAGAACACTGAGTCCTGCAGAGTGCAGATGCTTGAGATAGAATCTTGGGTAACTTCCCTGTTTTAGATGTCAGTTTCTTCACTCAGCACACAAAGTACTGACGCAAACCAAAATTCGAATAGATCTAATTTCATCATTATTTATTGAGATGATGCATCTGTCTGACACACACACTAAAATGTTCCATTAATGTTGTCTCTGTTACTCTACCCATGTGAGCATTTGAGATTAGAGACATGATGTCTTCCACCTTCACTTTAGTTGCATACACGTGAGGTTACCAGAAAACAATAAAATGCAAAATAGAGCATAATTATAATAGTTATGGACTAAGTTGGTTATAAATGGCATTTATTTATATGCCTGAAATCCTGAAATTTTTCATTATGTGGAAAATTTTGGTGTACAAGTTTGCAAATTGTAGGGATAAAATTTGAAATATAATTAATGTCTTTCTCACCCCCCAAATTAACCTCTTTATCACCATCGCTATAAATAATTACAGTTGCTTTTTAAAAAGCCTTATCTTGGGGCTCCTGGGTGGCGCAGTCGGTTAAGCGTCCGACTTCAGCCAGGTCACGATCTCGCAGTCCGTGAGTTCGAGCCCCGCGTCAGGCTCTGGGCTGATGGCTCAGAGCCTGGAGCCTGTTTCCGATTCTGTGTCTCTCTCTCTCTCTCTGCCCCTCCCCTGTTCATGCTCTGTCTCTCTCTGTCCCAAAAATAAATAAACGTTGAAAAGAAAAAAAAAAAATTAAAAAAAAAAAAAACTCTTGAAAAAAAAGCCTTATCTTCATACTTAAAAGAAAACAAGTTAACACAGTTTGGTCCCTTGTTGATCATCAGATTTGTTATTTTTAGCCATTCAGGTCCAGGTTTTCTGTAACTCCTTTCTCAAACATCACTTTTAGTCACCAGTCATATAATGTCCACTCATAATTCATCTTACAATTATTTCTTAAAAGAAGGAGCATATTTGTAGAATATTGTTTATAAAGATTGCCACCAACAAATCCTCACATTGTACAAGTAAATTCTCTCCTATAGAAGAGTCCATGTCCCCTCCCCTTGAATCTGAGCTGGTCATGTGACTTTCACTGACCGCAGAATGCCGTGGATGTGACAACATCCCATTTTTAGAACCAAGCCTTAGAGTCTGGCAGGGCTGGAGGAGAGACTATGGAGGGAGCTAGGGACATAGAAAGGTGGAGACAGAGACGGAAACAGGAAGGAACCTCTCTAGCCCCACTGAAACATCAGAAATATGACTGAAGTCATTCTGGATCCCAACAGAGCCACCCAGCGAAAGCCGTATGGGACAGAGGCAGATCATTTCTGCTGAGCCTGAAATAAGTGGCAGACTTGAGGCCAAATGAATGACTGGTTTTGTTTTAAGCCATTAAGTGCGACGTGATTTGTTATGCAGCAATAGATAATCATTATAATTTTATGGACAAGACTATGATTACTTTTTGACACTGATTCAAGACCCCATGACAACTATAAAGTTACCATTTATTGAAGCACGTTATATGGATGATCTCATTTAATACTTAAAACAATGCTTTGGTAGCATCCTAAATATGTGATGAGGAAACTCAAGCACTGGGTCATTAAATAACTGTTTTCACACAGTTAACCCTAGTCAAGATATTTTACATGATTTATTTTTTTAAATTTTTTTGCTTGACATTTATTTATTATTGAGAGACAGAGAGAGACAGAGCATGAGCATGGGAAGGGCAGAGAGAGGAGGAGACACAGAACATGAAGCAGGCTCCAGGCTCTGAGCTGTCAGGACAGAGCCCCACATGGGGCTCGAACTAACAAACCTTGAGATCATGACCTGAGCCGAAATCAGACACTCAACCAACTGAGCCACCCAGGCACCACCCCTATTTAAGATATTTTAACATATCTGCCTTAGGAGACCCATTCCTGGCTATCTAGAAACATGGGAATTCCCTTTCCAGAAAGAGAGACTCAGAAAATAAATGTTTGGGTTAAAGATCTGTCCCTCAGTTGGAGATCAATCCATCTTTGGCGTTATAGAAGTAAGATTCCAAATTCAGAGCTGGGAAGAGATCTCAGTTCAGCCATATGGAGATTTCTGAGTCTTCTCTAGTATATGCTGGGTCATACTTCACATGTTAATGCTAGATCAACAGCCTACACTTCTGACACCAACATCAAGTCTTTGCTCAGGAAAGATATGGGGAAATCTACCATATCTCCATTTTGATTTTGAGATTGGTGGTTCCATTAGTCTGTGGGATAACATTTTATGTATATGTGTATATTTCCTGAAGGGCAAGTTTGTGGATCCCACTATATTTTAAGAATATCTTAATATAGCCATAACCAGACCAAAAAATTAATCAGCTGTATAATCTTTGGTTTGGGGTTTCCAAAAAGAAATCCTTCCAAAAGATTCTTGAACAAAGTCTATAGTTTTGTGGCACATATACATACTACTTGTTCTATTTGAAATTTACATTTTTTTCCTTTGAATTGATTAGCTATTTATATTTAGGATCATTGTGACCAATACTATTTGTTTTATGGGCTACTATTATTTTTCCAAATCCACCTTAAAACAAATGTATGGCTATTAGCTTTTTTCAAAAGATCATATTACATACCTTATAACAGACCTACAAGTTCATTGCTTTAAAAACATTATATTAATACTTCTACCACCACATTTTACACGAATTTTAAGATACTGCTTTTTTTATTTCAATGCTTCATATTCTGATGAACACCTACTATATGCAAAGAAACTTGGAATATATATTTCAATCATACACTATCACAACTCTAAAAAACTTCAGAGAATGTCTAGGCCAAATCTTTCATTCTACTCTTGGGAGAGAGAGGATCAATAGAGTCACTGGAATTCTAAAAACATTGGCAGAGTTTGGACTTGATTCCAATTCCAGTGTTCACTCTTCCAAATATTTGCTTATTATCTAATGGCCACAGAGTACAACTGGCCACCTCTATGTGTATGTGTATTATGAGTATATATGGCCAGTTATACTCTGTGGCCAGATCAGATACAGAGAGCCTGTGAGATCTGATGCCATCACATACTTGAGGCTGCTTTCTAGACTCTTTCGTTAGAAGACTCAAAGATCTTGAAATTGTGAGCTCAGGCTACACGGGACCTTATAGTTTCCTACAAAAGGGAAAACAGATTGCCCCAGGACATAAAGCCTGTTTGTCCACATCTCATCTCTGTCACACTGGTATCCTGGTTCACCGGTCTTTTCAAAATATCTTCCAACTTATATACCTTATATTAACAATAACCTTTATCTGGAGCACCAGGGTGGCTCAGTCGGTTGAGAATCTGACTTCGGCTCAGGTCAATATCTCACAGCTCATGAGTTAGAGCCCCGCGTCAGGCTCTGTGCTCACAGCTCAGGGCCTGAAGCCTCCTTCTGATCCTGTGTCTCCCTCTGTATCTGCCCTACCCCTCTTGCGTTCTGTCTTTCTCTCAAAAATAAATAAATGTAAAAAAAAAGTTTTTAAATAACCTTTATCAAACACCCAGAACCAGACTCTGCACCATGTGTGTTATATGAATTATCTCATCCAACTCTTAAAACAACCTATTTTATAGATATCACCTATAATAATATAGATACTATTACAATAGAAATATACTATTTCATTTCTCCCATGAAAAACCAGACACGGTCACAGAATTATATTGTAACAGAGTCCATATTCTAAATTTTATCTCTTACTTACTATAAAATATCTTCTTCCTGTATTAAAACTCAAACAATACAATAAGCTCTTCTTTATTGGGTGCCACCCACCATGGTGTAGTATGAGACTGCAGAGTATTTGGGGGAGTCCTTGAAAACTTCTTAATTGGCATTGCATATTTGGTAATGACAATTCAAGTATCAGGCCTATTCATTCCCTTTGCTTTTTATTGGTACCTCAGAACACTTTGGACACTAACTTGTTAATAAGTCCATAGAAAGAATATTTATACAATTCCTACATTAATGGACAGTTTGACTTCTGTCTCTGTCTCTTTTTAACTTGGTGACTGATCACATGTTTCTGGGTTTCAGATTCCTCTCATGCAAGATAAGTATAATAATAATGCCTATTTCATTGGGTTTTTGAGAATACTTAATGAGTTAATATATGTAAAGCCCTTAGAACAATGTCTGACACACAGAAAAAACTCAAACACTCAATGAATGTTAGCTATACTCTTTTTTTAAAATCTAGATTTGTACTTTGATCACTACTATAAACTGATACTATTGCAACAAGGGATTTTAAATAAAGCTTTGCTGAGACAGCTGATGATATTCTATTGAAAGAAGGTAAGATGGGAATGCAAGCTGGTGCAGTCACTCTGGAAAACAGTATGGAGGTTCCTCAAAAAACTAAAATGGAACTACCCTACGACCCAGCAATTGCACTACTAGGCATTTATCCACGGGATACAGGTGTGGTGTTTCGAAGGGACACATGCACCCCCATGTTTATAGCAGCAATATCAACAATAGCCAAAGTTTGGGAAGAACCCAAATGTCCATTGATGGTTGAATGGCTAAAGAAGATGTGGTATATATAGACAGTATTACTTGGCAATCAAAAAGAATGAAATCTTGCCATTTGCAACTACGTGGATGGAACTGGAGGGTATTATGCTAAGTGAAATTAGTCAGAGAAAGACAAAAATCATATGACTTCACTCATATGAGGACTTTAAGAGACAAAACAGATGAACATAAGGGAAGGGACACAAAAATAATATAAAAACAGGGAGGGGGACAAAACAGAAGAGACTCATAAATATGGAGAACAAACTGAGGGTTATGGGAGGGGTGGTGGGAGGGGGGATGGGCCTAATGGGTAAGGAGCACTAAGGAATCTACTCCTGAAATCATTGTTGCACTATATGCTAACTAATTTGGATGTAAATTTTAAAAAATAAAAAATAAAACAAGTTAAAAAAATAAAAAAAGAAAGAAGGTAAGACTGGGAGATATTTCAAGGAAGAGAATATGAAAACGAAAGTACAAGTTGTATGTGTGTGTGCCTGTGTGTGTGTATTATAAAAAGGTAGGAAGCCATTTTTTTGTGTGTGGTTTTGAGGCAAAAATAAGTATTACCACTTGGTGCAAGTACTAAAGAGGCAAATACTAACTTGCTATAAAGAAATTGTTCTCTGTTGATGGAATGGGCTGCTTCTTTACACTGTGAATTTTCCAAAAGCAAGAGTATCAATGAGGTGCTCAAAACTATTGTGCCTTAAAGTGAGATACAAAGCTCATATGCCATCAAGAACCAGGAGCTAATGTGAAAAAGCAAAACTGATTCTGGGGCACTGTGGGAATAACTCATCCAAAGGAGTCAGGGGACGCCTGAGTGGCTCAGTTGCTTTTGGTTCACATCATGGTCTCATGGTTTGAGTCCCATGTGGGGCTCTATGCTGGCAGTGTGGAGCTTGCTTGGGATTCTCTCTCTCTGCCCCTCCCACACTTGTGCACACACACACACACACTCTCTCTCTCTCTCTCTTTCTCGCAAAATAAATAAATAAACATTCAAAAGAGTCAAATTAATGATTGTTGTTATTAAGGAACATGAGTGGTGGGTAAGCAGATCTTTTGACTTTTCCAGAGTTTCTAGAAATCCAGTTTCTTATTTGATCTTTTTCAACTTCTAAATAATGCCATCTATGAAAAGAAGTGACTGTGTATGGGCTAAAGAAAATCCCTAAGTGACAGCCATCTTGTTTGCCATTTGTTGGAGATCTCTGCTTTGGAATCACTATGTTAAGAAGTATCTAATTCCGGAGTTCCCTGAGTTCTTATTTTGTCCACATGCTCAATTTGAGACTTTGAAAACAACCTTCTCAAAGATACCATTATTCACAATGTTTCTGTTTTTATCCTCTCCTTCCTTCCTTTTCAACATGGCGAATTTCTTATATGTCACAGATCAGCTAAAATGCCATCTCTGCAATGAAGTCCTCTATTGATGCCCTGCAATAATTTTCTATAATTCTTGGGATATGAATTGCTTTAGCTTGGCTCCCAAGGCTCTTTATGAACTGACTCCTTTCATCCTTGATCATGCCAACATTATTTCCATTTCTGGGTTTTGATTTTTGAATTGTGCGTTGTTGTTACTTAAACGTTTATTTATTTACTTATCTATCTATTTATCTACTTTTTGGATTGTGTTGTTTTTCTGTTTGTTCTTCTCTTTGCTTGGAACACCCTTCCTCCAAATTTGCATCAAATCCTTTTAAGCTCTCAGGACTCAGTTGAAAGTAACCAATTTTAAATCATTCCTCTCTCCAAAATGTACTTGGTTTCTTCCATCTTATGTGTCAATTTGATTTCCTTTATAAATTTATTAATAACTGAAAAAATATTTAAAAAATATTTTTGCGTACCCTCTCAAATCTTAAAGCATGATTCTTTGAAGTAGAGATCTTGTCTTCACCCCATTCTTGGAATAGCATCTGGTATTTTAAAAGCATTGAAAAATTATTTGTGTAATTAATAAATAGCATAATTCATTCGTTAGGAACTTATAGAAAGCAGGAACATATCAAACTATATTTTAGGTAGTTGGGATACATTTGTCTTTCCAGATAGTCTATAAACACTCTGAAGATGCCAAGCTTGTCTGTCCATCTTTAGATTTCTAAGCACTGACAGCATGCCAATAAAGTTATAGTTTCAAGGTTTTTCACTATTTGCCACACATGGAAGCTTATCATATCTTATTTAGTACACTGTAGTACTGTAGTAAACTGATAAAACTGTAAGCTGATAAAGTCAGAGGCTTCAGCTGTTCCAGAACCTTTTTAGTGTCTTGATGACTGAAATGACCAACATTCTGTCTCCCATGTTACTTATTTCTTGTCTTCACATACAACTGAGAAGCTCTAAAACAAACTCAATGTGTCTCTTAGCGCAAAATACTTCCCCCAATATGCTAAAGAATGCTAATTTGAGTCAGAGAATACATATTTTCTTGGACTGAGCTTTATTAATCTTGAGGTCTTCTATGTAAATCTGAAGAATGGAGATTCAAAGCACCGATTGGAGAATTCTGGATGTGAAAAGCATGGAAATATTCTATGACCTGTGCTTGTTTTCAGGTTGTATCATTTCATACTCAGGTGGTCTAACTAAATCGAACAAAGGTGGCCCCATTGTGACCTAAAAAGAACATCAGCGTAGAAAGTCTGCTAAGAGACTTTATTCAACTTTATTGAAATTGTCTTTTATGCATAATAACTGTGGGAAATACATTGCAAAGGATATTGAGCTACAGGGAATAAATCTTCCAATGCCAAAGACAAACGGAACGTGTTTCTAGCCTTACTGCGTCAGAGGAATCAACATTTCCCATTGTGTTTGAAACCAAGCTTTCCATTTTTTTTCCTGAAAGAAAAGAGACGATGCTGAGAATGAAATGTAGTGGAAATGGGTTAAGCCCAGGCTGGATGAACGGGGAATGGGTACTTACCCTTTCTAGGTCTGTTTGGGGATAATTACATTGGGTTGTTCTAAATAAGAGTTATCTGTACAATACTTAGCACAGTAAAACCTTAATAAATAATTTCCCTGACCCACACCCCACTGGTGCAAACTTAGTGTGCTGTTCTAAGAGCTGCCTGCATGTGCTTACTCAGCTGCTTTGCAGAATTCACAGCCACTGCAGTAAGTTTACCCATCAGAACCACACACTGGCTTGTGGACCTTGGGACAGGGTTTTCCTTGTGTAGCTGGTTTCTCATAGTTGTTGCAAAAAGCCTGTAATTTAAAGAAGTTCTTGCTTTACTTCATGAATAATGGCATTCACCTCATTAGCTATTTCAAGGAATGAAAAAATATGCTAAATTTACATTTAAAAATTCTTTTAAGAAGCATATGTTTTATTATTACAATTAAGATACATGCTGAAAATAAAAAAATAATAAAAGTTATATGTAGTCCTAGCACTCAGAGGTGTCCTTTGTGAGCATTTGTTTTTCTTTCCATTTCTTCTCTAGGCATTGTATTTCTGTTTTTCTATTAAAAATAAAATCACACTGCATTATGTTCTATTTATTCTTTGTCATTTACCTTTTCTGTACCATTATGCATATCCTGCAAAGTATGATTTTTGTGGTATAATACTCTACTATAAAGATGTAAAATGATTTCTTTTACTACTACCCCATTGTTGTATATTTCTTCTTTTTTACACTGAGTTGAAATCACTATTTAAAAAAAAAACTTATTTTGAGAGAGAGTGGTTGCACATGTGCATGTGAGTACTGGAGGGGCAGAGAAAGAGAATCCCAAGAAGGCTTCGCACTGTCAGCACAGCGGCTGGTGTGGGGCTCAAACTCATGAATTGTGAGATCACGACCTGAGCTGAAATCAAGAGTCAGAAGCTTAACCAACTGAACCACCCAGGTGCCCCTGAAATCACGATTTTATATATAAAATACTTGTACATATTCTGATTACTGTCCTAGAATATGTTCTTTGGAGAATTGCTATCTCAAAGGTTGTAACTTGTAGGGCTCCCAATACTGGTTGCCAAACTGCTTTAATGTAAGTGTGTATGCAAGTATAAATTCCTTATCTCTTTCTTGGAATTTCTGGAGAAATTGGTCTATACTCCTTTCTTACGTCACTCCTCAACCCAGCTAGAAGTGTCTTGACATAATTAGCCATCTCAGATTCATCTTTTTATCCAATTCCTAGGAAAGGACCTGGTAAAAGTTGAATTTTGAAAAATATCTGTTGAATGAGTGGGAAAAGGGAACAGAATTTAGAATGTAGATTGGAGGTACTGGTGCTACAACCAACTTGCCCAATTGCCAGTGATTCTTAGAAAGTCTGCACCATGTCCTTCAAAATCTTAGGCAACATGGCTCCTCTGGGCTTTTCCAAATATGGCACCACTCTGCTCATAATACATGTCTAACATTTGCTTGCTATGTTTCAGCCTCAGTACTAAGTGCTTTATTTTTTTCTTCTTTCTTTTCAAAGTGCTTTAAATGAAACTATTCATTTAACCCTCTTGAGCAGTCCTATGGAGTTAATATTATCATTATCTTCTCTTTACAGGTAAGGAAAAAAGTTAAATAATTTGTTCAAGACCTCATAGTTATCAATTTGTAAAAATCGGTGTCAAATGAGGACAGTTTAACTCCAGACCCTATGTTCTTAGCTATTTCATGTTGATCAAACAGAAAGCCACTAACATAGTCAAATGGGTGCATTACTAACCTTTGAAAACACTTTGCTTTTCCCCAACACTACACTACTCCTCCTCCTGGAACAAATTTTCCCTTTCATATCATTCTTTAATGTACATCTCAAATACCATCTGGTATTCTAAAATCTTCATAGTAACTCAGGCAAAAATGGATTGCTCCTGTTTCCAAATGCCTACAAACATTATTAAAAAAACTTTTTTTTAAATGTTTATTTATTCTTGAGAGAGCATGAGCAGGGGAAGGGCAGTGAGAGAGGGAGACAAAGAATCTGAAGCAGGCTCCAGTCTCTGAGGTGTCAACACAGAGCCCGATGTGGGGCTCGAACTAGCAAGTTGTGAGATCATGACCTGAGCTGAGGCAGGATGCCCAACCAACTGAGCCACCCAGGCACCGCCCACTTTTTTTTTTTTTTTTTTGCCTAAAAACATTATTTGATATCAACCTTCAATAATGCAAACATGCTTTATTTAAAAAAAAAATTTTTTATCCTGGATGCAAACTCCTTGAAGAAAGGCCTATTAAAATATGTGCATATATAATTATGTTCTATCATTGATCTCTTCATTAGCTACTTATCTCTCTACCTACCAAACATTCAAACAGTGCATGTTTATAATAGAACCTTTAAAAACAGAACAGTACAAGGGGCGCCTGGGTGGCACAGTCGGTTAAACGTCCGACTTCAGCCAGGTCACGATCTCGCGGTCGGTGAGTTCGAGCCCCGCGTCGGGCTCTGGGCTGATGGCTCAGAGCCTGGAGCCTGTTTCCGATTCTGTGTCTCCCTCTCTCTCTGCCGCTTGCCCGTTCATGCTCTGTATCTCTCTGTCCCAAAAATAAATAAATGTTGAAAAAAAAAATTAAAAAAAAAAAACACAGAACAGTACAAGAGAGATTTACTTTAAAAACCCATAATACATTATCCAAAAATTTGTACTTTTAACAAATTTGTATGTATCTTCCCTAACATTTTCTTTCTTTCTTTCTTTCTTTCTTTTTTTTTTTTTTTTTTGGAGAGAGAACAAGTAAGCGAGTGGCAGAGAGAGAGAGAGAGACAGAGAGAATCCCATGAGGGGCAGAGAGAGAGAGAGAGAGAGAGAGACAGACAGACAGACAGAAGTGGAGCTCACCTGGAAGTGGGGCTTGTGTTTTTACCCCAAGCGGGACTTATCTCACCTGAAGCAGGGCTGGAGCTCACCCACTGCGGAACTCGAACTCAGGAACTGTGAGATCGTGACCTGAGCTGAAGTCAGATGCTTAAGGACTGAGCCACCCAAGCGCCCTTCTCGAACATTTTCTAAGCTTATATAATTTTTAAATGTGATCACTCAGTTGATAGCATTTTATAAAGTGCTTTTTAAACTTGAAATATACTTTCAGTATCTATCTCTGTCAAGTAACATATTTTATATTACTATCTCGAATAGTTATCACACTCTATATAGCCATTTTGAATAGTTACCATATGTTGTACAAATTATTAAGCAAATCCAATTTGGAAACATTTAGTTTGTTTCCATGTTCATTTGCTAATGCAAACCATATTGTCAGAAATATCTGTATAAATGCATCCTTGATACAATCCCAATTCTTCCCTTGGACTGCATTTCTAGAAGCAAAGTCTCTGTGTTTGAATTTGCCTTTCAAAAGACTTTTGATGCAAGTATCAAAGAAAAAGTCAGGAATTATTTTTTCATATTTCTATTTCCTGTATGCCTTGAACATAATAGATGTTCAGTAAACTTTGTTAAATAGTAGGGTGGATAGGATAAATGTTATTAAGTAATCATAGAATTTAATAGATCGACTGGGATAAAGTCTGCTTACAAATCTTCCTCATAAGAATAGAGGACAAGCTTTCAGTGCCTACCTTTCTATCCTTCTTTCTTTACCACTACTTCAGCCAGGGAAAGTCTGCATTTTATCTGCATTTATCACTTTTATCTGCTGATATTTTGCTTTTACTTAATCAAGGGCCACGTCTTTGAAAAGTAACAAATCTAATGTTCTTATTTTGCAGGTGGGGGCACTGAGGCTCACTTCCTTTTGGAAGACATGTTTTCAACATTTCCATGGCCTGGTAACAGAGGTAGAGCTAGAATTGGCATTTCATTACGTTGTGATTTTTCTGGGTTGCTTCTACTCTTTATCTATCATGGTGATGACTGGAAACAATTTTTCCAAGAAACTACTTTTGAATACTGAGTCCCTCCTCTCAAGAAGTTCCTATTCATACTTATATATCTGCTTGCAAGTTAGTTGGTATTAAAAGTTGCATCATAGAAATAATGCAGTTTATAAAGGTGAAGTCATGATTTCATTGCAATAATCTTCAAAATGTAGTTCTAGGCCTAAAATTTCAGTAGGAAAATATGTGCCTCCACCTGCCACCCAGAATATTATTTTCTCCATGTGGTAGAGAGGGGAACAAAAGAGAATACTAGAAATATCACCCTAAGGATTAGAAATACCAGAGTTAAGTAGACTATCATCAATCCTATAGGATAATTTTGTCATTGCCTTTGATCAAGAGTCTGACTTATTATCTTTATGCTTTCTGCAGTCACCATATGGGATAAAGGATATCCATGTGCTATCGAAATACACTAAGAATGGAGATTTAAGTGAAATATTTAGTCCTGTCACTAAGCAAAATAGCTTCAAAAACCCAAAGTATTTAATATGATGTAGTTTAAGCAATGACTGAATTTGACTATTTTTTCCAAACATTTTCTGTTGCAAAAACAGTATCTGATTCAGAGAACTTACATTTGACGGGACAGACAAAAATTATTTACTTTATAATATTTAAAAATAATGAAATGCTTAGCTTTCTTTTTAAATTCTCCTTTGTATGATTCCATGGAGAAATCAATTTTATTTCTTTACTGTGTACTCAACAAACATTAATTGACTGCCTATGTTGCGCCAGTAATCTGAATTTCCAAGGTAGTCTAATCAAATTTCTAATTAAAATTTTACAAACAAATTTTTCCTCAAGAAAGAATCCCTTTCTTAAGAACAGTTGAAAAGATTGAGGACATAAAGCAATTACATTTGAAGGACCCATAACTGGCTGGCTCAGTTGATAGATAGTGTGACTCTTGACTTTGGGGTTGTGAGTTCAAGCCCCACAATGGGAGAAGAGATTACTTAAAAGTAAAATCTTAAAAAAAAAAAACAACCCAACAATCTACATATCATTTAGATTAGTTCCAATACTAGAAAATGGTATTTCTGGGACAATTGGTGAAGTTTGAACAAGAGAATAGATACGTTACTTAACAGTTACATATCACTGTTAATATTCTGATTTTCATGACTGTATTAAAGTTATATAAGATATTAACAGTATTTCTTTGAACTATTTTTACTGCTTTTTAAATTTCAAGATGAAAAGGTTAAAAAAATTACTTTAAAAAATAAAGTACAAAAAGTCCATTTAGACCTCTCCATCAACATATTTTAAGCTAAGTTTTTAGATAAGATATGTAGATAAAAAATGCACATCTCAAAATTTTTGTAGCAGGCTAATTTTCAGAAAGTAGAAATGATGTGATATTTCACATCTGATAGTTTTCTTATATATTTTCTATCATTTGCTAAATCTTTCATTCATTCTTAAACTAGGCTTCAAAAAGTAGAGAAAACACTCTTTCTGACCTTGAAGAGCTCGCATCCTAATAGTGAAGACTATCTGTGAAGGGTACCACAATAGGATTAATGTTGAATTAAGTACATCAATAAATTTCAACAGAAATACAGATGAGAAAGCAATGACGATAGAAGGGATTGTGCTCATAGGAGATTTCTATATATGTAGGGTACCTGAGAGGGGATGTAAGAGTCCTTCCAACTGAGAGAATGGGCACAATTAATAATGGCGCCCACAGTGGCTGGCGGTTGTCCTTCAGATAAACAGCAGCATCAGCAAAGGCATCTGAGAGGTAGACAGAGCATTGGTCACGGCGAGGGTGGGGGTGGGGTATAGAATGAATGAGGCTAATCAAGGAGACTGCTCACACGTGGGAACGGACTTCAATGCAAGGCTAAAGAAGTTAGATATTACCTTCCTGGCAGGTGAAAAGTATCTATGATTTTAAAATAGAGAATCCTGTGGCAAAAGTTAAATGTTAGACTATTCTCTGGTATTTATCAGTGTGCAGAATATTTGTGGAACGGATTAAATTTTTAAAAGCACTGAAGTTGTTTCTCCTTCTTTCTCTTTAGAAACATTTTGTTAAAAATATTTAATACTCAATTATAAAGTGAAATTATAAATGTAACTTAGTTATTAAAATTTAATCATGAAAATTATAATTGAATAATAGCTAATTTGTGTTTAGCATTTTTTTATGTGCTAAACACTCTTGTGGGTGGTATATAAATTAACTCACATAATATTGAACTAAGCACTATTATTAGTTGAATTTTATTGATAAAGATACTGGGGTGGGGCACCTGGGTGGCTCAGTTGGTTAAGCCTTTGAGTTCAACTCAGGTCATGATCTCACAGTTCATGGGTTGGAGCCTCGTGTTGGGCTCTGTACTCACAGCTCAGAACCTGGGCTTCAGTTTCTGTGACTCCCTCTCTCTTTGTCCCTCATCACTCATGCTCTCTCTCTGTCTCTCAAAAATAAATACATGTTAAAAAATTAAAAAAAAAAAAGAAACTGGGGCACAGAATACTGAAGTAAGTTACCTAAAATCAAACATTCATTGAATAATAGGGCTGTAATATGAGCCTAAATATTCTCTTTCTCAAAGCTTGTATTTCAAAAAATAAGCCAAACTCCTTTACTATATATTTTTTATATTTCAAAGTATGTATCTATTTTTTTCAATATATGACATTTATTGTCAAAATGGTTTCCATACAACACCCAGTGCTCATCCCAAAAGGTGCCCTCCTCAATACCCATCACCCACCCTCCCCTCCCTCCCACCCCCCATCAACCCTCAGTTTGTTCTCAGTTTTTAAGAGTCTCTTATGCTTTGGCTCTCTCCCACTCTAACCTCTTTTTTTTTTTTCCTTCCCCTCCCCCATGGGTTTCTGTTAAGTTTCTCAGGATCCACATAAGAGTGAAAGCATATGGTATCTGTCTTTCTCTGTATGGCTTATTTCATTTAGCATCACACTCTCCAGTTCCATCCACGTTGCTACAAAGGGCCATATTTCGTTCTTTCTCATTGCCCTGTGGAGATTTAGGCTCTTTCCATAATTTGGCTATTGTTGAGAGTGCTGCTATAAACATTGGGGTACAAGTGCCCCTATGCATCAGTCCTCCTGTATCCCTTGGGTAAATTCCTAGCAGTGCTATTGCTGGGTCATAGGGTAGGTCTATTTTTAATTTTCTGAGGAACCTCCACACTGCTTTCCAGAGTGGCTGCACCAATTTGCATTCCCACCAACAGTGCAAGAGGGTTCCCGTTTCTCCACATCCTCTCCAGCATCTATAGTCTCCTGATTTGTTCATTTTGGCCACTCTGACTGGCATGAGGTGATATCTGAGTGTGGTTTTGATTTGTATTTCCCTGATAAGGAGCGACGCTGAGCATCTTTTCATGTGCCTGTTGGCCATCCGGATGTCTTCTTTAGAGAAGTGTCTATTCATGTTTTCTGCCCATTTCTTCACTGGGTTATTTGTTTTTCGGGTGTGGAGTTTGGTGAGCTCTTTATAGATTTTGGATACTAGCCCTTTGTCCGATATGTCATTTGCAAATATCTTTTCCCATTCCGTTGGTTGCCTTTTAGTTTTGTTGGTTGTTTCCTTTGCTGTGCAGAAGCTCTTTATCTTCATAAGGTCCCAGTAATTCATTTTTGCTTTTAATTCCCTTGCCTTTGGGGATGTGTCGAGTAAGAGATTGCTACGGCTGAGGTCAGAGAGGTCTTTTCCTGCTTTCTCCTCTAGGGTTTTGATGGTTTCCTGTCTCACATTCAGGTCCTTTATCCATTTTGAGTTTATTTTTGTGAATGGTGTGAGAAAGTGGTCTAGTTTCAACCTTCTGCATGTTGCTGTCCAGTTCTCCCAGCACCATTTGTTAAAGAGACTGTCTTTTTTCCATTGGATGTTCTTTCCTGCTTTGTCAAAGATGAGTTGGCCATACGTTTGTGGGTCTAGTTCTGGGGTTTCTATTCTATTCCATTGGTCTATGTGTCTGTTTTGGTGCCAATACCATGCTGTCTTGATGATGACAGCTTTGTAGTAGAGGCTAAAGTCTGGGATTGTGATGCCTCCTGCTTTGGTCTTCTTCTTCAAAATTACTTTGGCTATTCGGGACCTTTTGTGGTTCCATATGAATTTTAGGATTGCTTGTTCTAGTTTCAAGAAGAATGCTGGTGCAATTTTGATTGGGATTGCATTGAATGTGTAGATAGCTTTGGGTAGTATTGACATTTTGACAATATTTATTCTTCCAATCCATGAGCAGGGAATGTCTTTCCATTTCTTTATATCTTCTTCAAGTACCTTCATAAGCTTTCTATAGTTTTTAGCATACAGATCTTGTACATCTTTGGTTAGGTTTATTCCTAGGTATTTTATGCTTCTTGGTGCAATTGTGAATGGGATCAGTTTCTTTATTTGTCTTTCTGTTGCTTCATTATTAGTGTATAAGAATGCAACTGATTTCTGTACATTGATTTTCTATCCTGCAACTTTGCTGAATTCATGTATCAGTTCTAGCAGACTTTTGGTGGAGTCTATTGGATTTTCCATGTATAGTATCATGTCATCTGCAAAAAGTGAAAGCTTGACTTCATCTTTGCCAATTTTGATGCCTTTGATTTCCTTTTGTTGTCTGATTGCTGATGCTAGAACTTCCAACGCTATGTTAAACAACAGCGGTGAGAGTGGGCATCCCTGTCGTGTTCCTGATCTCAGGGAAAAAGCTCTCAGTTTTTCCCCACTGAGGATGATGTTAGCTGTGGGCTTTTCATAAATGGCTTTTATGATGTTTAAGTATGTTCCTTCTATCCCGACTTTCTCAAGGGTTTTTATTAAGAAAGTGTGCTGAATTTTGTCAAAGGCCTTTTCTGCATCGATTGACAGGATCATATGGTTCTTCTCTTTTCTTTTATTAATGTGATGTATCACATTGATTGATTTGCGAATGTTGAACCAGCCCTGCATCCCAGGAATGAATCCCACTTGATCATGGTGAATAATTCTTTTTATATGCTGTTGAATTCGATTTGCTAGTATCTTATTGAGAATTTTTGCATCCATATTCATCAGGGATATTGGCCTGTAGTTCTCTTTTTTTACTGGGTCTCTGTCTGGTTTAGGAATCAAAGTAATACTGGCTTCATAGAATGAGTCTGGAAGTTTTCCTTCCCTTTCTATTTCTTGGAATAGCTTGAGAAGGATAGGTATTATCTCTGCTTTAAACGTCTGGTAGAACTCCCCTGGGAAGCCATCTGGTCCTGGACTCTTATTTGTTGGGAGATTTTTGATAACCGATTCAATTTCTTTGCTGGTTATGGGTCTGTTCAAGCTTTCTATTTCCTCCTGATTGAGTTTTGGAAGAGTGTGGGTGTTTAGGAATTTGTCCATTTCTTCCAGGTTGTCCAATTTGTTGGCATATAATTTTTCATAGTATTCCCTGATAATTGTTTGTATCTCTGAGGGATTGGTTGTAATAATTCCATTTTCATTCATGATTTTATCTATTTGGGTCATCTCCCTTTTCTTTTTGAGAAGCCTGGCTAGAGGTTTGTCAATTTTGTTTATTTTTTCAAAAAACCAACTCTTGGTTTCGTTGATCTGCTCTACAGTTTTTTTAGATTCTATATTGTTTATTTCTGCTCTGATCTTTATTATTTCTCTTCTTCTGCTGGATTTGGGGTGTCTTTGCTGTTTTGCTTCTATTTCCTTTAGGTGTGCTGTTAGATTTTGTATTTGGGATTTTTCTTGTTTCTTGAGATAGGCCTGGATTGCAATGTATTTTCCTCTCAGGACTGCCTTCGCTGTATCCCAAAGCATTTGGATTGTTGTATTTTCATTTTCGTTTGTTTCCATATATTTTTTAATTTCTTCTCTAATTGCCTGGTTGACCCACTCATTCGTTAGTAGGGTGTTCTTTAACCTCCATGCTTTTGGAGGTTTTCCAGACTTTTTTCTGTGGTTGATTTCAAGCTTCATAGCATTGTGGTCTGAAAGTATGCATGGTATAATTTCAATTCTTGTATACTTATGAAGGGCTGTTTTGTGACCCAGTATATAATATCTTGGAGAATGTTCCATGTGCACTCGAGAAGAAAGTATATTCTGTTGCTTTGGGATGCAGAGTTCTAAATATATCTGTCAAGTCCATCTGATCCAATGTATCATTCAGGGCCCTTGTTTCTTTATTGACCATGTGTCTAGATGATCTATCCATTTCTGTAAGTAGAGTGTTAAAGTCCCCTGCAATTACCACATTCTTATCAATAAGGTTGCTTATGTTTATGAGTAATTGTTTTATATATTTGGGGGCTCCCGTATTCGGTGCATAGACATTTATAATTGTTAGCTCTTCCTGATGGATAGACCCTGTAATTATTATATAATGCCCTTCTTCATCTCTTGTTACAGCCTTTAATTTAAAGTCTAGTTTGTCTGATATAAGTATGGCTACTCCAGCTTTCTTTTGGCTTCCAGTAGCATGATAAATAGTTCTCCATCCCCTCACTCTCAATCTAAAGGTGTCCTCAGGTCTAAAATGAGTCTCTTGTAGACAGCAAATAGATGGGTCTTGTTTTTTTATCCATTCTGATACCCTATGTCTTTTGGTTGGTGCATTTAGTCCATTTACATTCAGTGTTATTATAGAAAGATATGGGTTTAGAGTCATTGTGATGTCTGTATGTTTTATGCTTGTAGCGATGTCTCTGGTACTTTGTCTCACAGGATCCCCCTTAGGATCTCTTGTAGGGCTGGTTTAGTGGTGACAAATTCCTTCAGTTTTTGTTTGTTTGGGAAGACCTTTATCTCTCCTTCTATTCTAAATGACAGACTTGCTGGATAAAGGATTCTCGGCTGCATATTTTTTCTGTTTATCACATTGAAGATCTCCTGCCATGCCTTTCTGGCCTGCCAAGTTTCAAAAGAGAGATCAGTCACGAGTCTTATAGGTCTCCCTTTATATGTTAGGGCATGTTTATCCCTTTCTGCTTTCAGAATTTTCTCTTTATCCTTGTATTTTGCCAGTTTCACTATGATATGTTGTGCAGAAGATCGATTCAAGTTACGTCTGAAGGGAGTTCTCTGTGCCTCTTGGATTTCAATGCCTTTTTCCTTCCCCAGTTCAGGGAAGTTCTCAGCTATGATTTCTTCAAGTACCCCTTCAGCACCTTTCCCTCTCTCTTCCTCCTCTGGGATACCAATTATGTGTATATTATTTCTTTTTAGTGTATCACTTAGTTCTCTAATTTTCCCCTCATACTCCTGGATTTTTTTATCTCTCTTTTTCTCAGCTTCCTCTTTTTCCATAACTTTATCTTCTAGTTCACCTATTCTCTCCTCTGCCTCTTCAAGCCGAGCTGTGGTGGTTTCCATTTTGTTATGCATTTCGTTTAAAGCGTTTTTCAGCTCCTCGTGACTGTTCCTTAGTCCCTTGATCTCTGTAGCAAGAGATTCTCTGCTGTCCTCTATACTGTTTTCAAGCCCAGCGATTAATTTTATGACTATTATTCTAAATTCACTTTCTGTTATATCATTTAAATCCTTTTTGATCAGTTCATTAGCTGTTGTTATTTCCTGGAGATTCTTTTGAGGGGAATTCTTCTGTTTGGTCATTTTGGATAGTCCCTGGCGTGGTGAGGACCTGCAGGGCACTTCCCCTGTGCTGTGGTGTATAACTGGAGTTGGTGGGCAGGGCCACAGTCAGACCTGATGTCTGCCCCCAGCCCACCACTGGGGCCACAGTCAGACTGGTGTGTGCCTTCTCTTCCCCTCTCCTAGGGACGGGATTCACTGTGGGGTGGCGTGGCCCGTCTGGGCTACTTGCACACTGCCAGGCTTGTGGTGCTGGGGATCTGGCGTATTAGCTGGGGTGGGTAGGCAAGGTGCACAGGGGCAGGAGGGGCAGGCTTAGCTCGCTTCTCCTTAGCTGATCCACTTCAGGAGGGGCCCTGTGGCAGCCGGAGGGAGTCAGACCTGCTGCCGGAGGGGTGGCTTCGCAGAAGCACAGTGTTGGGTGTTTTGGGAGTTTGCACGGAGCGAGCAAGTTCCCTGGCAGGAAGTGGTTCCCTTTGGGATTTTGGCTGGGGGATGGGCGAGGGAGATGGTGCTGGTGAGCACCTTTGTTCCCCACCAAACTGAGCTCTGTCTTCCCGGGGCTCAGCAACTCTCCCTCCCTTTGTCCTCCAGCCTTCCTGCTTTCCGAGCAGAGCTGTTAACTTATGACCTCCCAGAAGCTAAGTCCCGCTTGCTGTCGGAACACATCCCGTCCGCCCGGCCCCTCCGCTTTTGCCAGCCAGACTCGGGAGCTCTGCTTGGCCGGCGGGCCGCTCCTCCACCCCGGCTCCCTCCCGCCTGTCTGTGGATCTATGGGTTTATAGTTTTCATCAAATTTGGAAATTTTATTAACTATTATTTTTTCAAATATTTTTTTCACTCCTTCCTCATTCTTCCCCCCTCTCACTGTGGGAAGTTGTCCCACAACTTATTGATATTCATATATAATATATACAATATATTGATATTTTACTTATATAAATATGTAAATATATTTCCTGTGTTTTATTTTTGCTCATTTCTAATGCTGTGTCTTCAAGTTTATCAGTCTATTCTTCTGCACTAGCTAATCTACTGTTAATGTCATATAGTGTATTTTCCTTCTCAAACTTTTTGTGTTTTCATCTTTATAAATATACTTTAATTCTTTCTTTCTTTCTTTCTTTCTTTCCTCCATCTATTTTACTGAACATGCTCTAGCTTTCTTCTTGAGATACTGGCTTAATAGCCTCATTTATCAATGATATCCCTTGTGTCATGCCTGGATCTGTTTTTATGATTGATATTTTTCCATATTCAGGGTCATGTTTTCCTGTTTTCTGTTTTCTGTTTCCTGTTTTCATTCTCACCTGCTCCTTCTTTAGATGTTATTTATCCTAGAGAACCATTAACTCCTTGTCCCTTATGGAGGAGGACATACACCATTTACCAGGTATGTGTGAGGTGGGGTGGGGGTGCAGGTCCTAGCAAAAACAGAAGCGGGAAAAGGAGGAAGAAGCAGATTTTTATGGAGTCCTTCAGTTTCCCTGTCTCAAGAGTTTATTAAAATTCAAAATTTCTTCATTGCAGAAGAGAACTGTCAAGAGAATGAGAAGGTAAGCCACTGACTGGAAGAAAATATTTGCCAAAGATGTATATAACAAAGGACTATTACCCAAAATATCCAAAAATTTCTTAAAACTCAACAATAAAAAAAATGAACAATTCAAGTTAAAGATGGGCAAAAGACCTGAACTTCCTTACCAGGGGAGATATACAGACAGTAAAAAATATATGAAAAGTTGCTCAAAATCATATGTCTTTAGGGAATTGCAAATTAAAACAATGGGATATCACTACACACTATCAGAATGGTTAAAATCCAAAGTACTGACAACATCGAATGGTAACAGGATGTAAAGCAGTCACAAAAAGACAAGGAGGAAATTTAAATGTATATGGTTAAGTAAAAGAAGTCAATCGGTTAAGGCTACTGTAATATTATGATTTATTCTTATATGTATTTGGTCTTCTGTGGTTCCTGCCTCACAGCTCCCTAAATCCTTGGAATTTTCTAAGTGTTGAGGGTGCTAAATGTATCTTTGGTTATGTTAATGGTGACTCTTGTAAAGGGCTTAGGGATGGGGGTTCGTTGCCAGAGGAGACAACCTTGTAACTAGAGGTTTGGAACTTTCAGTTGCACCCCTTCCCATGCCACCCCCCAACCCCCGCCCCCCACCCCGTGACCTCTGAGGAGGGGAGAGGGGCTAGAGGTTGAATCAATCCCCAGTGGTCAATGACTTTATCAGTTATGCTTTGCAATGAAGTCTCCATAGAAACACCAAAGGAGGCAGTTGGGAGAGCTTCTGGGTTGGTCAGAAGTTCAGGTAACATTCTGGATTTGCAATTGGAACCTCTCATCTGTAGCCCATCAGTCAGAAGCACAGGTGACAATCTGAGCTTGTGACTGGCTTCTGAAATGGGTGAGGGGTTCCTTAACCTGTGGGATCTAATGCCATCTCTGGGTAGATAGTGTCAGAATTAATTTGAATTACGGGACACCCAGCTAGTGTCCGAGAATTGCTTGGTGTTGGGGAAATCCTCCCTCCCACGTTGAAATTGGGATCCAGAAACCATAAAGAGTTATATAAAGTGTGATTCCAACTAAATGACATTCTAAAAAAGGCAAAACTATAGAGACAGTGACGCTGAGTCATTGAGCGAAACTGTCAAGAAAGAATTCTTGAGACATTTTATGGTGCACAAAAGTGCTTTGATTATATAAATAGTTCAAAGACAGGACCCATAGGCAGAAAGAGCTGCACTGGATTGTGAGGAGTGACTAGTTTATATACTTTTAAGTTTGGCAGAGGAAGGGTAGAGATAACCTAAGTCTCTAAAGGGATTTCTGCATGTTATAGGAGAGTTATATGATCCTGGAAATTTGGCCATTTTCAAAATAAAGTTAGTTGGTTTTAGTCTCTAACACATTAACCATAAGGCAGCCATAAGTTCCTTGAGGAATGTCACACTCTGCATGTCTCAGGTATTTATCAGTGGGCTGCAAGTTGTAAGAAATTTTAATTTTGGCTACATTTCTCTTGCCTTTGTTCTCCTCATCAACAGTAAAAAAAAAATCAGTGATTGTCAGAGGTTCAAGGGGAGAGAAGGATGAATAGGTAGAGCACAGGGGATTTTGAGGGCTTTGAAACTATTCTATATGGCACAATGATAGTGATCCATGTTGATACTTTTGTCAAAACCCAGAGAATGTACAACAAAAAGAGCAACCCTATTTCCAACTATGGCCTTTGGTTAATAATGATGTGTCAATGTTGAATCGTTGTAAGTAATGCCCACTGGCGGGGCATGTTGATGGTGGAGAAGGAGGGGAGGGTATTTTTAAGAATCCTATGTATTTCCTGCTCAATTTTGCTATGATCTTAAAAGTGATCTAAAAAAAATACCTATTAAGTTTGAAAAAGAAGAAGGTAAATATACCAGAAACTAAAGACAAAACTGACAAATAGCAAGAAGCTCCAGTTCATTCTCAGTAAGCCTACTGAGTGCATTTCAGGGCTGTGTCCCCAGGACTGGATGGTATTTTCCTTTGACACTATTATCATTATTAAAAACATATTTCCTTATAGGTACATGATGCCTCACTTAACAGTTTGCATGGAGACTTTATACACATTATATTTATTCATTTTTCCTGAATCTGTCAAGTCTTACCGTCATCATACATGGGACAGTATTGAGGCTTAGAAAGTTAGGATTTAACCCACAATTGCTAGTAGAACACAAACCGAAGACATCTGTGTAACTCCAAATCCAGTTTCTTCCAAGGATTCAGTACCCCTGGAGAAAATAAACCATTGATAGGTGTACCAAGAGCAAAGATTTCTAGTACAGAGACAGCTGGTGAGGAGCACAAATGTTGCCAGGGTTCCCATTTAGGAGATGACATTTTCACTGGCAAAGCAAAGAAGGAAATGTATGAAAAAGAGTGATTATTTCCTTTGTTATCTTTTTGTGTTAACCTGCTAGCCTTCAACAGAAGTTTCCTCTCGGTGTGTTTCTACAGCAATGTCTTTCTAGGTAGCATGGTACAACAGTCCTTCAAACGACCCATGTGAAGAGCATATTAGCAAGAAGAAGCACATGTCTTCCCAGGTTCTAGGATTTGAGAAACAAAAAGTTTAGTGTCCGTAGGAAAGTGGTAATGAAGTCATAGGCGTTGATGTGTTTTTGAGATTGTGCCGGTTTCACTTGCATAAAAGAGTATGAAGGTTTTCAGTAAGTCCCAGAAATTAACCTATAATTAGTTATGACACCTGTAGGAGGGGTTCAGTGTCTCTTGAAATTCTCAGTAAGAAAGTATTTAATGATGTCTGCTCTAAGTCTATAAAACTGTTTTCAAAGTACTGCACATTTAACAAAATTGTTACCTCAAAACAGGTTAGATTTTATTAGGTGAACAAACAGTTTTCTGTGTAATGAGAACTTGAGGACTGTAATTATGAAGTCAAACTCTTCGTGTGAAAAATAAAACAATTCAGGTAACTGCCATTGTTGTTCTAATGTGAGAATTGGGTGTTTTTCTCCCCTGCTACTGCTCCCTTTTCTCAGCTGATGATCTTACATAATTTTCAGTTCTATGTTACTAACTTGAGTCACCATACCGTGCAATAGATCTCCAGAACTTACTCACTTATTCATCTTATCATTAAAAATTTGTACCCTTCGACCAACATCCTCCCATTCTGCATCCCCCTCCCCATTCCTGGCAAACAACATTCTTTTTTCTGGCTCTATGACTTTGACTTTTTTAGATTCTACATATATGTGACATTATGCAGCACTTGTTTTTCTGTGTCTCCCTATTACATTTAGTATACTGTTCTCTGGGTTCATTCTTGTTATTACAAATGGCAAAATATTCTCCCTTTTTTGGGACTAACATTCATTTGTGTATACTGTTGAAGTAATTAAACTAGGAAGATGTTGGGTTGAAGTGGCTCTAATGTCTTGGTAGCCTATGTAGTAAGCAAACCCAAGCTAAGCCAAAGTCCATGCACTTGAATCTGAGGAAATGGAATGTAAGAGAAACTAATCACAAACAGCCCACTATGCTTTTCCAAATAAAGCAATTGCTTCAGGTAGAGCCAAACAAATAATTGCTTTGTTTTGCTTCCACATCTTCTGTGTAAAAGCCTTTCCTCTAGCTTCTGTCCGTGCTCCTAACTACTTTAAGTTTCATGCTGCCTGTTTTGAATCGATGTTTGCCCAAATAATGTGTAAATTTTAGGGTGCATCAGTTTATCCTTTAACAATATACACAAAATTTTCTTTAACCATTCATCTGTCAACAGCCACTTAGGTTGTTTCTATATCTTGGCTATAGTGAATAATGCTGCAATAAACATGGGAGAACAGATAGCTCTTTGAGATCAGGAGCGTAATTCCTTTAGATACATACCTAGAAGTGGGATTGCTGAACCACATAGTAGTTTTATTTTTAATTTTTTGAGAAATTTTCATACTATTTTCCATAATGGCTGCACTGATTTACAATCTCACCATTAAGGTTCTTTTTCTCCACATCCTCAACTAACTTTAATTTTTTTTTTTTAATTTTAAGTAGACTCCATGCCCAACATGGGCCTTGAACTCACAACCCAGAGATCAAGAGTCACAAACTCTACCGACTGAGCCAGCCAGGCTCCCCATGTTTTTAATCCACATCCTCTCCCAAACTTGTTACCTTTTGAATTTTTGATAATAGCCATCCTAATAGGTGTGAGGTAATATCTCACTGTAGTTTCAATTTGCATTTTCCTAATGATTAGTAATATTCAGCATCTTTTCTTGAGTCTGTTAGCCATGTATAGGTCTTCTTTGGAAAAATGTCTATTCAGTTCCTCTACTCATTCTTTAATCAGATTAAAGTTTTGAAAATTTTTAGTTCTATGAGTTCCTTATGTATTTTGGATACCAAGCCCTTATCAGTTACATGGTTTCCAAATATTTTCTCCCATTTAGGTGATCATTTCCTTTGTTGTGCAGAAGCTTCTTAGTGTGAGGTAGTCCTGCTTGTTTAGTTTTGCATCTGTTGCTTGTGCTTTTGATGCCATATCTAGAAAGTCACTGTCAAGGCCAATGGCATGAGATTTTTCCTTTTGCCATTTACTGAAAAGACTATCTCTCCTACTTTGTATTCTTGGCATTTTTGTTGAAGATTAGTTGACCATGTATGTCTGAATTTATTTCTGGGCTCTCTATTCTGTTCCATTGGTACCTGTGTCCATTTTTAAGCCAGTATCATGCTGCTTTGATTACTGCAGCTTTATAATATGACTTGAGATCAGTGTGATGCCTCCAGCTTTGCTCTTCCTTCTCACGAATGGTTTAGCTATTCAGGGCCTTAGGTGGTTCCATATAAGGTTTAGGGTTGTTTTTTTCTATTTCTGTGAAGAATACCATTGGAATTTTGGTAGAAATTGCATCGAATCTGTAGAACAGTTTAGGTAGTATGGATATTTTAACAATATTAATTCTTCTAGTATATGAATACAAGATATTTTTCCATTTATTCATGTCTTATTCAATTTCTTTCATCAAAACTTTAACAAGAGACAAAAGAAGGTCATTATATAATGATAAAAAGATCAGTTAATTGAGAGGATATAACAATTGTGAACATACATGCACCTGACATTGGAGCATCTAAATATATAAAGCAAATATTAACAGAAAGGAGAAATAAATAACAATGCAATAATACTAAGGGACTTCAATATCCCACTTCAACAGTGGGTAAATCATCTGTACATAACATTAATAAGGAAATATTGAATTTGAACTACATTTTAGAACAGATGGATGAAGTGAAACAGAACAGTGCATCCAAAAGCACCAGAATACACCTTCTTCTCAAGTGCATACAGAACTTTCTCTAAGACAGATCATTTGTTAGGTCTCAAAACAAGCCTTAACAAATTTAAGAAAATTGATGTCATATAAATATCTTTTCTGATTACAAAGCCATCGAACTGGAAATCAATAACAGGAAGAAAACTGGAAAACTCACGAATATGTGGAAATTAAATAATACATTTCCACAAAAAAACTTACTATGGATCAAAGGAGAAATCAATAAGGAAATTAACAAAACAAAACATAAAAAAACACTTGAGACCAATGAAAATGGAGACACAGTATGCCAAAATGTATGGAACTGTGCTTTATGATGTGCATTCTTTTAGTGTATATGCCTTATCACATCTAAATAGTAACAATATCTTACTCTAAACAGTAAGATAAAGGGGGCCATGCAAGGATACCCTTCTCTTATCAGGTTAGGACTAAATCTTCTCACATGAAAGGAGGAGAAATATGTTCTGTTTATTTTCCCTTAGGTCAAACTACAGAATTGAAATGCACCAAAATTCTGTAAAGTCACAGATACCAACTCTGGGGAAGAAAAGAAGAAAGTTGAAGAAAGGCCAAGAACATTTCACAAAATGCCTAGTTTGGAGTTAGTAATCCCTTTGAAACAGGCCTTGTCAGGCTATGGCTGTAGCCCCAACACAAAACTGACATCATTGTTTGTACACTGGGAATTACAGTAAATACTGTCACCCTCTTTACATATTCTTTTAAGCTTTTTCTTAATTTATTTATTAATTTTTTTAATTTTAGAGAGATAGAGTGTGAGAGTGAGAGTGTGAGTAGGTGAGTGGCAAAGGGAGAGAGAATCTTAGGCAGGCTACATGCTCAGCATGGAGCCCCATGTGGGGCTTAATCCCACAACCTTGGAATCATGACCTGAGCCAAAGTCAAGAGTCAGATGCTCAACTGACTGAGTCATCCAGGCTCCCTGAATACTTCTAATTCTGATGTCTTTAAATATACAGGACTAATCCTTCCGATTCAACACTTATATCCAAGTGACTCAAATTACTAGGATTGTGTGAAAAGTAGTTTAGGAGTATGGGATTGACATGACCATCTCAAGGCTCTGCAACTCCCTGGTTATGAGATCATGGACAAATCCTTTATATCTCTCTATCTTAGCCTCCTCTTCCATAAAATGTGGCTGCATCTTCACAACTATAGCTAAATTTAAATGTGATAATGTTTGGGTCCTTACCACTGTGAACATGAATAATCAGTAATAGATTGGTTAACCTGATTTGTTAGTGGTGAATTATTTCAGTCTTTTATCTTAGTTACTATTTTCTCTAGCCTTTTTCCCCCTGTTTTTCCCCTTTCGATTTTAGAGTGTGTGTCTGTGGTGCATATGTTTATGTAAACTACTTCAGGAAAACTTTCCATAAGCACAGACAAGCCTCCAGACAAGGTGTCCCCACTCAAGTCTAATCATTGACATACCACATTGTTTCTGCAATGAATTTAGATTAAAAAAAAAAACAGTAAGAGGCAAATATATGAGAAAGACGTGACTTGGCAACATCTGGCGTGGAAAGAAAAATGCCTGAGGATAGCTAGTGGTTATTGGTATGATCCAGTTTTGACAAAGTTCCCATGGTCATTTGAAGGTATAATGATAGATGTGAGTGTTCAGATCAAATAAATTATTTTTTTATGCTTTGAAGAGAAGAGTACAAACCATACCTGGAACAGTATGTTTTGTCCTGGCTATCACAGTGATGAGGAAAGTAGACAGAATTATGAATATTTGCATCTGTTAGAAGAACCTCGTATTAAAAAAATATTCAAAAACATTTTTAACAAAAAATTTTAAACATACAGCAATATTAAAATAAATTTTTAGTGAACCCCTTTAAACCCACCGGCTAGATTTTACCATTACTATTTTCCTTTGCTAGTTTTGTTGGATATCTGTCCATTAATCCATCTTTGACACAATTCAAAATGAATTGCAAGGATCGGTACCCTTCCCTCTTAACAACTTCACTATGCATATCAGTTAGGACTACACGACTTGTAAAAAAAAATAGTACACTACATGCATACATTCTTTTCTTTTGATGTAAGCTTTGCAAACTATGATATGGATAAATTTTAAGTGCGGATTCACTGTCAAACCTCAGTTTGAAAAGCGTATACATCTCTGAACCCAAACTCCTGTATTTTGACCATTAATTATTTTATATGTGACTTGCTTCTTCTTTCTAAGAAATACCAGATTTCTGGCTTTCTGTGGTTTATTTTTTATTTGCTTCCCTTTCATCCCCAAAGAATAGCTCATAACTATACAAGAGATAGTAATTTAATTATTTACTCAGTTATGGCACCTGAAATAAACCTTGAAGTAAATGGTAGTCTTAAGATGTAAGTAAAGGATGTGTTTGAGGAAGAAAGGGTAGACAGAGTGGCACAAGGTGGTCCAAGAGGCATTCCAGGTCAGACAGAATAGTGTGGTGGAAATACACATTTTGTGTGGACAGCTGACAGGAATCTGGCCTGAGGGGAGGGGACTGCTCCAACAGGGAGAGAGGAGGAGTGGATCACATTGGGAGGGATACGTTTAAAGATGTACAATGACTCAGTTTCCCAACTACACATAGTGTCTTCATGCCTCCATTAGAAATAATACATTACTTCAAGGAGTAAGAACTAAAAAGGAGAAAAGAACTGAATTTCCCCAAGAAGCAGGGCACTTAGAATACAGATAAAAAAAGGACAGAGAAAAAAACTCACGTGATGAGAATTTTCAAAAATGTTAAAGGAACAGAAGGTAGAAAAAAACTGTAAATACTGAGAAAAAGAACAAAAATATCCTGGGCAGTGAAGAAGTATAATGCTGAAATTGAAAACAGAACATAATAGCAAAATCTACTGATTTTTGACCTCTTGTTACACATCAGAGATCATTTAACTGCTTACATGCTTCATTTTCTTAATCTTCATGATAAATTTAGGACATAGATACTAGTGTCTCCATTTTACAGGTGAATACATCATAAATCGAAGAAATCAAATGACTTGTTCAAAAGCAAATAGCTTATGTGAGAGTCATGATTCACATTCTGGTCTGTGTGACTCAATGGTCCACCCTCTTATTACCCTAATTATATATTATATGATCATTTTTCTCCAGCAAAAGGAATAGTCTGTAAGCACGGAAGAGCACAAATCCCACACTTGAAGAAGTAGAAGGTGTCTATCTTCCCTAGCATAACTTAATCCACTCCCAGGCTCTTTATCTAAATATTAGATGCATCCCCCAGTTTGGTTAGGTCCTATTAAATTGTATAAATAAAGGGTAACATCTATCTGCATAAGTCCACCACTCCATAAAGATGAGAAAGCTGGGGTCTAGAGAAGCTGAACGTTTTATTTTTATATAAAATATTTTTCCTGAAATTAGGAAGAAATGATATTATGTATTCTACAGCTTAAATAATAGATACTGTAAAATAACTGTAAGCCTAATGTAGTATCACATTATTAAAAATACTTTACCATCCACATGGCAACTGTAAGAATAAGAGAGGGGAAGAGATTTTCCCAAGATCCCACAGTGACTGCGTGGTTGATTTAGATCCAAAAAACCCAGGCCTTTTTATCCAAGTTTATGCCAGTCAATAAGCCATGTAATTATATCTGTATGTCTTCTTGATCTCAGAATAAAAACACAAGAAATGCTTCTACAGAATTTACTTTATTGACAAGCAAATCCAGGGAAATAGATATGTATTGAGCTACCCAAGAGCCAGGCAGAGTAGGTGTGTCTTATAAATTTAAAGGATCCATTAGAGAAAAACAGAAGTGAGAAAAGCAGCAGCTGGAAGTCAGCACAGACACTGCACAAAACTTCAGCATTTTCCTTGATGCTTTAGGTTGATCTTCCCACCACTTTTCCTACAAAAGAGAAAGATGAATGCATGGTCAGTGCAGTATCATCAGTATTCCTCACAAAGGTTGGAAAAAGGTTTGCTTTCCATAGTTCATGTAGTCATGTGATTCTACATTTCTCCACATTTACGACAAGGCAGAGGTCAATTAAATGTACTCAGAGATGACATCTGGACAAATTACAGACAGCATGAAATGTAAACAAATTTCAGAGTTTTGCCCAGGCTTAGACCTTTTGGTTTCAAGTGTTCATTGTCTCAGAGTAAGTATGTACACAACCGGAAAAGGCAAAAGTGACAGGAGAGATAATGGCAAAGATTCTAGTGTCATAGTTCTGATAGTTCTGGTAAGGAGTTGAACCAAGTGTTCAGGAATTTGGCATTTTATTTATTTATTTATTTATTTATTTTTCAACGTTTTTAATTTATTTTTGGGACAGAGAGAGACAGAGCATGAACGGGGGAGGGGCAGAGAGAGAGGGAGACACAGAATCGGAAACAGGCTCCAGGCTCTGAGCCATCAGCCCAGAGCCTGACGCGGGGCTCGAACTCCCGGACCGCGAGATCGTGACCTGGCTGAAGTCGGACGCTTAACCGACTGCGCCACCCAGGGGCCCCGGAATTTGGCTTTTATAGCAGATCATATATTCAGTTCTCAGTAGTAGGCATCCATTAAATCAAATCTCGTCTTACCCTACTGCTTTTCTTCTGGGAAAAGTTTGGTGTTAGTCAGATATGTTACATAAGCAAGAGGCACATATTTGTTATGTGTTGATTCACTATTTATTAATTTCACTCTGTATGCTTGGTTTTCTTATTATTAATAGGGAGTTATATAATACCCGTGCTTAGGAATTTTACAGCAAAGTTGAGGGTAATTAAGACATTCACAGAAGAAACTCTAATACAAGGAAATGAAGACAGTGGTGAGGAAGTGAGACAACTTTTATCTGGCTTAAACAAAGGTTATAATTCCCTTGGTTATAGAGTAATCAATCAGACTAAAAGATTGACTGATTGATTGGTTGGATAAATTTTTATTAATTATAAACTGATCTAGTGGGAAGGTCACAGTTTATTAGCTAAAATCTACAGCATCTGTTCTGTTCCTTATAAATGTGGAAATTCAATAAATATTGGTCCTTGGTAGAATCTTCCTAGTATACTAACTGTAAAGTTTGAATAGTCTGAATTATAAAGGATAATCTTTTACTCTATTCTTTTCCTAAAAGGCTCTTTCCATTAAAATAAAAGAGAAGAATGGATGGAAATTGGTACCTTAGTAACATATAATTTGGTATAAAATGAAATGTCTGAAAATAATTTGGATAAAAGAATATTTTTATTGATGAAAAATTTTCTCCAAGCTTCTCATGTTTCTGATTTCGATGAATACTTACACCACCGCCTTACAGAAGGCACATTGATTGCCGTATGTCTGGCCATCAGAACCACAGTGGGGATTAGATTCCCGTGTGCAATAGACCTTGGGATCCCGGAACTCACCGCAGTCAATCTACCAACATAAGCACAGTGACATTGACATCAATGCATTCTGTCTAAGGGACTGTCTCTTAGAACAGAAGCTTTGGGTAAACTTACACACACACACACACACACACACACAGGCACCCATGATATAAAGCTTCCTGAAATAGAAAATAGCTTTCCTTATCTGCTTAACTAGAATTTATTAAATGTAACTGAGACTTTCCCTTTGATACACAGGAAACCCATTTCTGTAGTTATTATATTCAGGAGAAAGTTAATGGTGTACAGCAGATGCTTACTCATCATATAAGGAGTGAGGCAAATGCTATAGGTAGGACTTTTTGCTCCAACACTAAATTATTCTAAATGAGAGTCGTTTTTGGGCTTTACATGCTGCTTGCTTTTTCTTTTCTTCCTTCTTCCCCTCTTTTCTGCCTTCCTCCTTCCCTCCCTTCTTTCCTCTCTTTTACTGTATTAATTTAACTCTAATAGCACTCCTGCATTTCTATAAAGATATGGATGCTATTGCAAGGAACTCCTTGCAAGCAAAGAGTTCCCAGATGTTATCTGATGGCTTGTTAGTTTTCTCCATGGCTGCTACATCCATTTATTATCTCTTGAAAATACCATTCTAATGTCTTTATTAGTAACTTCCTCTATCTCAGAGTCTATTTGTGGAATTTGAACTTTTGTGCCTACTGTAAAAACACAGTAATGGCTATCTAAGCTGCTCTATTTAGAAGGATTCTGAGGTTGCATCCAGTCTTGATGAAAACATGCTATGACTAATTAGTAAATCTCGTCATGAGTTCTATGGAAGGAATGGTGGTACCAATGCCACTAATATGTCTCCTTACTTATAGTGGTCTCTCAGAAGTAGCCTGGAGTTTTAAGATTCTTTTCAATTCAGTGTCAACTGAGTAAGTATTTGCTGTGCAAATGACATTTGACTCATTTTATTACAGGGTATGGGCAATATGTAATAGGTCAAACTGAGCTCTTCCAAATGTCAGCTGTGTGGAATGAAGTTACATTTATTTATTTATTTATTTATTTTTAAGTAGGCTTCACACCCAGCTCAGAACACAACACCATGCTTGGACTCATGACCCTAAGATCAAGACCTCAGCTGAGATCAAGAGTCTGATGCCTAACTGACTGAGCCACCTGGGCGCCTCTGAAATGAAGTAACATCTAAACATGAACACAGGGACCATCCTTTACTCCATCTATCTTATGTTTATTAATGGATTCATAATATTTAAACTATTCTTATGTGGATTAGTTGAGTTAAGTCTCACAATAAACCTGAGATATGCATTGAATAATGTTATGTTAACCAGTTTATGGATATGAATAGTGATCCTCAGGAAAATTATGTGGCTTACCAATGCCACACAACCAGGAGGCACTGAAATCAGTGCTTGGACATATTCCTTCTCATTGCTGATCCAAATTGCCAACAATCTGCTATGGCTGATTTCCAACACATCCTCATTGAGAGAAAAAAAGAACACCTGTCGCTAGGAACCCTTGACCACACTTACAGTCAAGATATACAGACTTTATTGAAGTACCTTATGAATGGAATGTATGGGCAAGGTGAAATGAATCATTTGTTCAAGATATTATGTAAACAATTGTATATTGACAAACCTCTCTGAAGGTTTGCATGGAGAAATGCTCAGCAAAAGAATCACACAACTGAGTTTAAAAATATCACATATCAGGTTTAAGGCATCTGAGACTATTAAATATAGATTTTTGTTGAAATTAGGCACTTGTACTGTTGATGTTAGGCAGTATGGTATTTATCAGAGATCTTAGGGCATGGTTGCATAGGAGATAGTTTCACCTTGAGTCCCACTTGCTCCCACAACTCTTAAAGAAAACGCTACCCTTTCTTAATACCTCCAGGAGAGTAATCTTCCCTGTAGGTCTCCAAATGGAAAAAAGGCTGGAAAATCTTTGGGGCATTATAAATCATAGGACACTTTCTTCTCAAAACCTGTTTTGCATTTTACATTTAAGTCGTTGATGTACACATTTGCAACTGTGTGCTTGGGCCAAGAAAGAACTGTAACCCCCCGAATCATCATTAATATTTTCATTTATTCCACAAAAAGCCAATGGGTAGCTAGTAATTTGGAGGACACAGTGCTGGGTGCTGACGATACAAAGAGGAATCAGTCACAAACACTCTCAGTAGCTCACCATCTCATCTGCATCAGGGAAGCAGAGACGACATAGATCATTATGGCACAGTGTGTGATAGATGCCCCCGTGGGCCAGGCACAGGCAGTATGGAAGCTGAGGACACCACATCTCAGTCGGAGGTATGTGTGTCTCTACTGTCAGGTCAGTGAGGTAAAGAAAAAAGAAAGTCTCTTACATGAGAGAGACGCCTCCTTAAGACACCTTTCCCTGGCAGTCGGCCCTCTGATCTTGCAATCCACCCTCTTTTGTCCTTTAGAAAGCAGATATGGAAGAGGCAGTTGGGGGGCAAATACGGAGAGGCAGTTGGGAAGACACCGTGAGAGTGTCTAGACCCCACCTCCTTCCCCAAGGCCACTTTCCCCTTCCACTGCCCCCTAGAATTACTAGGAAGAATAAAAGGTTTCAACAATTAAAAGCAAATCAATCAAATGGCATATGAACACACTTCCTTAGAAAATAGACACACCTCACACTTTCAAATTGTAGTGGCTTCCAACCATCCCTGAACTGGAGCCAAAGGATCACATTATAGGACTTGTTCTGCTGCTTGCCATTAACTAGTTGTGCCATCTTAGACAAAGTACTCAATATCTGTGCCTCAATTTTCTTTATTAAAAACTTGAAAAAAAAAAACAGTTTCTACGCTTCACTGCCAGAGTTGCTGTGAGAATCCAAGGTGGTCATGTAAAAGTTGTAGAAAGTCAGGATAGAATATTTGAAATAGCCCTGGGCTAGGAGTGTGGAAAATAAGCTTCTTCTTGCAAGCCTGCCCTAACTCTGATGATAAATCCTTTGAAAACACTTTGTAAAGCTCCAGGTATTTGGAATATTGCTATTACAAATACTAACAGTGTATACTGTATCACAATATACAATTTCTGGAGCCCATTATTTCTTATCCTATTTTAGTGAATTTTGGGATGTTTTTAAAATTGGTGTTGGATTTAACAAGCACCTCCATTTATTTCCTTAGTTCAGCTTCCGGAGACTGCTTCTAGGCACTTGGGTGACCCCTTGTGGTTCCTCAAAACACTGTGCCCTCTAAAATTTGGAATAAAACGACACTTTAGTACCCGAATATGTTTTTTTGCTAATAGTGACTACCAAATCCTTTAACGTGTCTGGAAAATGAGCTCATATAGTTACTAAATCAACTAAAGAGTCAAGATTATTGATATTTTAGTCCAGCATTTTAGTTCTACAAATAAAGCCAGTAAAAATTTGCAAATACATACACAATCACACACACACACACACACACACACACCAGAGTGTAGGGCTTCTTAAGCAAAAAAGTACTATAATGAAAACAGTTGTTTAAAATCAGCACATACAGCAGGGATTTTGAAACTTGGAGGAATTAGAAACAGATAGCAGAATTCACTGCATTGGCTCAGGAAAGAAATGTTGAGGATGGTGTATTTCTGACAATGAGGAATTAGTCTGAGATTTTGATGGAGACTAAAGGGATAAAAGGTCTGGAACTCATCAGTATCATTTGGGAAAATACATGTTCTGAGAGATAAAATCAAATACATAGAATTTTCTTGAAAATTCCCATAGTGAATACTTGGGAAGAAAACAGAAAAGACAATAAAGGGAATAGAAGAGAAATAGTTGGAGAGCCAGGGTATTGATGTATGTAGAAGTCAGGGGAGAGTTCCAAAAACATTTGGAGTGATCAATTATAGCACATAAAGAAATCATGAATAATGGCTATGTCCTGAAAGCAGCCCCCCCTTTTTTTTTTTTTTTTTTAAAGAGCACTTTTGGTGTGTGGAAGGAGTGTGAAGACAGGGGAAGCAGAAGCCAAGTCAGGGAGGGGTATGATAAAGAAAGGAGCTGATATATATGCATAGGGAGTATTTTTCAGTAAAGGCGAGAATAGGTGAAATATATAGGGCAACTTTAGTCAATGATTTGATTCACACTTCATATTAAATTATGCCAAACTATAACTCTTTATCTCTCCCTCCAAATTAGTTCTACATTTCGTTGTTTTTTTTTTTTTTCACTTTTTACCATAGCACCATTCTTCAGATTCTTCAACCTACCTCAGGTTAAAACACTGCCACTTCTTTCCCTTTGCAAGTATCACCCTTCATGTATTTCTTTACCCTACGTCCCTCTTCACCAATTCCAAATTTATGACCTGTCACCACCCTCAACGTTTCTTTCCTGAGCCAAGGTAGTGAATTATGCTCTCTGTTTCTAAGTCCTCCAAGTTCCCAAATCCCTGCTGCACGTGGAGACAAATTTGCTTATTTTAAATGACTGTTTTCATTATAGTACTTTTTTACTTAAGAAGCGAGGATAGTAAACGATAGCATGTATTTGTTTAGAAAATTATGCTGCTTGGGGCACCTGGGTGGCTCAGTCAGTTAAGCGTCCAACTCTTGATTTCGGCTCAGGTCACGATCTTGTGGTTCGTGAAATCGAGCCCGGAGTTGGGCTCTGCGCTGACGGCATGGAGCCTGCTTGGGATTCTTTCTCTCTCCCTCTCTCTCTGCCCTCCTCCACCTCTCTCAAAATAAATAAGCAAATAAACATTAAAAAAAAGAAAACTATGCATTCACATGTACGGCACAATGGCTTTCTACTGCTGATCGGAGGTAGTGTGGAGCTACAGAAGCTCACTCAATGTGGAGTCTGGCATCCGAAGATGCTGACTGCACAGTTTTACTGCTGTTGGAAAACTTGAAGGAGATAAGTCCTCTTTCTAAAGACTGAGTTCTCCTATCCGTAGTTATAGATGCTGGTTAACACTGCCAAGTTGTATTTAGTTATTCTGTCAGTATCTTAACTGTAAATTAATGCAAGCTAATTAGGAAAAATGAACTGTCCCAAACATATTTTAGCCATAGACCATTGTTTTACTAACTAAACTAATATTTACCATGCCTTTATCTTAACATACTATCAGAAATAGGGGCACTTGGGTGACTCAGGTGGTAAAGCATCTGACTTTGGCTCATGTCATGATCTCACGGTCTGTGAGTTTGAGCCCTGTGTCAGGCTCTGTGCTGACAGCTCAGAGCCTGGAGCCTGCTTTGGATTCTGTGTCTCCTCTCTCTGTCTCTCTCTTGCTTGTGCTCTGTTTCTCTCACTCTCAAAAATAAATAAACATTAAAAATAATTTTAAAAATACTACCAGAAATAAATATAGGTATCTTAAAATTATTGTAAAAAGGAAATGGTTGACGATTATTAGTTTTCAGCAGTTTGTTATGTTAATTTCAATCTGGAATATTCTTTTAAACAGATCCTTAAGATTATGTTCCTAAATACACAGCTTGGTAGGGAAATAAGAAAAATAAAACAATGTAAGGAGTAGTTCTAAAAGAAAAATCTATTCCATTAAAAAAACTATCCTTAATTTGAGATTATGTCATTCAAGCACTTTGGTATGATACAATAATTTCTTTAATGAAGGCTGGTGAGGGCAAATAGCAGTTTTACTTTTAATTATTATTATTACTATATTATTTTTATGTTACTTAATGTTCCTACTTGGCAAATTAAAGAGATGACAGCATATTATTCATTTACATTTATGGGGAAAATTTTACAAGACTCTGAATTCCAAAAGTCCAGGAACATGCTTTTTGTTTAGTTTGAACACTCTCTTTGAAAGAATGTGAAACTTTTACAAGTCAATAATTTCAGCTGCTCACTCTAACTTCCCATCAGGTGCTCCATCATGGAGAGCTTTCTTGGCATCAGAAGAATGATGTCAGAGAAAATCTTTCTCCCTTTGTACTGGCTGGATCAACTTGAGTAGGCATGCTCCTAAAGACAGTTTCAACTTCTGTCTGTTGATGGGACTGTCACCATCCTTCCAGCCACGCAGAAGAAAAACAGTAGCCTTCATAGGATTTAGATACCTAAGGCCAGAAGAGGCTTTAAAGATCATTGAATCCATATTTTCATTTTAGGGATGTGGAAACAGAGACAATGAGAAGGCAAGAGACATCCCGAGAGACAGCCTGTAAGTATTCGAACAAGGACTGGTCTATGTTGTCTCTAGTATGTTTGAATGTTTGAAAGTCACTGCTTCCCAGCATCAGATAATTACCTAGAATGTAGATTCAAAACTCCCCAGCTGTGTGATTATTATTCAGTAAGTCTGGCATGGTGCCTAGGGATTGGCATACTGAGGAAGCATCCCCCGTGATCCTCAGGGAAGCAGACTCTAAGACTTGGGTCCATCTAAAGGAATAGAATTAGTAAATTGCAGATTTTATTTTTTTTTATTTAAAAAAAATTTTTTTTTCAACATTTATTTATTTTTGGGACAGAGAGAGACAGAGCATGAACAGGGGAGGGGCAGAGAGAGAGGGAGACACAGAATCGGAAACAGGCTCCAGGCTCTGAGCCATCAGCCCAGAGCCTGACACGGGGCTCCAACTCTCAACGGACCGTGAGATCGTGACCTGGCTGAAGTCGGACGCTTAACCGACTGCGCCAGCCAGGCGCCCCAGTAAATTGCAGATTTTAAATGAGCCCTAGAACACACTAAAAGTCCCATCTGGAATTCCAAGCTGAAAGAAGAGAAGCAACTTGTGTGTTAAGGAGAAAGCTGGGCTTAAATTCCATATATTTTAAACGTATGTATAATAGCCTTATCACATATCACTACCTAATGGGATATGAAATGTTTGTCTTGATCTGATGTCCTTTCTCTGTTTGTTTGTTTTGATACTTAACATAGACTGTGCTACCATATATATTTAAACATAAGAATAAATCAAATTTAGAATGTACGATTATATATAGCAATACAAACACATGTGCACGTGCACTAGGACACAAGTGCATGTGTTTGTGCACACACACACACAGACACACACACACTGGCAGTTAATTGTAAGGCATCATTGATTGTAAGGCATTCATCAATTTCTGAGATGCTAAAATTTAAAATAAAAAAAAGTTTTATGCAAGTGGTAGGTATACCAGGGTTGGAAAATATTTTTCAGCTCCTTTGCTAACTCCAATCATTTGGCAGTGGTATCTGGAAACTTTGGACGCCAAGAGTTCTTGAGCACAACAAGGATAATCAAGAACCAAGGCCAAAAGTCACATAAAAATGTTCAGTATAGACACAGGGACAGGATTGGCAGAGTGAATACTGATGATTTGTGTTGTCTTTTGGTAGAACAAGAAAACTGGAAAAAAGTTGGTGGATTAATCAGCCAAATCTTGAAGATAACTCGTGTCTGTTCCTATTTTTAACCCAAATTGTATTTCAGTTTGAGTGAATCAGTGTGTGTATCCTCAGTGCAAAACATTAAACAAGCTGCCTCCGCCGGCTGCCTTGCTTCCAAACAGAAAGTAGCAGCCTCTGTCCTAATAACTCCTTGATAAACTGGTAATGATTAATCGCTAAGTCATCCTTTTACCAAATGCTCCCACATAGTTTATTTAACTTAAGTCTAACTCTATGAGGTGAATAATATTATCCCTTTTCTATAGTTGTGGAAATTACAGCTCAGAGAAGCTGAGTAACTTGCCCAAGATCACACAGTGAAACGAGTGATAGAAATCAGTGCTATCACAGATTCATCCTGTTTTTATTTATACTCATTTCACTTTAACAAAATCTGAGAATGGGCATTTAGGCTCTTTTAAGTGGAACACAGTATATTCGTAGAGATGCTACAGTTGAAAAAGGATTTGCTTCTGATTTCTGCATTCGGTCTGCTTGTTCATTGTTTCTGCTCTTTCACCCGCAGGCAAACCTCTCTTTGGCTTGGGAATTCTAGCCAAACACCACCCAGGTCTGAATAAAAGATAAAAAATATGTACTGACCTTTCCTTCTTGACTGAAGACACCTGAAAAAAAAAGCACAAAATCCAAACAAGGTAGTCTCTGAATGTGCAAAAAAGAGAGATTTGCAAAACTAGGACACGCTCAAGCCCAGCATGATTCTTGTTCTTGGTTCTTGGTCATCTCAACAAATCATGGCATGGTAGTTTTATTTTTTATATGTGTTCACTTCTTAGGGAGCAGTAGAAAGTTTGAAAGGGATATAAGCACATGTACTATGATGGGGTAATATTTTCTGGAGGTTGGGATGAGGTGAGAAGAAATAATTTAAGGGTCTGGAAATTCATGTGACAGCCCTGGTCGAGTCACTCATTTACTCTGGAAATGACCTTGTCATCTCTGGCTTCACTGGGTTGGAAGCTGGGTTGGAAAATTTCCTCTGACTTTAACATTCTAGGATTCAAGTGCATGGAGTCCCTCCCCAAAGCCTTTGTTACAGGCAGTTGGGGAAGGCACTACATTTGATTGTTCTTTGAGCCCCACATTGCACTTCTGCCCTTTATACTCAACCAGCTTTCAAGACTTGGCCCAAATATAGACTCTTAAGGACAAACTCATTCTCTTCTCTATGACTCATTCTCCTGCTACATCTTTCTAAATTCCTGAAAGAGAAAAAAAGTCCATAAATACAGTCTTGCTTCTCTCTCTCCCTCCACCTTTAAGATTATGTGTGTGAATTTTAGGTTGTGGCTAATTCACTCAGTGGTTTAAAATACTGATATAAAAGTCTTAGGTTCAGTTCTGGTAGAAGCTGCTGCTGATTTCTGGCCATTTCTGTGGAATTTCTATGTCAACAACACTTCTCCCATGTAAGCCCAAGGCCACTTTGATGACAGAAAGTGGATGAGTAAGTGTGATCCTTCTCTAGCTCTGGTCAGCACAAGGCTTTTAAATTTAAAAGGAAGTTAATGAACATCTGCTGTAGTGATTAACAGCCTTACTGCATTAAGCTGTGTGGTGGGTTACTAAATGGTAGCTCCAATTGTGGTGAGCAGAGCATAATGTATGCGACTTGTTGAATCACTATGTTCTACACCTGTAACTAAAGTAACACTGTGTGCCCACTATATTCAATTAAAAAAGAGGATTTCTCTACTAAAAGAATATATAAGTAAAGCACAATTTCAACAACAAAACCAAAACAACAACAAAGTATAGATTCTAAGAATAATCATTTGAAAACTCCATTGTATAAGATCACATGGGGCCTGGAAGCCTATATTTTTATGACCGGTTCAAATGATTTTTATGACAATACATTGTTATAATTTTTCATCATTTCTCCACTGTACAGATCTTTAATCAGAAGAGGAGAGATTTCACCAAATGTCTCCTAGGTAGGAAATGTCAAGGCAGAAGCAGAATTAATATTTACAATGTCTGAGTCCAATCCAGTATTCTTATTATTAAACTTTAATAATGGCAATATTAATAGGCATTCGTCGAACTCTCACTATGCCCCACTCACTATGTTAAGGACTTTGCATGCATTTTCTCATTTAAACTGCCATGTAGGGCCAGCCCTTTTACATTCCCATTTTATAGAAGGGGAAAATGACACACAGCAGTGTTATCACACAGCTATAAAAAGGAAATGCCAAGACTGACCTTCATTTCCCTTGGCACATTAAGACTCTTAGGCCCAGTGCCTTCCCAAATACGGATAAGTCTGTGAGGGACTCAGTTTTGTGTTAGTGTTTGGTGTTGGACAATCAGATCCAATGAGAATATCCATTAGCTTTTGTAAAGAGAAGCAATAAAAGGATATCAGTTAATTTCTGAAACTATCTTTGTAAGTAAATTTTAATGTAGTTATAGATCTATTTTTTATGTCACCTCAGCAGTTGACTGAACCACTCACTCAAGCTGTTTGGCTTACGTAGTCAAACTCACTCAATAGCATCACTGAAATCTTGTATCCAATTTTTAAAAAAATTTCTAAGTGTATTTATTTACATAAATATGACCAGTTCCCAGCAAACCATGACTTGTCCATCTGCTTAGTTTCAATGAAAAATTCTTGTCTTTTTACATGTTCAGCCATTTAAAATCTCTGATAGCAGCAAAATTCAACCACTTTTGTCACTGGAAAATGTAGTATCAGACATGGAAGTTCCCAGAACCCACACATTTCTAGTATTCTACAAAGGAGAGAAGACCTCAAAATGTTGTGCTATTTCTCCAGGTGACACAGGCCATTAGTGGCAGATTTGGGCCTAGGTGTTGGGTCTCGAGCCTCTGGCATGTGCTTTGTCCACTGTAACAGCAAAGAAGAGAATAATAAAGAAGGAAGTAAATAGGTACAGTGGCCCTGTTTGTGCACATGATCCTGTGATGAAAAATGCCAGATTGAACTGTAATGACCCTGTAAACAGTCTGAATTGATAGAATATATGACCATTGCTCATTAAAGTGACCAAAGATAGTCCCCTGCCTGAAGGATTAGTTAACTACCAGCCTATATGTTTCTGCATTTTAGGATTCATTCACTTTTCTGGAGCATTCTCTGAGAGGCCTTTTTCCTTCTGGATTCAATTTCAGTTATTTGTAGCCCAGTTATAAGAATAATAAGGACAGGAAATCTTCCTTTTGTCTCAGAAGCCAAACTAATAGTTACAACGATTACTCATCCTCCAGACTAGTTCTGTGGAACAAATATCAACTGTAATGTCTAGAAGTCTTGGATTCAAATTCTAAATTCTACTTACTAGTTGCAAGTCCTTTGGCAATTTTCTTAAGTTCTTTGTGCCATGTTCTTCTTTTTATATATAGAATATAGATATAAATACCTTGCCATGTGTATTGGAGATAATGCATAAAAGCCCTTAGTACATGCCTGGAATATGGTATATGCTCAACACAAAAGTTATGTTTATCATTACTATCACCATTTTCATTATCACAATCATTATCATTATTATGATCTCAGAATTTTCTAAATATCAAAATCGTGAGAATTGTGAAATATGGTAGAGAAATACACTTATTTCCAGTTAAGTGTAAATACTGGATTATAATTTTAAGAAAAAAAAAACTCACCTGAGAAAATGCTGAAAAGAGCCAGAGACAGGAGCAGAAAGACACTCAATAATTTCATGGTGCCAGTTAGCTCACTCAGGTCAAGAGTGCTTTGTCCAGCTCAGGTTCTGTGTCAAGACACTTCCCAGAGCACTAAAACACACAATGAGACATATATATATATATAGAGAGAGATGATCAAGGGAGTTGGGATCTCCACCTTCTTTATAAATCACATTCTAAAACCACATGCAAATCTGTAAAGTTTAGGCATTTATTGGGACCTCTTACCAACTTAAAGAAAGGCTTCATGTTCTCCATCATGCTTAAAAATTAGAACAATTATGTGACTCGCACCTTGGGTCTTATTAATAATTGAGGATGTCATTTTCCACCTGTAGCCTACGTTTTCCTAACAACCAATATATCCTCCCTGCTCTTCCCTCTAAGGTTTTGCTGTATTAAAGGGATGATTCACTGGTGGAGCCCGCTTGATGCCTAGGTCTCTTTCAGACAGGTCCTGCATGTCTGTGGTCCAGATGAGTAACCACCAGGGAATGGAATCTTGGGTGTAACTTGAATTTTCAAAGTCCACATCATCCAAGGTGTACCCCAGAGAAATAGGTATCCTACACTGTCACCAGGACTACATCTGAAAAAGCACTTTCTGGGGAGGGATCAGCTTGTTAATTTTTAAAATAATTGCCGTTGTCAAATGCCAGCGAGTTTTAGTTCTGAAGTCAAGTGAAGAAGGGAGTCCATCAATGTATGTTTTTTATTTGCAAAAACTATGTTTAGAACCACTGGTGATGTATGGAAGTGTTGAATCACTATATTGTACACCTGAAACTAATAATTATACTGTATGTTAACTAACTGGAATTTAAACAAAAAAACTTAAAATGTTTTTTTTAAGTTACCCAATCGAGGAATATTTGAAATACAGTATATTAAATATTTCCTTTTTCTCTGTAAAGTAAAAAAAGAATGGTCATACTAAAGCTTTTTGTTTTAACTCCCTGAAAATACACTGTCCATATACATAGACCCATCGACTATCATTGCCAATTTAATTGCAAGAGAGATCAAAGAGTTGGATGCCATAACTTTCTTTATGGGAATAACAACAAAAATAAACAATGGGTATAATGATAATGAGAAAGTTTCAAATCATAAACAGCTACTTAAAATATCATGAAGAAAATTACAATTTAAAGTGTTGGAAGAACATCCCAAATGTGCCCAGTTTAAACACTCCTTTGTGGAATCTAAAAACAAAACAAATGAACAAACAAACAAAAAGCAGAATTAAGTCTATAAATGCAGAAAACAAATTGACAGCTGACAGCCGGAAAGGGTGTGGGTAGTTGAACAAAATGGGTGAAGGCAAGTGGGAAATACAGGCTTCCAATTATGGGATGAATAAGTCACAAGAATAAAAGGCAGAGGGAATAGAGTCAATGACATTGTAACAGCATGGTATGGTAACAGACAGTTGCTAGGTTGGTGGAGAGGACAGCGTAAGGTATAGAGAAACTGAGTCATTATATTGTACACCTAAAACTAAGTAACACTGTGTGTTGGCTATAATCAAATAAAAAAATAAAAATAAAAAATAAACACAGGTTACTGATGTGTTGTGTGTATAAATAACTTAAAATCACACTTCTAAACAATGGTCTTCCTTTTATAGTAATAGCTTTGAGAAAAACATACAGAATTCAGGGTTGCCTGGGTGGCTCAGTCAGTTAAGCTACTGACTCTTGGTTTCTGCTCAGGTCATGATCTCATGGTTTGCAGGTTTGAGCCCCACATCGGGCTCCATGCTGATGGTGTGGAGCCTGCTAGGGATTCTCTCTCACCCTCTCTCTCTCTGCCCCTCCCCTGCTCTCTCTCTCTCTCTCTTGCTCAAAATAAATAAATAAACTTTAAAAAAAGAAAAAAGCAAAGAAAATACATATGTAGTTCACAAATTGTTCCTTTTATTTCAGGATATTTATTTTCTTTTTGGAGAGAACATATTTTTAGGAATTTTATTTTGATTAATCTCATAATTTAGGATGCATTTTCTGTCTTTGGAAACGGTCAATACATTGTATTGAATTTGGTAATCAGGTAAGATATTGCTGTTTAATCAAAAGTGAAGCAAAAGAACAAAAGAACAAAAATAAGAATTATTTGCTTTTAACTGCTTCCCTGACAGTTTTGAAAGACGTGAATTTCACGGGTGGAGGAAATGGGGAGTGACGAGTACGGATAGGAAAGAGAGGAAAGGAAGAAGAGGGAACGAAAGGCATGTGTTGGGCCAGCATTCAGTATTTTCATTCTAAGGAGTGTGGTGTAACACACACATAGACATATACATGCTCCCATACACATAATCTTAAAGTCTTTTACAGAAAGTTATAGGTCAGATGTCAGACACTAAAAATTTCAAAGGCAACCAATGAAGAACCTTAAAAACTGTATTTAAATTTTTCTTGAATGCTTTATGGGAGGAAATTTCGTGGTATCTACAGTACTTCCAAATATCCTTAGCAATTACTAGGCACTCAGAAAATGTTTGTTTTATAACTGAGATGGAAATATCTTTCATTGGCAAAACAAGTGTATTCTGCTATTATTGTGAAATGAAGAAAACAATATAAATAAGAACATTTCATTCTTTGACATAGAAACCTTAGCTTATGTACAATTGGATCCACTCTACTGAGTATATTAGGTGCAAACTTCTTTAATGTGTTATCAGAAAACAATAAAACATAGATTTTTATAATTAATTATGACCTTAAAGGACATTTGCCTCAATCTCTCACTCACTACAAAATATAAGCTAAAGTTCTCCTAAGAAAAGTACCTGGTACTTTTATACTTACTGGTTCTGTGCTGGATAAGAAAGAACATAGACTTTGATTCCAGATAGACTTGAAGAATTCATTCCACTTCTGCCATGAACTGTATGATATGAGGGATGTTCATTAGTTTTTCCAAATCTTAATATTCTTAATAAGGTGGATTTCTGGGTTCTTTACATGCATGTTATACTTATTTCTTTAACTTCCTCAGCTCCTCCTTTAGTGTTTTATTAAAATTTTGCATTCAGCCTCAATTATTTAGGTTTGAGTATGACATCACATTAGTGATCCCTATCAACTTTGTATCAGCTATAAATCTAGTAAAGGTCTTCTTGATCATCATCAACATCATTGACAAACGTTGAACAAAACAGGGTTGAAGATATCTCATCAACTTATCTCCAAGGTTACTCTACTGAAATCAATGTTCACATTTTTTGGTATGGTACCAAGCTCCCACCCTTATGAAACACAACGAGGCATATTGGACATGACTTGCTTTAAAAGAATATGTGCACACTCCTGACTATCCTCACCTTCTTTATTAAGTGCTCATATTATCATATTTCCTGCTCCTCCCCGTCATAGATTCAGCACCGCTTTCAAAATAAGTTCTTCATAGTTTCTCATTTATTTCCATTACACTTGTATTTTCCTAACTTACATCATGATGTTGCTTTTGCTTGGGATGTTCTTTTCTTTAATTGCTTCATGCCTAAATTCTACATATCACACAATGAGAAGTCCAAGTTATATTACACTGCACAGAACATTTCTTAATCCTCTAAGGTAGACATCTTAAACCGGTAGCATGAAGATCAACTCTGATTTATTGATGCATTTCATTTGACCCACACAATGGTTTAAAAAAATTAAAAGAGTCCATAACTTTAAAATTTTGAATATTTAACAAAATGTAAAACAGAAGATTGTCTCAAACTTTTTTTGGACCCCTCATTGCCAGGGTGAAAGTTAAGCTGAAGTTTAGGGTAAGGGCTTCATTTAAATGTGTCATTGGTTCACTCATTTGCCTTGTTTGTTGCTGGCCCTAGCAAGCATTTTGAGTTTGAGAATCTTGTGCTTTGACAGTAATTCTACTTATTCTTTTTAATTCTTTTGATATGTATCTTTACTTTTTTTTGTAAAACTGTGTTACTTTGTAAAATTATGCCCATCTGACATCTATTTGTCTGTTTGTCTAGATCTATTTTACTAATATTTTATCCTCCAAATCTCTGTCTTGTATTTAGCATTTATTCCACATTTATTCAAAAAGCAAAGAAGAATTTTTAAATGTTTATTTATTTTTGAGAAAGAGAGAGAGACAGAGACAGAGTGAGACTGGGTGAGGGGCAGAGAGAGAGGGAGTCACTGAATCTGAAGCAGGCTCCAGGTTCTGAGCTGTCAGCAAAGAGCCTGATGTGGGGCTTGAACTCACAGACTGTGAGATCATGACCTGAGCTGAAGTCAGACACAACCGATTGAGCCATCAATCCAACAAAGAAGATTTTTACAAAATAAGCACTATATATTCACCAGAGATCACTAGTTACCATTGTAAGACAACATTTCTCAAAATCTATCCTCTTCCTTCCTTTACACATGCAGATGTTTGCTCTCTAGTTTTCTACCATTCCTTTCATTTTGTTGGTTTCCTACAGAGATATTTCAACAGGACTGTAATGTCACTTACAAGCCCCTATATACTTACTTACCTGCTTTCTATTGAGAAAGAGGAACTAGGTCCTAATACTCGCTCTCATGCAAGAACACATGGACCGCCGATCAAAAACTGGGAGTCAGATTTTGCAACCAGCAGATCATTGAGTGGCAATTCTCTCTCTATTCAATTCATGTAACTTTCACCATTCACTGCCTTTGCTCCACTGACCACACTCCCTTCATATCCTATTTCATTGTGATCAAGGCTACCTACATTTCCTTATATTACTCTTGCCACAATGGAAATCAAACTAAGTCATAAAGTAAGGACTTTTGCAAGTTAAGTGATGTTATGAATCTTAACACAGTATTAAGAAAATTTCTATTTCATTCAAAGATTTCTGTCTTCCTAATTTTCTTTCTTTTTTATGTTTTTGGGTATTTCTTCATGAATTCACAGTTTTTGCAGTTGAATTTTGCATGTGTGTTTTCTTAGTAAGCCTCCCCAAACCTCTTTTTTTACATTTAAGTGTTGCAGCTCCATATCAATTCAGATAAGATTCAAGAAGACATTACCACAGCATAACTTTAGGAGCACCAGGAAAGGGCGACATTGTTCCTTAGGAGTCCAAAAAAAAAACAAAACAAAAAAAAAAAAAAACAAACAACAACAACAACAAAAAACAAAAGAAGTTAAGAATAACCTTGTGTTCTTCTTTGACAAGGTAACTAGACTGGTAGATTCCAGGTATAGAATAGACACAATGGATTGAACAGTCTCTCGTGCTGTAATTGTGAAAGTATAAAGATACAGGAGTGGACTACTGTAACTGGTTCAACAACTGAACACAAAGGTGCTGATGGATGAATTCACACACCTGGGAAGAACACACTACTGTCCCAGTCAGTAGTTTAGAAACTGACACAGCAGACACACAGAAAGCACGCTTTAAATAGGAAATTATCTCCGTGTTATCCTCTCCTTTTGTGGTTCATTTCCTTGACTCCTATCGAGAGCATTTCATCTCACTCATTTTGGCCAGTCATCACAGCATCACCTTGGGTGATTGCATCAAGTTTATCAGTTCGAGTGCTCAAGGTGACACGGCTGGAGTCCACACGGCTGGTCATTCATCTCTCTCTTAGAACCTCTATACACCTGGGGCACCTGGGTGGCGCAGTCGGTTAAGCGTCCGACTTCAGCCAGGTCACAATCTCGCGGTCCGTGAGTTCGAGCCCCGCGTCAGGCTCTGGGCTAATGGCTCGGGGCCTGGAGCCTGTTTCTGATTCTGTGTCTCCCTCTCTCTCTGCCCCTCCCCTGTTCATGCTCTGTCTCTCTCTGTCCCAAAAACAAATAAACGTTGAAAAAAAAAAAAGAACCTCTATACACCTGTTCCCCAGAAATTGGTACTGGATTGCTCTGCTATGCTATTTACTGAGGAGTGTTCTGTAGCTTTTTCTACAACACAAGATTATAACAATCTTGAAAGCAAGAGGGGGGTTTACCTTATTTTGTTTTAAATTCTCCTACAGATATTTTCATATTTACTTACATTCTTTACTTATTAATCTTTTGGCCATCTTATCTAAGCCGCCTCCTAACCTTCTATGCCCCTCTTTGAAGTTGACATTTCTCAGTGGTTTCTGGAGGTTTGTGTGGTTTTCCTTCCTCCACCTCCCAATGGCAATCTGGTACGTGCAACGTTGGGCCATCCCTGTACTCCAAGAGCTCACAGTTTTGCAAGTCAGATACATATAACACAATTCAAATTTCATGTGGAAACAGTTTAGTTTTTGAAGTGCTATGAGTGCATAAGGATCCAGTTAATTTTTCTAAGTATCATCAGAGAAGGTCTCATTTAAAAAGGATACATCTGCACAACCATGAGTCTTGAAGGATAAATAAGAGTTCTGTGGTTAAGTGAGGCTGGTTGGTAGTGGAGGGGGCATGCTGGAGAAGAGGAGGACACACAGGTATGGACACAACTGAACTAAAAGGCAGGCAAATAGACATGGATGTGGGAAGACAATGGACTGTATGAACACTGATGGACTGTATGAACACTGAATAGCTCTGCAGGCTGAAGCATGGTCTACCTGGTTGAAGGGCACTGATGAGGGGACAGGACCAAGTAGGTCCTGGAATGTCATGGTGTTTTTGGAGTGTGCAGTGGCCCAAGGTGATTCAGAGCTAGCTCTGAATCAGATGGCAATAAAAATTCTTGCTGGCATACTGACTTTTCCTACCATCCTAAATTGAAACATTTCTTTGCCCTCTGGAAAACATGATGGGAAACAAGCTAGGGTGAGTTGCACATTGGTAACAATGGAAAAAAGGAAATCATTTCAGCCCAACTAAATGTCTGGCTGTGACTGTTCCCTTTGAAGCTTAATTATAACTGTCAGAAGCAGCTTCTTAAATGTTTGCCAACATACTACAATATGAGGGGAAAATTCGCCAAAGTCTTAAAACGACAAGGAAGCAGTATTGCCCAGGTCAGGTGATTTAGTTCGAACAAATCATTATTTGGTTTGCCCTAAATTTTGGGGAAATGCCTCTGCAAGAATGTTTTTTTCTAAGTTCAACAATCCCATTATTTCTGCTATACAAGTTGTCTTCCAGGCCTATCAGCTCCGGGCAGGCGGGGCCGGGGCGAACTACCTCAGGGAAAAATAAATGGGAGTGCCTCCCCATTGCTTAACAAAGTTTAGCCAATAAAATTAAATTTGCATTAGCTTGGGATTCACTGTTCTTCGGTGATCTGGCATACCTTATGTCTCAATTTCATCTTCTAGTTTCCTTGCCAAAGGTCAGAGGCTGAAAACACTGAAATCCCAAGTTATCTTCATTTTTCTCCTCCTATATTAAAAAAAAATGTTTATTTATTCTTGAGAGAGAGAGAGAGCATGCAGGGGAGGGTCAGGGAGAGAGGGAGCAGAGAATCTGAGTTAGGCTCTGCACTGACAGCAGCAAGCCCAATGAGGGGCTTGAACTCAACGACTACGAGATCGAGATCAGATCGGGACCTGAACCAACGTCAGGCACTTAACTGACCGAGCCCCCAGGTGCCCCATCATCCCTCTCTTCCTAAACTTCTGACCACTAATATTTTCTCTTTCTAAAACACATTGTTGCTCCTTCTGCCTCTCAGAATCTGGCTCAACTTTGCTGACTAAGCTGAGGTAAAGCCTATTATAAAATGTTTTCCTCAGTTGCCTGAGAAGGAATCAGTCTTTCTCTTCTAACTTATAGTAAAATTTAAACATTTTATTTATAATAAAAAAAGCATTTTATCTTTCATGACATATAGCACATGGGTATATTATGAGTATGTATCTACTTCATTATTACTTAAAATACTATATGGCCTTTTCAGAGTAGAGATTTATTTGACATTTGACAGTCAAAAATAGTGGGAGCTATAACTAAGAGGTTAATAATAGAGGGGCACCTGGGTGGCTCAGTCGGTTAAGAGTCTGACTTCAGCTCAGGTCATAATCTCACTGTTGGTGAGTTCGAGCCCCGTGTCGGGCTCTGTGCTGACAGCTCAGAGCCTGGAGCCTACTTCCAATTCTGTGCCCCTCTCTCTTACTCCTCATGCTCTGGCTCTCTCAGTCTCTCAAAAATATATAAACATTAAAAAAAGAGTTTAATAACAGTAGGAAAGATAGGAGATGCTAAATAACTATGTTGGGTGGAAGAATCAATGTTTGCATGAGTGAGTTTTCAAAAGCTAGATTTATTTATCTGGTTATGTTTCATATATGTATGTATGACTTGGGCTCATTGCCTGAGTATAAGAGAAACAGTCCTGTATCTATCAGATAGTACAACCCAGTAACTCCCTTATGTAGGTAAATTTTGCACCATACCTTTTATTATAAATTGTTTTACGTAAGATAATCCCAGTTGATACAACAAATTACTTCTACGTATAATAACTTACACAAGAAGAAGTTACCGTCTCTGATATGTAGAGAGTTTTTCTCCAAGCAGTATTGAAAGACCCAGTCTCCTTTCATTCTGAGCTTCCACATGTGGCTCAAATTTGTTATGCTCATTTGCATCAAGGTAGTTGGAAGAAGAAGAATATCGTGAAGCTGTTCACACATAATTCTTCACCAACTTGGCTTAAAAGTGAAACAACACACACTCATCCTTGTTGAGAATTAGTCACATTGATCACAGCTATATGCAATGGGGGTAGAAAAATCACTTTGCTTGTTGGGCCTTCTCTTCCCAGCACTGATTCTATATTCTATTAGTGGAGTATGAATTTTATAGACAATTAGCCCCCAGGGCCACCAGATACCATGCACACCCCTTTTCCCACTCTTAGGACATACTCACTTGATTCCTCATAAGAGACAATCTAAAGTGTTATCCAGTCATTGCAACCAGCGAACAGTTCTGACTTCTGAGAGTAGCTCCCTACGGAGACCTGTACCTTATGAAGTGTGCTGCCCGCCCTCATCTCCTCTCCCATACTAACATGTAACGGAGGAGCTTGAACACGGTCACCACAAGTCAGGCTCCCAGTCAAAAAAAGAGTGACGAGATACCACATGACCATCACTGGCACACAGCGCTGATAAAATCTGCCTACCTGGACCAGTGAAGTCTCCTGTTTGTAGCGGGGCACATTCTTTGATGATACTCTGACTCTGTTATTTGAAAAAATGCCCCTTTTCCTAGTTCTTGGCAGTTCCTGGCTCTGCCTTCTGATAGGATCTTACTGGCCTTTGTTTCATCAAGGACCAATCTAAGATGGAGTTTGGGAAACATGTTTACCTTTGGAGCTACATTACTTTAAAATCTACTTCTTCATGGTCAAGTTCAGGGGCTTAAACTTTATTTAAGGTAAGTGGTTCTTTTAACTTGACTTATGGTTTCTCTGGCAATACAAATCCTCAAACTTTAGATGTTTCCTAAACTATTTCCTTTAAATTGCTTCCATTTTGGGGCCTGTGTTCAAAGTTCTTTCCTATAGCCATATTCTAAGGCCTACATTATGTCTTTTCTTTATTTTATTTTATTTTATTTTATTTTATTTTATTTTATTTGTTTAGTTTAGTTAAGTTTATTTATTTATTTTGAGAGACAAGAGAGCAAGCAGGGGAGGGGCAGGGACAGAGGGAAAGGGAGAATCCCAAGCAGGCTCCACGCTTGGTCAGCACAGAGCTGGAACTCACGAAACCGTGAGATCACGCCCTGAGCCAAAACCAAGAGTCAGATGCTTAACTGACTGAGCCACACAGTGCCCCTGTCTTTTCTTTCTTGATCTCCAGTCCCTGTCTCTACATTTAAGGGTGGATAGTTTGTGACCATCTGAAGCAATAAGCTTAGGCCAGGAAGCAACATTTCTAATATGATCTTGGCAACAAACCTGAGTGACTTTATTCAATGGAGGAAATGCTTGTGCCTTTTGTTACTAATGGGGCTTTTTCAGTCTGCTTCTTACCATGCAGGTGTTTAGAAGCAAACAGCTTTTCAATCTCCTCGGAAGCCTCACATTTCTGAGGGTTCTCTATGTTCCCTTTAATTTCTACTGGTAAGATTCCAAATACTTTTCTCAACTCATGTCTTTCTCATTATATGTTAAAATAAGAAAATAAAACTCAGAATATACTCTCACTGTGACTCTTTCCGATCTTTCTCCCTAGAATTACAGGCTCAGTAGGCACATGGGATAGCTTTTGATTCATCATGGTGTGGCAGTTGTAAAAGCCAGTCTCAAAAGTGTTCACACTCATTGAAGGGTAAGGCCCTTAGCCTGTCTCCTTCAGTCTGGGCAGGTTTGGGAGTCAGTCACTGGAGTATGCCAAAGTGAGACTATGTAAGCTACTAGATGTTATAGGTCATGTAAGTCCCCACAGTGTGCACCTGTCAAAACACCTGTTCTTAGGATGCTCCTTTTTGGTGTGCACTTTGAATAGATTTGAAGTGTGACTTTTGTTCAATAAAGTGTTATGCAGACTGATGCATAAAGAACCCAAAACATTTTTGAAGAAATTGAACAAGCCTAGAATGAAAGAGATAGTAAGAAATGTAGAGGCCATGTTTTGTGCCCTGCAATACAAAACATCTATGGGCAGGAGGCAGGCTGCGAAAACTACTTAGCTGTAAACACAGGCCATTTTTTACAAGAGTATGTGCTAGGCGTTGGGGAGCAGAGAAGATAACTCAGAATAATCAAGAGACCAGAGGACAGGGCAGAGAATTAATCCCAGGTAGGAGTGTGGGGCCTTTATCAAAAACGAGCAACTTGTAGGGGCACCTGGGTGGCTCAGTTGGTTGAGTGTCTTACTCATGATTTCTGCTCAGGTCGTGAGCTGACGGTTGTGGGATTAAGCCCCGCGTTGGAATTTAAGAAACAAAACACACTGGGTGTGGAGCTTGAGATTCTCTCTCTCTCCCTCTCTCTTTCTCCCCCTCTGTCCCTTCCTTGCTCCCTCTCACTCTCTCAAAAAAGAAAAAAGGAAAAGAAAAAGAAAAACTAGCAACTTGTGCCCAATCACTGGAGATTTATAATGAAGGAAGTGGCATGATGAAATTATTTTTATATGGAATTATTCTGGGTGAACATATTGTGCTGATGTGTAATGTTGAATGTTGAATGCATCCTGAAAGAGTGGAAGCAAGATGGTGATTAGAAGATTACTGTAGTAATTCAAGTGAAAGAAGACAGTGGTTGCACTGAGGAATTAACAGTGAGGTGATGAAAAGTGGTTAGCTGTAGGATATATGTTGAAGATGGAGCCAAAGAACTTTGCTGACAGATTGCATGCTGGGTGTGAGAAAAAGAGTGCAGTCAAGTATGATTATAAGGTTTTTGGCTTAACGACTGGAAAAACTGGACTTGCCATTTTATGAGCTGGTGAGCAATGAGGAAGAAACAATGGTGGAGGGAAAGAATGTCAGGAGCTCAGTTTGGGACACAATAAGTTTGAGATTCTGACTAGATATTCAAATAAAAGTGCTGAGTGGGATGTTGTATACAACAATCTAGATTTCAGGGAAGAGGTACAGATTGGGGGTACAAATCTAGTGGCAGGTGAGATCACTAAGGGAATAAGTATGGGGAAAAATCCAGCATGGGTTCAAAGGCTGAAACCCTGTAGGTGCCACCTGATGAAGGGACTCATGGAGACTGAACTGGAGCATCTTGGAAGTGTGATGGGGAAAAAAGTACTTTATAGAGGAGGGAGTGTTTCATTACACGAAATGCTGTTGATATATGTAAACTGAATCATGGAATGTTATTCAATCTTCAAAATGAAGCAGATCCTGCCATTTTCAACATGTTATAGTTGCCATTCTTCATATTGGTAATTCATGCCTTCTCTTTTTTTTGTTTTCAGTCAGTCAGACTAGAATTTTATCAGTTTTACTAATCTTCTCCAAGAACTAGGTTTTGGTTTTGCTGATCTTTCTGTACTGATTTTCTGTTCTGTTTTCCTTTTTACTTCATTATCTTCTTTGCTATTTCTGACTTCCCCTGTTATACTTACTTTTGTTTTGTTTCTTCCACTTTATTTAACTTCTCAAAGTGGAATTTGAAGTCACTGACTTTAGATCTTCTTTCTTTTAACAAAAGAAGAAAATGTTCAGAATCGGGTTGAGTGTTGTACCACAGTAACAGGCCAGAGTGCAATCTGCAGGTTGATGGTGGTCGGGGGCTAATGCAGGCCATTCAGAACTGATTCTACTTTCTCAAAGAGGAAGTTTCCTCATCTGAGAGTGAGGATGCTGAATGAGATTCACCTAGTGCTTTCTGACTTGATTTCAGCTTATATAGTTTTGACATACTTGGTGTTTTTCAAATTTTTATGCATAGCTTCACATTGCTTTTGTAACGTGACTTTTGTAATATTTTCATCTTCTTGTAATTATACTAGTATATTTATTATAATGATTGCTATTTGAGGTATTCCTTTCATCTTAACTATTTGCATTTGAAAAAGCAGATTTGGTGTTCTGGATGTCACAGACGAATGATTTGAGTTTGAGTATCTGAGACAGGATAGCTGAGAGCTCAGAGCACATTTCAGAACACAATACTTGTGAAAATGTGAGAAAAATAGGACAGTTGCTTTTGTGTCTCTTCTTCTCTATAAAGTAAGATATTCCTATGCATTCACCTTTCTTTATGCATTCATTCAAAAAAGCACAAAAAATAAAAAACACAGGAAACAACAGTATTGGCTAGGATGTGGAGAAAAGGGAACCCTCTTGCGCTGTTGGTGGGAATGCAAACTGGTATAGACACTGTGGAAAACAGCATGGAGTTTCTTCAAAAAATTAAAAATAGACCTACCCTATGACCCAGCAGTAGCACTGCTAGGAATTTACCCAGGGGATACAGGAGTACTGATACTTAGGGGCACTTGTACCCCAATGTTTATAGCAGCACTCTCAACAATAGCCAAATTATGGAAAGAGCCTAAATGTCCATCAACTGATGAATGGATAAAGAAATTGTGGTTTATATACACAATGGAGTACTACGTGACAATGAGAAAGAATGAAATATGGCCCTTTGTAGCAACGTGGATGGAACTGGAGAGTGTGATGCTAAGTGAAATAAGCCATACAGAGAAAGACAGATACCATATGTTTTCACTCTTATGTGGATCCTGAGAAACTAAACAGGAACCCATGGGGGAGGGGAAGGAAAAAAAAAAGAGAGGTTAGAGTGGGAGAGAGCCAAAGCATAAGAGACTCTTAAAAACTGAGAACAAACTGAGGGTTGATGGGGGGTGGGAGGGAGGGGAGGGTGGGTGATGGGTATTGAGGAGGGCATCTTTTGGGATGAGCACTGGGTGTTGTATGGAAACCAATTTGACAATAAACTTCATATATCAAAAAAAATTAAAAATAAAATTATTCTATGATCCAGTCATCATACTACTGGGTATTTGCCCCCAAAATACAAAAACACTGATTCAAAGGGATACATGCACCCCTATGTTTATTGCAGCATTATTTGCAACAGCCAAACTATGGAAACATCCAAATGTCCATCAATAGATGAATGGATAAAGAGAATGTGGTATATATATATATATATATATATATATATATATATATATATAAAGTGACATTTTTAGGTCATAAAAACAATGAAATCCTGCCATTTGCAACAACATGGATGGAGCTACAGAGCATAAAAGCTAGGCAAAATAAATCAGCCAGAGAGCTACAAATACCAGATGTTTCACTCATATGTGGAATTTAAGAAACAAATCAAACAAGCAGAGAAAAAAAAGAGAGAGACAAACCAAGAAACAGACTCTTGACTAAAGAGAACAAACTGATGGTTACAAGAGGGGAGGTGGGTGAGGGGATGGGTGAAATAGGTAATGGGAATTAAAGAATATACTTATAATGATAAAAAAAATTAAATTAGAAAACGCACATTCGTTGTGTTGTCTCACTTTGAGTCTCACAATCTGTGGGGGTACTTATCGATAGGTGAGCTGCTATCTCGTTTTACACATGCTGTAACCATGTGCAATGCCTGACTAGCAAGATTGTGAGTAGCTTCATAACAGATATGAAACAGCCAGTATTTCCTAGAATTAGCCCAAAGGGCACTACATTGACACAGTATCACCTTGTGTAGAATTCTTATCTGGAAGACATATGAATTATGTGAAGACAAAATATGTAGTCACTTAACAAATGTGTTAGGAGGGTATGGTAGATGCCTCCATGAAGGGTACACTGACTTTTCCCCTTACTCGGGAGTTATTCTAAAAGAGTGAACTCTGCACAACTTCACTGAAAATAAGACACAAAATTTCTGCTTGACTCATTAGGATGAAACCCTGAAATATGGGGCCTTTCCTCTTCTAAAACTTAGTCACGATGCTAACAAGTCATAATTTCCCTTGGCATGCTGACGTAGGAGGAGGTTGAGTAAATGTGTAATCATTGGAGCTAAGTTATGGTTACATACACACAAAAGTCTCGCTTTGACATCTTTCCTTAAGACCAGTTTCCTCTCTCAATGTCAGAAAGTGTTTGGCAAACTAAGGAAAGCCCTCGCCACAGCAATGTACCTATTCCTGCCTTACTTTTGGTCATACACATATTTCTTTTTTATTTCTTAAATGTTTATTTATTTTGAGAGAGAGAGTATGTGTGTGAGTTGGAGGAGGGGCAGAGAGAGAGAGAGAGAGAAAGAGGTGAGAGAGAGAATCCCAAGCAGGCTCCATGCTGTCAGCATGGAACCCCATATGGGGCTCTATCTCACAAACCGTGAGAACATGACCTGAGCTGAAATCAAGAGTTGGACACTTAACCGCCTAAGCCACATAGGCTACCCTTTGGTCATACAGGTATTTCAACAACACCAAAAAGTTAAGAATTGTTTAGCTATGTTAACGTATAAATACCTTCTGCTTTATAGTCCCAGGGGCTTCTAAGCTATATTATATCAAAACCTAAACCCCTCTTGATTGCTACTGAATCTGCCTCTTTTCCATGTCTTTTTATTTGATTGGCAGTACCTTTATAGATGAGTGTTCATCTCAAACTTATATTTGTTTTATACTTCTACACTAGCTAGTCACTAAGATGGCATATTCTTCCTTAGTAATCATCTCTAAGAAAGGAGGAATCATAAATCATGAAGTTTGCAAAGGTCTGATTTCAAAGATATTTTTTATTTTTTAATTTTTAATTTTTTCAAAGATCTGATAGTAATCATATAGATGTTGAATAGGTCACACAATGCAGAACATTTTTGAATATGTAAGTATTCCATAACTTTTAAATCAATTCCAAATACTTAATTGCTTTCTTAATTTTATAATCATTCCTTGATAATTATTTCTATCATTTTCTGAATCCTGCCAGTAAGGGCCCGATCTACTTACAAGCAAGTTTTAGGAAAGTTGAAACCTTCAAAATATAAAGTAGAAGTTCTCCATCTACCAAAAGAGCAGATAATCTGAGGAAGTTCCTCCTTCCTACTCCTATTGTTAGGCAACTGCCATCATAACAAGGTGAGATGAAGCACAGAGGCAATCTGAGAAGATTTTGCCATGTCTTAGTTTAAAACATACTATGAAAATGTTTTAGAGCCAGACGTCATATTGTTAGTTATGGCTTTACTGGGGTGATAGATCTCAGGTGGTTAAGTCCTTTTCATTTATTTCTTCATTCGTTTGTTGAATAAACACCTACATTAGGCCAGGCATTAGAGTAGGTATAGGGAATATTACAATAAACAGTGATATAAAATGTCCCTGCTCTCCTGAAGCTCATGGTCTAGTTATGGGAAAAGAGGTTAGTAAAAATTATCCTTGTGATATGATAGGTACAATAAACAGGTTAGACAACAGAAACATCCATGAAGAAAAGGAAGCCTGAGGAAAGCTTCTTATCTCCTTTTCTTCCCCATAGCTACAAGCAAAAATATTATAACCTGCTATTTTATTTTCCAGATTTAGCTTCCATCCTATACTTTTTTCTTCTGGGAACCAGACTGTGATTCACAGGTTTCTGCTTCCCTTGAATACTACCCAAGGTATGACATCAACCCTACCTTAACAGCAGGCACAAGGAGATTGTTCTCCCACCCAGCTTCTCATGAGAGCCTGCCTCTGGGGAGCTAGTTTGCGACAGGAAGAATTGGATAGCAACAGAATCTATCCTCCTCAGGTCACTGATCAAACTCTGTTCTGTACTCAGTTGTCCTAAGTTTTGTCTCATGTGGTGCAGTTACATGCATAGAGAAGATAAACATAATTTCTAACGGCTGAGAAACATTTTAGATATACAAAGCTTGCACCTGGCTGCAATCTTCCCACAGCCTCTGTAAGAGCAGTCATTAAACCTTTACTTGACTATTAAGACGGGGACTTTACTCCTTTGCAGCGAAGCCCATTCCTTTGTTACATTACACAGTTAGACAAAGCCTCCCTAATTTTAATTGAGACCTGTCTTTCTGATGATTCAATTACCCTAATTTTCTACCTTGAAGCCACACAGATCACAGTGTATCTCTCTGTCCCTTGACAGAATCTCTCCCTCTTTTCCTTTCTCTCTCCCATATCCTTTCTTTGTTTATTTCTTTCCTTCCTAAACATATCTCATGCTCTCTATCAATATTCTCTTCCATGAGCTAAATGTTTGCAGTTTTGCCTTTTATTTTTAAAATTATTTTATTTTTAAGATTTTATTTTTTTAAAGTAATCTCTACATCCAGCACAGGGCTCAAACTTACAACCCCGAGGTCAGGAGTCACATGCTCTACCTACTGAGCCAGCCAGGCATCCATGCAGTTTTGCCTTTTAAAAATGGAATAATTTTTAGCACTTTCATTATTTCGATCAAATTTTTCTATACAACTTCCAATGTCCCATATTTTTCATTAAGTTTTCTACCTATACAGGTGCACACACATATACATAATATTCCTGTATATATAATCCTATATCTATTATGAAATATATGATATTCCAGAAGCTACTTCATCAAAATAGAATTTAGCAGGGGTAACTTCTGGCCACGCCAGCACTCCAGCTGACCCCACGGGAAGCAGATGAATGAAATGGCTAACTCCCCAAATTGTGAAAATAGCAAATTGTTATGGCTTTAAAATGCTCAGTTTTGGAATATTTGCCATTCAGCAGTAGATAAACAAAGCAGGGTGGCACAGCAAAACCAGACCACAGAATTGCCTTCTTCTGAATTTTAACAAATGAACCGTAAAAACAAGAAGTGTGTCAAAATTTCATGTCAGCATGTTAAAAAAAATGCTTGGGGACCAGATCTTGAAGTACATTGCAAAATTTGAAAATAAGAAAAGAAGAACAACCTGAGATGTCAAAGCTTAAGTCTTAAGTTGAAACTTACCCTCAGAAGCAGAAATTATAAGATTACAAATTTCTCCACAATTTCTATTGAAAAGACTATTTGAAAAGTAGGAAGAGGGTTTTTTTTTAAAACTGTTTTCCTCTTTTGATAGATTGGATAGGTGAGGAAAAAATGAAAAAAGATGCTATGAGATGAAGGATGAAAAAAGCCAATTTTAAAAAGTAGATTCACTCATCTCTGATGGAAACTTACACTCCAAATTCCCACATCCAAAAGGGGAAATAAATGAATCAATACAAAGATATTCTTTCCATGTATATAAGATAAATTGCCACTCATGTCAACTGAAAAAGAGAAGAGACAGCAGAGAGGGCCTAATTCTTCCAGCAAAGGCCCTATTCTTTCCAGCTGAGCTCTCCCTATTTAATCACAAACTTCTCACCACAAGAAAAAAGGAGAGAGAAATAAAATAAGCCCTTATTTGATAGATCAAATGGCAAGGCAATAAAGCTGCATTTAGTAGTATACAGATGATTAAGGAAAATTAATTCACTCTATGTCAAAGAGAAGTATGGCTAGAGCTGTACATTTTGAGGTTGAAATTAAAATGGGAAAGCTGAAAGGTATGCCAGTCCCTGATCATAATATAGCCAAAGAAAAATTAAGGAGAGCTGTGTTATATGAAAGAAACATGATGATGACTGTCTGAAAATAAGTATAATCCAAGGAAACAAATTACGTTTGTCTTCAGAACTTCACCTTAGTAAAAGAACAAGACTTACAACGTAAGATCAAAAGCTAGATAAGGAAAATACAACTGAAATGTAAAGAAAAATGGAGGTAATGCATAATTTATTAGCTTTTTGATAACTTCTTCCTTTATTTTGCACATTTTTCTATTGGGCTGTTGTGTTTTTCTTATCATCTATAGGAGTTCTTCATGTATTTCTAAGAGCCTCTTGTTGGATACATGTATTGGAAACATTTTCTCCTAGTAGGTGGTTTACCTTTTACTTTACTAATCTTACTAATTTAATTTACTAATTTGCTAAAATTTTGATGAATTTTAATTTTAATATTTTAATATTGCACAGTTTACCATATTTTTATTTACACTTCATGCCTTTTTTTGCTAGTTTCAGCAATATCTGTATTCTCTAAATTCATGAAAGTCTATTTCCTTCTAAAAGATTTTCTGAATTGTTTTTTTGAATATCAATTCAAACTCACATTGTTGAGTCAAGATTCACTTTCTCCCATGTGCATATCCAGTTGACTCAGTATAATTTAATAAAGAGAACATGCTTTCAAAATTCTACTACTACTAGGATCTTTTTGTCATAAATCTAATGACCACACATGTGTGTGTCTGCTTCTGGACTCTCAATTCCACTGGTCTATTTGTCTAGCTTTGCAGCAGTATATTTTCTTTATTATTATTGGCTGAGAATAAATCTTATTACCTGGTCATGTGAATCCTCCACCTTTGTTCTTCCTCAAGATTATCTTCTTTATTCCTATTACATTTTCATACAAATTTGAAAATAAAATTGTTGTTCTCTCAAAAAACAAAAAGCAAACACTCCAGCTACCAAAACAAAAACAAAAACAAAAAAATAATTCCTGCCACATTTTTGAGTCAGATTATACTGAATCTATAAAACAATTCAGAATGAATGTATGTCTTTATAATATTGAATTTTTAAATTGATGAATGGGTATGTACTTCCATTTCTTTGGAATTTCTCTACAACCTTTGATTAATATTTTATAATATTCAAGGTATAGATTATACATACCTTTTGTTAGAGTTTTTTTCCTTATACATTTGTTATTTTGATATTCTTGGAAGTATCTTTAAATAAGTTTCACTTTAGGGGCGCCTGGGTGGCTCAGTCGGTTGGGCGGCCGACTTCGGCTCAGGTCACGATCTCGCGGTCCGTGAGTTCCAGCCCCGCGTCGGGCTCTGGGCTGATGGCTCAGAGCCTGGAGCCTGCTTCCAATTCTGTGTCTCCCTCTCTCTCTGCCCCTCCCCCGTTCATGCTGTCTCTCTCTGTCTCAAAATAAATTTAAAAAATGTAAAAAAAAAAAATAAAAAAAAATAAGTTTCAGTTTAATGTATTTATTGCACCCATTTAGATATAATTTCTTCTTCTTCAATGGCATATTGACCTACTATTCAGTACATTCTCACTTCAAAAGTAGCATGTGTAGTGTGATCCTATTTTTATTTCTATCACAGTCATTAAGAGAGAAAGAGGAGGAGTTCAGAAAAGATTTTAATCTAAAATCAGTGACAGTAAGTCTCGATTGTAATGTTTTGCTTGCTTTTACTTTTTTAAATTAAAATGTATTTTTCTGTATTTCTGAATTCTTCCTGAAGAGTACATATTACTATCACAAAGCAAAATAATTTTAAATTACAAATTAAAAATTTCAATTAAAGAAAATGAACCAGGGTGTAGATTGGTCTTGTAGTTTGCATGGTATTTCAATGAACCTCTTTGGCTGCCTACACATACCCATACTCCAAGAAATTCCTAATTTTTGTTTGGAAAATATATGATAAACAATTTACTCAAGTTTGTACCTTTGAGTTGATTAACTTTCTTTGGATAAAAAAAAATCTAATCAGAAGAACAAAAGAACTCCACAGAATTCTAACAGTAATATTTAGTCCATTAGATAGAACACTTCCCAACTCTCTCATCCATAGAGAGAGCTCTTCATGCACTATGATAGGAGATTTCACCTTCCTGGGGGAAAAATAGGACAGTAATATCAGAAATTGCTGAAATCCTTTTTCATCTCAAGTTCTTCCCCTTCATTAGGTTCGTAAACAGGGATTCACAAGCAGGCAGTGAAGGAGATCTCTCTTGCTTCTACCCGAGGTCTTGCCCCCATTTGTTACTCACCTGGTCATCCCTATTTAAACATTTTGGAGCTTCACTTCTTCTCAAAATCAGGTGTGTGCTGTTAATATGATCATTTTAAATGATGATAAATCTGTAGCTCATAGAACATTAGAACTTGTCCCAAATCACATGGTTGGTATGCGAGGAGTCCGCTGTAGGGCTGGTCAGTTATTGGTCTAAATGGCAGTGCTTTACTGCCACCTTCTGGGTAAATAGGGTTTATTGCAAGTCCTAAGTGTTCATCATGGCTAAAGTTAGGTTTTAGGCAGTGTCTGTAGCAGATGAAACAAATATCTTACAAGTCATACTAAGATGTTTTTTTCTATTATAACTCACAGGAGAGAATTGTTTTTAACAGGTCAGGTTTAAATGATTATAGAATGGAGGCAGGATTATAGTTGAGACAAGACAATGGAGGGAATTCCAGGAGCCAGTGAAATTAAGATGTCTAATATCTGACACTAAGTATATGGGTACAGTCTTATCATGTGAATATGCAAGTTATGAGTGTATAGACAGTAGAATAATTGCAGATGTGAGTGGGATCATCAAGCAGAGCAAAATGGGGAAAGGGAAGATAGCAATGACAAAAACCTGGGACTGATAAATAATTAGAAAATGCAAAGTAAAGGGAATGTGACGGCGGGAGTTCAAAATTCAAAACAGGTGCGGGAGCTAGGAATACTACCGGGGAGCTCCCTTAATGTTGGCAATGAGAGCATGTGTACGACAACGACTAGGTTTTAGAGACAGCACTGAAAAGAGGGGAGTCCTGAATTTGGATAAATATGCTGCCCTCCTTTCTTTCTTTGGAGATGTGTACTGTCAAGTAACAGAAAAAATATCAAGTAACAGAAAAAATATACACAGTACTGCTGTGTATTGAACATTGAAGTAAATATTTTATTATCCACTGAAAAAATTTGTATTATTACAGAAAACGAGTCTAATCCTTTGGAATTCTTAGAAAAAGGAGAATAATGACAACTAAGTACATTGACTAAGCTACTCTAGACTTCAGAAGGTGTCAGAGGAAAACCTAAGTCTCATGACATGATAAAGATGAAGCTGATTTCTACCTTCAGATAATATGTAGTAAGAGAAACCAGATATATCTACTTCTTGGAAAGACAACAAAAAATCAGACAAAATATATGAAACAATGACACTAGACATCAGGCACTGAAGGATGCCAAATCCTGAGAGATGGGAAATGAACATGGTGAGCTCTATGATTGGCCTTGATTTCAGCATTGTGGGAGATTCCCAGGAAAGGAAAGAGGATCCCAGATGGAGCAAGTAGATTCCCCGAATTGAGGAGACAGAGCTGAGAGGAGAGAGACCAATGTGGCCATAGTTTGCAGGACGACAGCATGAAAGAGCTGAACAGAAATCTCAGCATATCACTGATAGATGCCTGTGCGTGAGGAAAATACATAAAGCCAGGAAAGAACCGCTAGAGAGGATTAGAGGTAACAAAGCCCAGATCTCATATAGGGTAATAGTGGCTGTTCCTGTTAGCCATACTAGAAAACTTATAATTCAGGGAACATTGATTAGAGTACCCAACAGGAGCTTGCTTCAATAATGACCAATAATTAGCCACTTAGTGAATACCGTACTGGTCCCACCTAACAACTCTTAAAAATAATATTCCAGGGGAGCAGACTGTTTCCAAGTAATTGATCTGTGTCTCAGAACAAAACTCAAGATTATTTCTAGAAATATCAAAATATTTGGAGTCAAACAAGATAAAATTCATAAAATTATGCATTCATAAATTCATTCATAAAAATGCATATCCTAAGATATCATCCATAATGAAAAGAAAATCAACCATCCCAGAATTGACACAGATATTAGAATTAGCAGTCATAAAAATAGTTATTATAATTATATTCCAGATGTCAAAATGTTAGAAACATGAAAGGTAAATCAAACTTGTAGAGATGAAAATTAAAATGTTTGAGATGAAAAATCTACTGCATGGTGCTCATGGCCAATCATTACAGAAGAAAAGATTTGTGAACATGAAGTCAAGGCAATAGCATTAGAATACGATCCTCCTCAGAGTTCTCAGTGCTCCTGCATGACCTAGGACTTAGAGCGGTGGAAATGGACATACATAAAGATAGAGTCTATTTCATTTCCCCCAGAGCAATTTGCTTTTCATATTCTAGACCAAAGGTGATTTTTTCCTTTTTTCCTGGAGCCCTGTGTCTACCTTGTAATTAGCATAGTAGTTAAGGTCAAAGAGCTAACAGAACAGATAAACACTGACCACAGTCTTACAAGGATATTCAGAGGCAGAAGAGATGCTCTTCCCAAGTCAGCAGGGAGCAAGCTGGCTGAGGGGAAGAGAGCATATTAGCGTATGTTAATCTTCTCTCCATATTAGGAATGAATATATACACAGAAGAAATATAGCCCAGAGAAGAACATGTCCCAATAGGTTTCAGAGGTTAAAATGTGTCAAGAGAATTTTAAAAAAACAACTGGAACATTCATGGATGCCACTGATGTAGGCCTCCTTCTATGGAGAAAAGTGGGGCCAGTGGAAATGTTGGGTCTTGCAGAGTCAAGCCAGATGTGTGTAAATGTCTCTGTTTCAAAACTGAGTCTAAAAGTGAAATTGTTTAACAAGGAGTTTGCAGCAAGTGGGCAAGAGGAATGGCCAGGAAGAGCACGATGCTCCATAGTTCCTAGTAGTTGTTTTTTTAAGAAATACTATAGGAATATGGAAGAAATTTCCGTTGTGTTCCTTGGAAGACAACTTGGAGCCTTCATATAGATTCCTTCGCCGTTCACAGTATCAAGAAGCTGATGAATCCCACTGTTTGGTTTTGACCTTTGGCTCAAATGTTCATTTTGTTCTATTTCTGAGAATTGAGACACAGATCTGAGGACCAAGTTAAATCAGACTTCCAGAAAAGTTTATTTATTAGAATATGGAAGGCAGTGCATCAATGAGGAAAGAAGTCTAAGGAAGGAACTTTTAGTTATCTGATACAAGCACAGCAGGGGCAGGTCTCTGTCACTATCAAATGCAAGGAAGGGTTGTCATGATACAGAAAAAAAGATATCTTCTTTGACATCCAAGTTCACTCAGCTAACATTTTCCATCATTTTGAAACCTAATCTTCCCATGAGATTTCCTAAAGGCAAGAATCAGAATCAACATTGCATTAATAAAATGTCAGACCTACAAAAACTTTTAAAAATTATTTTATCTACCATCCTTATTTTATATTTAAGGAAACTAAGAGCCAGAGCATAAAGGGAATTGACTACATACAAAAACTAGGTTATTGGATTTTCCTATCCAGTTATCCTTCCGTGATTCTAAGATGCCATGGAAGATGTTATGGGCTATGCTGCAAACTCTTTGAAAATAAGTTATTTGGGGCTCCTGGGAGGCTCAGTTGGTTGAGAATCCAACTACTGATTTTTGTTCAGGTCATGATCCCAGGATTGTGGGATCAAGTCCTGCTTCGGGCTCTGTGCTGAGCATGAAGCCTACTTAATATTCTCTCTCTCTCTCTTTCTCTCTCTCTCTGTCTCTCTCTTTCTCTCTCTCTCTCTGTCTCTCTCTTCCTCTGCCCCTCTCCCCTGCTTGCTCTCTCTCTCTCTCAAATGAAAGAAAGAAAGAAAGAAAGAAAGAAAGAAAGAAAGAAAGAAAGAAAGAAAATAAGTCAGGCCTGAGCTTGTGATCTATAAGGCGTATCAGTCCTCATCTTTTTCTATTAACACCCTCACACTTTGGCCCAGTTCCTCATTAGTCAGGATGATGTGGAATTTACACATTCCTGACACTGATCCTTGTATAAAATTACAAAATGATTGTTGGCATTGTGAGGCCATGAGGAGCATTTTAGTCCCTGTGAACTGCACTGGCTTAAACAGAGGTCAAACCTGAAGGTGTGGTTTTGTGAGATCTCAGTGTCTAATCACTAATAATCATGTCCCATAAATCCAAAAACCTAAACAGGGGCTCTTAGCAAAAGGACCCAAACCTTGCAGTCACCTCATCATAGCTCAGAGTTTCAGACACATAAAAGATTGAAGGTATCTTAGAGAAGGCAAACCACAATTTCAAACCAAAGAATTTCAGGACTCAAAGGAATAACCAAAGCTTCATGTAGCATAGGGGATTTGATCCATCACTTGGCATATGGGAATGTGAGGGCTCAGACAGAAGGCCCTGAAACACCACAGAGTACACTGAGTCTGCTTTCTACCCCAGTGGGCTTTATATTACCACATGCTCTTATGACTGGGGACTGATTATTATCTCTGCAAACTGGAGCAAATTCCTGGCTTCAAGGCTGATACACTTGGCAGAAGAGGTACATGGTAACTGTGGTGGACTAAGTTTGTCTTCCTTCTCTTCTTTCCCCCCAAATAGTACTCACATGCTCTCGACACACAAGATGCAGGGGTTTTCATAGGTTACAAAATTAGTGCCACAGATGGGTTGATATAAACCAGGGCAGGGGTTCACTGTTCCAGTGAACCAACTCAAGTTTACTTTCTTATATGGACATTTCACCTGAAATTGATTTGAAAAGAATGACATTAGAATCACACAAACAGGTAGGTCACATCTGGACTTGATTAGGAAAATCTAAACATAGTTAGCATCCTATCACAGTCACACAAAGCTCTTACAGCTGTCCCTTCACAAAGCAGTGGAGGCCAAACCTAAATTTATCCTGTCTGACAACCACAACACCTTCATTGTGAGGACCTCCTGATGGTAACGGGGTACAGAGGCCTGCTACACTATGGTGGGAAAAAGAAGAGTGGATGTAGTTGTGAAATTTAGCTTCTCTCTCAATCTCCTTCATTCCCAGAGTATTAGACATGGGAAAAGTCTTAGAGATTTCTGGGCCAAGTGGGCAAAAAACCCAGAAAGCTCATAATTGGAAAGAAATGCTTCACTGGCATTCATAGGCTTCAATTTAAAATATTTATCATATTTCATCCAGTCTCAAAATCCCCAAGTCAACTCTCTTCTTGAAGTTGTGAAATGTGAAAGCATTTAGCATAATGCCCTGATTTTTTAGGGAAAACTAAAAACAAAAGAAGGGACATGTCTCATCAGGGATGAAAACCCACATCCAGTCACAATGCTGGTGTCAGTGGCAGCTTGAAGATGTGACTCTGTTTGCTGGAACTTGAGGAGATGGTCTCAGGGGCTCTATGAGTTTCATAGAAAGATTGGTAATGTGCCTCTGATACAAGGTGGGAGAGAGTTTCGGCTGAGTAGAGAAAGAGGGATCATATTTGAGCTTAGAAACTCTTTTCCATCTTCCTTATCCAACACCACCACCATGGCCAGGCCACCATCATCTGCCTCCTGTATGTCTGTCACCCAACTAATCCCTCCACTTCCTCTATCCCCTGGCAATTGTTGGTACTCATTTTCTAGGCACTATGGAGGGCTATCTGGTGTCCAAATGAACAAATCTCATCTTGGTTCCCAGTTTGGATCACTCTACTTGGGGCTCATGTATCTACAGAGTACCTGCCATGTTCATGTGAGTGGACTTTGGAGAACATCACAGATGACCTTCCTGAAGTAAGATTCTAAAACAGCAAACCCAAAGAAAACTCAAATTAGAATCTCAATCCTGAGAAATATAGTGAAAGATTACCTTAACAGCTCCATGTGGTGGCCACCAGTGTCGAGGTTCTAAAACCAAGACATAAATGAAAATAGTTGCAGAGTGTAATACCTGGTAAACCATAGCTTAATCTGTTGGCAGAATTAAAGAATTCTAATTTATTACCAAGAAAGCTTGCAATAACAGAAAACCTTTTTTAAAATTTTATTTTATTTATTTATTTATAATTTTTTTAGATTTATTTATTTTGAGAGAGAGAGAGAGAGAGAGAGAGAGAGAGAGAGAGAATCCCAAGCAGGTTCCACACTGTCAGCACAGAGCCTGACACAGCTCTTGAACTTACAGACTCTGAGATCATGAGCCAAAATCAAGGGTGGGATACTCAACTGACTGAGCCACCCAGGCACCCCAAAACTGTTTTATTTACACATGCATTCATTTTTTTCCCTCAAAAAATGTGGAAGAACTCTTCTACTCCTGATGGATAAGTAGCAAGCAATCACTGGTCTCATATATGTTGTCAGTCTAGTATAACAAGTAAATTTTTGATTAACCTGTAGTTAGCCTGGGCTTGAGAGGATTCAGAACAGGCAGCCAAAAAGAAAAGACATTAAGAAATGTTAGAACTTTAAAGAGGCCTTTAGTCTAATCCCCGTATTTACAGAGAGAGGAAAGACAATTGCTACTGCCCAGGATTTCATGGTAGATGGGTAAAAAATCAAGTTCTTCAGTCCTTAAGGCTAGGTCTCTTTAAAATTCCCCACAGGACTCTTTTATAAAGGAGGACAAAAAAGGTAATGACCTACTGAAATTCATGGCAAAGCATTTTCAAAAGTTTTGCATTTTTGAGATGTGTTGAGATGTGGGCATATTGCCAATCACTTTCACATTCTACCTTGAATTGCCCAAGCCCCCTGGTCCCCATAAATTAGGTTTCATAATCTGCACTAATAGATGGGGAAACAAAGGCCCTTGCACATTGGCTCGGAGTCTTTTATTTGTTGACCAACTGCATAGTCTCTCTCTATAGATACAGATATACAGATATAGTAAAATGATACTCTTACACAAATAAACACAAAATAATTCTAAAGCGTTCTTTCAGATTACAGTATCAAAGCTCACAAATCAACTTTACATAAATGCCAGAACCAGCCAAATTACTCACCAGAAGGTAATGCCCCATGTATCATGATGAAGAACAAAAGCGAGCAGAATACTGGATGACATTTGGTCATTTTTCCTCCTGGTGCGTATGTCCTTAGAGTGATGCTCTGAGATATTGCCTTGGGATGTTCCCCTCTAGTACAATCACTAAAGCAGAGGTATTCAAGATATTAAGACCATCTTTAGGGTGAATATCCATCTCCAGCCTGCCCACTGTAACCTCTGTATACCACACTTGGAAAGCCTATTATTTCACTCTTCCCCAAGAACAAATGCTCAGGAAAATGCTAAAATTGGCTGGTCATAAATAAAAGTCTAGAACTCAGTGACAGACCTGTGACTACTTAGAAGACAGAAGTCAATCAGAGGTTACTCTTTGGGCATAATTATATTATTTTAGTATGGAGGTATTTTAAGTGTCTTTAAAAGGCAACCCCTTACCTGAAGATTAACCCAAATTTGTTCTTTGAGTGGATACAAAGAAAATGAGGCCACTAGAAGCTTCCAGAAAATAAGAGCTTCTCAACAGAGGAAGCAGGTCCGTACTTGCTCATGAAGCTGAGACTGTCTCTTTGGAGTAAGGCAAAGATTGTAATATTCCAGACTTACTTGGCTGTGCTAGAATCTTCTGGTGTGGAATGCTCAGCTCTCCTGGAGCACTCTGAGAGAGTGCACAGGGAGAAATACCATTCCACACTATCTCATGGGGGCCCCAAAGTTATTTTCATTTAGACATCCAGAAAGGGAGAAATCCGTGAGCAAATCCTCCTGTGGGAGGATCCCCTTCTGATGCTAGAGAATGGTATGCAGTTTCCAGGCCTGCGCAAGGACCACAATGAACTCCCCTATCTTCCTAATCCTACGGAGGTGACCTGATCCTCCCTATGCCATCAGGCCTTTTTCTCTGCTTTGTAGCATATGTGAATAGGCAACTGACATAAACCATTTGCGATATGCTGTGGTGTGATAGGTGTTATGTGAGACATGGTAATGTCCCTAGGGTACTCTACTTCCCAAGATGGTTGGAGGTGCTTGGCACAATGTCCGGGGCTTCCTACCCTGACTGCTCCTGAGACAATCGGAGCTCCTGCGCTTTTTGCTAAGCACACCCCATCTCTTCCTGACATCTTCCCTGGATTCCTTTGGGAATGGAGCTGCAACAATGGAAGATCCAGCTGCAGTAAAGCAGGATGCCAGATGCCCACTCCCCCTACCACACACACGTCCCCTTCTTCGACCCACCTTGGAAAGAAGAGAAAGGAAGAGAGACGTGGCATGTTCTCTGTGGTTCTTGCCTCTTTTAAGAAGCAGGTATCAGGGCCTCAGGAGGGGGTGGAATAGCTATGTAAGAGAGAGAGGTCACTGAGGCATTGTGTGCTGGGAGGAGCAGCCCCTGGAGGCCCAATATTCAGGGTAAATCAAAGTCAAACCTCAGCAGGAGGCATTGGGTAAGGAAGCACCGAGCTGCCTAGAGGACTTGGGGGTGGGAACAGATCACTGGACAGGGAAGCCTGTGGCAGGCAATCTAAAGGGGCAATGGCATGAAGAAACACATCACGGTAGGGGAGAGCGCAGCAGAAAAAGCAGAGTATGTTCCACAAGAATTAGTACCTTTGGCCAGCATGCAAAACATGGAAAGAGCTGAGTAAGGAAGGACGTTGGTGATGAATGAGGTCTCTAGACACCATTTGCAGTGAGTCCTGCCTGGTTCTTAAAGTAATCCACAGCCTTTGCAGCTTTGTAACATGGAAGATATGTTGTCATAACTGAGTTTCCTCCTGTTGTCTGAATGCCCTGTGTTCATCTTCCTTTCTGTAAAGAACAATTGTTCTTTTTCTTTTAAAAAAATTTTTAATGTTTTATTATTTATTTTTGAGAGAGAGAGGGACACAGAGCACAAGTGAGGGAGGGGCAGAGAGAGAGGGAGACAGAATCTGAAGCAGGCTCCAGGCTCTGAGCTGTCAGCACAGAGCCTGAAGAGGGGCTTGAACCCACGGACTGTGATCTCATAACCTGAACTGAAGTCGGAAACTTAACCGACTGAGACACCCAGGCGCTTGAAGAACAATTGTTCTTATAACAAGGAAAGATACGTCAACTTTAGAAAATTGGAAAAATAGAAATTTAAAAAAAGAAATAAGACATGAAATTTCAAAACCCAGACATAACTGTTAAACATATATTGAATTATATTGTTCCAGTTGTTAAAAATCAAATTTTTGTAGAACTGTATATTGTTTTCTGTCTTTTTCACTTAGAAATGTACTGTGACATTTTCTTGATCTTCAAATATAATCATATAGAATATGAATTTAGAGGCCTGGTGCCATATTTTGTCACATATTTGGATTTTTATTATATTAATATTTTTCTGGGCACCTGGGTGGCTTAGTTGGCTAAGCATCTGAGTTTGGCTCAGGACATGATCTCACAGTTATTGAGTTTGAGCCCCACAAAATTGGGTGAGCTTGAGCGCTACTTCGAGTGAGCCCTGTTTCTCTCTCTCTCTCTTTCTCCCTCTCTCTCTGCCCCTCATGGGACTCTCTTTCTTTCTCCCCCTCTCTCTCTGCCCCTCGCTCACTTGCTCCCTCCCTCTCTCTCAAAAAGAAATTCTTCCCTTGTTGCTCAGTTAGGTTGATTCCAATTTTCAATATTATTACAATGCTCGAAAGAACAAATTTTTATTTACCTCACTTAATGTACTTTTTATTAAATAATTTTAATAAGTGCCAAAAACAAACCTACTGGAAACTTCCAGAAGGACCTGAGTCACCTAGAATATGAAAGCGGTGGTTTTCACCCAATTAGTGGGCTCCATGCTTGTAATCTAACATGGAGCATTTTGAAAATACAAGGCCACCTTACTAAGTGAATTGTTTGTCCCCCAGTTCAGAGAGGTAGAGGGACTCCATTGCATAGAAAGGATTGCAGAGGAAATAAAACATCATAGGAAAGAAATAAGCCTAAAAGAGCTTTAGCTTTTCCAAACTCCCCCAAATTCCAGTTGAACTAATAGTATTGGGTGAGGAGAATAAATAAGATTAAGGGATCACATCCCCGTCAGAAAATCCTTAGTCTATGACTTCCTCATCATCTATCATATCCCTGGCTTAATTCTAAATTATTTTTTAATGTTTTTATTTTATTTTTGAGAAAGAAAAAGAGAGAGAGACAGAGCACAAGCAGGGGAGGGGCAGACACGGAATCCAAAACAGGCTCCAGGGTCTGAGTCCTCAGCACAGAGCCTGAGGAGGAAATCGGATGCTTAACGGCTAAGCCATCCAGGCGCCTCACCCCCTGGCTTAATTCTAAAAGCTATAGCTTGGGGCTTTTCCTCTGGATGTCAGGCTTCTGTTCCTACTTTTGTTTCAAGTTACTTCAAAACAACATTTTCAAAAACCAGCTCCTTGCAATGTAGTCCAAAGCAGATGGTTATCACCTTTCAGGGACACCAAAATCCTCTACAGGATTTAACCTACAGTTCTACTGTTCTCCCACAGAAAGGAAACTTATCTCCACAGCCCATTAATTACAGAACTTTCATAGTCTAGCCCATTCTGTTAACCAGTCACAATCCCACCAGAGCATGGAGCTGCCTGTCTTTAGGCCTCGACATTTGTGTCCTCCCCCCTCCCCCCCCACCATAGAAGAGCCACCACACAAATGTCAGTCCAGTCCTGGGCTAGAGGACAAAGTCTTTTCCTTCTCAAGGATTTCATGGAAGCCATAGGACAGCATTACCATTTTTCCCCCTGCTGCAACGTGTTTATTATGTGCCAAAAAAACGACACCACGGCTAATTGCACATGAACTAGAAGCAGAAGAGCAAAGATACCCCAAACCCAGCAGAAGAAGAGACATAATGAAGATCAGAGCAGAAATGTCTGTAGGAGAGTGCAGTCTTGCCTGCATAGGCTACAATGACTAACAATGTCAGCTCAGCAGGAAGAGGGGGGTGTATGTGACCCTGGTTCTCTGACACACAGCCTCCCAAAGAGGGGCAAGTAGGTTTTATTCGTGTTTTTTTTTTTTTTAAAGAAGAAAGAAAAAGTCAAGTTTTCAACTTCAGTAGTATTTCAGTGACTGCAACTGTTTCTTCATACATTTTTCAACTGAAAGAAATAAGGAAAGGGTATTTATTCCCTCTGAGAGAAAGGGCTCCTGGGAGCCTTCATCTGCCCCCACCAAAAAGGAGTCCTTTTTTAGCTCAGTTACCAAAAAAAAAAAAAAAAAAAAAAGTCCTGTGACTTTGGAATTAAAAACTTCTATCAACCCCACCCCCCACCATAAGTACAACTCAAGAAGGTGGATAAACCATTTAAAACTATATACAGCAGCCATCAAATACTGTTTATCCAGACCAGTTTCAAATACAAAACACATTTTTTTGTTCTTGTTTGCAAATGTCTTGATCTGCCACTGTGAGAGACAGTGACCTGCAGTTGCTCAGACACAGGTTTGCTATAATGTTAAAAGCTGCCAGGAAAGGGGAAAAAAAAATCTCTTGTTCCAAACGACTTAAAAAACTGTTTGAAGGAGTGTAAAAAGGAACCGGTAAAAACCCTGGAGCGTAAAATAAGAAATATGATTTTGGTTTAAATGAAGACCGAAGGCTCCTTGTTGTTTACAGTAAAAGACACCAGGGGCTCCTGGGTGGCTCACTTGGTTGAGAGTCCAACTTCGGCTCAGGTCATGATCTCGCAGTCTGTGAGTTCGAGCCCCGAGTCAGGATCTCTGCTGACAGCTCAGAGCCTGGAGCCTGCTTCAGATTCTATGTCTCCTTCACTCTCTGCCCCTGCCCCACTCATGCTTGCTCTCTCTCTCTCTCTCTCTCTCTGTCAAAAATAAATAAACTTAAAAAAAAAAAAACAGACACCAGCGGAATACTCAGTTTATGCTGATCAGGTGGGGGTTAAATAAATGGAAAGGTGCTGTATGGCAACTCCAAGAACAAACCCATGTTCTGGTCTGAACACTGATCTGGGTAACAGAATTCCTCATCTGTTCTTTGGACTAAGATGACCTTAATGGCCTTCAAGTTCCGCTCAGCTTGACTAAAATTTAGATAAACTTCTACCTGACTCTGAGCTCCTGACCTCCCTTATCTTAGAGCATTTACTTTAGAAATCTTATAATCACAAGTTCTTTCTCTGTTGCCTTGAGATATAATTCTTTTTAGAAACCCCTTGCCAGTTTTACAACCCAGAACCCAGGAGGGGTTCTGGAGGACCCAGGAGCCATCCCTTTGAAATGCAGCCATCAGGAAACACCAGGCAGGCTATCTCCTAATCTCTGTGGAAGGGCAGGAGCCTAACTTTTTGTGAGCACTTTGCTCCAAGTTGCAAAACTACCTCCTGTCATAAAGATATGGGTTTATTTTTCCCTTAGATAAAGCCAATGAGCTAACACAGAGGGCCTGTAATTTCCCCCTACCCTCCTCTAGTACTTTTTCACTAGCTCACCCAGACCTTAAAAATCCTCCTTCTTGTATTTCAACCCCGCTGAGTTGATTCTGAGCTCTGGCCTCTCTTACCTATTGCAACTGCATTGAATAAAGCCTTCCTTGCCTATTTAACTTTGTCTGATGTAGTTTTCGTTTTGACAGGACCATCCCACATGCCCAGTAAGATGAGTTTTCTTGTTTCTTTCGTTTGGGCACAATTACTGTTTTGTGGCTATTTCCTATTAAGACCAATCCTCGACCTTGTGTAGTTCAAGTGTCAATCTCCCTACCTTGAAGATATGCAAATACTCTAGTGTAAAATGGAAGCACTCACTTCTTGTTAACTTTACTTCTTTCCTTAATTGCCCATTTATTTACTCTTCTCTGGCATTCAGAAGTCTGCCCGGAGCTACCCACTCACTGGCCTGCTGGTCCCTGTTGGCAGCTTCTAGCAGCTACTGCCTGTCCTCTAGGACTAACCAACAGGTGGAATTGAGTCAGGCCACACTTCCCTTTTATTTGCCCTAATCCTTTGTTGTCCCTAAAATCCCTCCCCTGGCTGTACAGATGTACGTGAATTTCTTTACTAACAGGTTGGAGAAAGGAAAATCTTTAAAGGGAATTACTGAGAAGGGGGAAAGCTAAAATGCTAGAACATAGAGATGAGATTCCTCAGAGACAAGAAGGAAAATAACTAAGAAGTCCTGAAGGCAAGGCCCTGATGGTGAGCTCCCCCAGTGTCTCATCTGATTCCTCTTCCCTCAAGCTTTTCAAAGACTGATTTGCTTTTCTCCATTTCTCTTTGAGGCAGCAAATCCTGCCCACAGTATCTTATGGAATATTTGGAAGAGAGGCTCTGACAATTGAAATTGTGAAGGCCCAGGTTAAGCATGGGCCCTTAGGGTCAACTCCTTTGCAATGTTCTGATCAGTGTGAGTTGAAGATATCCCTCTTCCTTTTCAGTGTTGCACCTAACACATACACAGACACACATACACAGACGCAGATTTATGTTTGACAAAATTAAGTGTTAATTCTCAGATGGTACAGTACAGTAGAAGTTTTCAAGTAACGTATTGTGACCCTTTAGTGGGCTGTGAAACTTATTTTGTTACCATTACTATTTTTTAAATAAAATATAGTAAAACAGAGTAAATAGAATAGAATAAAATAAAAATGACAATGCAACTTCAATAGTGTGTGTGTGTGTTTCTAGGTGGTGAGATAACATATTTTGTTCACTGTGGGTCACATTCAATAAAGTTTCAAAGCCTCTACAATACACCTACAAGTAAGGAAACAAAAATTTGCTATTTGCAAGCTGTGTACCTCTTGCAAGGAGAAAACAAGTTTTTTGGGTTTTTTTTTTCATGTTTTCTGCCAAAAGCCTAATATAATGCTTTGTTCTTATTGGAATAGTAATTCAACAAGCATTTCTTATCTCCCTACTTTGAACCCTTCTCTCTTCCTCTTCATAGTTAACTGGAAAATCAGAGGCACCTAAGCTTATGTTTATTGAAGAACTGAATGAAAACTTGGGCTAGTTGCAACATACCGTACTACCCCCAAGAATCAATCTAACTTATACCAACATTTGAAAAAAGCAAAGTGTTGTGGTGAGTGTTTCAAATGACACACTGATGTTATGAAAAGTCTAAGTGTAAAATCTAACGTGGTTGGCATAAGAGGAAAACAGCAGATGGGCAATCGTAATTCAAAATGTGTCATGAAAATAGGTTTTCAAATCAAGTGTTACTAGCGCTAGTAATGCTAGATAAATATACTTGTTTTAAGGCACAGGATATGTTCCATCTTGGTAATTTTTTCCTTAATATACATATTTAGTAATATAAATTTTACCCTAACTACTGCCTTAGGGAGAATTTCACAAATAATATTATTCTCTTTTCTTTTCATTTACTTCAAAATACTTTTAGTTTCTCATTTGATTTCTTCTTTGACTCAGGGTTTATTTATTGGTGTGATGTTTATTTTCCAAATATTCGGGATTTTCCAGAGACTTTTTTTGTTTATTTTTTTGTTTTCTTATTCAATTCAGATGTGGTCAGAGGACAAATGCCACTGTGACTTGAATCCTTTTAAATATATTGAAATTTGTTTTACAGACAAGAAAGTGGTCTTTCTTGGTATTTCTTGTTTACTTGAGAAGGTTTACACTGCTCTTGTTGGGGGCAGTGTTCTCGGGTCACATGGTTGTCAATCAGGCCACATGGTTGATTGTATTACTCAATTCTGCTGCACAATTGTTGATATTCTACTTACTTGTTTTATTAATTTTTGAGAGATGGATATTGAAATCTCTGATCATAATCATGGATTTGTTTATTTTTCCATGCACTTATATTCATTTTTGATTTGTAAATTTTGAGTTTCATAAACATGTAAGATTTTGTATCTTCTTAATTAATTGAGAATTTTATCATTATAAAAGGTAACTCTCATCCTTTGAATAAGTCTTTCCTCTAAAATCTATTTTGTTTATATCAATAATGCTACTCCAGCTTTTTTTTGACTAATGTTAACATGGTAATCCTTTTATTTTTCTCGTATTTGTGCTTTTATTTTTAAAGTGTGTTTCTTATAAACACACTCACTTTTTAAAAAATCCAGTCTGCAATCTCTTCCTTTAATTAGTGTTTAGACCATTCATATTTAATATGATAACTGATATACTTACTGTAACAGTTAATTTTATATGTCAACTTGGCTAGGCCACAGTGCCCAGATATTTGGTCAGACACCAGTTGAGATATCACTGTGAATGTATTTTTTCTGATATGATCAATATTTAAATCAGTAGATCTCATTGTTATTATTGTTGTCTGTAGTTAAATTATTTATTATTATAAGGTCAACATCTATGTACCCACCATCCTAGTGACAAGCTAGAATGGCCATCATCCTAAAAGCCTCTCACATGTTATTGCCAGCTATACACCGAATATTTGTGTCCCCCTTAAATTTATATGTTGAAGCCTAATCCCCAATGTGATGGTATTAAGAAGTAGGACTTTTAGGAGGTGATTAGGTCATGAAGGCAGAGCCCAGAGAGCTCCCTTGCACCTTGATCTTAGACTTGCCAGACTCCAGAACTGTGAGAAATAAATATTTGCTGTTTAAGCCTCCCAGTTTATGGTATTTTTGCTATAGGAGCCCAAACACACTAAGGCACTGCCTAACTACAGCCCCCTCTCACAGACTCTATCCTGACTTCTGTGTTAATCACTCACTTGCATTTTTAATAGTTTTACTACCTATATATGCCTCCCCAAAGAGAGATATTTTAACCTTTGGGATTTCCTCTTTGGTGAGGTGTCTAAACCTGTAGACTCTGAGTGAAGCATATTATTTTCTGTAATGTGGGTGGGCCTCCTGTGATCACTTGAAGGCCTTAAGAGAAAAACCCTGAGATCTCTTAGGGAAGGAGAAATCTGCCTCTCAACTTCCTTTAGAATTGAGCTGCAACATCAATACTTCCCCTGGGTCACCAGTCTGCTGACCTACTCTGCAAATTTCACACTTTCTATAATCACATGGACCAATTACTTAAAATAAATCTTTTTCTTTCTCTCTTGTCTCTGTCTCTTTCTCTGTCTCTGTCTCCCTGTCTGTCTGTCTCTCTCTCTTCACACACACACACACACATACACACACAGAGTTGGTTTTGTTTTTCTGAAGAATCCCTAACTAACACAATTACCTTGAGTCTGCCATCCTGCTACTTGCTTTCTATTAGTCCAATCTGTTTTTCCTCTTTACCTCTTTTCTTTGTCTCTCTTGCACAAATATAGTATTTTTTTTTCATTATTCCATTTTATCTTCATTGTTGGCATATTTAGTGTTGCTTTAGGATTTATAATATACATTCTTAACTTTGCACAGTGTACCTTTAAGTGGTATTATATCATTTAACTTAACACAGAATCTTATAATAGAATACTTTCATTTCTTCTCTCTGTGTTTATGCTGTCATGCATTTTATTTTCACACACGAAAAATGAAAATAAAGTTCTGGCAACCTAGCTGCTATGGATGAAATTGTGTCCCCTCCAAATTCAAATGTGAAAACATTAACCATCAGTGTGACTGTATTTGGAGATAGGGTTTTAGGAGGTAATTAATGTTAAATGAGGTCATAAGGGTCAGGTCTTCCTTTCAGTTTTTACTGAACCTTTAATGATTCTTGATTATAGTCTTTTTTCATTGCATAGTAATCAACTCTTCAAAAGATTGTCTCTGACTAGTCTACAAACTCCTTACTGACATGAAATCTTTGCCCATTTGTATTGCCTCTCCCTACACAACACACTGCTTGACCCGTGGTGATCTTTCTATATGTATTGTTAAAACACACACACAAATCTCCACAAAATAGCTGGCAAGCATTTAACCAGCCTTTACTACAAAAGCAAATTGTATTGGACTGATGAACTTATAGGTCATAACTTTGTTCCTATTTGCAGATGTACTGTTAGAAAATTCTTCTCTTTATGTAAGCAAAATATCTATCTTTGCATGTTACGTTAATGACATGACTCCTTTCTATGGAGCTCCAGAAATGAGAATGTTCTGATCTCTCTTGTGATAGTCCTGCATATGTCCTCATCTTTCCTAGCTACCTTGAACTTTCCTTGGGCCTTTTAAAGACTTCAACAACAGTTTAATCAAATTCTATTGTTTTTAGTCTCTTCCCAACATGACCAACAAAATGTCTTCCTTTGTGGATTCCCACTTGTGACTGAGTCCTCTTTAAATAATGATATCTAACATCTAATGTTATTCCTGGTCTGATTAGTTGACAGTATTATGGATTCTTACTCTATCTTCCTCCAAAGCTGAACTTTCCGCTTTTCATTAGTGTTGCTAAAGGTACTAGTGTTAAGACTAATGGTCAGATCTGCCCCTTGACGCATGTTTACTTAAAAATTGTGAGTTTTTGTAAAATGGGATGCTATGAACAGATTCCTCTCCCATTAGTGTGTATATAATCTCTCCAGCTCCCAACCTGAGTAGAAATAGAAGAAATCTTTCCTTGTCACTTATTGAGAGAAATGACCACAGACATTTTCCTTAAGAGATGACAGTCGCATCCAAAGACATGCCTGAAAGCTTTCTGCTAAGAATCTTTTATTGAAGAATCAAATCCATATATTTGCCCCACAGCCATCTGAGAGGGATTGGTTCTCTCTGTGGAATCTGCCAAAGGGAACTTGGTGCCCTTGAGCATCAGGGAGACTCGCACTGTCCATACTTTGCCAAAAAAAGTGTACCACGTCTCTTCCTACAAGAGAAATCATTTTTTTTAAGGGAAGGCTTTGGAGATCTTAAATTGAAACTTTTATATTCTAAAATCAAGCCAGCCAAATGAGCACAGAGCACGAAAGGTGAGCAATTAGTAACTGAGCTCCAGCAAGGTGGAAAAAGGAATTCAGTGTGCTAGTGAAAGCCAGTGTTAGGAGCCAAAAAAGTCTTTAAATATCCCTTGTTATTTGCCATTCAGTAATACTATGATGTTGATAAAGTCTCCTTTTCGAGCTTCATTTTCTTCCTACTATCCACTATCGTTCTTTCTCTTGCCTCTTTCTCTTTATTTTTGCTTCTTTTTGTAAAATATTATAATTATCAGCAAGCTATACTGATGCACTTCATAGCAGTGTATACACTCATACACTTCATAGGAGCAGCAAGCTTATCAGGTAGCTAAGATGGTTTCAAGCTCTGCAGGAGAGGCCATTACTGCAAATAATATGTTAAATTCAGCACTTACACAACTTCATTGCAAAATAAGCATTTGTTAGAATATACTTGTCCATCAGATCCGCAGAGAGGGAAATATTCCATAGTACAGATGGCAGAATAATTGGTGCACTCAATTTGCTCCAGTCCAAAAAAAAGAAAAAAAAAAAAAAGAAAGAACAATTTCGAATTGTTAAATCACAGAAAATGAGCTTTTTAAAGGTCTTGAGAGGTCATTTAGTTCCAAATCTCACTCATAAAAAGACAAACCCTCTTCAGTTTACAAAATCTGACCCAAAATGGTGGCACTCTCATCACAGAAAGAGATGGCTTAGCCTGAGGTTACGGCCTCCCTCTCCCTCATTCTCCTCAGGGAACTGATGAATAGAATACATCTTCTATCTTGTACTTAGTTTTTGAACCAGTCTTCTCCTTACCATGCTGTCATCCATTTTATCCAGGTCCTCATGGTCTTGCCTGCATAGTCACAGTTGCCTGCCAGTTTGTTGCCCTAAACCTACCTTCATCTGAGATTTCAATCACTCTCCACACTGACGCCAGAGTGATCTTTCAAAAAACAAAATCAGTTTTTGTTTTTTGATTACTTAACTGATTCCCCGTCAACAGAAAGTCCCCTCATGAGCCTGGCTTATCTCTCTTATCCTCTGCCTCTTACTCTAGCTAAACTTAACAACTGAATTCCCGGAGGGTTTCCTGCTCCTATACATCCCTGTGCCCTTGCTTAAGGTGTTTTTCCTATCTTGCATCACCTTACCCCTTTCTCCATCAGACTGACTCCTAAGACTCTTAGTCCTTAAAAGTCAGTTTAACTACTTTTTTAACAGTTTCATGATGATATTTCTCTCCCTCACCCATCAAATTGGTGTAGATGCCCCTCCTTAAAATCTTTACTACCACAATCCCATGTGTATAATTCTCTTGTCACGTTTCAAACTCTATTAAAATTATTTTAATATTTTAACTCACATAGCTCTTTACCCCTGAATTGTCTTTACATGTGTTCTTGATTTTTTTTGTCTATACATAGTCATAGACAGTTTTTAGAATACCTATTTTAAAACTTTCATAAAGTGAGAATTATTATAACATTTTATATTAAGCATAAATGAAATTTCTGTGTATACTTACACATTTATCATCATAAAGTTTTCTGAGTTGAAATTGTTTATTTCTGAAAGAAAAGATTTTATTGAATGGGTAATGCATTACTTGACATTTCACAATCTATAGAGTAAAATACAGTCATATGTTATTCTATGTTGTCTAACCTGTACTGAGAATGAGGAGTTCTGGTTAAATTCTACTCTAGTCGGCTAATACTGACCATTAACATCTTTTATGGGCGATCGTTTTGTAAACAAATAAAAGTATGAGAAAATACAATCAGCACTAAGAGGAGACTGGGCATTTAAAAAATAGTCCATGAATATTCACATGAAAATCAAAAGTGTAATATAGTGTGAAAACATTTTTTTGCAGTTAAGAAAAAGAAAATATGTTCAAATCCATCTCTGGTACTCACAGTCTGTGTAATTTTGTTATAGTCACTTCCTCTTTGTATTAGATTCCTGTTTCCTAAAAGGAGGCTAGGTGATGCTATAATCAATAAGATCTCATCAGTCTTTAATCTCTTGTGTTGCTTTTTTTTCAGCACATGAGTTTGCATATCCTGAGAGACTTTATTCTGAATAACACTTGTTATTATATTTGACTATAAATTTTAAGAAGGGTTAGAAAAGAAGGGGAAGATGATAAGAAGGAAGAAGAGCTCATTTCTGTATTAGCTGCAGAGCTAAGGTTTGATATGTTTTATCACAGTGAACCCTAAACACCATTATAATTTCTATCTTACAGGGACTCTTGGGTGGCTCAGTTGGTTAAGTGTCTGACTCTTGATTTTGGCTCAGGTCATGAACTCATGGTTTGTGGGATGGAGTCCTGGATTGGGCTCTGATCTGACAGGGCAAAGCCTTCTTGGGATTCTCTCTCTCCCTCTCCCAATGCCCCTCCCCCACTGATGCTTTAAATAAATAAATAAGCTTTAAAAAATAATTTATATCTCACAAATGAGGATAGTGAATTATGTAGTGGGTTGGGTATTTGTCTGATGTCACATATTTACTAAGTGCAATCTGGATTCTAATCCAGATGTGTGACACCAAAGCCCATGATTTAACCAGTAGTCATAAAGTGGTGAATTCAAATTCATGGAATGGCTAGTAATAATGTTTCTTTCATTTGCCTAGAGGCTGAGATGTTGTTTATAGTGAGGAATTCTTGTGTAATTTGTGGGTCTGCTGGTGGGGATTCCAACTATCCATTTGTATTTTTAATCTCTTCCTTAGACTTTTCCAGATAATTCTAAGAAGGAACATGGATTTTCTCTGGGTTATAAAATATAGATCAAATTCTTATAATAGTACCCATGGCAAACAGCCTAAATAGAGAGAGTTGTCTTCTGAGCTCTCATTATACAACAAGAAAGATATAAACAGAAGATTATGGAACTTCAACCAAGATACATTTTCTGCCTGAGACTCAGTTTCCTCAAATGTAATGTGAAAATAAAAATGTCTCTATGTAACAGCTAATGCCTGAAGGATAGTGTATAATGTGAATGAGAATTTGGCTGGATAGCAAAGAAATATATATATCCTTAGAGATATTTATTTATTTATTTACTTATTTATTTTTATTTTAACAAAGCAATGACCAAAGGGTATTGGAGGAGTGTGACAAAAGGTAGGATTTATTAAACCATGTTGTTAGAAACCAAGCAGATTTTAGCCAATGTGGACTTTGTAATCTTTAAAAAAAGAGGGGCTCCAAACTGGGTATTATACTTACTGGTTCAGTCGGCAAAACATGCATTCATTACTGTAAGTTTTATGATCTATGCCACATATTGGTTTCCGCTCCTTTGAGCATGCAATCCCAGAGCCTTTTCTGTTGTATTGTGAGCAGTTCACCTATAATTAGAATAAAAAATAATGGCCTACGTTGTTTTCCTTCAATTCTATAACCATTCTTCTATCAAGCTGGGAAGAAAGAGAAGAGAGTGAAAAGAGTACCATAGCCTGTTCAACTTTTTAGCAAATATGTCTAGAAGACCTTGTATGGTCCAGGCGCTGTGCTACACAACTAGGCCAGACCTGAAACAATCTGTAAATAAAATGATAATTAACAGGTTAAGAAGGAAATGTTAATCTCTCCTTTTAGAGAGAGACAGCTCTGCTGACAGCTCAGAGCCTGAAGCCTCCTTCAGGTTCTGTGTCTCCCTCTCTCTGCCCCTCCCTCACTCATGCTGTCTCTCTCTCTCTCTCTCAAAAAAATAAATAAATATTAAAAAAATTTTTTTTAAGCTACCTAAGGTAAAAGTTTCCTTCATCTGCTATTCCCCATTTGCAAAGAGATTCCTTTTGCAGCCTTTAAAGAAAAAAACACCACCAGAAGAAGTGGAGTTAGGACTGGTTTTACCTCCCTAGGAATTAGTTCCATCCACAGTGATCCAGGTTAGCTACTTTCACAGCTCCATTTACGAAGTAGCTCCGATTTTATTTTTACAAAGACCCCACAGAAAGGGGCTATACTCACCTCTATGATCCCCAGAAGAGTGTGGCATGGGACACATTTGAACAGAAGGAAATGGAGAAAGAGCAAATTCCATAGTTAGAAATGCAAGGTTGAATTCACTGTCTACAGTAACTAAAACCCATTTCTAACATCCCTTGCCCCCATCAGACCTAAGAGGTCACTTCTTTACTTATGGCCAGTTCAGGATGAAGCCAGAAATGTATGTAATTCTGACTTAAAAAATAAATAAATAAACATGGGGGAAATTTCTGGTCATTGGAGAAAAGGCTGTCATAGGTATCTAGGAATTCCTGTGAGCATGTCAAGGGTAGGGGTTGGTTACCATCTCAAAGTTGCGTAAATTGTTTCTGAAAGGGCAATTCAGAAGCCTGACATCTTGATCAGCAACTGAGCAGGCTGCCCATAGTCCTTTTATTCTTTTTTTTTTTTTAAGTCAAGTATGATTGACACACAATGTTACATTAATTCCAGGTGTACAACACAGTGATTTGACAAGTCTATACACTATGCTGGGCTCACCACAAATGTAGCTACCATCTGTCACCTTACAACCCTATTAGAGTGCCATTGCCTATATTCTCTATGCTGTACCTTTTATTCCCATGGCAATCTTTTTATTCTTCTTCTCAGTCTCTCTTCCTCTTCTGGAAGGTCTGACCCCCACCCCTCTTTGTTAATCAGAACAATCCAGATAGTTAATTTCTAAATTTTCCTCTGACTTTAACATCCTATAATTACTGGAGGTTGAACAAATTGCAGCTAACACATGGGTATGGATGCTAAAAGGAGTCCCAACTCACCAGGAGGAGAGGCAGCCCATGTGGTGGCTGCCAGAGTGATGATGGCAAAAGCGGTGATGCTCTTCATCATGATGATGAGTGAGGGTGGCAGAGATATGCTGCTCTGAGACAGGAAGTCCAGAGAAAGAGAGAGAAAGCAGTCTGCCAAATACATACGTACACGTATATATAGACACACATGCATAAGGCAGGGTCCCACCTTCGTTAAAAATCGACCTTTTCAGTGGTGATTGGTTGCTAACCCAAGCTAGGGTATTAACTTCACAAACTTCCTTATTATCTTGAATTGTAGCCAGTGGAAATAGTTATACCCTGAAACTCACCTACCAGAAGCTCTCTTGCATGATAATCCTCTGGTCTCTTAGCAAATACAACAGCATGGCTATATTTAAGAACAAATAAAAATCACAGGTGTAGTAAAGAGAAAAAAACATTAAGATGGTATGCGTAAAGGGTTTTAAGGTGATATCAAATGTAGGAAAGTTGAAACAGAAAACAGAAGCAATGAGGACATTTCTTGTTGTACAGTGGTACATGAATACTTAGCGCTGTAATACCTTGCTTTTCTAGAGTAGGAAGACAATTTCAATATTCTATGAAGGCTTGTTAAGTGATTATAACAAACTTGTGAAATATGCAGTATTATTGCTACTTAGCAGATGCGACAACAAATACAGAAAGATTAAGTGCTTTCTATTTAGTCATAGAGTTAATAGTTGTAAGAGCCAGTCCTCCAGAATCCTAGACTTATGCTTCTATTCTGTATTTTTTTATTCATATGTGCTATGTCAATAGCAACAATGATTGTTTATAATGAAAATCCAGATTTTAGCATAGAGTGTCATGCTTCTTAAGATTACAAATACGATATTCTGCTTAACACATTCTCTGGTGCCCCTATCTATATATGTCTGATAACAAACCTTTTTTTTTTTTTCCCAATAATATAGGCCTAATGATTTCCAAGTACTTAGATGTGATCATCAACATCAGCTGTCCAGAAGATAAATTTACTGTGGAGTTAAGACAGAGATAATTCCGAAAGGACAAACTCAAAGATTGGAGGAATTAAGAAAATTGCCCAAAGTAGACAGCTAATGAGTAATAGAATCTTGATCCAAAACTAGTTCTTCCAATTTCAGAACTTACGACCTCCCACTTTTCATCTCCAATATCACTTCTTTTTCTCAGAAATAATTCTATAATTTTGGTTTCTCCTATTGTGAAATTTGAGTACTTACACCTCACCCATATTTCAATGCTTCTTCACCATTTGAAATATGTATACTATAATGAAATGTGCTCCAGAAACTCTTCTTAATGGGGTAAATGATCTTCTTCCCAAGTTATAGTGGAACATCTGGTTAGAGTCACAAGTTCTAAGTAGATAACAGAAATGAGAACCATGGCTCAGTGATGCTGGATCTGGCAAGGCCAAGGGCAAGCATTTAGGCCTGTGACTTTCAAACTCTTCATTACTGTTATTCAATTAAGAAATGGAACTTTACATTTCTTTCTAAATGTAATTTTATGAGGTAAGCAACAAATGAAACAATTTTAAAAAGGCAGTCACTTAAATAGAAGCAAGACAGGATTCAAGAGCCCCTGCTTTTCCACCACATACTATAAGGCTCCATGCAAATCCATTTGAAAACTGACCTAGAAAACACACACAAAAGGAAGTGAGGCCCTGGGAGGGAGAATATCTTGTCCAAGACCATGCAGTGAAATAGATCCCTAGATTCTAGCACAGGATTTATTCTGCTAATGCCGTAACTTCTCAAACCATCACACAGCCCTGGGTCAGCATGGGATTCTGTCCCAACTTGGTATCCCAGAGAAGGTGAGGAAGTATTTGCTGCCTGGGTCCTGCACTCAATTCTCTACTGCTATCTGGACATCACCATCCTGGCATCCCATAGGATCTTCTAGTTCAATATGTTCCTAGCAAACTTTGTTGCTAAATCTCATTTTTAGTGGCTTCTCTCCAGTTTCACTCTGCTAATATCTGCCAGTAGCAACCCAATCCAGGAAAACTTAGAGGAGTCTTCATTTCTTCTGATTTTCATACTCACAGCCAATCTCTCACCAACTAGGCTTTTTTGTGTGTGTGTGTTTCTCTCCAGAAAGAATATAAGGGTTTTTGTTTGTTTGATGTTTTTTTTTTTTTTTTAATTCAGAGTTCAAGAATAATACCTCCTAAATCTACTTCCCATATTCCTTCCTTTCTGGAAATTCCCACAGGAATGACAGAGAAATTAACCCTGTCAACAAATTCTACCAACACTACATTTTTCTTCCTTTTGCCATCTACTCAGTAACTATCTAAAGATTTAAAATGAGTGTGTAGGATTGTGTAAAATTCAGCATCATCACAATACATTGCCCAAATCAAAAGTTGTCTCAAAGTGACTTCAAATCCATACCAACTTCTGTTACCAGTTCCTTTACAGGTTCAAGATCTTGTTTCAAAAATAATTGATTGGCTGTGATTCAAGGAAAACAAGCCCTTGATGTGAATATGAATCCCACATGAATTCCTGGCAACCCTCAATAAGATCCCACACATAGTAGGTGTGAGCTTTGATCAATAATGTAGATGTACAAAATTATCTATTCCTTCTTTTTCTCTAAATAAAATTATAAAATTTCTCTAAATAAACTGATTCCAAGTCCTCTGTTCTGCTGGGTTTTGGGGACATTTGGTCTCATTCATTATTGGGGTTTATGAGGATCTGAGCTGTTTAAGCAGGTGCCCAGAAAATCAGAAGAGGCCCTCTGATCTCTAGACAGTCATGGCGGCTGCCTGCATCTTGATGGTCCAATCCAGACATAAATGGTTCCCTTCTCTGAGGTTGTTCCCTGATTCTGTGCCACTCATGGGAAAGAGTGATTTTTGATTGAGATTGAGAACTGTTGACTCCAGGGTTCAGCAGACACCTTTTACAGTCAAGCATCAGCAGTCTTTTGCTGTTTAAGGATGCTGCCAGGCAGCAGTGTTAGGCAGTGTCAGAACTTGGTCGTTTTCATTTCTCTTGAAAATTTTACTATTTGGGTTACTTCCCAAAGCACTCAAGCCATGAAGGATAATTTCTTGCCTATTATTTATGCCTTTGTCCAGTGTAGCTGAAATAAACTACACACTGTTTTCTTAGAGCTTTGTGATAGAGGGGAAGGAAAGATACAAAAAAAAACCAAAAAACAAAAAACTAGTTAACAGCTTTTGACTATTGCTCTTATTGTAGATGTTGTGTTATTATTTCTTCTTTGACTTGACATACTGACATTAAAATGACTATCAATGTTTGTTTTCTCTGGAATATCTTGTGCTTCTGGGTAAGTGCTAATTGGGCTATATAGCTCCACCAGCAAATCTTCAGTGGGCGCTTATAACTGGAAATCACTCAGCTGTCTACTCCTCTTTTGAATGCATAGGAACAACTTCTGGGTGGAGAAGGATGTGGCATTTCCTGCTTGATTTATTAATGTCTGTCCTGTGATCAAAGGCTGTGACTTACGCAAATATCCCCTGTGAACACACCTTGTCCATAACTCACTTGTAGAGACCGTGTCAAGTTCTGTTCTCAGAACAGAAGTTCTGGCAACTTTCACACTTAAAATTCCAGGCACAAAATTGATCCAGAGGTGAGAATATAATAGTTGAAAACTTCTTACTTTATTACTGCTTCCAAGACTTCCTTCATGTAAGTCAAGCCACTGGAATTCACTTTTCATCACTAATCCCATTACTATGTGCTAAAAAATCAGCACATGTACTCTCTGTCCTGCCACACACTCCCTAGATTTGGAATTGAATTATTCCACACATAAACAGAGGTGACCATTTCTGTAGGACATGAGCAATATTCTGGATCACTAGATCCAGATCCTTTTTATCTGAAAACATAATCAGATAATGTTATTTGTATGAAGAGCATGGAACTAGGGTTCATGAAGCCAGAGGGAATGGTATAAGGAACATGAGATTAAAAACCACTTAGCTGAATTTGTATTTCTGATTTTGGGTAAGCTCAGAAAATCACTTCTCCCCCTCTGGGCTTCAGGATTCCCATATCTGAAACATGTTGGATAAGTCATCTCTAATTTTTCTCTAACTCTGTCAATCTGAGATTTTATCAACCTTAAATACAATAATCTTTTGCTGATTGAGACCTTATCAGTACATATTACATATTTAGCTGATAACAAAATTAGTTGGTTGAAAGTACAATGTCAATTACAACAGTACACTTCACAACATATTTTCTGGGCTCATGCTACTCTTTGCATTCCTCTTCAGCTGCAGCTTTTGCTAATATTTCTGAGAAACGCCTCATGAATCTATCTAGCCTACAGTGGAGTGGGGAGGGAGATACATCTTATAAGTTCATATTTTCAAGTAACTAGTTTGTTTTCAGCTATTAGTGTCAGCAATTTTTTATTTGTACCAGGAAGAGTTTCGAGTTAATCTTGGGGGCTAGAGAAGCCACTTACAGGTTTTAAGAATAATACCATCAGATTTGGATTTCAGAGCATTACCCTGCCTACAGTAAAGAATTCGATGGAAGGGAGAAGGCTGTAGAGGGAGATCATTTGTAAGTATGATATGGCCAGTCATGAAGGGATTGACTAGGGCTTGAACTGGAGTTTATCGGATGCAGTGATTGACTCTATGGAGGATGAAAAGGAGAGGAGAAGATAGAAGACAATGTCTAGAGTTCAGGTTTGTCTCGTTTTGCTTTGTTCTGGTACAGTGTGGCTGCTTCATAGGAGTCTTCAAAAATTTAAACTGGGGAATTAAACAGATCTGTGTTTGGAAGAGGTCATTTGGAGTTTTTCATTTTTTTTTTTTTAAGTTTATTTATTTATTTATTTTGAGTGAGAAAGAGTTCACACACAAGCCGGGAGGGGCAGAAAGAGAAGAGAGAGAGAGAGAATCCCAAGCAGTCTCTGTGCTAACAGTGATCCCATGGGGCTCCATCCCATGAACCATGAGATCATGACCTGAGCGGAAACCAAGGGTCGGATGCTTAACAGACTGAGCCACCCAGGTGCCCTTGGAGTTTTTTCTTTCTTTCTTTCTTTCTTTCTTTCTTTCTTTCTTTCTTTCTTTCTTTCTTTCTTTCTTTCTTCTTTCTTTCTTTCTTTCTTTCTTTCTTTCTTTCTTTCTTTGTTTTAAGAGAGAGCTGTAAAGGAGGGAAACAAACAAGTCTGTTGAAAGGCCATTGGAAAATTCTGTTGGAGAGAAAAAGAGGGTCTAAAATTCATTAAAAAATATTACAAGTACTGTAACAGATTAGAATGGCAAAAGTACATTGTTTTCTGATAGCTTCGTGATACAGGAGAAGCAAAGATATAATGAAAAGTAGTTAATAGCATAGAATGACTTGGAGGAAGACAGCACATTATCCCTCAAAATAATCTGGAAGGAGCTCTATGGTCACATGAAATTTCCATTAAGGATGACAAATATTTTGTTTGATTTCTTTCCTGGGACTAATCCTCATATGACAAAGTCCTTGCCTCTGTTCTCTCCTCATGCTCAAAGAATGACTTATAGTCACATGTTATTTAGATAGAACTTTCATTTCATTACTGGAAAGAAAAAGGGACTTATGTGCCACAATGGCATCAAAGAAAGAACAGGAATGTCTTGCTATGTTTTTTTTTTTTCCAGGAAGAAAACAGATACCCTCATCATTATAAAGACCACAGGACATATTGACTTCATTTACTGTTATCTCTGTGTAAAATATGATGTTGTCTTTGGTCAAAGTCAACCAAGAAGGCCACAAAGAATATTGGATTGGGGTACAAATGTGAGTCTTGCCATGTGCTTTTTTCAGTTACAAGCACATATTAAATGTTTAGAAATGTCAACATTTATTATTTCTCTTATTTTATTCTATTATTATATTTCTATTTTATTTTCTATTATCATGGAGTGAGACGTGTGGTTGGTGTTTAAAAGTACAGAAGGGGGCAAAGAGAAGACAAACATGTTACAAAGAAGAGGGACAACTGACAGATTCCTACCCATTAGTGAGTTCCAGCCCACGGGTCAAACCTGGTTCACCACCTATTTTTATAAATATACATGGAACACAGCCACGTATATTTATTTACATAATGTAAATTAATTTATTCACACAACAACAGCATAGAGTGGTTGTGACAGAAACTATTTATCCCACAAAGCCTAAAATATTTACTATCTGGCTGTTTACAGAAAAATTTTCCCTACCCATAGTGTAGGTAAGTATTCTCCTTGGGTGTTTGTGTAGCCTTGAGAGAAAGAGGAAGATCTCAGGTGAGTCCCTTACATGAGAAAATAAAGGAGTTGACAGTGGTAGATCTATGAAAACCCATATTCTGAAAATGGAATCTGAAAGAGCATCAGTTATAGAGAAATGCATAAGTCTGTGAGAGTGACCAAGAAGAGGTGATATAAATAGTTTTGGTTTATTTTAGTTCCAACACAGGATCATTTGTCACGTCCTGGTCTACAATTTTAGAGCTGGTTTGTGTAACCTCAGTGAGATGGGTCCAGTTTTCATCTGCCTACCATCCATCAAGACATAACTCAAGAAGCAACTCAAAAATTAGTTTACTTGATTATTAATGCAGCTATTTTGTTGTGACCGTTGTGACACAGATGACATTTTATATTCACCTCTAGTTTGTGTCCCCCCCACCAAAAAAATCAACTTTCAGCTTTGTTTTAAATTCCAAGTAACATGTTCAACACATTCACACTCAACCCCAATCCCTGCATCTCAGTCCACTCTCTATTTTTCTTGGTACCCATCCCATTCCTGACATCTACACCCCCCACTTTACTCTTGACCTTCCCTGGGTCCCTGAGCCTTTTTCCATCTCCCTGTTTAATCCCACTCCAGACCATCTTATCCTCCACTCCATCCTATTCCTAAGCCACATTTGCCCTGGTGCTCAGAATGATTATCAAGGATTGGTTAAGTCTTAAACATGGGTAACAAAGTTTTTGTGCATATTAGCTAATAATGATAATCATAATAGAAAAAATAATGAAACTTGAATATTTGTAAACGGTTTATTGTTTATATTTCAAATGTTCAAAGTGACATAAAAAAGCAACTACTTCTCAAAAAACAATATGTCTTGGCCATGAAAATAGTTTCTGGATTTCCGAGAACTACCCACTTAGGTGATACAATCTCATGTTAAAGAATCTCTAACCCATCCCTTATATCCTGGAATTGCCAAAGAAAATAGCAACACTGTTTTCTCACTTATTTTTCTTTCCAGAAATTACAGTATTTTCATGCCTGAAAAAAAAAAGGATTTATAACCTTTTTTTTTTTCTGTTACCTTAATGATAACATAAGGGGAAAAACAGCATAGAATTGATTTTTCATGCAGTTACAAAGGACAATGATTACAAAATCCTAACTGTAATTGCCCTAGCAACAACTTATCTAAGAGAAAAGGGCAGAGGAAAAAAAACAAAGTTAACTCCCCAAATCCAAGTAGACCTACCATTCTGGGTACAGTTCTTCAGCTGAGAACAACTTCAACCATGATGGATTCTCCATAGCTTTTTCCCTCTAGGATGTGTTTATCCCATGTAGGTGCTGTCACAGGACGTCAGTATCAAGATGCTGAACGTGACAGAGTTTCAGCGCTGAGGCAGGAGCTTACAAGCTGTTCCATCCCACCCCTACCTCGCACTTGTATTCCCTGGTTAATTTCTCAAGTGCATTAGCTCACTGTCTCATTTCGTGGCCTCTAGCTACATGTAGCACTTGAAATGTGGTTGGTCCAAACAGGTATGCTGTGAATATAAAATATCAATGACCTGCTAAAATGAAAGTGTATATTGACTATATTTTGAAATGATAAGAGTTTTGACATACTGGGTTCTAAATAAAATACATTATTAAAGTTGATTTTACCCATTTCTTTACCTACTAGAAAATTTGAGATTACATGTGACTTGAATTCTTTTTCTATTGGATTGTGCTGCTCTAGAGACTTGCAACACACTGGTAATTCTCATCTGCTTAGTCTTCTCCCAGATTGTGATATAGGAAATGGTCAATAGGCAACACGACCGAATATGAGAAACTACTGGTTTGTGTCTTTGGATGGTATCTGTGTCACAGAAGTAGTTACGCTCTGCATGGAAATACGGAAGTTACATAGGAGAGCTGGTAAAGTGACAGATACGGAAGGTGATTCATAACTGGTTTGGCTTTATACAGCTCTTGAATGCCTGGATCCCATACCTCCCTACATCTCTTCTAGACATTTCTTCTAACTAGGACAGCAACTTGAAACTGAAAAAAAAGTGAGCATTTTGTGTCCACCAATAGCTTAGCAAGACAAAAGGGTAGTTTTCAGCTTCTGTAAAGCCTGTAAATCCAGGCAGTGATGAAGAAATCCCAGAAATAGTGTTCTGCTGGGTTTACTTTTATTGAACAAGTAGTTGAACAGACAGCATTGTGATCAGGAGATTTTCAAGCACAGACAGATGGAGATATCTCTGTGCCCTTGGATCACAGATTTTAGGAGGAAAGAGATGGGAAAGACTGAAAGTCAGTGAGTCCATTCCCCCAACAGCACTGTATCATTTTCTATAGTAAATAATAAGCTCTGAAGGATTCTTTGTATATACAGATGGTGAGAGGCGATTCAGAATTAGGGCATATATTTTCCCTCATGGCTTTCACCAATTCTTCCATCATTTGTCCTGGAAGAGAAGATGGATAGTTTAGGTGCTAGAAACTCAGAGATATAATAGAGATGTGGGCTATACATTTATAGTTATGTTGTAGTTAGAGAAATCCACAGATCACTGCATTCTGCCAAGAACTCACCATTTAAAATCACTTCCACATTTATTCAATTGATTCAATGAGTACTGAACACCTAGTACATACTACCTGTTGAGACAGATACAAATATGAACTCTGTGCTTGATTACATGTGGTCCTCATGGTAATGAAAAGAGGTAGGTGTCATTAACATCGTTTCACAGAGCAGGGAACTGAGCTCCAGAGAAGGCTAGTGACTTGCCAAGGTCTCACATTTGGTCAGACCTTAAATCCAATTCCTCCAACACTAATGCTTTACTATTATAGCTTCTTTGGGTTGTAAGAATTTAATCATCTCTCTGATTTTTAGAAGAAGGCAAGGGCCTCAGGAAGTTTTCTTCCATATTCCTGTGCGTTATCAGCTAGTACCACCTGGAGCACCAGCAGCACTGTTGTTCCAAACCTAAACCTCCAGTTTAGTCCTCACATCCACCCCAGGAGATTTACTTTGGTTTGAAAGTGGAAATCTATGGTCTCGTTACATCTTTGAAAATCTTTGTCAGGAAATTTCCTTTCAAGGTAGCTAATTTTTATTTAATTGAGATATGTAATCCCTTTTCTAGAGCTCCTGGTTTTCAGAATCTCCTGATAACCAAGGGATAGGAGCAGAGCATAAGCTCTGAAGTCAGAAGACCTATACCGGACCCAAATTGTAATAATGAATAATTCTGGTAATTGCAGGATCTTCCCTGGGCTGATTTTCTATAAAATCGGAAAGATAATAATCCCTGTCCTAATCACAGGCCTACTGTGAAGATGCGCACAAGGAAAGAGCACATAAAATTCTTAGTTATATAAATCATAGTAGTTATCGTACAATAGAAAATACTTCTTCGATATTAAATGTAAGTATGCGTTCTAGGATCCTCAGTCTGTTATTCCAGGAAAGTTGTGATCTGGCGTTTAATTCATTCTTCAGACTCCAGACTGTCTTATAGAATCTTTCTATACAGGAACAAAGTTCAGGCAATAGGTTTCGACCTCCAGGACATGCATCATCATAGTCATCAGAGCAATGCTGGGCCATCACCCACCTGTACCACCTTGGTGTATCCAAGATCACACCACGAATCCTACAGAGGGAACTGAACCCATGTTTGGGACATCTTTTGTTCTAATGATTTATTCCATCATCTAACACCATAAATAAGTCCTGTTGTTAATAATGTCTGTTACATAATTCTAGTGGAAAGAACACACCCAAAAATGAAAGGAAGGCACTCTCTTACAAAACCTTCTATAATGCTTAGCCCTGGCAAGATTCTTCCTTATTTGAATAAATACATCTTATCAGTATTTCCTATGACAAATTCCTCATAAAGTACTTTTTGTCAACTTGTCTACATGAGATAACAGCATGATATGGTCGGAGGTGTGGTCTTTAGGATTCACATAAAGAGTATTTTTATGTCCCTGCCCCGAGTTATATGTAACAGGGTATGTTTGTGAGATGGGAGGGATAGTATATTCTGTCAATAAGGAACAAACCACTAAGAATTTAAATGTAATAGTTAAAAAAGAATTTATATGTAATAAGACAGCAAGCACAATAATAGGAGTAGAGCAAAAGTTTATACCTTTTCTTTATGGATGTGTAGAATCCAGAGAAAAGAGATGACTGTCAAGCACACATGAGGAAAAAGGAAGGTCTCCTGATTTCACCCCTATACTCTGCCTACTCTACCTGGCCTTCTAGCCGCTAACGTAAAACCCAAAATACCTAGCTTACGTCTCTTATTTTTCCAGTTTGCCATGTCAAGGCTCACTGAGTAGTTCTTTTGAACATGGTCTCATCTAGTGTTGCTTCAGAGCCCCAAATCTGGTAGAGAGGTTTCCAATTCCATTATTGCCAAAGCTTTTTACGGCAGTGGAGTGGCATGAAACCAGTTGTGAATAATAAGAAATATTTTTTTAGTAAATGTAATTGATTAAAATATTTTGTTTTATTGAATACAAATATATATTTTAACATCAAATGTAAATTTATTAAGCTATAATTTGTTAATATTATTAAAAATACACAAGCACTCTACCAGGGTCTGTTACTCTAAGTTTATACTATGGACTCTTTGTCTAAGTTCATACTTAGACAAATGTCCCCTGACGGGACATTGCTTATAAACAATCTCTTAATGATCCCAGTAAACAGTAAATATTTTAAAATATTAACTATTATATTATTATCCCTGCATATTTCAGTAATTACTTAATTATCTTCACAAGGAAGACGTGACCAGTTCTGGGGTCACGTGACCCAGTGTCACTTCCCTAGCCGAGAAACGTCCATCAGCCAGTGGAAGACACAGAAGCAGAACCAATTGGCTCTGACACTGTAATCACGAATGTGGCGTACTTACAGATGCTGGCACATCGAGAGGTGTTGTTCCTGGGGTGCTGTTCTCTTCACACTTCCCTTCACTGCGTATGTGTGTGTTAGTCTGGCGTATTCTAAAACATAACAGAGGAAATTTAAAGGCTGGAAAAACTCACAGTTATAATGAGAAAACAACAACAAGGATCAATGTGGGTGACATCTGGGCATCACACCAGAACTGAAATTAAGGGTAGGACCTGGGATCTGAATTCAACTATTTTCCAGTAGGGATCACCCAGGTTCAGTCCTTTCTTCAGATTCAGCTCCAAATTCATTCTCCAGTCCTAGATCCATTCCATCGCATTTCAATCCACCTATCTACTTATGAAATTGTTCAATGTTGGAAATAAACCTGGAAACTATCTAGTCCAAAGCCATTATTTTACAGATGGGAAAACTAGATAATGTGGGATTACAAAATATAATACATATATATAATAAAATATGTAAAATATACTAAATATAGAATATAGATTTTATAAAATGTAACAATACATAATCAGTTTGAATTTTATTGCTGGAAAAAATCTTAAAAGGTATGAAATTTTAATGCCTCTCTTAAGAAATATCATATATTAAACATCTACTCTTTTGCCTCTGTGATGAGAAACTCACTATCTATCAAGATAATTTGCCTTGTCTTTGGACATTGCTCAAGTCGAAATGGCTTCCCTCTAACTTCCTCTGAGAACACAGAAACCAGTACTATTCTCTCTTGCTTGGATAGCCTGGATCTTCTCTCCGTAATATATATTTCCAGTTCCTTTAGGTAAAAAATCCATCCTGAGGCATGCTGTATTAATATTTTTACCATTGAAGTGTGTGACTCAATGTTCCCTTGACTAGAGTATCACTTGTTATGGGTTTATACAGTTAATGGAATGACTAAAGAACACTGGGTGGATAATTTAGGCTCTGACCTTTACAGTAATGGGAAGTTGAAAATTTTCTGGGCTGAAGAGAAGGCATATATAAAACAAATTCCTGAATGGTTGCATTCATTTCTTGAATAGAGATTTCTTAATTCTTAAAACTCTGTAAGATCCATGGATGGATTTCAAGAGATTTATGTGCCCATAGATAATAAACATACAAATTATTAATGTTGCTTCATTTTTTTTCTTTGCTGGAAAGAGGTAACTTTCTCCATATCGACAAAGAAATTTTTGATCCCCAAATGTTTAAAGAACTACCACCTTGGATACAACAGTAGTGTAGTGGAAAGAAAAGAAAACTGTATTTAGATCTAAACCAACAAGGTTAAAATCCTGTTTGATCTACTTCCTAGCTTTGTGACTTTAAACAAATTACCTAGACTTTCTGAGCCTCAGAGTCATCCTCTGTACAATATAGTGAGGATTCAGTGAGAGGATTAAAATGCAAGTGCTTTACCTACAGATGTGAGAACACATAAAACAGTCTTCAGATGTTATTCTAAGTATATGAACTGCAGAGTGTACCATCCTCACATTCTGACCTTTGCTTATAGTGTCCTCAGAAGACTAGAACATACATGGACTACAGTGTAAATCTAGGTGGGGTGAGGCAGGATGGAAAAGTCAAGATTTGTCACCATGCTTTCACTTCGAGCTGGCCCAATGGAGGCTGGGAACGGAGGGGAGGGTAAGATAGTATTTGAGCAGAAAACCAACAGAGCTAAAACCAATGATGACAGTATCAAAACAAATCCCTTATATTTAATTTCAAATAAAAATGGCAATTCTTCTTAACAACATAGTGAAGTCAGCTGGCTCAGAGAACAGTGTGCACTTCTCCAGTGGAAAAACTGAATCTCAGAATGATAATATGCCCAAGATGCACAAATCTGAGAGCCCACAGCAAGTCTGCCATTTGTTCCCAGTTGCTTTCTCTTGCATGACACCACTTCTTCACCAAGAAGACCTGGAGAGGATCTGAAATACCTGGCTATCAGGTAGTCAATAGGCCCAGTAGAGATTATAGGCTGGGCTGACTCAACATAGCAATAATTCTCAACTTTTTCCTTTTTATATAGTGGGTGGACGATGTTCACATTCTCCTGAGTACACATGGGCTAATAGAGACTTTCTCTAATTGTTATAACCCCACCACTTTTCCTTTCTCTTCTACTAAGTAAAATATGTAAGCAATTTAGCCAAAAGGATAATCTTCAGTCTTCTCTATTTTATATATGAGTAAGATCATCCACAAATTTTGAATTTTTAACTGTTATGGTTAGTAAATTGGTACAACACACCTCAAATTGCTATCAGTGCAGTACTGTGGGTCAACACCACAGTCAAGAACCTCTACCCTTGAAGATTTGGTAGTGCAACTTGTAGACTTACAGGTTTTCATGACAGAGCATGCAGGGATTGTTGTATGTCTGGCCATCATCACCACAGACAGGATGTAAATTCTTTGGGCAAAGGTAACCCATCTTGGGTAATACTCGGTAGTGTTTGCACATCTCAGAATCCTGAGCAAGCAAAACATAAATCAGATTTTGTCAATGGCACTCAAGAGGGATGGGCTTGGAAAAACCTTTTGATTTCCTCAGTCACATCTGAATAAAAGATTAGTAAAGGAACTGTAACATAGGTCATAGACACTCACTATTTAAAAATCAACCAACCCACTTCTAAATAACTCATGATTCAAAGTAATGTAGAAGTGTTTTGAACTGAATGATGACAAAACTACCAGATGTCAAATCACAGCAGCTAAAGCAGTGATATGGGGACAGTTGTAACAATTTTATAATTGGCAAAGAAGAAAGTTTTAAGATCAGTGACCCAAACTTCCATGTCGAGAAGCTAGCAAATAATAAACAAACTAAACTCAAAGAAAATAGAAGAAAACAATAATACAGAAGAGAAATTAATGAAATAGAAAACAGAACAAAGCCAACCACTGGTTGTTTAAAAAGATTAATAAATTGATAAACCATTTGCAAAACTGATAAAAAGTCAAGAAATATACATTAGCAATATTAAAAATAAAAAGGGGGTTTCACTAGATATAGATATTAAAGCATGATGTGGATATGTTATAGCTATATGCCAATAAACATGACAACTGAGATGAAACTAATAAATTCCTTGGAAACCACTCTTTGAAACAGACTGAAAACATAAAATTTAATAGTATCATATCTGTAACCACTCATACAGAAATACTTGTTTGCTAGTATAGTTATTTAGACAAATAATTAAAACATCCAAATGGACTGCTTTAGATTATGATGAGTTCCATATTAATAGATAATCAGGGAGAATTTAGACAAGCACCGTCTATGAATCACTGACAAAGGCAGGACTGAACCACATATATCCTTAGTATTTTTTCATGTATCTGCTGCTACAAGGTTCAAAACTACTAGGATAAAGCATTATACGGAAACAACAAAGACAGGCTGCTTCTCTTTTTTCTTCTTTTTTATACATTAAAAAAATTTTTTTTGATGTTCATTTATTTTTGAGAGAGAGAGACAGAATGCAAGCAGGCGAGGGGCAGAGAGAGAGGGAGACACAGAATCTGAAGGAGGCTCCAAGCTCTGAGCTGTCAGCACAGAGCCCGACATGGGGCTTGAACTCACAAACCACGAGATCGTGACCTGAGCCAAAGTCGGATGTTTAACTGACTGAGCAACCCAGGCATCCCTGCTTCTTTTTTTTCTTATGTACTACAACAACTCTGAACCAAGTATGGTTGATTCTACCTTCAGAGCAGACCCAGGATCCAACCACCTCTCATGACTTCTACCGCCACTGCCGTGGTATAAACTACCATCATCTCTTCCATTGATGACTGCTATGACTAACCAGCTGTCCAGACTTTGCTCTTGCCTCCCTGTAGTTTATTTTCAATATATTATGCAAAGTTATTCTTTTAAAAAATAAATCAGATCACATCACTCCTCTTTATAAAACCTTGGTTCAGAATGATAGTCAGTGTCTTTATTTTTTAAATTTTTTTTAATGTTTTTTTTATTTTTGAGACACAGACAGAGCATGAGTGGGAAGGGGCAGAGAGAGAGGGAGACACAGAATTTAAAGCAGGCTTTAGGCTCCAAGCTGTCAGCACAGAGCCAGACATGGGGCTCGAACTCATGGACCATGAGATCATGACCTGAGCCCAAGTCTGAGGCCCAACCAACTGAGCCACCCAGTATCTTTACTGAGGGGCCCCTGAATATCTTTAGTCTGGTCTACAAAATCCTATATAATATGGCCTTCTGTTACTTTAATGACCTCCTCTTCTATGGCTCTCTTTGAGGTTACTCTATTTCAGCTACACTGGATTCTTTGCTGTCTTTAACCCCTTCCTTGGAGCTTTGCTATTCTTTTCTTGGAATGCTGTCTTCTCACTTACATGCATGGAATCAATCCCATTAGGCGTTGGTGTAAATGTCACCTCAGAGTGCTTTCCTGTACAGGCTACTTAAAATTGTATCCCCCCCTTACTCCGATCCCAGTATTTGCTACATCGTTATTTTATTTAATACCCCCTTGGATTTACACTTTATTCATTCATGTTATCGATTACCTATGTTCTTCAAATATAAACTCCATGAGTGTAGACAGTTTCGTCTGTTGTGTTTATGGCTATCATTCTCATACACATAAATAATGCTTGGAAAATGTGGGTGTTCAATAAACATTTGTCAAATGAATGGATGGATGATGAAATGAATAATGGATATGGTTCTCATCTCCAAGGAAAAGCTCAGCTCAAAATGACATTGTACATTAGGAAGAACCTTGATGAGGCTTCTGGTCTGCTGGCAATATCTCATTTCTTGACCTAGGTGTTATTATCACAGGTGTGGTCCCTTTGTGATATTTCATGTAGCTGTACACTCATGAAAAGCATACTTCTTCTATATGACTATTATACTTCAGCAAAATGTTTTTAAAAAAAAAAGAACAGATTTTATTATTCCCAGTAGCCAAGATACAGAAACAACCTAAATGCCCATCAGTGGATGAGTGGATAAAGAATATGTGTTATAGGAATGCCTGGGTGGCTCAGTGGTTAAGCGTCCGACTTCAGCTCATGTCATGATCTTTCAGTTTGTGAGTTTGAGCCCCGCATTGGGCTCTGTGCTGACAGTGCAGAGCCTGGAGCACGCTTTAGATTCTGTGTGTGTGTTTCTCTCTGCTCTTCCCTCCCTCATTCTCGGTCTCTTTCAAGAATAAACATTAAAAAAAAATTTAAAAAAAAGAATATGTATTATATACACACCCATACACATCCACACACACCCACGCCACTGGAAAGAAGGAATTCCTACCATTAGAAAGAAGGAAATCCCATCATTTATGACAACTTAGATGAATCTTTAAGGCATAATGCTAGAGTCAGACAGAGAAAGACAAATACTCTATGATATCACTTATATGTGGAAACCAAAAATTCAAAGTCAGAAACAGAGTATAGAATGATGGTTACCAGGGAAATAGGATTGGGGGAAATGGGAGATACTGGCCAAAGGGTACAAATATTCAGCTATAAGATAAATAAATTCTGGGGGTGTAATATACAGCATGGTGATTATAGCTAATAATGCTGTATTATATACTTGAAAGTTGGTAAGTGAAAAATCTTAAATGTTCTCAACACACACAAAAATGGTAATTATGTGAGATGATGGCAATGTTTGCTAACACTACGGTGGTATCATTTTGCAACAAAGAAGTGTACTAAATCAACACACTGTACATCTTAAATTCACACAATGTTATATGTCAATTATATCTCAATAAAGCTGGGGAAAAAAGAACAGATTTGTGAATAGTTTATCTTCATGCTTACGGGATTCCTAGCGAAGTGTCTAATTTACTAGAAATATGTCATTACTATGTATTTCACTAGTACAACTCATCTATTATCCTACTTAAATTGGGAAAATAATAAGATAAAATTCATGTTTGATACTTTTCTTTCTTTTTTTCTTGGTCATCGGACTAGGTGCTAAAGTCTCACTTTTAGGGGCCAATTTGATATTCTACTTCATGAGTATACTTCATGTTCTCTTACCCCCCTTTCCTCCTTTCTAGTCCCCACCTTGGCAAAGCTCTAAAAAAGCAAACAGTGGAGCGCTTGGTTGGCTCAGTTCATTAAGCGTCCAGCTTCGACTCAGGTCATGATCACATGGTTCATGAATTTGAGCTTGACATTGGGCTCTCTGCTGCCAGAGCAGAGCCCACTTCAGATCCTCTGTCTCCCTCTCTCTCAGCCCCTCTCCCACTTGCACTCTCTCTCTCAGGCTAATTTACACTAAGGTATACATTACTGATGGCCTTCAACTTGTATTTTGAAGAAGCAAGTTTTAACCACTGTGAATTGCTGATTGGTGGAATTTCACAAGTTTGAACATGCTCAGCACACCTCTCTGGGCTATTGGGAGGAGGGCTGGTTTGGGGATGGGGAGCAAAAGGAAGCTGGATGAGGAGTCTTTCTGGTCTGCTAAAATTATTTATTGGATCACATGAGCAATAAGTCACATTCATGTTTTAAAATGTTGAAAACGTACTAAATTGGCTTGGAGCAGGACTAATAATCTAAAAGAGCACAGAATAATATGCCCAGTCATCCCAGAACTCTCACTGAGCATGAAGTACAGACAAAGGATTTGGAGTTACACTGGATTAGACTTTCCAAGGCCTTTCCATAGAAATGAAGTTCATGGAGAGCGAGTGGCAACACGCCTCAAGCATAGGTGCTTTAAGTTAATGAGTAGCTTTTCTGAAGCAGCCATTCTTACCAGAGAAGAACTGGAGGAAGCTGGGCTGTTTTTCTCTGCAGAAGATCTAATGTGGGATGACTTTTCTCGAATTCTTGCCCTTTCCAAAGCTTCTTTTTGACTATAGAAGAAGACAGAAAGTAGTTTAAAGGTATAGCCACAAAGACTACCTCCTATAACTTCCAGGGGGATGTTAAGTAACCCTGAATAAAATGTGATATAGAACATTCAACCAGAGGATGATGTAAAGAAAGGTACACAAAGGCGAACTGGTTTAGAGTGCTCATCACTTAATCGACATATAACCTTGGACAAGTTGCTTCAATTCCTTGAGATTAGCTTTCCTAGAACATAAAAAGAGGGTAGTATTGATGATTCTTATCTCCAGGAACATACTATAAAGAGCTAAAAAAATACTGATTATTATTATCATGTTCACACAGTGTTTTTCATAGTCATGCTCATTAATCTCTACCATGTCCATTGTCTCCAAATATGGTTGTTTGTCAAAATAACCTAGAAACCCTTTCTAAAAAACAAGTTCCTTAGCTCTGAATTTTCTGACAATATATTTTGGGGTGTAAAAATCTATATTTCTTAAAAAGAAAGACTTCTCTGATGAGTCAGATCTAGTCACAGAACAAAGATTTGGAACAATTTCTTGTAGCTATGATCCTGAGAGTTGAAAAAAATTTTTCTTTTGAGTGACACAGTTAGTAAATATCATAGTTAGAATTTACACCTGGATTTCCTGTCTCCCAAGTCCAAGTGTTCTTTCTCCTATACCAGGTGTTCTCAACTTTTAAGGGCCTTGAATCTAAAGATTATTTTAAGGATTCCATTGATTTGTGTGCACACATTTATTTAACCAGTAGCTCCTAAAAATGCAATTTCCACATATCCTATCTCCATGCTTTAATAAAAACTCCTTTTTGCATTGAAAAATATAAAAATAAAAATAAAAATAAAAATGCAATTGCCCCACTGAAGAGGGTAACAAGATCCTCTTACTCACATGATAGTTCTGCACATGTAGCACTTGTTTTTGTATAACTTTCCATCAGCACCTCGCACGGGGTCATTCTCTCGCGTGCACATGAGCTCATCATTCCTCACGTACTCCCGAAAGTTACTGCACTCATCCTAGAAAATGAGAAAGGGCAAGTGAACAGGATTTTCCCCCTTCTTGGCTTGGTGGCGTTCTCAAACTTGATTTCAGAAAGTCTTTTCTTAGCTCTGAGTTCAGACTCAGTGCACTTCCCCTGACAATGTAGGCCAAGGAGCACACAGACTTTAAACTTTCCATCCCCCACTTCATTCTGAATCTCTCTGCACTGGTCCCAAAAATGCAGGGGGGTAATTCTTGACAGATCTCCTTGTCTCCCATACCCTTTCCTTCCTTGCTTCCTTTCTTCCTTTCTCTCATTTTCCACATGAGGTGTACTCTTGACCCAAGGACAATATCACAGGAATCTAATGCTACAAATGTGATTATTATTGCAAATGACTGAACATGTCTTTGCATTGAAAAGTAAATAGAAAAGGCAGCATACACATACACACTATTGAGTCATTGATGCTCAGAAAGCCATCTGGAGGAAACAGAAAAAAGACATCAAGGAGAGAAGCTGAAGAGGAAGCTTTGAAATTAGTTTATATTACCTGAATTGTAAAAATCAATGTCAACAAACTACCTGAAACCTCATTTCACATTTAGCGTCAGAGATAAGCATGCAGTTGAGGTTGTAAAGATTTTTACACTCTATTTTTCAATCCCTATTTCTCCCAAAGAGGAGAGAATAAAGCAATAGTGGACACACACTGCAGGAGAATTCTCTACAAAATTGAGAAAAATGTTAAACCTTAAGGACAGAAAAAAATGTTGTTATAACCAAAATGCAAATATTAGCAGAGTCTCTTTTCTTTGAAGCAGAACATTAGCATTTTTATTATCCAAAAACTGGAGAATGTAAGATGCTGAGGATAGATGGCAAAATAGTCATCTTCATATCTTTTAAGAAATAATCTTTGTGGGGTGCCTACGTGGCTCCGTGGGTTGAGTGTCCAACGTGGGCTCACGGTTTGTGAGTTCCCAGCCCAGCGTCGGACTCTCTGCTGTCAGTGTGGAGCCTGCTTTGGATCCTCTGTCCTCCTCTCTCTGTTCTGTCCCTCCCCTGCTCGTTCTCTATCTTTCAGAAATAAATAAACATTAAGAAAAAATAACCTTTGCGTCATTTGAGGGCTTGGTGTTTGATTTTTCTTCATCGTTCTTTTTTCTTTCATTAGCTTCTCGCTCACTGCAGAATAAAAAAGCCTAGATCATTTTTTTTATAGGGTTATTAGTGAGTTTTTTAAACTAAGTATTTCTCTAATTCTAAACCTTAGCAAATCTAACACCATTTTCTCGTATCTAAAAATATCTAATATCTATCTATCTATATATTTACTAATGAGTCCTAATTGTTGGAATTGTCATAATTCATTTGTGGCAATGTTATCAACTTTCATAAATTCAGCTACTATGCTGTCACCCGAATGATATATGCTCCTAGAAGGCCATTGCATGTTTTCCTTAGTAAAATATTTGTATGGCCCTCATGTGGTGTGAAGTTTCATTTCTCTTTTTTCTTTTTCATATTAAATTAGAACTGAACTCTCCAATATTCATTTTCATTATATAGTTATATTGCTTTAAAGTTTATAAATGTTTAAAAAATATTATCTCCTTGAGTCCCCACAGAAAGTCTGTTATGTAGTAATTTCTTCCTTTATATATAAGAGGAAGTGAAACACTGCAGAGTGAACCGGCATGTCCCGTGTTCCTCAGCTCCTGAAAGTCCGTGATTTTGGCACACTTTACAACAGCTGTCTCCCTGTCCCAGATGCTCCAGGTACAATGATGCTTCTCATTATCAAAATGAAAATTTCTTATGAGAGTGTTCTAGAAGCTTACTATCCTCTTCTAAAGTGAAGGCCTACTATATTTTTAATGCGTGATGCCCAGGGTCTTAACTTTTAAATTAAAAAGAATTATCTCTAGGGCACCTGGGTGGCTCAGTCACTGGTTGAGTGTTGGAGTTAGGGTCAGGTCATGACCTCATGATTTGTGGGTTCGAGCCCCACATTGGGCTCTCCAGTGTCAGAGCAGAGCCCGCTTCAGATCTTCTGGCCCCCTCTCTTTCTGCACTTCCCTGACTCACTCTCTCTCTCTCAAAAATAAATATTAAAAAAGAGACAAAAAAAACATTACAAAAAAATAACTATCTCCTCCCAAATGAGCACAACGTGCCAAAGTGATTGATAAACCTCTTCACGTACAAGATGCTCTGACACATAGCACACTTGTTGACGTGCATCTTGCCATCGGGGCCTCGAACAGGGTTATTTTCTCTTGTGCAGATAAGCTTTCCCTCTCTCACCATGTTCCGGAATTCATGGCATCGATCCTGAGGAAAAAAGAGATGTTACCATGATAGTCTGATCTCTAAAACTTAAAAAAAATTTTTTTCTAATGTTTATTCATTTTTGAGAGATGGAGAGAGACAGAGCACAATCAGGGTAGGGGCAGAGAGAGAGGGAGACACAGAATCCGAAGCAGGTTCCAGGCTCTGAGCTGTCAGCACAGAGCCAGATGCAGGGCTCGAACTCACAAACCGTGAAATCATGACCTGAGCCAAAGTCAGACGCTCAACCAACTAAGCCACCCAGGCGCCCCTGATCTCTAAAACTTTAAGTGTAACTTGCGAGATATAAACTTATAATACTTAAGGGGGGAAATAAAAATCTAGAGACAACAAAATGTTGGAGATGGAATGTGTTTCAAAGGAACTTTATTCAATATCTGCTTCTGAAGTTAGAATCCTCTCCATAGCATCCCAGGGGAATTTTACTACTGTGCCAGGCAGCCTGTAGTGTGTTAACACAATTTGCAGCAGGCTGAGTGCTACACCTGTCTCCCTGCACCTCTACGTAATACTCCACACATACGAAAGCCCTGGAAAGAACTGAAAGATGCTCTCTTGGCAAAAATCAAGTCTGTATTATCATATGCCAGGCATTTTGTTGTGTGCTCTAGTGGATTTCCTTTGGTTGTCATAAAAAAACCTAGAAGATAAACATTCATTATCCTCATTTTACAGATGAGAAAATAAGGCTCAAAGTGATGAAGTAATTAAAGTCAACATTGGAATCGTGTTCAGGAATCTGTTAACAAGCTTTCCCGTCTTCTGGGCTTTCACCTGGCAGAGAATAAAACTCCTAAGCACTTGTAAGAAGGTAATGTGGCTTTGTACATTCATTGAAAAATAAAAAAACTTAAAAAAAAGGCAATGGAACGGAGTCCACAGGATCTGGAAATTTTTGGACATCTACAGAAATTTGTAAGTTCAAAGAGCCAAAGTAGAGATATGGGAAGATGCCCTTGAAAGACACCGCTAGTAACCTAGATGATAGTTAACCTTCTTTCTTTAAAGTGTGATACCCATGAACAACTCCAGAACTACTTTTATTTATTTTATTTATTTATTTATTTATTTTTCAATGTTTATTTATTTTTGGGACAGAGAGAGACAGAGCATGAACGGGGGAGGGGCAGAGAGAGAGGGAGACACAGAATCGGAAACAGGCTCCAGGCTCTGAGCCATCATCAGCCCAGAGCCCGACGCGGGGCTTGAACTCCTGGACCGCGAGATCGTGACCTGGCTGAAGTCGGACGCTTAACCGACTGCGCCACCCAGGCACCCCCAGAACTACTTTTAACTGCAGCAGTAAAAAAGTCCTCTGGAATTGAATACTTGATCCAAATACTAAATATCTCACAGCCATCATTTTTGGGAGTTGCTGGAATTATTTCCTTTTCCATACACTCCAAATGCCACACACTTATATGTTTATGATAGTACCATATTGCAATCTTTGCTTTGTGGGTGCAATCTCCGGCTTTTCTATTTATTACCTGTGTGTAGTTAACTTCCCTTGAGTTTTTCTCAACTGAAAAATTGCAACAGTACCGCCTACTGCATTGATTTTGGGAAGGCCTGTTTATTAGTTTTTTTAAGGAGGTATAACTGACGTACAATATTATACTAGTTTCAGGTATACAACATAGTGATTTGGCACTTGCATACTTTGCAAAATGGTCATCACAATAAATCTAGTTACCATCTGTTACCATATAAAGTTAATACATTGTTACTGACTATACTCCCCATGTGTACTTTATATCCCCGTGACATTTATTCTAGAACCAAAAGTTTCTACTGGGCTGGTTTATATGATGATGCATGTGTTCTGTGAAAAATTTTACTTTGCATTTGTAGGTAAGACCATAGTTCTCTTTTTGCCACAAAACACACACAGACAATGTCTGGATATTTTTCATATATGAATGTAGAGAGTATTTTTTGTTTGAAAATTCTAAAATAGATAATTAAAAAAAGAAAAACATTGACCAGGATTACAAATAGAATAGATGGCCCAAAGAGATCATTTAGAGTTGGATAACAAAATCTTTTCTCAAGCCCATTCATTTACCAAAATGCATATGCTCAACATATTTTTAAAAAATGAAAATTACTATTCATGGTTCATTTTGTAAGTCAGTATAGACCTAATGAAAAGTTCCCTCATTAATGGGAAAACTTCCCTGGGGAAACTTCACAATTTCTCTTTTCTAATTGGAGTCCATAGATGGATTGGAGGAGATTGTGCTGTGTCACAGTCTATGTGTTAGTATTATAAAGCACTGAACATTGTTTTTTCTATTATTTTTTTAATATTTATTTTTGAGAGAGAGAGAGAGAGACAGAGACAGAGACAGAGACATGGGGCTCAAACTCACAAAACAGGAGATCATGACCTGAGTTAAAATAAAGAGTCTGATGCTTAACTGACTGAGACACCCCATTGCTCCTTGAACATTATTTTTAAAGCCCAAATTGGGGGCCCATGTGTGGCTCAGTTGGTTAAGGATCTGACTTGGGCTCAGGTCATGATCTCACGGTTTGTGGATTTGAGCCCTGCAGTGGGCTCTGTGCTGACAGCTCAGAGCCTGGAGTCTGCTTCAGACTTCAATGAGCCTGGGTCTCCCTCTTTCTCTGCCCCTCCCCCACTAGCACTCTGTCTCTCTCTCTCTCTCTCAAAAATGAGTAAACATTAAAAAAATTAAAAAAAAATTTAAAGCCCAAATTGAATACAAGATGACATTGGACCACCAAGTCAAGAATTTATCATCAGAGCTCCAAGTTTTTGATATTTGCTTTCTTGTGTGTAATTTTGGTGTCTGTTTGCTTAATTGTTTGTTTATTTGTTTGTTTTAAAACCTCAGAGAAGAAATCTCCTTGATAACAACCAAAACTTGACACTTGTCACTGGTCCTGCAAACAGGTGGTTAAGTGCATCAGAGTTGCTTTTAGGGCACTGGTTCACATGCTATTTCTTTGCCACATCTGGCCATGGTTTCCTGTTTATCATTATGCCCACAATGAGTGGGTTCAGTTGGCATTCTATCAATATTTGTTGAAAGAATTAACCTTACAATCAAGCATCCAGCTTTAAGTGTTAGTGTGTCTAACACGCACTACCTGGTTTTCATTGCTCTTTTCCCCTGTGTTTCTCATGTTGTCCTCCTCTTTCTTTTTTTTTTCAGCTGCTTCCCTTTCCCTTGAAGAAAAAAAATGGGGGAAAAAAACAAAACAAAACATTTCAGCCAGAGTGAACAAACACCTCATTAATAATTAGATCTGTTTTATTTTTTTCATTAAAAAACATTTTTTTAATGTTTATTTATTTTTGAGAGAGAGAGATAAACAGAGCATGAGTGGAGAAGGAGCAGAAAGAGAGAGTCATGGAACGCGAAGCAGGCTTCAGGCCCTGAGCTGTTAGCACAGAGCCTGATGCAGACCTCGAACTTATGAACCACAAAATCATTACCTGAGTCAAAGTCAGATGCTTAACTGACTAAGCCACCCAGGCGCCCTGATCTGTTTTTAAAAAAAAGTCATTTTCTCAAACTGATGAGAAAGGAGAAACGGTTATTATACTGTAATATTCACAATTAAAGCCCCATTTTTGAAAAATACTCACAGTTTGTCCTTACACATGGCACATTTATTGCCGTGTGTTTTGCCATCTGGACCCCGAACAGGGTCACTTTCTCTGGTGCAGATAAGTTGTCCATTTTTCATTTGGCTTCTAAACTCATCACACGTATCCTAAAAATAAGGAAAGATGATATTGGAAATGACTATTTTCACATAGTATTTGATTGGGCTTGAAAGTCTGAAGATTTTGACTCAAGAGTCAGGAAGCCACTTAACCTTGCTGGGAGGCAATATAAATGACCTACAAACATGACCAGATTCTAATTCCTGGAACATATAAATATGCTACCTTACATGGCAAGGAAAAATTAAGGTGGAAGATAGAATTAAGATTGCTAATCAGCAGACCTTAAAATGGTGACAGATTATCCTAAATTATCTGTGTGGCTCAGAGTGATCACAAAGGTTCTCAGAAGTGAAAGAGGGAGGCAGGGAAGTCAATATCAGAGTGATGCCGCATGAAAATGATTCAAGTGGACACCGCTAAGTTTAAAGGTGGCCATGAGCCAATGCAGGAAGCCTCCAGAAGTTAGAAAAGGCAACGAAACAGATCTTCTCTACAGCCTCCACAAAGAAACGCAGCCCTACTGACACCTTAGTTTTAACACAGTGTGAGATCCAGTTAGGACTTCTGAACTCCAGAAATATAAGATAATGCATCTGTGCTGTTTCAAGCCACTGTTGATAGCAATTTGTTACAGCCGCTGAGCCTCATTCTCCCCATCTATAAAATAAGGTTTAAAAAATGTATTTGATCAGGTTGTTGAGAGAATTAAATAAACTACGATTTATAAAAGTGCTTTGTAATCTGTTCGACTGAAAGATTTCGGTTTGGCATGAAATTTCCACACTGAACAAGTTATCAGCAATACTGACGTTTATGATGGCTTCTGACCTTCTTAGGGCAAAGATCTTAGTTGGCAACATTGACATTCTATTTCTGTATTTTTGATAGCCAAGTGTTGACTTACAGAAAGACCATTTTTATCAAAATCTAGTTAGTGACTCACCTTTTCTGATGCTGATTGAGTCTCATTTGATCTATAGTCAGAGTGCTTGTTTTCCTCTGCTTCTCTTTCTCTGAAAGAGACAAGAGTCAACAGTTATCCTGTTAGTAGAAACTCAGGTTTGGAAGGAGCCTTAGAGCTCATATCCTACATTTCCTTCACAGAGAATCTCTGTGCATCCTCAAAGCTGAGAGTCAGCTTGGTTATTAAGAAGCTTCCTCATCACAGGCTCTATAGGGTAGGTAGGTATTCTAGGTAGACAAACTCAAGTAATTTCAAAGTCTCCTTTATTTGTGTCCAAATTTACCTTTAACTTTCATCCTTTGGTCTTCACAATCCCAGGACAACACAGAACAAGTTTGCTGAACCCATTAGCTCTTCTCGATATTAACTCATCAGATATTTGGAGGCAAGTTTCAAGTCTCAGGCCCAGTGTCCTCATCTTTTCATGCTACGTCGTGGTTTTTAATACCTCACCAATTCACCAGTCTAGTGCCTTGACTTGTAGATCAACCCATTAGGGTATTAGTTTTTAAAGTATGGAACCCAAGATAAAAAGAAGATAAGTAATCTAGAAAATACCTTAGGATCATGTTTTTTTTTTTTTTAAACTCTTTTCTGATAAAATATTTATGCCAGTGGTCTCTAAGTTTTCATGCACATTAGAAACACCTGTGAAATTTTAAAAAATCCAGATCCACTGACTATCCCAACAGGTTTACTGACAAGATCTAGACTGGGACTCTGTAGCCTGATTTTCAACAAGCCAGGTCATTCTGATGCAGTTGGCTCAAGATCTAGTACATTTACTTTTCTTTCCAAGTTTCATTTGGTGTTGTACACAAAACAACATGTGTATGTATGTATATAACATATATACATATATATATTCTTTTTAGGGAGTTCCCTTTGCATGTATAAGAAATAGGGAAGTGGCAATAAAATAGATCCTGAAGATTCAAACAAATATAAAGTCATGAAATTTTAATCAAGTACTATTGGATGAAGAGGGTACTGTAATGATTCAGTTTAATGCCACTCGAGGGATAATCATGGCTCTGATCAAAAGCCTCCAGTGACCTCTGATCACACATGGAATAAAATCCAATATCTTTCTCTTGGCCTAAAAAAGCCTTATTTAATGTCCCCATACTCATTTTCTGCAATCTTCTATGCAATAATTTTGAGACATGATGACCTCCTTTCTGTTTTTCAGCTTGGTAATTTTACATCTTCAAAAGTTTTCACTGGTTCTTGCTCTGCCTGAAACTTTCTTCCTCTAGATGTCCACATGGTTCACTTCACTTACTCTTTACGGGTGTCCCTCACACGTCAGGCTTTCCCTGAACACCATAAATAAAGCAGCAACTGCAATCCCCTTATGTTGCCTTACTCAGCTTTATTTTCCATATTACCATCTAGCCCTGTGCTATGTAGTTATTTTTTTATTTATTTATAACTTGTCTGTTCTATATTACATTATAATTACATGGCAGGAACTTTGTCTTGTTCACATGAAGAATGCTTGTCCATGACCAGTGCCTGTTACAATGCAGATAGTCAAAAACCATTCATTGTCAGATGAGTGATTTCTAAAGATTGTAAAAAATATTCCATCTATGTTGTGTTTTGTTAAATACTCCAGTGAGTATCTTATAATATAGATGACAATGATTACATTGGCAAAATTTTATCTTATACATTTTTTTTGCATTGGAGAATCGTCATTTGTTCCTTAACAAAATTATCTATTAATATATGTGGCAAAAAGAAGCAAAGTCCTAAGTGAAATGCTCTCTCAGTTATGTTAGTCATATCTGCAAAGTAGAAGTTGTGCAAAAGGACAACACAGTGTAGTGCAGGAAATCATAACATTAGTTATTATTTATTACTATTCATGCTGATGCCTATTATTTACTGGACACTACTGTTGGCATTAATAGTGACAATTCACATTTATTGAATGCCTTCTTTGTGCAAGGCACTGTGTAGAGAGTTTTACCTGGTTCTTTTCATTTACCTTTCAAAACAAACACTAGTGGCTATGATGATTATTGTTGCCTCTACCACCATTATAAATATGAGCAGATGGAAGCCTAGGAAAGTGGAATAACCTGTCCAGAACATGAAGCTGAAATTATCTGATGCTGAAACCCTAGCACTGCTCTACTCTACTGCCCTGCTTCTACTGACAAATTTTCATAATGTGAATAAATATTAGGCTAGTATTCAGAGGAACTGGATTCTGATTTCGGCTCTGAAGTTCACTTCCCCATGAGACCCTGAAGTTAAAAAAATTTCAGGGGCGCCTGGGTGGCTCAGTCGGTTAAGCATCTGACTCTCGGTTTCGGCTCAGGTGATGATCTCACGGTTTCGTGAGTTCAAGCCCCACATTAGGCTCTGTGCTGATGGTGCAGAGCCTGCTTGGGAGTCACTCTCTCTCTCTCTCTCTCTCTCTCTCTCTCTTTCTCTCCTTCTTTCTCTCCCAGCCCCGCTCTGTCTGTCCCCTACTCACACTGTCTCTGCCTCTCTCAAAATAAAAAAGTTAAAAAAAAGAAAAATTTCAGTTTTTCTCATCTGTAAAATGCAACATTTGAACTAATCAGATTTTCTCACATGGTCTACACTATCACAAGACAATAATTTCTTTTCAAGGAGAAAGGTGAAAAAGATGTATGTGTGGAGAAGCATTAAATACTTATTAAATTCATATCAATTATGTGTCATAATTAATATCATTATGATATATGCATCAAATTTTAAAACTATGAGTACGTATCAAGGTCACCCAGAAAACTATCTCCGTGTAACAAGGGTGGTTATGCTCCTTGACCCAGTAACACAAATCAAGAGTGGCTGAGTTGGATCAGAAAGCACTCCAATTCAGTACACTCACCATGGGAAAACACACAGAAGAAACATTCTGGATTATGCAATAAATGTGTTCCACACACACGGCAAGAAACAACCCTCTTAAACTATGCTGGTCAACTATTCCAAATGACCTTCGTGAACTCTCCACAGGACTTAGGCATTATATGTTCTAAAGAGAAATGCTCTATCATGATGGCAATTGCAGGTCACAGAATTATGAAAGAAAACAGACTAGGAATCAGACAATGATTAGCTACCATTGCTAATGCTCATTGTTTCTCATGGGATATAAGGGAAAGAGATAATACTTGGGAATTAACAAAAATAATTTTTCAGGAGGGAGCTATAAGTAAATGAGAAATAGCTAGTCATTCAGGAGGAACTGGGGACTATCTTTGAGACTGCCAGCTGAAAGAAGTACTTACAGTATCTCCTTGCACATGGTACATTTATTGTTGTATGCCTTGCCATCAGCATCACGTACAGGATCACGCTCCCGAGTACAGGTGAGTTTTCCGTTTTGCATCTTTCCCCGAAACTCTGCACACTGGTCCTGAAAAAGGAGAGGAGAGTAGGTCTCTTGGATTACTTGGTTTGTTGCATTGTTAAGGTCATTAAACGATTTGAGTTTCTGTTATTACAATGTCCAGCACTGCTATCTACAGAGAAAGAGGGACTGGAATCACCCATATTCTCAGAGGTCAGTTGTCATAGTTAATGATGTTGCTTCTAAGGTTCTACACAAGGAAATTATAAAGCTGGCTGGGATTTAATAGCACAGATGAAGGGTCGGCAAACTACAGCCTATAAGACTAATCTATCCAGCTGTTCTTATATATGGGGGTTTTACAAATCAAAACTTGAAACACACCTCAACTCATTCATTTAGATATATTTATGGCTGCTTTCCCACAATAATGTCAGAATGGAATAGGAGAAACAGAGTCCATATGACTCACAATGCCTAAAATATTTGCTATCTGGCCTTTTACAGAAGAAAAAAAAAGCTGACCTCTGGTGTAGACAGAAGGGAGAAAGAATTGCTGGAAGAAAGTACAAAGTTATACAAAATGCTAAGGAAGACAGGCTCAAGACAACTGTGGAGAAGACAAACAGGGGACTTTTGAGTGCTGATTCTTTTTTTTTTTTTTTAATTTTTTTTTTTTCAACGTTTATTTATTTTTGGGACAGAGAGAGACAGAGCATGAACGGGGGAGGGGCAGAGAGAGAGGGAGACACAGAATCGGAAACAGGCTCCAGGCTCTGAGCCATCGGCCCAGAGCCCGACGTGGGGCTCGAACTCACAGACCGCGAGATCGTGACCTGGCTGAAGTCGGACGCTTAACCGACTGCGCCACCCAGGCGCCCCTTGAGTGCTGATTCTTGAGAGTGAGGATGTAGCCTCCTTAAGGAGAAAAGATAGAAAAACAGAATAGCCAGAATTTATCAAAGACATATGTCAGGCCTGTGTCAGATCTGGAAGCAAAGAGAGGATCTTGATATCCTAAGGTCGTAAGAAGTGAAATCAAGCAGCTGTAATCTTATGCAGTAATGTTCACAGGCCCAAGGACTGGGTTTATAGGCAACACTGTCATTCTGACTCTTAAAAATGTCTCAGAAAATGTGCTAAAAACTTGCCTAAATTATTTTATTTTGTCCCTGTAAGAGTACTGCTAGATAAGGGAAGCTAGAGTTCAGCGACATGAAGTAATTTATTCAATGCTGCATAATGGGTTGCAGGGTCTACCCCAAACTATGTGGTTCTGAAAACCATGCTCTTTCACCATATTATGCTGCCTTGGATCAACAGAAAAAATGCCCTGAAAAAGTGACCCTATCGAAGGAAAGAGAATAATAGAAGAAAATAAAGAGCATGTGATGCTGCTGAGGACTATCTCCATGTTTATACCACCTAACAGTCTTATGATCAATTAATGGCCTGAGAGCTACTCTATATAAAAAGGGGTCAGGAGACTGGGATGAGGTCATCATGTTAATTATTTCCAGGGTTAAAGAAATCAAAACAAGCCATAGAGAGACTAAAATTTGCTGAGCTATTACCCTGAAGTTTCAAGGGGAAACTCCCCTGTCCTTCAGAGAATGCTTTCAAACTCAGCCTGACATTCATTCCCCTTTATGCCAGGCTCTGCCATGGTGCTCTTGTCAGATACTTGCGTCCACCCTGGTCGTGGAAATTAGAGGTCCTCTCACCTGCGCGTTCCCTCCTCCGCCACCACCACCATGGGAACTATGCCCCGCAGCGTTTCTCTGATCTTCCTCTTCTTTTCTCTTTCTTTCTTCATCTTCTTTCTGGCTGGAAATTAGAAAGGGGGAAGTACGGAATAACAGATTACAGAGAGCGGAGCCCATTTCTGTGAGTTGCTCATCGTGTGACCCAAATAGATTTGTACAGAATCCACCAGCATTTACTGAACATCCACTATGTTGCAGGCCCTCCTTTGAAAATAGAAAGACGAATTACATGGAGTCCTTCTGCCTAGAAGAGCTCTCACTACTGTAGAGGAAAACCAACATGTACACAAACACAAGCAAGGCCACGTGAGCGGTTTACTACCACTTCCTAAATGCTCACTGTGACTCTCCAGCTGGATTCTTCTCAAACACCTCATATTCAAGAGGTCCAACAAGAACTACCTCCTCCACCAAATGTGTCCTTGCTCCTGGATTCTCTACTTTTCATGAAGAAGAAAACACTAGAGCCATCTCTGTCCCCTTCCCCACAGCCCCCATGGCTGTTGACACTGTGACACTGTTTTCACATCTCCCATGTTGATCCATTCACCTTCCCTCTTATTCCTCTGGCTCTGATGAGATCTAGTGGCTCCTGGATTCCTGCAAACCCCTACCATCACCAGTAGCATTCTGAATCTTAGTCTTTTCCTTCTCTTTCCCCCCCTTTTTATTGTTGACGTATGAATCTTCCCAAAGGAACCATATTTATGCCACTTACTCTCTTACCCGAAAAATGTTAGCAGCTTCCCACTATGTATAGCATTGACTTCAAAATCCTTGATCTGGCATTCAAAGTCAGCAAAGTGGCTAAGTTCTAACTAAACTACATGACTTGCTCTTTGTTGTTCAGATTATTGTTTTCTTAATTTCAGAGCTTTACCCATGCTGTTGCCCTCTGCCCCTCTCATTCCTTCCTGTACAGTTCATATCTTATCCAAATTATAAAGACCAGTTCTATTCCCCCATAAAACTTCCTATTAACTCTCTCTTCCCTGAAGTACCAGAATACACTGTACACATCATTTTTCATTTAGCAGTTCCTCCCTCATATTTTATTAACTTGTACCCATGTCTAATCTTTAGTCAACTATATGATTTCTGAGAAGATTATTTAACCCATCTATGAACAGTCATTATTCACATTGTACACTGTAGATCGTCAGTAAATGGCTATTAAATGAGTTAAATATTTTATGTGTACTTCTGAGCTTTGTATAAAGAATTTATTTTCATTCTGTGAAAAATGTGATATTTTTAAAAATGTAGGTAGAAGAGTTAGACTGATAGCAAAATATGTGTATTATATTCCCAGTGGTAATTATAATCTAGAGAAGGGATCCATTTGACAGCAAAGGACCTAAAATTTTACCAAGAAAGATGTTGTGATCTATTAATAGGTAGGCTCTACCCCAGAACTAAGAGAGAATGTAACAACCTAGATATATTGTCTATTTCTAGAATTGTAAATCTTGGCGTTTATAGAGGAAGATTTGCCTAAAAATGCTCTACAGATAATAATTTGCTCCTTTTATATGTAAAGAAAGGACAAACACAATGTATATTATTATCCTGGCTCTTTGCCTTCCACCATATCTGCCAGCTCACAGCAGGGGCTTCATTTGTGTACTCACAAGACAGCTTTACACATGGCACACTTGTTGCCGTGGGTCTTGCCATCTGGGCCACGCACGGGATCGTTTTCTCGTGTGCAGAAAAGATTTCCATTTTGCAAAAGGCTCCGAAACTCACTGCATGTATCCTAAAGGAGGAGAAAGGGCAAGAGTAGGGGTATTTTCTTACAAATTACTTTGTTGGGTTCCTACTAAGTGCTTCCTAGAAACAACAAAAAATGACCTATAGATATATTTTTTCCTGGCGATTGAATTTTTCAATCAATTCCTACTAAACACACACGATTTATTTATTTATTTATTTATTTATTTATTTATTTATTTATTTTCAGTATATGAAGTTTATTGTCAAATTGGTTTCCATACAATACCCAGTGCTCATTCCAAAAGGTGCCCTCCTCAATACCCATCACCCACCCTCCCCTAAACACACACAATTTAAAAAGAGGTTTCTCTTCCTTTTTCCTTGAGGTGTAACCCCCAAATCCAGACTGAATCTGCAATCACACATAAGACTCGTTTTTGATGGGGGCAAGGAAATGACCACAAATTTGAAAAAATATACTTGGAATCAGTCTTTTTGAAGCCAAGAAAATGTTATCCTAGATTATCCTAGTGTACCCAATGTATTATTTTTATTTTTCCCCAAATGCTGTCACCAGAAATAAAGGTAAAGCAAGGAAAACAACTGATTTCACCAAATGTGGTCATCAAAAACTACATGGTGGGTTAGGAGTAATGCTAGATTTGGTGTCCAGAGGTCTAGTTTTCAATTCTTTTGTTTACATTTTTTAACTGTGAGTACTTTGAAATATGAAGATGTGGATTCAGATACCAATAGTCCCACTGCCTTTGTAAGCAAGTTCTTCCTTCTCTCTGGATTTTAAACCTTCATTTAAAACTCGGGAATGAAGTAAATCATATGTTTGCCAACTATGGCCTGTAAGCAAAATCTGGCCCACCACCTCCTTAAATAAATAAAGTTTTATTGGAACATAGCCATGCCCATTTGTCTACATATCATCTACGGCTGCTTTACAGCTACAACAGCAGAGTTGTGACAGAGATTGGATGGTCACAACCTAAAATATCTACTATTTGATCCTTTAAGAAAATTGTATCAATTCCTAGACTCGATGAACCTTGAGTTCTCGGACACAGGCTTTCAGTAATTGCATGTTATTTTTACAGAGAAACTGCAAAACCTCATCTTTTAGTGTGGTATTAAACTTCCAGGACAACTACCTTTTCAGCTTCTCTCTTAGCTTTTGCTTTGGATTCAGCTTCTTCTTTTTCTTTTGCTTCTTGCTGGCTGCAGGAGGGGGAGGGAGAAGAATCATTCCTAGTACCCAGTACATGTTATCCTAAATGGGAACTCTCTCTACGTAGAAATATCCCGTTACCTCCATACCTCTACCAACTCAGCTTGGGAGTAGGAGAGTAAACGCACACCTGTCGATATTGTTTTCTGTGTTTAATGTTGCTTAAAGAATAAGACACACATGTCATAGCAAACCAGTAAGCAAATTTACCACTACATTTTTCTGGAAAATAAAGATATGGTTTTTCTCCCCAGAAAGCAATGAGGATGCTTGAAAATATTTACTAGATGTTAGCAAATGTTCCATTTGTTGCACCTAACGATCACATCTTTGGATTATTCATGGTAGTATGTAAGCAGAGAACAGATTTCTCAGTCCTTGTATGCCATTAACTCTGGGGGACTTTGCCCTTAGCACATAGTACTCCCTGGAACAATTCAAGTACAGTTTAGAACACTGAGAACACCTCAAAGAAATGTGCTAAGGATATGGCTTTTTAATTGTAAATCCTTGAAAATAATGCAAAGATAGCTTCCATATCTACCTCCTAGAGAAAATCTTCAAAATCACCTCCCTTGCCTGTCCCAGGTCTATCTTCTCTCACACTCAGCAGCAGTGGCTGTGGTTCTACTCACAAAAAGGCCTCACACATGGAGCATGTATTGCCATGCATTTTTCCATCTGGGCCCTCGATGGGGTCGTTCTCTCTGGTGCAGGGAAGTCGTCCATTTCTCACATAGTTACGGTATTCACTGCACAGCTCCTGCCAAATGAGGGTGGATTTAAGAATCAGGTGACTAAATACTGGAAAAGTTCCTCTACATTACCCCCTATAAAACCTATGATACAACACCCCCAAACATAGCAGATACATCAAAATGGTGATATAGAAGGTCAACATTAGCCAAGATGCTTTTTAGGGACTTTTTAAGGTCACGCATTATCTGGAGTAGAAGATTACAATTACTTAGTTCATTAGAAAACCTTCAATTCAACTCAAATATTATTCTGGGCTAGATACTGTGAGATACATAAAGAAGAATTGAGCAGGGGTGCCTCAGTGGCTCAGTCAGTTGAGACTCTTGATTTCTGCTCAGGTCATGATCCCACGGTCATGGGATCAAGCCCCACATCATGCTCCATGTTGAGCATGGAACTCGCTTAAGATTCTCTTTCTCTCTCTCTCTGCCCCTCTTCTCCACTTGCACTCTCTCTAAAAAAATACAAATAAGAAAGAAAGAAAGAAAGAAAGAAAGAAAGAAAGAAAGAAAGAAAGAAAGAAAAAGAAGTAAAGAAAGAAAGAATTATCTATTGTTCTTTTGGTAAAAAATTTGTGGTTGGCAGAACAACAGCTCCCATCCCTCCTATTTGTCCAAGTCCTAACACCCAGAGCCTATGATCATATTACCTTACAGGGCAAAAGGAACTTTGCAGGTGTAATTAAGTTAAGAACCTTGAGATGGGGAGATTCTCCTGGATTATCCTGGTATGTCCAATGTAACTGTAAGGGTCAGTCCTTAACAATAGGAAGAGTGAGACAGAAGAGATGGAGAGGGAAATACAACTGTAGAACAACAGTCAGAGATGTGATGTTGTTGGCTTTGAAGATAATGGAAGGGACATGGACTGCTTCTAGAAGTAAGAAAAGGCAAAGAGACAAATTCTCCCCTAGAGATTCCAGAAAGGAACAGAGCCCTACCAGCCCTTTGATTTAGTTCACTGAGACCCAGGTCAGACTTCTAATGTAAAGAACCAAAGACAGTAAGTTTGTTTTGCTTTAGGCCACCAGGTTTGTGATAATCTGTTAGAGCAATCATAAAAAGCAAATACAGAGTGTTTAGAGTCTTTGAAGAAAATGCATAGAACCATCTATAACTTGGAATAAAAAGAATGAGATAATTGAGAAATAAAGGAAAATTTCTGGCATAATAGATGATAGAGCTATTAAGTATATTGTATAAATGGGGAAAATCTTTGGAGAGCAGCTAATACTTATTCCGAGCCATGGAAAGTGGCCAGAATTTTGACAAATAGAAGACAAGGACAATCATGTCTGAGTATGAGGAAAACAATATAGAAAGTAAAGTTCATTGTGTGCATAATATTGAAGACTTAAGACATGTGCTGTTATATATGGGTAAGTTCCTTGGGACTTCATAAAAATAATATACATAAAGATAGTTTAGTTATTATTTTATAAGTGAAGAAACTAAGATGCAAAAATGTTAACTGTCTGCCTTATTGGTAGGGAGACAGAGCCAATATTTGAGTCCTGACAGTCTCAGCCCAGGTCTTTAACCACAATGTGACTGAGTCCATGAGACGGGATACCTTGAATTAATGCTTGGGATGTCCGAGAAACAACAAGGTGGTCAGTAGGGCTGGCACAAGGGCAGCAATGGGTAGAAAATAGGAAATGAGTCCTGAGAGGTGGTGGAGGTCAGATCATGGGTGGGATTATAAGCCACTAAAAGGGCCTTGGTTCTTACTCTGAGTAAGTTAGAAGCCATGGGTGGCACAGATTGCCTTATGTTTTGCAAAACTGCTTTGGTTTTGGAGTTAAGGGTAGATTGTAGGAAATAAAGATGAGAGCAGAGAGAACACTAAGGAGTGAGGTCTTCCAAATTAGAAAAGGACACAGGAGAGGAACAGTGAAGATCTGAGACACATCCTGTAAAAATGATACAAATGGTGATAAGGTGCAAAATCTAAGGCGCATCATGGGCATTCAAGCCAGAACGTGTGGTCCAATTGCTAGCTCTCAAATTTTTAACTATATATATTTCCTAACTTCTTATCTGAGCCCCTGAGTCCTCTTCTATAAAATACAGATAACAATCACATACTTTTAATGGTTACTACAAAGATCAGACATAAAACTGTTATATCACATGACATATGCCAGCAACTAAATAATTAATAGTCATCACCATCATCATCATCATTACGTGAGAATGTAAACCCAAGGCTCAAAAATGCTGTTAGGTAATTTTCCCAAAATGTCACAGATAATTAATTGGGATTAAAATTTAGGTTTTATTTGTTTTGTTTTGTTTTTTGTTTTATTTGTTTTGAACTAAACATGCTTATATAAAAAGATATGGAGGAAACTTTGAAATCTGCCTCTATTAATTTGCATTCATACAAGATAGCAATCTGTATATGCTTCTTTTTTGGGATACTACAATTCACATGGTAAGTGGAGAAAATGGTGATCGACTTCTTCTCAAATGCACAAGCAACTAAATCGTACTTGGAGTGAATAAACTGAATAGGAAGAAGGGATCTCCTTATACACGAGAATCCAATACATGTCCTCAGTCCGAGAAGTTACTAAGGACATGGGATAAGGAGGTGGGAGCAGGAGGCTTGCCTGGAGAGAATGGAACAGTTATGTGGCTCTGATGGCCTGAAACAACTACCTGGACTGCTTCTCTCTTCACTTTCTCAGCTCCTACTTTCTCCTTTCCTTCCTTGCTATTATTTTTCTTCTCTTCTTCTTCAAGTTTGCTGCAATCAAAAATAAAGAAGATACAAGCTAAGTACAGTTTTCGATTCTCTTTGGTAATGTATTTTAAAAAGGAATGAGGATCTTCGAGACAAGGTCAGATTCACTCTTCGGTACAAATTTATCCAGTCTAAGAGGTGCTATTACTTTGCAGACAATAATAATAAAAAATAAATAATTCAGTAGTTTACAATTCTCCTTAAAAAAATAAAACTAGCATTTTTTTTTTATCAGTATGTGACCCTCATGTAGTCTTTTTCTATCAGTCAGTGACTTTAGTGATCTGACTTTAGGCAAGCCACATTGCCTTGATTTTTCTAAACTGTGCAACTTTTCCCGTGTAAATAACAACCATATCAATGATCAAACCAGAGGTGATACCAAGTCAGATGATGGGCCCTAGTCAAAATAAACCACGTTTCATTATAAAATTAAAACTTTAGATATTATTTTAAGGGCATTAATATTCAAGTTGAATTCACGTTTTAAAGTATAATAATGATCCAAGCCCAAGAAAATTCAACAACTAACATTTTGAGGTTGATCAAGAGCCTAAGCTTCTGGCATTCTTGCCATGTTCTACTGATACACAGCTTATCAAAGCTTGAAAATCTATAGCATGGATCACATTATATCTGGTCATCTCCACAGAATGAACAAATAGAGCAAGTAAGAGAAGACCCTTGATTTCCTGAATCTGAGCCCATCGCCTTCCCTACTGGCCTAGTGTGTCAACCTTTCCTTTAAGGAGCTATGTGCATATACCTGAGATTGGGCGAGGACATGCAAAAAGTTACAAGACAGAAATCAACTTTGCACCTCTTTCAACAGATACTATTTAAACATTTTCCTCAGGGGTCCTGGGTGGCTCAGTCGGTTGAGCTTCCGACTTTGGCTCAGGTCATGATCTCACGGTCTGTGAGTTGGAGCCCCGCGTCGGGCTCTGTGCTGACAGCTCCAAGCCTGGAGCCTGCTTCGGATTCTGTGTCTCCCTCTCTCTCTGACTCTCCCCCGTTCATGCTCTGTCTCTCTCTGTCTCAAAAATAAATAAACATTAAAAAAAATAATAAAAAAAATTTAAACATTTTCCTCAACATTTACTTTAGCGTGAGACTCTGTAGAGGACTAAGAATCTAAGGAGGAGGAGAACCAGAGGAGGTAATAATCAATTTCTCCTATACTGTTCCACACAATGGAGCTCAGGTCCGACTCACCAAAACAGCAGCAAAAAAAGTCCCTGGACCTGGCTTCACAAGAAGACATTTCAATAAACACCTATTACATGGCCCTGCCTATTAGGGGTTTTACTCTCTACACTAAACCACTTATCAAAGTATTTATCTCACCTGGGCATGGTAATGTTCCTAAAAGGATAAATGTAATTCTCTCTATTCCATTTCTCATTCAGGTTATTCTAACAGTTCTTGCACACCGGCCTCATAGATCTCTGTTCAACTGGTTCTTCCTTAGCCAATATTTGAATATATTCACAGAATCATAAAATGTCAGAGGTGGGAGAGAGACCAATGATATCACTGCATCCAGATCATCAAACTTCTGCTCCCTCTTTGTTATGAATGATGATTATCAAGTGTTACAAACATACCAGCACTAAATTAAAACTTTCCCATGACTTACCTAGAGGATAGAAAGAGAACTGAATAGAGAATCACATTGTCACTGTGTGATTCAATATTACTTCCTGCCTTGTCCATGTGCTTTTCAGCTTACCTAGCACACGACCCATGGCATATATTCTACACATTTCTTTTTTTTTTTTTTTTTAATTTTTTTCAACGTTTATTTATTTTTGGGACAGAGAGAGACAGAGCATGAACGGGGGAGGGGCAGAGAGAGAGGGAGACACAGAATCAGAAACAGGCTCCAGGCTCTGAGCCATCAGCCCAGAGCCTGACGCGGGCTCGAACTCACGAACCGCGAGATCGTGACCTGGCTGAAGTCGGACGCTTAACCGACTGCGCCACCCAGGCGCCCCATATATTCTACACATTTCTAAAGAAACTGAGACTCAGATGTGATGGATAATAAAGAGATGCAGTAGAACGGATGAGCGCAGGTACTCACAATAGACTTGCACACATGGAGCACTTGTTTCCATGCATTTTGCCATCTGGGCCACGGACAGGGTCATTCTCCTTGGTGCATATAAGCGTCCCATTCCTCACCTGGTTCTGAAATTCACTGCAGAGCTCCTGGAAAATATTTTCTCAGAATGATTTCTTACCCTGACTATTCCTTTGCCTATTCTGAGGAATAAGTTATGCAGAGTAAGAAGAAAAAGGAAAAGTGATTACGTGTAGCAGTAAATCAGTAAGTATTTACAAAACTTCCATCACAGACTCAGCATTGTCCTGGCACCAGAGCAGGTCTGGAAATATTTAACATCATCATTCCCCTGAGACTGCTTACAATCTAGGTGCAGAAGAAGGCTGACAAAATTGGTAGAGAACAATATAAAATGTATGTTTGTGTTGTATTACATATCAAAGTCTATTAACTGAATGATCAAAGGTGAGGGGGGTTCAATGGACCTAGAAGAAGAGGCTTCTTGGAGGAACTGAGAATACTGGTCAGCCTTCACAAAAAAGAAGGAAATCCTGCCATTTACAACTACTTGGATGAAACTAGAGGGAACTCTGCTAAGTGAAATAAGTGAAGTAGATAAAAAATACTGTATGATCTCACTCATATGTGTAATCTAAAAAAGCTGAACTCATAGAAACAGAAAGTAGAACAGTACTTTCCGGGGGCTGGGTGGGGTGGGGGAAATAGGGAGATGTTGGTTAAAAGTTATAAACTTCCATTTAAAGATGAATTAAGTTCTGGAGATCTAATGTAGAGTGTGGTAATTACAGTTAACGATACAATAGTATGCAATACAGTATACTTGAAAGTTGCTAAGAGACTAGATCCTAAATGTTCTCACCATAAAAAAAGAAATGTATTTGTGTAATTTTGTGATGTGATGGAAGTGTTAGGTAATGCTATGGGAGTATTATTTTATAATATATAAGCGTGCCAAATCAACACAATAGACACCTTAAACTTATACAACGTGATATGTCAATTAAATCTTAATAAAGCTGTTAAAAATTAAAATAAGAATATAGTCTCCAAAAATTATTGGTAAACCTCAATTTGTCTTTAGAAGGCCGAGAAAGAAAAGAAAATGATGCCCAAACTAAGAAATAAAGACATATTTCAAAAAAAGATATGGAGGAGAGAACAAGTATGATCCCTTGGAGAAACTGACACCTTTCTGGGAGTCACTTGAAAAAGCAGAGGGATGCAGATTTCATACAGGAGAGGTACAAGAGAAGCAGAGAGAAGGAAAAATGGTTTAGGACTATTTGGGAGATCTAAGATGGCTTAGCAGCTGATCAGATATTATGGATAAAACAAGTGTTCAGTTTAAAATAAAAAGATGGCTCCAACTAACAGAAAGAAAGTTAATGAGCAAGTGAGTCAGTTTAAAGGTCAACTTTTAAACTGTGTCAACTTTCCCCAAATAAATAGTAGGTTTACACCTTGCAGCTGTTAGGAAATAAAACACATAAAGGTAAATCCTTTTTATGGCCATTATATGAGAGTATTTCAATATCATATATGGACAGATTTTATTGTGTTGCTTATAAAATTAATCATGTACAGTAGATTAAGAATAATTAGAAAGTCAAAGGATTTAATAATTATTAACTAGGATGAGAATATTAGTACTTTCTCCATGTTTAGAGGATGAGAAAGATAAAATATGATAATATATGTGTACTTTGTTTTATAAATTGGACTAATGAAAGCAATAGGGACATTGTACTGTGTATTTGAAATAATAGAGGTTGGAATGATGTAAACTGAAATTAGTAAATTGTAAAAATTGATATTAATAATCTGTGCCTGACAACAGAAATCTAAGAAAAGCCAAATATGGAGAATATACCTTACCAAGTAAGTTAACCCTCCACTTTTTATAAAACAAAACTCAAAATTTGAATTATGCAATATAATTGATACTCTGGAAACTTCTAATCAAGACCTTTTTTTTCAGGGTTTTTGTTGTTGTTCATTTCAGGCATGACAATTGAAAAGGAAAACATTTCTGCTAATGAGATATCTAGAATGCTTTAAGGAGAAAAAAATGTCAAGGCATAGCATTAGTAGTCCTGAGAAAATTACCTTTGCAGCTTCTCTTTTAGTCTTTGTTCTTGTTCTTTCTTCTTGCTGACTGTACAGAGCAGGGGAAGAAAAAGAGAGAAAAAGAAGAAATAGGTCTTAACAGAGTAGATTCTTAATGTGTACAGGTTGATCATCCGTTGCTTTAACAGGTCTCAAACACCCCCAAAGATCCACTCATAGCAGTTTGTCATTTTAGTGGATAATAAACTGAAATGATTCACTTTACCTCAAGATAATAGTCTGTAAGAAAAAGTCCCTTCATGAGTAAAACCTATTTAGCTCCTCAGCAAAGCTGCAATAATACTTCCTGTTTACGGATTCTTTTGCATCTGCGATAACTCCTTCTACTTTGGTAATATTTGGCTTCTGTGTGGCAGTCAAGCATGGTTAAGGGGACACACTCTGAAGTCAAACTGCAGAAGGATCACAAGAAATGTCTGACCCTCTCTGTGCCTTCCTCATCTTTAAATGGGGAAGGGGAAGGGAGTGATAAGAGAAGTAGCAATGAAATTAGTTTTATAGGATTGTTGTGAGTGTTAAATGGGTTAATACATGTAAAACAAGTAGAATAAGTATTCGGTACATGATAAAGTGATTGTCAAAAGCAATCGGTGTCATCATCACTGTAATTATTATTACGAGTCAATCCTCCCAAAACAGGCATATGATGGAAATAAAGTGGGGGTGATGGATCTTAACCATTCTGGATAACTAACAGGGCTGCAAACTGAGTTCAGCATAATTAGACAGAAAAAAAATTAAACAATATGTAAGAAGTTTTAATTTTAAAATGCAAAAATGTTTTAGATAATATGTAAAAATTAGGTTATGTTTCAATCAACACAAGGCTTGCTCCCATTGATCAAATTAAACTTCCTTAAAAGGTGAAAAGACAGTTTGCATTTGGTATGAATGTGTGCAAGACGAGACCATGGAGGGAAGAAGGATTCTCAAAAAAGGCAACAGCCTTTGCTAACATACCCATAAAATATGAGGTAATAAATAAAACTTTATTTCTTTTTGATAAGGAATTAAAAAAAAATTTTTTTAATGTTTTTGTTTATTTTTGAGACAGAGAGAGACAGAGCATGAGCAGGGGAGGGGCAGAGAGAGAGGGAGACACAGAATCTGAAGCAGGCTCCAGGCTTTGAGCCGTCAGCAGGGCTCAAATCCACACACCTGAGATTATGACCTGAGATCATGACCTGAGCTGAAGTCGGACGCCCAACCGACTGAGCCACCCAGGCGCCCCTTGATAAGGAATTTTTATAGGGATGGGAGAAAAGTACTAAAATAGTTCCAAAATTATGAGATTTCTCATACTTTTTTATATGGAAACTGACCTAAACTTTGCCATGAGTCTAAGTTGACTAAAATATTTAAGAAGCATTTTCTTTCCATCCTGGGAAATCATCAGAGGAAGCAGCAGAGCTGACCACTAGGTGGCAGAATTCCTTCCTCATCACTGAAAGACTGATGTACAGACACAGAAAAACAGACTGAAACAAGCCTAAATTCAGGCAAATATAATTACTAGAAGTTGATAATGGCATTGCTAAATGATTATCTTCTATCTATACCATAGGGTGAGAAACATCATTTTCTTCATTTTTTTTTTCCTGCACTAATGTTTCTAACTTTCCCAACTCCTCTGGGCCTTTATTTTGTCATCTATAACTTGTGATAATGTAAGAAAGATCTATTTCATGTTTGTCTTGAAGATCAAATGAGATTAGGCAGCAAAGCTTTTTGCAAATATTTGTCGATGATATGCATTAAATAAATGTTGGTTATAATGATTATATGTTCATCATCTTGACTTCCATCTAAGAGGTTTTTAATGTTTCCGTGTCCAACCACTATGGCACAAATATTGTTCTCTACCGGAAAGACTGAATGAATCCTTTCAGAGATTCTGAGTTTATAGCAAATCAATTGGAGTGTTTCTTGGGACAAAGATCAAAGCCTTAAGGAATATCATAGACTCTTTTTTTGTGAAAATACGTCATGCCATTTATTCTACAGTTACCCTTTATTACCCTGTAAACAAGGATCCAACTTCCACTGTTCCTAAAACAGGCTTCACATATTTCAAATATTACAAAGTTCATCTTTGTGTTGCACTCAAATCTGTGTCCCTATAGCTCTCATCCATTTTAACTCTACTTCTTAAGATCACACAGAATGAGTAAGAAGAAAGGTAGTAAACTAAAACAAACACTCTCCTAAAACCTGCCATGCACCATAATGATATTTTATACGTAATCTCATCCATTTCCTATTTTAGCTGATAATCCTTCAAGTAACGAAAAAGCAATTAGTGTGGTTACCACAGAGTATTCTCTTCTCTGAATCAAAGATTTTGAGTTCTCTCTAAAATCTTTTTATATCGCAATCATCATCATCTGAAAGCTCTCCACTTGCTTTTAGGTTTTGTATTTTAATGTGTGTGTGTGTGTGTGTGTGTGTGTGTGTGTGTGTGTGTGTTTAGTTCATTTAAATGTGACACGCCAAAATGACTGCTGTACTGAAGAGAAAAATGCATTATTCACAACTGATTATTCACAAATGTTTGAAAACTTCACTCGGTTCCTTCTCCCCCACCATCAGCAGTCCTGAGCTTTACTCACAAGAAGGCCTCACACATGGAACAGGTGTTGCCATGCACTTTCCCATCTGGGCCCTTGATGGGGTCGTTCTCTCTGGTGCACAGAAGCTGTCCATTCTTCCTTAATTTGCGGTATTCGCTGCACAATTCCTGTGAAATTGAGGAAGGAAGTTTGAGGTCTTGAACATAGGTTGGATCAGACTGGCAAAACAGCTGCATTTTTTCTCATATGGGGATCAGCAAGTGACTTATTTTAGAATAGGTCTTAGAAGACATGACTATTTTTTAAGGATGAAAGTTATAAACACTTAACCTAGAAATAGTCACATATGCACGTGTGTATATGCTCACATGTAAACAAACATAAACTGTACAAACGTTTCCTACAGCTTCAGGGGATTTATGATTTTCCTGAATGCCATCTATGGAGCCCAGGTCCACATGCCTCTGACTTTTGGAAAAGTTTCCCTCACCTCAAAGGAAGTTGTGTTCTTAGATTGTCTCTTATTTCTTGACTCACTTTCCTTCTTTTTCTTTTCTTCTTCTGCTTGACTAAAAGAGAATATAGAAAGAGATCAGTAAGGATCATAGAATGCCCAAATTGAAAGTGATCTCAAATATCAGTTAATTATTGTAGTTAACATTTAGTAAGTTCTTACTATGTACCTAACCTCGTGCTCATACCATGAAATCTTCTCAACTGCATGTTGTAAAACTTCTATTACGACCTCACAGGTAAGAAAACTGACAGACAGAATGGATCACTTCCCCAAGGACACTTGCAGTTTTCCAATCTTCCAGTACTCACAACTTTCAATACTCAGTATGTCTCATTACTATCTAGCTTTGCTTTAATCTGTCAGTAAATTCTCTACTTACATCATCCGTGAAACCCCACATAGGTCATTCTACCCCTGAAGTCCTCAAACTGTTAGGAAGTTGCTCTTGGCACTGAGCTGGACCCCTTCCAGAGTTTTGACTCATTGTTCCCACTTTCATCCATACAGACAGCCTACAGTGTTGATTCCACATTTAAAAACAAAAGATACTTGGGTATTTCAAGGCCAAAACTCTCCCCTTGCTAAGTATGCCATGTCTTAACAGTCCTCAGGTTTGTATTCATTTCCTCTAAATATGTTTTTGCTTTTCTGCTGAAGTGGAGCTCTCACAAAGGAACACAAAGTTAATCTGGACTCAGTGCTTACATTTTCTAGAATCCCTTCCATAACAACAACAATTGTCTATTGAACATATAGCCACACATATCAATTTACAGCTATACTAATTGTGGTTAGTGCTATAAAGGAAAGTCCTCGTCACCAAGATGGAACAATTGAGGGGTTAGGGGCATGGAGTAGGCTTCACCATGATTGTTTCAGCTGACAAGTCAACACATGGAGGGGTTCACTGTGCCAGATACTCATCTTTCCTATTCCAAGTCGTTCCCCCAGGTCCTGTGTATGGACTAATGTACCATTTTACATACTGATATGTTTGCTTTGTGATTTGTTGTGTGATTTTAGATGACTTCACAACCTGCTCTGTAGGGGTGAGATCCTTGTTTTATATCCTGTACACTTCCAGAGGAACTCAACCAGTGATTGATAGGCAGGAATTATTCTTTGGAGTTGGTTAGGAGTGACATCACCATGATGGCAACATAGGTGGTTCCTAACTTCCCTCCCCCTCACGAGAACAACCGACCTCTATTCAAGAACATGACATGACTGAGAGAATCCTACAACACAGGGGTGAGGCTGAAGCACACACTGGACCTCAGAGACCAAGACAGACTGCATTAAAAGGGTAAGAGAAGGAGCTACACGTGGACCTCTCTGCCTCTCTCTCAGGACAGAACAGGAATTATTCTCTGATAATTATGACATTGTGCAAAACTGCCACTGACAAGAAATAAAACACAACTTAATTTTTAAGAAGTAAATACAACAAAGCTAACATTAAAAAATTTAAAAAATGAAGCAGAAAGGACAAAAGTCTCCCTCATTTTTCCAACTACAGCACTACTCACAAGAACACCTCACACATGGAGCAGGTGTTGCCATGCATTTTCCCATCCGGGCCCTGGATGGGGTCGTTCTCTCTGGTGCAGGGGAGTCTTCCATTCCTCACAAGCTTACGGTATTCACTGCACAGCTCCTGCCGAAACAGAGAAAGCAAGTTGGGGATACTTGCTTTTATGCCTCTTCCAAGCAGAATCCTGGAACATCTACAGTGGCAGAAACTAGTGTTATGTTTCTTTGATTCCAGGATTTCAACTGTGTTTCTCTCACATGTAAAGTTCAGTTCAACAAACAAAACTCATCATTTGCTAAGAGATGGGAACAAGTAGAACATAATAGGATGTCAAAATATAATAAATGAAGTGGGCAAGTAAACTCCATTTTAATCTAAATGTTATAAAATAAGTGCAAACATGTAGGTACAAGAAAATCTGAGAATGCAGAGGTTGAGGCCATGAGATCTGATTGTGAAAAGCAGAGAAGATGTCATGGGACAGGAATAATTTGTATGAGACTGAAGAGCAAACAGGATTTTGTGGGTAAGAAGACAATTGGGGAATACGCATACTAGATTGTTAAAACAAATTGAGAAACAAAGTTGTAAACTACACGGGCATATAGCAGAACGTGAATTTCTAAATGAAGGTAAGAAGCCAAATAAAATAAATAAGGAGGTTGAGGTGTATGTTGCAGATAATGATGAGCCATTTGTGGGCTTTAAGCAGATTAGTATTTTGAAACTTCAGTTGTGTTAGGGAGGATAGTTGGATAAGGGAAAGACTAAAACCTAGAGGGAGAAGTAGGAGACTTTCATCATCTAAACAATAGGTGATGGGGGGCCTGGGTGGCTCAGTCAGCTGAGCGTACAACTCTTGATTTTGGCTCAGGTCATGATCCCAGGGCTGTGGGATCAAGCCCTGCACCAGGCTCTGTGCTGGGGGGGGGGGGGGCTTACTTGGGATTCCCTCTCTCCCCTTCTCCCTGCCCCTCCACCACTTGTATGCTCTCTCTCAAATACACACACACACACACACACACACACACACACACAACCCAAGGGAAAAAAACCCCAAAACAATACATGATAATAACTTAATAAAAGGCTATGGAAACAAATATTATAACATTTCAGGGATAAAAATCAGGCTTTCTGTGTGCAGAATGAAGGTATTTTTATCCCAACTCAGATGTGAAATTTCCAAAACTTGCAGGTAGAAAATATACACGTAGAGTCTCTAGAAAGTGGTTTGCCAAAGCTAGCACAGTCTGTACTGGTGAAACCAGTACTAGAAGTCAGTTTTTTCAGACTTCAAAGAAGTTATTCTTATTGTACAGGATTAGTCTCTGAAGCAGTGAGAATGGATCAAGCGCCCATAGCAGTCATCTCAATGTCATCTCCAGAGGAAAGGGTTAAGATTTCCTGGGAATTTTTGCAGGACAATTTTCTACCCTATAGACTCTGAAATATGTTCAAATTATAGTGCCCAGTAGGACTCATTGGGTGGGTTCCACTCACTGCGTATGAAGGTGCTTTTCCAGATTCTCTTTTACTTCGTGCTTCACCTTCAGCCTTTTCCTTTTCTTTAGCTTCTGCTTGGCTGAATGAGAGAAAACGAGAAGAATCCATAGGACCAAATACAGGCAATTATTTGTCCACATTCCTGCATTGATAATTTCTCCTCCCTTTTTAGGAAGAGAAATTTTGGCCTTTTATCGCTAAACCAATGAGAAACAACAAAATAGCCTCCAGTATGGTAAGACACCATAACTTCTTCATAGTTTTTCCTTAACATTGAAAGAAATATAGTGATTGTGGATTTGGAAAATTTGTTTTCTGTAAATTACCTTTCTTGCGTGAGGTCAGAAAAGAAATGTCATCAATGTCCACAGAGGAGGTATCAAAACTGGTACCATAGTGACAGTATACCTGGAGGCTGAAAGTGGCCTTTACAAGCACATTGACTGGTTCCCTTGTTTCACAGTGAGGCAGAGACAGTTTTGGCTATACTCTTAGGACAGGACTACAACTAAACAAGTTCTCTCCTCTTAAGTCTATAGTCTATCCATCACATCGTGCACACCCTAGCTTTATTAATTCACCTTACATGTATTGCTTACTCATGGCTGTGTTATTTAAAAACAAAATATAGGGTGCTGGGAAAAGGCCAATAATTTTCATACATTGATAAACCAAATGAGTTTACATTTGCTTGGCACAATGGAATTGCATAATATGTACAGCTAACTGATGGCATTTCAATTACACAAGGCTGTCAATCAAAACAAAAGACCATATATTTGAAATGTAAATCAACTACTTAATCTGAGCTCAATCAAATAAACTGGGAGCAATTCCAAATTTTGAAAGCAAACTGTCAATTCTAACTTATCGAGAAATGTCACATTATATATAGTAATATTTAATTTTATAAGGGTTCATGGTTGTTTCATGGGCAATACTAACTCTAATAATCACTTTCTGCTTTAGGTGTTCACTTTGGGCCCTAACGTCTCCAGAGGATGAGATGCCACAAACTTGTACAACAGGTTCACATATGATGCTTCAGCAGTGGGAAGAATCTGATATTTGCACAAGCTCATGGTTGTCAGGATGTTCCAGTGGTAAGAGAATGAATGTCGGGGAAACAGACATATTGGAATAAATAGTTCCCAGCTTTATTGGCTTTATTGCTAACATTCTATGTAAGTATTCAACTTATTCAACTCCTTTCCCTATTTTGAGCCACAGCTTCCCCATCTATGAAAGTAGCTAGTTCTATTAGACCATCTGTAAGTTCCCTTCTCTCTTTGGTGTTCTTTTAGACACTTTGACATTCTATACTTACTAGAAGGCTTGACACATGGAACACAGGTTTCCATGCATTTTCCCATCTGGACCACGAATAGGGTCATTTTCTCTGGTACAGAAAAGTATTCCACCCTTTGCATGATGCTTATATTCACTGCAGAGTTTCTAAATAATGAAAATGAGACACTTTAGATATAGTTCTCTATTCTGTTTATACATTTTAGATACTGTGGAGGATTTGAGTGGCAGGAGACTGAAGTTAGAGAAATTATAGAAAAAAATAAGGAAAGAAAGGGAGGGAAGAATTGAGGAAGAAAGGTAGGGAGGGAGGAAGGGAGGGAGGGAGGAAGGAGAGAGTGAAGGAAGGAAGGTAAAGAAGGAAGAGAAAGAAGGAAGAAACTGGAAATGAAAGATAAAAGGACAGTTTTTATTTGAGAACTAAAATTAAAGGATTATGGGAAAGAAATCAGTTGAAGATGAGGGCTAGACAAAAAGATGGAGTTACATGAAGTCAGAAGGGGACTAATGAGGTAGACTGTTTTATGAAACTGTGAAACTGCACACTAGAGAAGGTGGGCTAACTCACTGTTAGAAACAACTTAAATAGAGTTTCTTCATGGAGTGAAATGGTCCAAATATCCTCCAGGATACCTTCAAATGTTGGCTTGTCATACTACCACTGGATTGTGCCAATATTTCTGACTCTATGAACACAATGTAGAAGATGAACTGAATCTTGAGGACTGAGGAAGATGTTGGCTACAGACATAGAGACTAGGCAGAATGCTAATACCCTCACACAAAGGAAATCTATTAGAGATATGAGCTAAGTCAGTAGCAGGAGAAAAAAAAAAACAACAGATGCCTGGTTAAGATATGTTTAGAAAGTAGAATGTGGTATGATTTTAAAGGGAGCATATTAAAACGTTACCCTACCACACATACCAAACTTTGAATTCAGATAGTGCTTTGATATATTACCTTCATTTAGGAACTATTTTACTAATATGACTTGATTAATTTTCTCCAAATAGAGCTAAAAATTGTAATGCCATAATTATTCTTATAAGTCTTATGAATTAATAACTATAAATCACTTTCCAGAAGATCCATCAGTAATGGAGGAAAAATGAACCAACATCGAAAAGGCTTTCTAGAGTAAAATGTAAACACACACACACACACACACACACACACACACACACACCCCACAAAAGTCAAAACAAGGTGATCAAACTAATCATCACCTCAATTTCTCTTTTAACTTTAACTTTTTCTTTAGCCTTCCTTAGGTTTTCATGTGCTTTATTTTTTTCGTCTGAGAAACGCCGTTTCCTGGAGAAAAACAAGACAAAATAAATGTATACAGATGCTTCAAATCTTTATGTTACAAAATAGTCATTTAGGTGAAGGTGGGAAAACAGCCACATGTTCATGAGTTCTAATACAAACATTTTCCAATCATCTTAAAACTCCTAATTAGATTGAAATCTTCACTTTTTACCCCTCAAATCCCTTTCATTTTGCTTTCATGTATCCACTACAGTCATCTTTTTTGTCATCTTACTTTTTTTAAAATCCCCTTAGCTTAAATTCTACCTTCACTGAGAAGACATCCCAGATCTCAAAGTGGAAATGGGTTGTATATCTGTCACTGTATTTTCATACCTGAATATTCTCTTATGGGATAGTTCTCACTCTGTCTTGAAATGTGTGTGTTTGCGGAGGCACTTATTTGTACTCTTTAACTTTAAGCTTCTTGAGAGCAGGGACCTTCACTTGTACATTCATTCAACATTTGGCCAGTAACAATTTTTTTGTCAAGTACAGGCCAAACCCTCAGGCATATACTACAGCAGCATACAAAACAGACACATACCCTGTGTTCTTGGAATTTAGAACCCAGTAGAAAAGACTAACAGTCAACAAATAGTCATAGGAATAATTACACAATTACCAGCTGTGATGATTGTTAGGAAATAAAATTAAGAGTTACAAGGATTGATTTCAATTAGGAATTTCAGGAGTCTTATCCAAAGAAGGATAATCTTGAAATGCAATCCACAGAGGGGGAGACACTACCTGGCCAAGACTGAGACAGACTTGCTGGAGGACAGCATAAAAAAAAGAGCTTGGAAAGATCAAGGATATGAATGAGTGACAAGACCTTGTCTGAGACATCTTCATAAATGCCATGATTTCTATGTTGTGGGATTTGCCCTTCCCCAAGCTCAGATGCCCGAGATGAAAAGATAAAGTTAATCTCATTCACATGTGAACCTCAAGTTTTTGTGGGTGTCAACATCTGTCTATCACAATGGGATAATTACTGAAGGAAAAGAGTCAAATTCTTGGTACCTGCTTTTACCCTCATTCTGTATTATGAGTAGCTCATAAAAAGGCTTACAAAAGTGGTGGGAGGAAATATTAAGAAGTATTTTGTAATCCAGTCTTCTAACTGGAAAATCAAATCCATCTGTACTCAGAAACAGACATACATCATGAGGATCTATTTACTAGGTGATATCATGTTTTGCAGAGGGCAGAAAAGTGCTCAAAAAATTCTAAACAACAAAGCTGTACCTCAACATCGTGCTTATTCACTGTGCCAATCAATCTCCATTTCACGCACCCATTCACTCCAAAGAAACTGCATCTATACTCACAACATTTCAGCACACAGGGCACATTTGTTGCCATGCATCCTGCCATCAGGGCCACGAACTGGGTCACTCTCCCGTGTACAGTAAAGTCTTCCATTCTTCACTTGGGTTTCAAATTCCTTACAAAAATCCTTCAAAAAGATAACTAATTACACTTAGCACTTTTCTACTCTTTAACACATAAAATGTATACCATGGATTTATAGTCACAGAATGTCAGGTGTAGAAGATGTTGGTAAACATGTAACATATTAATGAAGATTAGTAAGAAATAGTAATTATGTCATGACATTACTTGGTACCTGTATCTACTATTTGGTTTATTAAAAGGTAAACAGCATTATAAAGAATAAGGCTGAGCATTTATTTCGTAAAACAAGATAGCTCTTGTTAACTTCCAAGTCTATGAAAAAAGGATTATAAAAAAAAAAAAAAAGATCTTTCAACTAGTCCCAACAAAGACATAACAAAAAGCAGCTGCGAAGACAAAAGCAAAAATTTGTCAACAAGCAGAACAGAGAATCTGTGAGATGTGATGCTTAAATACTATTTAATATGGACTGAATCAAGAACAATCCAATATGGCTTGCAAGGAAATAAGGTGGCATCCAATGACATTACACTTTCTTTCATTTGTTCTCTCTGTGAATCTGTGGCCTCCTTTACTGATGTTCATTTTTATGGGCTCTGCTTCCTTTATTGATATCTATTTCTAATACAGTAGATAGCACAGAAAATGAATCTAATTTTCACTCACTTCCCACAGTAGAGAGAGGTAAAACATCAAGACTAATATTTATTTAGAAAACCTTAAAAGGCCGTGACTTCCCCCAAATGTTCCAAGAAAGGTTTGTACCCAGATTTCCCAATGCTTTAGTTCAGTGGTTTCAGGTTTTTCTCTCTGTTTGGAAATCCTACTATTAGATGAAGGCTAAACTTTATATCTATGTCTATATTTCTATCTATACCTCCCCTAAATTGCTCTAGACTTAGGGATCTCTCATGTCAACAAACATGTTTTGTGATGGTGTATATTACTATATAACCTACAAGAAATGCTTTTCAAAGCTTTTTTCAACTGTGTGACCCTCATTTTCCCATTTCAGCCAAGAAAACATGAGCATAAAGAATGTGGTTTGAAGTCTGAAGACCTGAGCAGCTAGATTGCCTTTAACTCCCTGGGAGATCACAGCAAAGCCCCATCACCTTAGAGACCTCAATCTCACCTACCTACACAATGAGGCTTTTGGAATAGATGCTCTTTAGGACTTTTTCTAGATCTAGTATTATCAATTTTTAAAAAAGAACTCCTATTTCATGAGGACACTTTAAAAAAGGACTCTAATTGACTCCTAGTAAGAAGATACTTGTTTTTGGAGGAGCAGTGGGTGTGCTCCAAACTTCCTGGTTATAATAATCTAGGAATAAAGACATAGAAGACAATAACCTGATAATCACAGCATAGTAACAAAATTACTGTTCAATGGTTCCCATAAGAGAAACAATGATAATTTCAGTTTATAAGTTGTGATTCATCTAAGGAGATTCTGAAGAAATACTTTTGTGAGCAAACCACTGACAGGTTAATTATGGGGCAGTTATTGAGCCATCACTATAAAGCATCCCCATTCCATATAATCATGTCCCATGACCCCACCAAAACAATGACCCCAGCTACAGAGAAAAAGAGGGGGAAATAGCCAAGACATGATAAAAGACAATGGAAAAGATCTGTGTTTCTGAAGTAATAAAATGGTCGATATTACAAGATGACCCAACATTTTTGACTGAAATTTAACCACCAAAAGAAGTGCTTTTCAAATCTTAGTATTCAACAAATTACTGACAACTCTGAATGCTCCACTTTTCTTCATTTAAACTCTCAACATTCTATTTAGGGTGGAAAATATGCTTCACTGAATAGTATTATGAGGTGGAAGCTTAGCCCAGGTCCACCAAAAACTGGACCTATGACTATCATAGGAAAACATTTGCCCATCATCCACAAAAATAGTATACTTGTGATGCCTCTCCCGATCTGATGGGGAACCCCAAATGTGGGGTGAAAGAATTCACCCAAGGCAGAACAAAAGAGATACAAGTTTATTGAATACATCACAAGGGTGGGGGACAGGAGAGAAAAGGAGAGGCTATCTGCCAGGAGGCAGTGGGGACTGTATTTAAAGAGGGAAAGTGAGGAGGTATGGGAATGTTTGGAATTTTCCTTTTTTGGTAAGAGCGCCTCGTTGTAAGTAGCCCATTTGTTAGTTAGGACTTGTGGATATTTTGAGCTGGGTTGCCCCAGGGGCCTGTGTGTATTCAGCCAGGGGTTAATGTGGGTCCTTCTGCCTTGATCAAATTTCATTGCTCAAGCCTATTGTCTAAAAGCAGCCTCTAAACTTGTATTAGCATGAAAAGGTACAGAGTGTGTAATCACATTCCAACAACAAAGTAAAAATTGACATTTATCCAACCTCCTTAATTTGGAACAAAGAAATTGAGGTTCAGAGAGAAGAGATGACTTGGTCAGTTTCACAGAGCCAGAGCATAACAGAACTATGGCTAAAACTTAGGTGTTCTGACTTCTCAACAAAAAGTTAGTCATTTAGCAACATAATTACTGTCACTGTCATTGAAAGTATGGTTTAATAACTGGTGATTTAGGAAATCAAGTTGTATGATCTACAATGCTTATTCAATTACGAAAGGAATAATTTTTGTATACTAGGTTCAACAATAAAATCATACAATAATTTGAAAAAACTTAAAGGGTACTTTAAAAACCACAATCTCAGAGTGCTTGGGTGGGTCAGTTAAGTATCTGACTCTCGATTTCAGCTTAGCTCATGATCTCACAGTTTGTGAGACTGAGCCCCACATTGGGCTCTGTTCTGAAAGCATGGAGCCTGCTTGGGATTCTCTGTCTCTTTCCCGCTCTGTTCCTCCTCTGCTAACACTCTCTCTCAAAATAAATAAATAAACTTAAAAAAATAAAATAAAAATAAAACCTACAATCTCAATATTTGTGTGGTTTTTTTTTTTTGTTTAAACAGAAGCAAATACTTTTATAAACATAGGCCTCATTGAATGTAATAACCATAATGGAAAAGTAACTCCAATTTGTAGCAGTGGGATCATATATAAAGTACACCAGTGATATACTGTTTAAAAAACTCTAACTGGGTGTTGTATGGAAACCAATTTGACAATAAACTTCATATATTTAAAAAAATAAAAATAAATAAAAATAAATAAAATAAAAATAAAAAACTCTAGACTTATTTAGAAGTTATTCTGTCTATATTTATGTTGCATTAAAAAAATTTATTCAAAGCAAAATTAATCTACACTAAACCAGAGAGAAGTCTAGAGGAAATTAAGTAGAATTTAATTTGCATGCTTTCTTTTTTTTTCTTTCTTTTCTTTTTTTTAATTTTTTTAACGTGTATTTATTTTTGAGACAGAGAGAGACAGAGCATGAACGGGGGAGGGACAGAGAGAGAGGGAGACACAGAATCGGAAGCAGGCTCCAGGCTCTGAGCCATCAGCCCAGCGGACGTGGGGCTCGAACTCACGGACCGGACTGCGATATCGTGACCTGAGCTGAAGTCGGATGTTTAACTGGCTGAGCCACCCAGGCTCCCCAAATCTGCATATTTTCTGACTTACATTCTTTCTCTCTTTTTTTCTTAAGCAAGGAGGGAAATTGCTTGAACTTTAGGTGTGGAAATGCTATTTTAAAATTGAATCTAATGATTAATATACTAGGAATAGTGAATGTGGTAAAGTTTGAAATTAAGGGAAAAAATTTATTGTAAAAATTAAGGACCATGACATTATTGAATTACCTCAAAGTGTCACACCTAAGTTTGTTAATATTTTGGCCACAAGAACCAAATTATGTTGGTGAGTAATTTACCTCTTCAGCACTTCGTTGAATTCTGGTTTCACCTTCTCTCTTGGCATTTTCTTGAGCTTCTTTTAAGCTGTTAAGAAAGAAAACAGTTGGTCAGTTTATGGCTCAATCATATTTTCAGCATCCCTGTGCTAGGTACTTTCACATCCTTGGCCGTAACTGGTTAAACCGATCCATTTACATGAGACAAGCTTTTCCCTGTCTTGATTGAGCCAGAAAATTGCCAAAGATAAGGAAGGGTGTGAAACTGACTCACTGACAGTCAATTAGAAGCTTTGTTCTGTAAAAGTAGATGGGTGTGGCTCCTTGATTGACAAACATAAGATTGTTAGGAAAATCCCCTTTAACAGGCAGAACTAAGAGCTTTAATACAATGCTGTGACTACAGTGAAACCAAACTAAGCATTTAAAGTATTGCCATCCACGCCCTTATGTAAACCTTTTCTATACCTTGTAAAGTATTTGTTTGCCTTCATGTAAAAGCACCTCTGTTAAAAAAAAAAAAAAAAAGCTACACTGAACTGAGCTTCTAAGTCCTCTCCTATCTATTACCTACTTGCAGTCTCACCCTGGAGATGGGCATTATTAGTTCTACAGAGGAGAAAACCAAGAGTTAGAGAAGTCAAATTCCCTTTTTTAGCTAGTGCATGAAAAGAAACAGAAACTCACAGAACTGAGGCAGGCTGGAACACTAAAATCACAAGCCTCCTAGATAAGAAAGTGGAAACTAGGCTTATTTCTTGTCTGGAAACCGGTTATAATCACTGTTTTGCAAACCTGATAGGATGTGCCCCTGAATTCTATAAGAGCACACTGTAATTTTCAAAGGCAGGTGTGAAGTTTATTAATCTCTTAAATCTATTGAGGTAAATGGAACATTTTAAAGCTTGCTGACATATAGAGAGTCCATACCTTGTTTAACAGCCAGAATATTCAAAAGACTCACTGGATGGTCTTCATATCCCAGCCTCAGTACTCACAACAATGTCAGACACTCAGAAAAAGATAACCCAATTCTTCCCTTTCATAAAGTTCCACCTTTTATTTTAATAATGAATTCAGCCACATGACATTGTTATTATTATCATCTTAAATTAGACTTACTTTCAGTAAGAGTCTCTATACATATTCAAATGAAACAATGCATGTCAAATGACTGACCTAGATTATTCCATATGAAACTGCTTTCTAAATTTTAAAATATTGTGCCTTATAAAACATGGTGCATTGTCTTGTCGTTATAATTAAGCAAATTAAGAGTACTGAATTTAATAACGTAATCATCTCATCCACATCTTTTAAGAAACACTAGCAGATGACATTAATCAAAAAGAAAAGCCACTCTGAGAGCAAGGACTATTTCACCTTATGAAGACAAAGAATTATATGCTTCATGAAAAGGACTGTATCTCTCTGTGGAGTGGTTCTCAACACAGCAACCAAATGCATCCTCACCAAGTCCACCTACGTGCCCTGCTTGGGGATGACGATACTTACAAAAGCTCAGCACACATCGCACATTTATTGCCATGTGTTTTTCCATCAGGTCCAAGGACGGGATCATTTTCCCTTGTGCATCCAAGTCTTCCATCTTTCACATAAGGCCGAAAAGCACTACATACATCCTGAAGAACAGGGAAAGGAACTTGACATTCACCATACTGATTGTAATGCCTTCCACACTGTTTTCAGAATTTTTATAATTCTCAGTGCTTCTCTGCCCAATACACAGAGCCACCTGGAGCAGTGCCAGATGCCTAGAAGTAGCTTAGTAAGTACTGCATTAATCATGTGGTTTAGTATGGTGCCCATTTACCTATTCATTTACTAATAAACACAGATACCCTAGTATGTGCTAGAACCAAGGTAGAACACGGTCCTTGCACTCAACTTGCTCACGATCTACTGGGGGACACAAAGAGACACTTAAAATATGATGTGTGGGGCACCTGCATGGCTCAGTTGGTTAAGCGTCTGACTTCAGCTCAGGTCATATCTCATCAATTCATGAGTTTGAGCACCTGATTGGGCTCTGGGCTGCCAATGCAGAGCCTGCTTGGGATTCTCTCTCCCTCTCTCTGCCCCTCCCCCACTCGTGCTTTCTCTCTCTCTCTCAAAATAAATAAATAAACTTAAAAAAATATACATGATGTGCTAAATGTCTTGGTAGGTGCTCTACAAGCATAGAAAGGGCACCAAACCTTGACTTAGGCAAAACATTCAGGTAGAAAAAGTCAAACGTGACATGTCTGAGATACTTCTTTCTTTCTCCTATCATCACAAGTGCATAGAATTTTAGCCTAGAGAAAAGCCATTTAATAAAAATCTCACTTTTAGATATGGTAACACTGGTACAGTGTGGGTAAGTAATTTGCCCAAGATCTCCCGACAGCAAGTGACAGTGCTAGGGTTTCAATTCAGGTTAAGTGCCTGATGCATAATGCCCTTTCAACTACAAATGTAGTTTTGTTTTGATTGACTGATTGATTGATTGATTTCTCTTTTTCATAGAAAGCAGAAAGACAGCTGAAAGGTCTCACTACCAAAATAAGCGGTTCCAGTTTCAGGAACTATCAATTGCTTTTCATCTAAATGAGCCTTGTTTAAATGAGCAGAAATTGCCTCCTTCCTCACACCCCACCCAAGAAGGAAGAGGAGAGCATCTTTTCTCTCTCTGGTCAGCCTCCCAAGGGTTTCCATCATTTTGACACTTGTCCTCACCTGCTCTGGATTACTGGTCTCACATTCCCCTTCACTTTTTATGCCAACTTGGGACCTGGTTTTGCTGGAATTGAAAGTTAGTAGACACAGAAGTTTAGCATCACAGAACATCTTACCATTTAAAAAATAACTTATTTTCATTGTATTACGATTCTCTTTTACCCTTGAAAACAGATGTCACACTGCATTCTTTTCCTGACTTACTCTTTATAATGAGAGCCTGTGTTTATACCTTGGAGTCAAAGAAATAGAATCACGTTGGAGGGCTAATAAGATTCAGACCTGAAAATATGATTTCCAGAATTTTCCTTCCTGTGTCTAGAGGGGACTCATAACAGGAGAGAGGGAAAAACTACACCTTGTAACTAGATATGCCCCCAAAAAACTATGCTGCTGTCATTGATGGTTTTTTTTAAATATACAAATTCAAGTTTATTGGATGTAACTTGCTACTATACTATTCTTTGTTTGGTTGATGCTAATATTTTAGTTATCATGGAAAGTACCTAAAGTCCTAAGAATTTTATTCGGTCTAATAGATCTTTAAACCATATCTGAAAACAGAACCATAAATGTAAAAAACACTTTCTACTTTATAAAAAGATAAAAACCACAGCATTTGTGTAACAATAAAAGACCAATATAAGGAGAAAAATGAAGTCATTAAAAGCGATAAGAAAAAAGTTATATCAAAAGATATCATCTGAGGGAAAGAAAAAAATTGAATCCTAATGTTATTGCAGAGTCTTCTAGCAGACAGAGCTAAGACAGAAACACAATGAGCAGTATGGCTATCACTGTATTATAAAAGAAGTATACCAGAAATCAGGAGAGAGAAATTTACACCTAAAACAGAGAGTTAAAGAATCTATCACAGGATCCCCACATAAAGCACAGTAGTCATTAACTGTTCAGCGTGCTCATAATAGTATTACAAAATGCATATCTAACAAAGCCTGTCTGTTCTCCCTAATGTCTATTTGTGTTTTCATTTATGTTGGCCACTGGTGAGAGTTGAAGGCATAATTTCAGAGTGCATCTCTGAAAATGGAGTCATGTGAGGGACCAGAGTGATTTAATTCAGTTCTGTTTTGGTAAAGATACTAATTACAAGGAAAGCTTGCAGAAGCTTGAAGACCGAATATTTATTATATCCTTTACTAGCCTCAAGCACTGGTTCTTAACATTTTTGCAAAAACTGAAGAGTAGACAATTCAAGACTGAGGGCACAAACCAGAACCTGAAAAGCAGGTATGCCATCTTGTTGACTGAAGACAACTGATAACCAAACTAGCATTGAGGGTGGAGAAAGAATCAAAGAGGGACAAAATATTGGACAGTGAGATGCTTTAGCTATGTGACAAAGGTCAAATAAATGGAAAGAAGTTCAATATTAAAAGTTCGAATTAATCTACTCTAATATTATAAATTACAGAGCATTTAATAAAAAAATACTTTGATGATTAAATAATTCTCTGTGAGAAAAGATACACTCCTAGACACATAGAAATAGATAGGTGTCTGTATGTATATGTATGGGTATGTATGTGCGTATACATACATGTGTACTTATCTGTGCATGTACCTAGATATATCAGATGTCTACTTCACAGAGACACTGATAACTATTTGATAAATAACACACAAAAGTGCTTTGTAAAATATAAAGTGTGACACAACATATTTTTTTCCCTAAGAATATAGTAAAAGGAGGGGCACCTGGGTGGCTCAGTCAGTTAAGTGTCCAACCACGGCTCAGGTCATGATCTCACAGTTTGTGGGTTCGAGCCCCACGTCGGGCTCTGTGCTGACAGCTCAGAGCCTGGAGCCTGTTTTGGATTCTGTGTGTGTGTCTCTCTCTGCCCCCACCCCACTCATACTCTGCCTCTCTCTGTCTCTCAAAAATTAATAAACATTAAAAAAATGAAAAATTAAAAAAGAATATAGTAAAAGGAGTGGTCCTAATAATTTATGGATGGCTAACTCCCACAAAATGAACTGATATTTTAAAGACTATAAGAAAAAAATGTGCCCTGTAATTATTCGGAGAGCATGCATTAGGGAGAAAGTCTGCTGCAGATACTCACGCGTTCTCAGCACACAGCATACATTTGTTGCTGTATGTTTTCCCATCAGTGCCACAAACAGCTGCATAATCCAGAGTACAGATAAAACCCCCATTTCTTTCTCCTTTTCTGAAATCATCGCAATTCAACTGCAAGAGACATTATCAAGGAACATCAAAATACAAGAGATAAAATATTCCTTAGGTACATAAATGAGTTAATATTTTAAACCCACAACAATATAACTACACTGGAGAACAAAACAGGTTTAGGAGACTATAGTACACTAAAAAAGTCATGGATAATAAAACACGGTCCAAGAACAGAGATACAATTAGATTTCAGGAGAAAGAATTTCTATGTGATTTCAGTAGGGCAAGTCAGGCACCTCTGTGAAATTTAGTTTCCTGTTTGTCTGTCAAATCCTGCCTGTCTTCTCTACAGAGTAGTAATGAGGCCCAGTAGATAATGGATATGAAAACTGTCTGTAACTATAGGCTGTAACAAAGTTTTTATCATTACAGATGAGGATAGTGATCAGAAGCCAGATTGCTGGGTTCATAATTCTAACTCTGCCACATACTGGCTTTGTGATTTGGGAGTTACTTAACCCCTCTGGGCTGTAGTGTTCTTACTTGCAAAACGTGTACAATATTACTAACTTCTTAGGATTACAAAGAGGTTTCAATGTATGAATACATGCCCAGCACTTAGAATAGTGCATGGCATTTCATAACCATTGACTGTTGTTGTTTTGTTGTTATTTTAAACATTTTCCCCACAGACAATCAGGCCAATAAGACTAAACAACCTTTTTTGGATGACGGAACAAATGCCCAAATCTCAGCTCTAGTGATATGACATGTACTTAGGGACACAGCTGTGCAGGGAGAGAGCAACAGCTTGAGGTGATACCTGGAGACCAGCGTTTGAATCTCAGACCTGCCACCCACTCACTTCACCTCTTTGAACCTCGCTTTCCTCCTTGCCTGACAAATGGAAATTCACACCCAGTCCATATTACAGATTTATGCTGGGGATCAAGTGAACACTTGAGAAACCCTATTTGGCAACACTATTGTGACATGAGTTAACTAAAGAAGACCTCAAGTTAACTTGCATTTAATTTCTATCTAAAAGAAAATAATAACACTAGGTATTTTTTCAGTTATCAGAGGGCAACATAAATTTTTGATGTTATTGTCATAACAAAAATATTTTAAATGTAAATGCGGAAAACTTACAATGTATAGACCTGTGACCTAGTATGTCACACAATACAAAGAATAAAAGTACAATGGATACAAATATATAATGAATTTGTGAACCAAAGGTGACATTGAGGACTTCAGAAAGACAATAAAAAAGGAAAAAGAATGTAGAATAGTAAAGAAAAGCTATGGGACATGCCCAACTATTCATGTCATATGTTTAGGAAGAAGTTAAAATAGAGGCAAAACAGGATAAGTAATGGCTCTATGTGTTATTTCACTTTTTCGGTTGTTCATTTGTTCATTTGCATTCTGATGAGAAGACAAAGACCATAAATACAATCATTTTAAATTATAATAAATGCTATGAAAAATGAACTGAACAATACCCACAATAGTGGCGATTTTAAATACACTGTCGAGAATGGTCTCTCTTTAAAGGTAACATTTGAGGTGAGATGGGATTAATGAGAAGGAGCCAGCCACTGAAGATCTGAGGGAAGACTATTTCAGGCATAGAGAAACTACAATTGCAAAGGATTTGTGATAGGAACTAGATCGTCCTGTTTAAGAGGCACCAAGAAGTGTGGCTGAAGTAGAAGGAAAAAGCAGGAGAGCTGCTGGCTTTCTCTCTAAGGTCATTTCTGGAGAAACGACAGAAGCATGGGTGATAGGGATTGATTTTATTAACTTGGGACAATCACTGTGATTCCCCTTCGCCAGCAAAAGCAAAGGCAGCATACTAGGTCACAGGTGTTGGCAGGGTGATGACAGGGCAGATCAAGAGCCCAGCTGTGAGGTGATGAGAACAGGTGCAGGTAGTTACTACTCCACTTCCTCCTCCCCCTCCAAACTCCAAGGGCTGGTAGATCACAACCTACAGAGAACACCTCTTCCTATTGCTAACAGATTCTGAGAGTGGACAGATGGATTTCTAACCTGTGGAGTAGGGAACAAACTGGAGGAGCAACACTGGTTCCAGAACATTCTGATCCGGGCTTCATCCCTTTTCCTATCCTTACACTCAACAGGAGAGGCAGAGCCTGAAGTGTGGCCTTAAACACCATCTCACTCACTGTAGCAGAAAAAGTAACTAAAGCTATCATGGAATCTTAAGAGTAAAAATATTTGTATACATGAGGAGCAAAACAAGGTAAAAGAAATATGGTAATGTGAGCAATATTCAGTATCAGTTGAAGCAGAATTATTGGAATGCATAGAAAAATAATTTATCAAGAGTGTAACTATGCTTTAGAGAGATAAAACATCTTCAACGTGAAACAGGAAAAAAGTTATAATGGGAAAAAACTGGAAGTTTTAGATATGGAAATATTTAAACGGCAATAAATAAAACAATATAAAGAATAAAAGAAGGATAGGTGCACATACCTAATGAATTTGTGAACCAGACAATCAGATCAAGAAACTCTTATAAAAGGCAATGATAAAGGAAAACAAAATTTAAAATAAAAAATTTAAAGAACATGGTGAATAGAATTAGAAGTCCCCCAAAGGAGGCAAACATATATAGACAATAATATTTGAAGAAATAGGGAACATTTCTAGAACTAATGAAAACTGAAAAAACAAGAGAAAGAGAAATAGACATCGCAAATCAAAAATAGCATCTGGTCAATAACAAATTGGGGGAGGTTTAGGGAATTTTAAGCAAACCAGACTAGCCTAACATATGTTAGGGGAGAAAATACAGATATTGACAATAAACAAAGATGTTAGCAATAGTGATAAATAATTATAAATATGGATATTTGGTTAAGGGTAGTCATAATAAGAACAAAAATAGATATGCGACCTTTAACTCATCATCACACAAAAGCTGGAAAGAAGAGACTACTTTTAAAATATGTTTTTATTAAAGTCTGGTAACTGAAACTATGAAACATTAGGAGAACCAAGTCCTAGAAAAACAGAAATAACAAACTGTAAATGGGCTAAACACACAAGTTAAAATATAATTTGTTATTGGGTTTTAAAAATTAGGATCAAATCAGGTATGGATGATAAGAGAAAAGTTAACATTAAAAAACACACAGATACTAAAACAACAGGATAAGAAAGGATACAAGGTAAAAATGAATAAGAGAGCAGATGCAGTAATATTAATACGAAAAATATAGAATTCAGTTCAAAATGCATCGTAAGTGGCAAAGAAGGACTCTATATAAAGTAAAAGAAAAAGCAGAACATGAAGACATAGTAATCACTGAGTATTCATTCAGTTAATTAAACAGGCTTTAACTATGTCAAACTACAACCATCAGAATGTGATAGAATTAGATAACCAGGGGGCGCCTGGGTGGCTCAGTTGGTTGAACATTCAACCCTTGATTTTGGCTCAGGTCATGATGTCACAGTTCATGAGATCACGCCCTGCGTCGGGCTCTGGGCTGAAAGCATGGAGCCTGCTTGGGATTTTCTTCCTCCCTCTCTCTGTCTCTCTTTGTCTCTCTTTCTCTCTCTCTCAAAAATAAACTAAAAAAAAAAAAAAAAAAAAAAAAAGAATTAGATAGGGGTGTCTGGGTGGCTCAGTCAAGTGACTTCAGCTCAGGTCATGATCTCACTGTTCATAGGTTTAAGCCCCACATTGGCCTCTGTGCTGACAGCTTGGAACCTGGAGCTTGGGTTCCAAGCTGGAACTTGCTTGGGTTTCTGTGTCTCCCTCTCTCTCTGCCCACCCCCCCCCCCCCGGCAGTCTCTCTCTCTTAAAAATAAATAAATATTTTAAAAAATTAAAAAAAAAAAGAATTAGATAAATCAGTAGCTGGAGTTACAGATTTTAGCATGCGCTTCTCAGAAATTGATAGATCAAGAGTAAAAAGTTAAGATGCTTAAGCCATTAGATTTTGATAGAAAACTACATCCATGACACAGAAAATAAACACTTTTTCCAAGACATAAGAAACATTTATAAAAGTTGAATACTTATTAGGTCACTAAAAAAGTGTTAGGAAATTCCAAAGGATCAATGTCATATGATCTATGTTCTCTGACCAAAAGTCAATAAAATCAAAGTTAATTTAAAATAGGCAAAAATCAAATAATCAAATCAATAATATAAAGAATGTATTACTGAATAACTTTGCAAGGGAGGAAAATTAAAGAATGTTTGGCAAAGAATGACAAATGGAAACACTTGAAGTACCAATCTTTAGATAATCATTAATATCTTTAAGTACCCTGGTCATAGAATTTTAAAAGTTAAAAAAAATTTTTTTTTTAATTTTTTTTTCAACGTTTATTTATTTTTGGGACAGAGAGAGACAGAGCATGAACGGGGGAGGGGCAGAGAGAGAGGGAGACACAGAATCGGAAACAGGCTCCAGGCTCTGAGCCATCAGCCCAGAGCCTGACGCGGGGCTCGAACTCCCGGACCGCGAGATCGTGACCTGGCTGAAGTCGGACGCTCAACCGACTGCGCCACCCAGGCGCCCCTAAAAGTTAAAAATTTTAAATGAGGTATTGTGCAATCCATTATAAGATGTGCAGGCGAACAAAATTAAAGAAACAAGAATGAGTGACACAGATAACATAAACAATAGAGAAGATAAACAAAAACAGCTGGTAAGATAGATTTCTAGTACAATTGATATGAGAAAGAGAAGATGGAAATAAAAAATACAAGCAATGACCATTGAAAATAACTGTGTAAATGTTGAGATATACATACAATAAAAGCATATTAGGAGTATTCATATGCTAAAACATCTGAAAACCAAAATGGAGATATGGCTTAAAAAAAAGTCTCCATTGTTTTATAAAAAAGAGTCTCCATTGTTTAATAAGAAAAGTTGAACATACCAAAAGCATTAATCCAACTGATATACTGGTCTGAGATAATCCCTCCCCAAAATGCCACAGTCCTAATAGCCTTAAAATCCATTTTTCTAAAGTTTCAAATTAAGAGGAAAACTTATATTGAATAATAATAATTTATGTTATTCCAAAAATTGAGAAAGCGTGTAAACTGAAAAACAATTACGGTTTTACTGAGGTTTTACTTAACATAAAATTCATGAATTTTAAGTGTATAATTCAATGATTTTGGGTTAATTTATGGAGTTTTACAACCATCACCATAACTCAGTTTTAGAATATGTCTGTCACCCCAAGGGGTTTCCACTATGACCACGAACAGTCAATCCCAGTTCCCAGCTCTAACCTTAGGCAACCACAGAATTTTCTGACTATAAATTTACCTTTCCTCTATACTTCTTATAAATGGAATCATAAATATGCAATTGTTTGACTCTGGCTTTCACTTTGCCTAATGTTTTTGAGGTTCATCCATATCATAACTTTCTTTTTATTTCAGAATAATATTTCATTCTATAAATGTAGCTCATTTTGTTCCATTACCAGTGGACTTTCAGACACTTAGATCATTTCTAGTTTCGGATTATTAAAAAGAATGCTGTTATGAACATTCACATGCATGGCATATGTATGGACATATGTTATCACATCAGTGGGGCAGATTCCTAGGACCAAACTTGCTAGGTCATATGGTCAATTGATGTTTCACCTAAGAAAGTGACCACCTCTTTTCTAGAGTAGTGGCATTTTTCGCCCCCCTTAGGGAACTAGAGGCAGATAGAGGGGAAGGTAGAGAGAATTTTAAATAGGCTCCACACTCAGCATGCAGCCCCACTTGGGGCTCGATCCCACGATCCTGAGATTATGACATGAGTCGAAATCAAGAGTCAGACGCTAAACCCACTGAGCCACCCAGGTGCCCCCAGTGTAGCTGCATTCTTGAGTACTCTTACCAGAAATCTGCAAGTGTTCCAGTTTCTCCACAACCTTAAAAACATTTTGGGTTTTTTTTTTTTTTGTCTTTATGATCATAGCCATTGTAGTGGGTGTGTAATGGCACCTCATTGTGGTTTTAATGTGCGTTTCCCTACATAATAGCAATGTAAAACATCTTTTTAAGTGTGCACTAGCCATTAAGATGTTTTTAGTGTAACAGCTCTTTTTAATTGAATTGTCTTCTTATGTCTGAGCTGTAAGCGGTCCTTATATATTGCAGATAGAAGTCTTTTACCCAATATATGAATATATGAAAATCAGAAATTTTCTCCCAGTCCATAGTTGCTTTTCTGTTGTTTCAAGGATTTCATTTGAAGCCCAAATGTTTGTATAGGCATACTTTGGAGACATGGCAGGTTTGGTTCCAGACCACCACCATAAAGCAAATACCGCAATAAGGCAAGTCAAATGAATTTTTTGGTTTCCCAGTACCTGCAAAAGTTATGCTTACACTATGCTAGTGTTTTAAGTGTGCAATAGCATTACGTCTAAAAAACACCATGTACATACCTTAATTAAAAGATAGGGGTTTTTTGGCTAAAAAATGCTAATCATCGTCTCAATTTTCAGTGAGTCTTCATCTTTTTGCTAGTTCAGAGTCTTGTCTCAGTATCAATGGCTGCTGATAATCAAGGTGGTGGTTGCTGAAAGCTGGTGTGGCTGTTGCAATTTCTTAAAATAAGACAACGAGGAAGTGTGCCATATCGATGAGCTCTTCCTGTCATGAATGATTTCTCTGTGACATGCAATGCCATTTGGACTTCTTTCAAAATTGGAGGCAGTCCTCTCAAACCCTGCCACTGCTTTATCAACTAAATTTATGAATATTCTAAGTCCTTTGTTGTCATTTCAACAATTCTCACAGCGTCTTCACCAGGAGTAGATTCCAGCTCAGATTACTTTCTTTGCTCATCCATGAGAAGTGACTCCTCATCCGTTCAAGTTTCATCACAAGATTGTAGAAATTTAGTCAGATCTCAGCCTCCACTTTTAATTCTAGTTCTCTTGCTCTTTCCATCCCATCTATAGTTGCTTCCTCTGCTGAAGTCTTAAACCCTTGAAAGTCGTCCATGGAGGTTCTCGACTCCTGTTAATATTGATACTGTATTTTGACCTCTTTCCATGAATCATGAATGTTCATGAATGTCAATTTCTACCAAAGAAAAAGCCTGCTACAGGATTTTGGTAGGGAAGATGTTGAATTTATAGATTACTTTTGGGAGAATTGTCATCTTGATAATAATTTATCGATTGTTCATCATTAGTATACAGAAATAAAATTGAATTTGCATTATTTATTTGCATGCTGAAATCTTGCTAAACTCATTTATTAGTTCTAGTTTATTTTCTTTTTGGATTTTCTATATATAGTATCATGTTCCTACAATGAAAAAAATTGGTTTTTTTCCCAAGCAGAATGTCTTTAATTAACTAAAACATTTTGCTTATTAAATTGGCTATACCCTCCAGTTCAATGTTGAATAGAAGTGGTGTGTTGAATAAGAGCGGTAAGAACAACCATCTTTGCTTTCTTCTCAATCTCTTTGGCTTCTAATCATTAAGTATGATTTTAGTTATAGGTTTATCATAGATGTCCTTTATCAGCTGAGAAACTTTTGTCTATTGGTAGGTGTGTGTGTGTGTGTGTGTGTGTGTGTGTGTGTATGTGTGTGTGTGTGAAAGAGAGCGTGTTTATCTTGAATGAGTGTGGAATTTTGTTAAATGCCTTTCTGCATCTATTAAAATAATCGTGTAGTTTTGCCTTTATCAATGTGGTGTAATAGATTTTCTGTTGTTAAACCAATCTTGCATTCCTAGAGTAATTCCTACTTGGTCATGGTTTTATCTTTTTTATGTTGTGGATTCTGTTTGCTAATATTTTGTTAAACATTTTTCCATGTACGTTTATAAGTAATATTTGCCAGTAGTTTTTCTGTAGTTGTGTTATCTTCCTTTGTTTTTAAAAAAATTTTTAATAATGTTTATTATTTATTTTTGATAGACTGGAGGAGCGGCAGAGAGAGAGGAAGACACAGACTCTGAATCAGGATCCATGATCTGAGCTGTCAGCACAGAATCTGATGCAGGGCTCGAACCCTACAAACTGAGATATGACCTGAGCTCAAGTTGGATGCTTAACCGACTGAGCCACCCACATGCTCCACTTCTTTGGATTTTGTATCAAAATAATACTGGCTGGTGTTACTTCTCCTACTTCCTGAATGAGTCTATAAAATATTGATACTGTTTCTTCTTTCATTATTTGCTGGGGATCACCACTAAAGTCTGAACTTTTCTTTGATTTAATCACGGATTCAATTTTTTTGCTTGCTATACATGTATTTTGATGTTCTAATTTTGGGGTCAGTTTTTAATAATTCATTTATTTCTAGGATTTTTTCCATTTCATGTCAGTTGCCTGCTTTTTTGTGGCACAAATTTATTCATAATACTCTACTATAATTCTTATAATTTCTCCAGGGCATATATTGATATCCCAAATTGCATTCCTGATTTTGGTAAGTATTGTCTTCTCTCTCTCTCTCTCTCTCTCTCTCTCTCTCTTTAGGTCAATTTATTTAAAGATTTGTCTCAAGGAACCAATATTTGGTTTATTAATTTTCCTATTGTTTTAATAAAGTTTTGTATTTTATAGATTTCTGCTTTAGTCTTTATTATATCCTTCCTTCTGCTTGGTTGAGATTTAGCTTGCTCTTCTTTTTCTAAGCTTCTTAATGTGGAAGTTAAGATGATTAACTTGTGAACTTTCTTCTCTGATTTATGCATTTAGAGCTCTATAGAATGCTTTAGCTAAATGCCTAAGTTTCGAATTGCTATGTTTTTAAAAATTTTATTCAATTCAAATTGTGTTCTAGTATCTGTCAGGAGTGTTTCTTTTATCCATCAATTTTTTAGGAGTATGTTGCTTAACATGCAAATATTTGGGAATTTCCAGAATTTCTTTCTCTTGATGATTTTGTATTCAATTCTATTTTTCAGAAAACATACTTTGTATGATTTTAATTCTTTTAAATGTATTGAGATATGGGCTCCTAGGTGGCTCAGTTGGTAGAACACCCAACTCTTGATCTCTGCTCAGGTCATGATCCCAGGGTTGTGGGATCAGCCCTGCATTGGGCTCTGCGCTGAGCATGAAGCTTGCTTAAGATTCTCTCTCTCTCCCTCTCCTCCTTCTCCCCGACTTACACTCTCTCTCACTCTCTCTCAAAAAAATAATAGATTTATTGAGATAGATATCTTATAGAATGTTCCATTGTTTCTTAAAAAGAATGTACCTCCTGCAATCATTGGGGAAATACTCCCTATATTTCAGTTAGTTCATAGTGTTATTCAAGTATTCTATATCTTTGATGGTATTTTCTCTAGTTGGCTCTTTCAACTTTTAAAAGTAGAGTATTAAAATTTCTGACCATTATTGTTGAATTGTCTCTTTCTTTACTTATAGCATATTTAGTTTCACACATTTCGAGCTTCTGTGAGTAAGAGCAGTTATAATGGTTATATCTCCTGATGTATTAATACTTTTAAAATTATAAAATGTCCTGGGGTACCTAGGTGGCTCAGTTGGTTGAGTGTCTGACTTCAGCTTAGGTCATGATCTCACAGTTCGTGAATGTGAGCCTTGCATCGGGCTCGCTGTTTTCAGCACAGAGCCTGCAGAACCCACTTTGGATCCTCTGTCACCCTTTCTCTCTCTGCCTGCCCATGCTCTCTCTCTCAAAAATAAAAATAAAAACATTAAAAAAAAATTATAAAAGGTCCCTATTTGTCTCCAATAATATTTGACTTAATGTCTATTTTGTTAGATAGTAGTATAGCAAATCCTGCTCTTTAGTGTTATACTTGTCATGGTATCACTCTTCATTTCAGACTCCTGTGTCTGTAGATCTAAGGAGTATCTATTGGAGATAGTTATAGTAGCTTTTTGTTAATTAAACAACAGTCTCTGACTTTTGATCAGAATGTTTAAATCATTTACATTTAGTATAATTATTGATATACTTGTATTTATATTTGCTATGTTTCTGCTTGTTTTCAATATACTCTTACCCTTTTTACTTCTCTGTTCTTCCACTACTGCCTTCTTTTGGGTTAAATATTTCTAGTATGTCTTTTTAATACTTCTGTTGATTTTACATATTTATTATATATATCATTTTATTGCTGCTTATTCTAGTGATTATCATATTCACCCCAGTTTATCCCAATATATTACAGATTAATATTTAATTCTGGTAAAATATAGACATTTTGCCCCTTTATAGCTCCATTTCCTTTATTCCCCTTTGTACTATGGTTATCTTAAATATTTTATCTATACACCCAATAAAACAGCATTACAGTTAATGCTTTATAAAATACTATATTGTTAAAAGAAACTAGGTAAAAATAAGGGAAATATATTTATAAAGTAGTTCATTTTAACCCATGTGTTTACCATTTCTGGTTCTTTTCACTTCTTTCTATAAATCCAAGTTACCATCTGGAAGTCATTTCCTTTCATCTAAAAGACTACCCTATTATTACTTGTAAAACAGGTCTGAAGGCAATAAATTTTCTCCAATTTCACTTATTTGGAAATGTCTTTATTTGACTTAATTTTTATTGGTTAATTTTGGTGAATATAGATATGGATAAACATTTTTTTCCTTTCAGTACTTTGAGCATGTCATACAATTGTGTTCTGGCCTTCATTATTCTAGATGAGAAGCCAGTCATTAATTGAAACCATTATATACAATGTGTCATTTTTCTTTTTCCACTTAAAATTTTTTCTCCTGATTTCAGCATTTTAATCATGATAGGCCTAGGTGTTGATCTCTTTGTATTCATACTATTTGGGACTTGTTGCAATTACTGAATGTGAAGAGTAAGTTTTTAAAAATCAAACTTGATACATTTTAGGCCATTATTCCTTCATATAATTGTTCTGTTTATTTGATCTTTTTTATTTTTGGTATTTCTATTGCACATGTATTGACATGCTTACTACCTCAGGGACTCTTTGTATCCATTTTTAACCAATATTTTTTCTACTTCCATTGTTAATTTTTATTTATCTTTCTACAAGTTTACTAATTCTTATTTATGCAGCCTCAGAGCTTCTTTTGAGCCTCTCTACTGAGTTTTTTGTGTGTTATGCTATCAACTCCAGAATTTCTATTTGAGATATTTATCTTTGTCTATCTCCGTCTCTATCTCTATTTACTGAAAATGTGCATTTATTTATTCTTTGTTATTATACTTTCCTTTAATTATTTAAATAGTGTTTGAACTATTTAAACACTTTTAAAATAGCTGCTTCAAGCCTTTGTCTGCAAAATCTAACCCCCAGAGGCATTCAGATAGTTTCCATTGGCTTTTTTTCCCCCTGAGTAGGGGTCATACATTCCAGTTACTATTTTCATATTTCATAATTTTTGTTGATGGCTAGACATTTTGGATAATGATTTCACTATAAAGAATATTTTTGCTGTTGTGTTGCGTATTTGCATCTTCGGCTAGGCTAACTCTCTGATTTCTTGCTGTCCCACAATGTATAGTTGTTGATACATCTGCTAAAAAAATGTTTATAGTTTTTATTTTTTTAAGATTGGGTCTTTAGGTTTTTCTTTCCATATCTCTATAGGTTAGCAGATGGCCAATGATTAGACACAGTTTGTGCTCAAACATCTCAAGCTAGTAAGGCTTCCATCCCCTACAGATAGGCCTGTGTATATTGAGGAGGACATTCAAAGTTCAGAATACATTTACATCTACCTCGGCATTTGCTTTCCACTGGGATTTTTTCGTGTGTGTTTTCTAAGTGCTGTCCACAATATTATGGCCAACGAAGACTTAGTGAATTTCTTGGTCTTTCTTTACTCTCTGCTGCCTATGTATGAAGACCCAGCCAGAAATATGCTTGCCTCAACCATGTTACCACTTCAGGCCATTGTCTTTACTCTGGGTGAAGATCATGACATCTACTGAAAACACCTCTGGATATAATTGTTGCCCACTGCTCTAAATTACTTCAATAAGACAGTGCAGTTGCTGACCCTCATAGTCTGTCCAACTGGTGGACATTCTATACCAACCCAACAACAAGAGTGAAATGGGAGTTTCCTTAAGAAGAACATCACAGACTCCCATTGTTCTAAATCAAAGTTCAGCAGTTTTTCAAGCATAAATGCTTATCAGATTGACATAGGCTACTGGTCAATTTCCAGATGCTATGAGGGTTGTTTTGGTCAATTTTGTCTAGATTTATAGTTGGTTTTTGGGGAAAGGATTTGCTAACCTTGTTATTCAGCTATAGCCTTAAGTGCCACTTCTCAGGGTAATTTGATATTGATTTCAAAACCAGATAAGAATAATTAAAAAGAGAAAAGTATACACTCATTTTACTTAGGAAAATAGTTTCAAATTTTCTAAATAAAATACTAACTATAATTCAACAGTGTATGAAAAATATTAAAAATATATTAAGGTTAGTATGATTTACCCTAAGAAAACATGAATAGTTTAACATTAGCAAATTTATCAAGAAATTTATTACATTAATAGACTGAAAGAGGAAAGTTAGAAAATTATTTCAATAGTTGCAGAAAAGGCATTTGACAACGATCAAAACAGATTTAGAATATTAAGAACAGAAAGAAATTTTTCTAAACCTGCTATAGTTTATTTAAAAAACACCTACAGTAAACATACTTAGTGGAGAAACTTTAGATATATCCCTTTTAATATATGAAGAGAGGGCAATTTGATGTTCATTATCATCACTACTATTTAACTTTTGAATTCTAGATCCTGGCCAATGATACAAGAAAAGAAAAAGAAATAAAGGAGTGATGAAATGCAAAAGGAAGTTATGAAACACCTACTATCTCTTATTATGCAGATAATGTGATGAACTACCAAGAAAAAATGATAAAATTAATAGATAAACTATCAGAATTAACAGAAGATGCCATAAAGCTATTCAGTGTAAGATTAACCTGTAGAAATCAAAAGAATTTTTCTATACCAGCAATAACCAGAAAGAAATACCATAAATAAAATACCAATCAAAATAGCAATAAAATTACAAATTTTGTAGGTATTAGCAAAAATCATAAAAATCTCTGTGGAGAATATAGATTTCATGAAGTACACAGAAATTATTATGAAGTAATGATAAGGTATTCTGTGCTCTTGAGTTGGTCAAGTTACTACTATAAAAAGTCAATTTTAGGGGCATCTGGGTGGCTCAGTCGGTTAAGCGTCCAGCTTCTGCTCAGGTCATGATCTTGTGGTTTGTGAGTGCAAGCCCCACACCTGGCTCTGTGCTGACAGCTCAGAGCCTGGAGCCTGTTTCAGATTCTGTGTCTCCCTCTCTCTGCCCATCCCCCACTCACACTCTGTCTCTCTCTTAAAAATAAACATTTTAAAAAGTCAATTTACTCAAATTAATTTATAAATTCTTCGTATCCCTGATCACTTTGGGTTCCCAAACTCAAGTTAGATTTTTTCATAAATTGAATAAACTGTTTATTTGTAATATAGGGGGGAAATATAGGTCTATACATAGGTAAGTCAACCTTGAAAAAGATGAATTAAGAAAGGGGACCTGCCTTATTAGTTATTAAAGCAATGAACTCATCTAGGAACTCAGGAACACATACATACACACGTATGAACTTAATATCCTACACAGTTGGCAACCTAAATCATAAATAAATGAATCAATCAATTAAAAAATAAAGTCTCTACACAGACCAAATACATTAAAGATTATGAGGAATTAGATGAGGGTGGTAGAAATGAAAATGGTAAAAAGGAGTCATACTTGGGATATACTTTGGAGGCAACACCAATGACAGTTGTAGATGGACTGGATACTAGAGTTGGAAAGTGAAAAAATGACATACTAGTGAAGTAGAAATTGATGATGCAAGAGAGAAAGGATTTCTGTAGGAGGAAAATTCTTGAACTGGAAGAGCACCTTATTCTGAAAGTGAGTGTCAGGGTCGATTTTTGATGGGACGAATCTAAGCACAAAAAGTGGGTAGATTTTTCTCTCTTATAGTAGACAGAAAGTAACAACAAAAACAGTGTAATTACATGAACTGATTCAAACACAAATAAGTAAAAATCTAAACAGAAATTATCTGAAAGGCCCAGAGACAAATATGAACTACCTTAATTTATAAGTACCTTCCTCGGTGGGAAAAAAGTAACCATAAGAACTTAAGAGGTAAAAATTATAACTCAGGCATAAAATGATAACAGAAAGGTATAATGTCTTCAAATTCCAAAATTTTATTTCTTAAAAATCCTACTTGATTAAAATTCAGCAAATATATGCCTACATGTGAAAACATCTGACTAGCAATATTTAGAAATAGTTTTGTTAAAATTGGTATGTTTGTATAATTCATTTTTTGGTTTGTATTTCCTTGTATTTTATATTTTAAAACATCACTGATTAGTTTCTCATGAAGGAGAAAGATGGGGAAGAGAAGGTAGAGGAGAGTAGATCTTACTGAAGGAGCCTCTCTCTAAATGTGACCAGTAAGGGCAGAATTGGAACTTACCAGTAAACCTTTCTGATCTCCACAGACTTCACAGAGCACAGAAGCAGCTCGCTTTTGCTCAGATAAAGGATTTTCAGGGATTGACCAATTGAGTGGTGACTGTGTTATTGTTTTGGAAGTGAGATTGGTTGAGTTCAAGCAAAGAATTTGGTTGACTAGATTTACTGTGGAGGCTAAGATTCTCAGACAGACCTGAGTAACGTTGACAGGGAAAATTTTAGCTCGGTTAGCCCAGGGATGTTACAGCAATTTGGGTGTGCCTCCCCTGACTGATCATTTTAATTATGTGTCAGGGACAGGAGTGGAGGAGAAAGAAGATGTTGGAAAATAAGCTACAGAGGAGATCTATAGTGATATGAGTTGTCAGGATTCCTAGTGGTAACCCCAGCTTTGTCAATAACTTACTGTGACACAGTGTACCCTAGAAATTTCCCTTAATCTGGGTCTAGAATTCTTATTTTTTTGTAGAAATACAAAAATTGTGTATACATAAAAAAATAAAAAGTGAAATCATTGTGTGGTGGCTGGAAGCTGTATGGTTTCATTTTATTTGATTTTTTATCAAAAAAAATTTTTTTTTTACCACAGAGCACTTTTCTCAAACAAATATTAGCCTGTATTCCAATCTACAAAATAGATACAAACAAGCAACTTTAGTTGAGTTAGGGAAACTACAGGTATCAGAAAAAACATGAGTAGGAAATAAAAGAAGGAAAGAAAAAACAAAGAAAAGGAATCAGATGCCTGCTAACACATGTTAAACCTTGTACTTGGATTTTTAAACTTAGTTTCTCATTTGGTCCACATTCCATTTCACAGACGAAAAAACTGAGACGCAGAGACACATAAATTGTCCAAGTGACATAGACAATAAATAAGAGTTCTGAGATTTGAACTTAGTTCTAATAGTTCCATGAAGGCTCTTGGTGAAGCCGAGACAGGACAGGAGGAATGAGAAATGGCTATGGAAGGCAGACATCACACTCACTTACTCCACCTCTTAGCGTCTGTCAGTGCCCAAAATGTTTTCTGAGAGTTAGGTCATGGGTTGGGCATAGGGACAAGCTGTACCAGATAGTTAGCCCACCCCTGGACTAAGCCATGTTCCCTCCCTTCCTAAGTAGTTGGCTTCACAACAGGTATGACCTAGTAATTAGGAAATAAACAAATAGTTTTAAATAGTCAAACATAATCTTGAAAGTAAATATGACAAGTTGACTTCAAATAATCTCACCGTTTCTGGGGCAGCGGCCTGAGTGGCTCTTGTTAAATGCCTAGCCCTCTTCTGGGATTTTGCTTGTTTTTCCCTGGAAGAGAGCAAGGAAGAGCATAGCTTGCTTAGATATGTTTTCCCAATTTGGGGGATAATAGCATACATGTCAAACTTAATTTTAACTCTTACCCTGAGCTCAATCAGGTATATCGGAAGTGACGTACACGCAGAAATGAGCCAAGGTACCATAAATGTCTCCTCAGTACTGAAAAATATCTCAGATATGGTTCCACAGAAGGCAAGAATCTTTACCTTTAACTGCATAATGACTACTCCCCCACCCCTTTCAGTGCTTTCAACATCTAGGTGGTCACCAACTCTAAAAGCCATCTCTGCCATTGTTGGAATAGTCTCTTTGAAAGACCATGTTCACACTGAAGCAAAATCTGTTTGTTTCTGGTTCTACACTCTAAGGTCCCACAGAGAAAATTCAGAAATTTGAGGATAGCTTTTATGATTTGCATAGTTTCCTTTCTAGATTAAGAAACCGTGTTTATTCCGACATAATTTAAGTGATAAAAATAATAATTGAGTGAATGACTTCAAAGAGATAAACTGCCTTGTATGTCTCAAGGCATTCTACTTTTGTTTTAAATTATTTTTCAGTAAATGTACTAGGTTCATAGTTTCAGTCTCCTGTCAAGACAATCCTATGTAACAAGGAGGAAGCTTTGTAGTAACTAATACAACTGCTAGTTTACATTCAGGTTTCAAGAGAATAATTTGCCATAGGTCTCCCCCCATCCCCACCTAAATCTTGATCTTTTTCCTTCATCTTCCCACAGTTTCTTCACTAGCAGCAGCATGTGTGATCATGGCTTCATTATCCCAATATTATTGACTATGTCAAATTAAATCCCCTGAGATTTAATTAGCATTTAAAAAGCTAATTATAACGTAATTATCTTAAATGGATCAGCTTAGTGTTGGCTTAGTATCAGTGTTGAAGTTTTGATGGTGGTCAGAAATTAAAGATGACCTCCCTATTCAAAAACAAAATAGAACACTTTGATTTGAGGATTCTCTATTGATAACAAGCCTTCTTCCACCTTTGGGTGTCATCAAAGAGAAGGAAGTCAAGTTAAGAAGCATTACATAGATGTTGGTAAACTTTCAGGACACTCACCCTTTCTGAGCTGCCGGGATGTAGAAAATAAAATTAATTCTTTAGACCTTCTCATCCTAGTGTAATCCTAGGTGTCTACAGACACTGGCAGCTCACAGGGTCAGGGTGCAAGATGTGTCCTGCTTAAAGCCTTCTACTGTTTGGCTGCCATAAGGAGAGCTTGGCATCATTCCCAGGGTTGGGGGGCAGGGTGGTGGTGGTGGTGGCTTTTCTCAGTCCTGAGGGTACCACAGAGTCAGGGCTTAACACAACTAAGAATTCTTTTTTCCCAGAGTCAGGAAACTCAAATTGGAACTATATCCTCAAAAGACTATTAAGTGCTACATAAGGTATTAACCCTCTACCCTCTGGAATGTTTTAGAATACCATTTGAGCGATTTAAAAATCTTTCCAGGAGGCACCTGGGCAGCTGAGTCAGTTAAGGGTCCAACTCTTGATTTCAGCTCAGGTCATGATCTCGAGGTTACTGAGATCAAGCTCCATGCAGGGCTCTGTGCTAACAGTATGGAGCCTGATTGGGACTCTCTCTCCCTCTTTCTCTGCCCCTCTTCCATTCCCTAGCATTCTCTCTCTCTCTCTCTCTCTCTCTCTCTCTCTCTCTCTCTCTCTCAATAAATAAATAAATAAATAAATAAAAGTTAAAAAAAATCTTTCCAGGTAGGAGGTACTTATCCAACTTCTGCTAAGCATTTTTATTTAACCATTTAGATTTAGAAAAGTACATTTGATGGGATATAAAAAGAATACATTTACTATTTCAGAGAATAGCTGGTAACTCAAACACTCAAAAGAACGAGAACTTTTACTCACAGTATCATTTTGCATGTGGCACACCTGCTGATGAATGCTATTCCATCCGGGCTTTGAAAAAGTTGTTTATCTTGGGAACAAAATAATTTTCCATTTTTCATTAATGCCCGATATTCATGGCATGTTTCCTAAGGAAAAGATTTAAAGAACTGTGTTTACTGAAGCTCATAAAACCAAGGCTTTACCTTCTAAGAACTTCCTTGAGCAATATTATTTAATGACCACTACCTGCTTTCTATCGAAGCCAATCACTCAATTGACACAAATAACATGAATTCAAATAATGACTGGATTGTCCCTTGGGGATTGAAAATCCACTTAATAAGCATTCATCTAAAACAATGAGTAAAATGGAAAGACCTGACCTCATATTCCAGGGCTGTCATTCCCAAGCCCAATAGCCTTCTCAAATTAAGTTCTCAATGGCTAACTTACCCTATCTGTAAAAACAGGATATAATTTCATACGTTTCATATGTCTTGTGAACATTAAATATTATAAGTATGTGAAACATTCAAAGGTGCTTGATACATAGTAAATAATCAATAATCACATTCCTCTCCCCCTTTCCTCCTCCTTTATTATTATTGTTGCTATTATTACTATTATTGGAATATGATGCATATAAGATACCCAGCACACAGTAGGTCGATAATAATTGCTGTCAAAAGGAACATGAAAAGACTACTGAAAAGATTAATTCAATATATTTCATGGAAGGCTTTCTGTGTGTCACTATTTTCTAGGAACTTAAAATCAATGGTGCATTTGCACTATCTCATACAGTACTAATTTAATATGTCATACTTGCTATAAGTTTAGAAAATCCACTAGGTATTTTGAGCAAGCCTTTAGAATGTAAGTTCTCTGGGGTTTTTTTGTTTTGATTTTGCCAAAAAAAATACTGCCTCAACATGTTTACATAAGAAAAAAAATTAAACGATGCTTTTGTGTCCAACTCTGACAAATACAACCTCTTCAAAAGAAGTGATCATAGAATTCTGTCCAGCCTCCTATATCTTTATAATAATCATTCAATCAGTTAACAAAAAGTCATTACAATATTAATATACTTTGCTAAGTGCCATGTATATAGCTAGGTGCATGGATAGAGCAATGAGGCAGGAGCATCCTTGCCTGACTTGTGCTTACCATCTAATGGATACTAATGGATAATGATGTACTTCACCTAGCTTCTTTAACATGGGAGGCACTAGCAGAATAATTGGTAGCACTAGCAGAATAATTAATGGAGAAGAGGAATAAATAAATAATATCAGAGACAAGCCCTGGGAAATTTTGCTAATGGTGACCTACCAAAATACCTCAGAAAATGATTATCACCACCCAGTGATGTTATCTGAGTAGCACAGTAATAATTTCTGGCAACTGACTGATGACTGGGCTGCTTCAGCTCTGTGTAGTCTCTGATTCTATAGTATCTTTTTTTTTTAAGTTTATTTATTTATTTTGAGAGAGAGAGAGAGAGAGAGAGAGTGTGTGTGCATGAGCAGTGGAGGGGCAGAGGGAGAGGGAGACAGAACCCCAAGCAGGCTCTGTGAGCCTCACAAACTGTGAGATCATGACCTGAGCCGAAACCAAGAGTCTGACGCTTAACCAACTAAGCCACCCAGGAGCCTCTGATTCTACAGTATCTTATGCCAACATGGAAAGTTACTGCTTAGCTTGCCAGACATAACTGATTCTAAAAATGCAAAATTCTAGATGCAACTTTGTCATAGAGAGAAGAGCTTGGTATTTTTTGTGATAGAAACATATCCCTTGTGAGTTAAGATAGAACTCAATGCTGTTTTTCTGAGTTGTGAAATAATCCAATGGATTCTCTTGGCAAACAGAAAAAAGACCATAAAAATTAAAAGCAGGAGGTGGGTTTTTCCCTGGAAAAAACAGCCTTTGGCTTGTTTTCATTTTATTTTGTTTTGCTATTGTTGTTGTTCATGTCTTCTCCACATGTCTCAGAAAAACTAAAGCCCTCCAGGGCCAAGCTCTTTCCTTTACTGGCTCTGACATAGCTCATTGACTTCTACTGTCTCTCCTCCAACATCATAATACAATCCACCAGGAGTTGGCATCACCTCCATTCTGTGTTAGGGCACTAACAAGGTGCTTTTGACTATAATAACCCTTCTGTGATAACAAATTTAAATGTATGGTAAAGATCCTTGCAGATGACTACAGTTATTTTCTGTGCTGTCCCGGGTCATGTTTATAACATTCAACATGCTTTTCTGGAGCTGTCAAGAACTCAAGCTACTGAATTTGGAAAATAAAAATTCCAGGACCATAAGAAACATTAAGTCAATACTTCTCATTTCTGACAAAATATACAAAGATTGCTATCAGAAATATTTCCAGAGACATAATTATTTCTTTGTGTTCTTCTTGACTATGCCAACATAAAGGGTGGCTAAATTTATTTTTAAAAGAAATAGAGTTTGTACAAAGTCCCAGTTGCAAAATTGCCTGGATGGCTCAGTCGGTTAAGCGTCCGACTTCAGCTCAGGTCATGATCTCGCAGTTAGTGGGTTTGAGCCCTGCATCCAGCTCTGTGTTGACAGCTCAGAGCCTGGAGCCTGCTTCAGATTCTGTGTCTCCCTCTCTCTCTGCCCTTCCCTTGCTCATGCTCTGTCTGTCTCTCTCTCTCTCCTTCAAAAATAAAAACATTTAAAATTTTTTTAAAAAATAGAAATATCTATCAGAAATCACCACCCATTATCATAGAGTCTGAAAAAGCAAATTATGGCTTCATGCACAGTGATATTTATACAATACTCTTCTTTTTGCCAGTATAAAACATGCAAGTGAGCATGCTCTCTGACTCCTTCAAATCCAAGTTTTTTCTACTCTACTCTACTACCCTACTTATTCTATAGAGGTTTCTGAGCCTCTCCTCAGACAGCAAACTTAGATGACATAATAGAGACTATGGTGAAATTTTCTACCGGGGGTGCCTGGGTGGCTTAATCAGTTAAGTGTCTCATTCTTGATTTTGGCTCAGGTCATGACGTCACGGTTGGTGAGACAGAGCCCTGAGTCAGGCTTTGGACTTCAGATCTTTGTTTTAATGCTGTCTTTTTAGAGAAAACTTCTTGACTATCCTAAGAAGAACTGATACTACCTCCATCCCCAGAAATTCCTACCTTCCATCCTACTTCATTTTTCCTGTGACACTAATCATTATTTAATGTGCTATACATTTTATTAATTGACTCATTAACTTGTCTGTTTTTCTCCACTAAGATGCAAGTTCCACAAGGGCCGGGTTCCTGTCTGTTTCCTTACTTTCCAATATCTCCAACATCTCAAACAGGGTCTGACAAATGGTAGATGCTGAGTAAATATTAACTGAATGAAATACATACACTGACATACATATACAAATATATACTAGGTACAGACAACCCCTTTATACGCAATAATCACAAGAGCATTCACTTCAGCTTTCTATGTATGTTGTTACTTTTTCAGGTGTTAAACTGAACAATACTAATTCACTGGTATTTTTATGGAATTTTTTTAAAGTTTATTTATTTGGAGAGAGACAGAGAGAAGACGCGGGGGTGGGGGGCGGGGGGGGGGGGTGGCACGCAGAGAGACAATCGCAAGCAGGCTCTGTGCTGTGAACACAGACCTCAACCTGGGGCTCGAACTCACAAACTGTGAGATCATGACCTGAGCCGAAACCAGCAGTCAGAAGCTTACCAACTGAGCCACCCAGGTGCCCCTGTTTATGGAATTTTGAAGCACTCCTTTAGCATGGTAGATTGCCTCTTGCAGACATCCATCATCATGTGTACATTGATATGCGTGTCTGTGTGTGTGTGTGTGTGCGTCTGTATGATTCATGTCTTCCTTCATAAAGACTTGTTTCTGTTTTTAACAAAAGCTATTAGTACCTATCAGTATAATATGTCTGTATTATTAACGTGAAGGTGTTGGCCACAGATCATTTTTCTTTAGAGATCTTGGAATGGATTCAATGAACAGAAAAAGCAGGACTAACCTGATTTTCACCCTCACTGGCAGCATCTGGGACAAAAATATAGAAACCAAAGTTAAGGGAATGTAAACTATTCAATAAACAAACAATTCACTCAGTGCAGTGTCTTGCTTATTTTAATGGCAATATGTTATAAAACCACAAATTGTTTTTGAACACATTAAAATTTACGATGGCAAATAAAATGAAGGCACTGCACCAAGAAATCAGCACGTACACTCACAGAGGTCCAGTCACTCATAAAAGTCTAAATTACTTTGGAAAATAATACTCATATACTTTCTTACCCCCTCAAAATATCTGATTTCAAAAAGATCCTTTCACAGAAAAGTATGAGAAACTCTCTTAAAATTATAATGTAACAAATACCAAGTATATCACAGCAATTATAATTTAAAAGTATAGTGTAGCGTAAAGTTTATACCATATATACGCATAAAATTAAATTTTCTGAATTCTGGCAACTCTGCCTCCTTATTACAGCTACAAGAATTAGAGATCTGACAAAAATTAAGAATAATTAAAACCCCAGGCTATTAAACTCTCTCATTAACAGACTCCAGCGCCCCCCTTTTTTAATGTTTATTTTTTGAAAAAGAGTCAGAGGGCAAGCGGGGGAGGGGCAGAGAGAGAGGGAGACACAGAATCTGAAGCAGGATCCAGGCTCTGAGCTGTCAGCACAGAGCCAGGTGCGAGGCTTGAATCCACAGACAGCAAGATCATGCATGACCTGAGCCAAAGTAGGTTGCTTACCCAACTGAGACACCCAGGCGTCCCAACAGACTCCCTTTTGTACCTACACACTTATTTTAGGAAAGTGGCATCATTTATGTATAATAATCTCCAGACTCTTCATCTCTGAGATTTTCTTTTAAAAAATGCAAATGCTTCAGAGAAGATTGAGCCTAGGCAATTCATGTTTCCTTCAAATTCAAATAGCAAGTGCAAAAACTTACCTTTCACTTCTTATAAAAGTCTCTTACCCTTTAGGAGAGTGCTCTCAGTCCATTTAGGATTTGGTAATACAAAAATAAAATATACTAGAAGGCACTGCTACTTTAAAATAGGAATAGATGATTGAATTTGATTTTTAATTGTTTATATATAGTGTGTGTATATATATATATATATATATGAAATGTACATCTACATTTTAAATATCTACTACATACATAATTCCTATCAGTATGAATTGATGTAGTTGGTTACGGGAAGATGAAGAAGAATCTATTAGCTTTTCAGAAGTAATAAAGAATTAACAGAAGGATTTCTCATTGGTAAAAATTCAGATTATGTCAAACTACTTGCCATTTCTAAAGATAACAACATAGTTATTTATTAAGCCACATATGTAATCCTTCAAAACTCTGTCTGGCAAGATATTTCAAGATTATACATACACACATACATATATACATACAAACACACATTTCAGGAGTAGGGGGAGGGAGACAAGTCCCTGCCTAGGGCTTTACCATGTGTGGCAAGAGGCTTAGATTACATGCAAATTGCTCACCTTGTATAAGGCAAAGAGCCAGGGTCAGAAGCATTGGCACTGTGGCTATCTTCATGTTGAAGATGATGTAAGTTGGTTACAAGTCTGCTCCGTGCATTGCTCACCAGCTGGTGCTCTAAGACTGAACCCGTGGAGATGCAGCCTACTTTTTATATATACTGGCAAATACTGGTGACACCCACAACAACAAGCAACATTATAAAACCAGTTGTTCAAGGTTGTGCTAGACTTAATACACCACATCAATTTAGTTTCCATCCTTTAGCATCCTGTCAAGGGAGCAGATTTGAACCGATAATGTTTATTTCTACAGTTCTAATATGTTTTCATGATACCTCCCCCAAAAAGCGATAGATTGAATCCAAGAATGTCATTAAAGTTTAATACTCCACGGTTATTAGTATCTAAGAACTGAATTCTTCACCAAGACCAGACACATTACTTTTCAGACAAACATGTTTCTAACTGGGCTCCCTTCATAAGTGGGAGGGGAGGGAAAAAGACAGATGGATTACCCTACTAGTCAGAGACTTACAGATTCCCACATCTGGAGAAAGGTGCCTGTAGTGAGAGAAGCTGTTGCTTCCATCCACAGATGTTTTGAAGTGTCTCAATTCAGTGCCATGGACTCATGTACAAGTTAGAATTAACAACCCACAGAGCTAACCCAGCAAGATTCTAACACTGAGTACATGGGAAAGCTGAAATTCAGAAAAGGAACACTGACTTTCCCCAGAACACACAGTTTAGAAGGAAGACTCAAGGGTGGTACTTGAAGAAGACCACAAGTTCAACACTTTTTTCAACTTTTTTCATGGCTTCCATCACGCATTAGTAAAGGCAGAAACTGTGTGAAATCAAAGCTTGCACATAACTACTTTCAAAAATTCTCAACCTGAAGGACATTTTACATTTTAAGGTCTCACTGTTTGGTCTAACCAAACATCGTAATCATAAACATTAGAGTCTCCAGCTTTAAGTTTCCACAACCCATCACTCCCCAAATGACTGTTTTAAAAACTTGTCTCGGGGCGCCTGGGTGGCGCAGTTGGTTAAGCGTCCGACTTCAGCCAGGTCACCATCTTGCGGTCCGTGAGTTCGAGCCCCGGGTCGGGCTCTGGGCTGATGGCTCAGAGCCTGGAGCCTGTTTCCGATTCTGTGTCTCCCTCTCTCTCTGCCCCTCCCCCGTTCATGCTCTGTCTCTCTCTGTCTCAAAAATAAATAAACGTTGAAAAAAAAAATTTTTTTTTAATTAAAAAAAAAAAAAACTTGTCTCAACCAATTTTCTCCTAAATTTAGTTTACTCCTATGTTGACTCATTATTTAGTCTCCCAAGGAGGAAAGAAAGAATAAAGTATTTAAAAATACCAATATATCAATGTAACATTTTTCTAGAGATAGTATCTTCTCCTTAGTTCCTTCTTCCATTTTACAAGTAATGCCTTTTGTCTACTTGCTTACTCTACTCCAGTAGCTCAAGAAAGCACCTGAAAAATTATGTAAAAATGGTTGAAGCCAGAGCCCAACGGTTTGATTCCAGTACTCCAAAGGGTCTCTACATTCATAGAGGGAAAGTTTTAAACTTTATGGGATCAAAACCCTTTTAAAGGTTCTTCCAGAAAACTGATCTAAGGCTAGCCAATTTGAGAATGATGTCAATATTCTGGATACCATCAAAGCCAGAGTATTTCCTTTTCTTTTTTTTTTTTAATGAAATAACTTATTTCCTATAAAAGTATAATCATTGGTTTCAAGGTCTGTGCTTTGTTTCTTCCAACAGTTTGGTAAAATGAGTGTCTACGGAAAGCAAATTCAAACTGCATTACTGTTATAGATTAGAAAATTGATATCCATCATGGCATAATCGAAAGAGAATGGAATAGAGAGTCAGGAAATTTGTTTCTATTCCTGTCTTTGCAACCTCACAGCGTAATGGAAATGAACTTGGCTTTGACGTATGGTAGACGTGGGTCCAAATCTTGACTCATCGGTTACTAGCTATGTTGCCTTGGGCAAAACACTTATTTTCTCTTGGCCTCAGTTTCCCAATATGCAAAACAGGGGTAATAAAATTGCAGTATACAATTGTTGTAAGAGTTAGAGGAAATTCTTGTGTGTGTGTGTGTGTGTGTGTGTGTGTGTAAGACTTAGAATAATTTTGAGTATAGTGATAAGTCTTATATTTAATTATAGTTGGTTTTGCATTTTTATGTTATTATAATGGTGTAGGTGTATTAGTTAATGTCAAAGATCCCAAGAAAAGTCAATATCACTTGGACATGGACCTCAACAACAGATTTAAGTTTACTCATCATGGAATAACACCCCCAACACGTTCTGAACTAAGATTAAAAAGTCAAGATATAACTTCTCCTTTTCATTTTATTATATTCTCCCTTTCTTTTTTTTAAGTTTTATTTTAGACAGAGGAAGTGTGCACACATGCGCAAGTTCCAGCAGGGGAAGGACAGAGGAAAGAGAGAGAGAACCTTAAGTAGGCTCCACACTTGGTGTGTGAGCCTGACATGGGGCTCGATTCCACAACCCTGGGATCATGACCTGAGCTGAAATCAAGAGTTGGACCTTCAACCAACCAAGCCACCCAGGCATCCCCATTTTATTAAGCCCTAAACCACAATACCTAAAACAAATCAGACCATTTGCTGTTTAAAACTTGTCAAAGTCATTGCAAGATTTCAGTCACCATTGATTCCTTAGCTTTTTCTGTACAAGTGTCTTCTAAATATTGACACACCAGTACCGATTTTTTATTTTTTATCTGCTCTGTCAATTCATATGAAATGGGACCCAACAATACACTCTATTACTGGTGATAAGGAAGTTTAATGCCTTAAAGTAGAATTGGTGACTGCGTAATATGCTCCAATGAACCCCAAACCTAGCCCAAATGGATAGTATTCCCAGGAGTGGAAGTGGTGTGAAGGCAGAACAAAAGAACCAAAAAATTATTGCATCTCTAAAGAATCTCTGCTATGAGGAAAGGTTGAGGAGTTGGTTTCCTTCTTACTGGAAAAGTGTTCCTCAATGACACCCAGTACGTCTGAAATGATGAATAAGAAGTTTGGAATGGATAGCCTCTTCTATGAGGAGAGGGAGCCAAAAGAAGATTCAGTGAGCACTCCCAATATTGGAAGGAAGACCAGTTGCCTCTTGACATCAGGGCTTTTTCTCCGTTTCATTTCAGGAATGTTCTAAATCCAGAGGTGATTCATCACATACTCTGTTAGTTACTCCATGTTTCTGACAACCACAACATTTGAATTCAAATGAATGGGATTGAAGTTTTAGAAAAATGGGGTTTGGGTTATGAGACTACTTTTGTGTGTGAGTGTGGTTCTGAAAACTGTTTTTCTTTACTGTTATTTTACAATGTACCATGAAAACTTCTTCCATGCACATGAGTGAAAATGTCCTACTGACAGAGAACACTGCAGTTGGATCAAAAGGCTGCTGGCAACAAGAGTGCCAGCTAAAGCAAGGTATCAGCTAAAGGTTAAAGCTAAAGTTTAGCTAATGCTAAAGCAAAGTATCAGCTGAAGGTTAAAGCACATAGCATGGCAAATGCCTGCCAGGGAAAGCAGAGTCGGCAATATTTTCATCAGAGAAATCAGAATTTAAGACCAAAGGCATTAGAGATATGGGATATCATGTAAGCCCACTTGGCCCCTACATCCACCGTGACTTTCCTGACACCCATGGTCCCCTTGGCGAGAATGGATCCCGTACATCTCTTTGCATCCAATGTAAACCACCCATTTTCTGTTTTTTCCTTAGCTCTTCCTGAGCCCTTGACATATCTCCACCTTCTCTCATCACCTCCTCACACTGCCCGAGTGCCCTTTCTGTAAGTCCTCCTGATAATCCTTGGGGGAATCGTCTGTTCCCCTGTCCGTTTTTCTTTTTGCTTTCCTGGGCATGTCATCTTCAGCCAGGCGTTTTTCCGCATCCCACAGCTCGCTCTCAGGATTTGCCTGGGATTCTGGCTTGCTCTCACACTGCGGCCTTCCCTCATTCTCGGACTTGCCCGGCTTTTCTTGCTTTTCCTCATCTTCTGGTTGTCCCTCATCATCTGGCTGTCTCCCATTCTGGAACCTTCCCTCATGCCCTGGCTTCCCCCTCCACTTCCAGCTTCTCTTCCTCATCGGATTTCCCTTCATCTTCCGGCTTTAGCCTCGCTTCCAGCTTTCCTTTCTTTTCATCGTAGAGTTTTTTCCATGTTGACATTTCCCCTTTTTTTCTGCCCTGCAGGGAACCCGGACAGGTTCCTCTGTCCCTTCTAGTCTTGCAGAGTGCTGGGGACTGACGCGCGGAGGTGCGGGCCCGGCAGGCCCCTGCGTCCTCTGGCTCCGGAAGCGCGCCCTCCCCCCTCCCCCGCCAGCCTTCAAGGAGCAGGTTCTGCGCAGGTGCAGGAACGCACCAGCAAGGCAGGCAGGGAGGGTGCGTACTTTTCCTTAAATTCCAAATTCCATCTTTTTTTTTTTTCTTCACTCTTTCAATTATTCATGAAACATGTAGAACCTTTTTTCTTCTCATGAAGAAGGAACGAAGCTAGAGTACAAGAAGTATAAACTTTACAGTTCAAAACAGGTGTCAAGTGGTCCAGAATCTGAATTCACGTCAAGGATATTGACACACAGGAAAGAGATGAGAAAACTATAAAAGCAAACGAGATTTTGTAGACCAGTAGTGTTGCTAAAGGCCAAATTTATTTCCTAAATCCCAAGTTATCAGACTGTGGTTCAAATCTTCTTTTTCTATGTAGAGATATCCTTGATGATGACCATAGTTTAATAAATAACTATAGTCTCTTAAGATAAAATCACTTTCTGCATTTTCAAAACAATCTGCCATTATTAGCTGTCTTGATTTGTTTATGCAATCACGTGAGGTAGCAAAGTACATGTTATTCTTTTCTTACCTGCCCCAGATGGTAGCATGAATGAACCCCAGGTCAGGAACTAGCTTGGAAAGTAATCCCAGCCTTGCCTCTTGCTCACCTTATACACCCGATAAAGCTCTCCCAGAGCCTTTTAGGGAGTTCAAAGAGAATCTAGACATTATAATGCTGTAAACTAGGGACAGCGTGCTACTAATCATTTAGTTCTTCTCATGCCTGCTCTCACACGCTCATACAATTGCACACATACACACACAAAACCATTCACCCATAATGGCTTGGGCAAAATAAATGTGTTGTGATCATGACTGTAAAGTATATACCCTAATAGATCTTAGAAGATGAAGTAATTTACTTCTTATTTTCTTATCCTTAATTTCCTTTCCTATAATTCTCATATTTTTCCCCATTAACAGGTCTGTCTGTATTCTCTTTTTTGAAAGACGCTAACTGGAAAACAGCCTTCACTCACCTTCTTATCTTGCACTGTTCCATTAACAGCTAACTTCACTCCCTCTCTGGAAATTCCCCTCTGTTTGTCCACAAAGCCTTAGAAACTATAGATAAGCATCTCATTTTATCTAAGAACAAGATGGGATGGGCACTGTTTGATCACAGACCCTACTATTTATAGATATTGTTGCTTTTATTAGATTAGGATTAAGAAAACAGGAAAGTTTCAATACCTAATTTTTAACTGGATTAACTTTTACATACTGGGTTATATTTGTTCTAAAATACAATATCCCTACAGTTGATGCTACTAGAACCACTGCTCCATGACTCCACACTGTCCATCACCTGGAAATTCAGTACATTCTGGAGTCTCCTAGGAGTCATTCTGACTCTACAAAACAGAAGTTTGTGGAGCTATGGTCCTTGGGAAAAAGTCACAGTGAATTACTTTGAACTAGCTAGTATAATGAATTTTGTTGAAAGAATATTTTGTATTTTATATGTGAAATATTTATGTGTCTATGTGTACAGTAAGCAAGAACAAAATTGCTATATTTATAAGTAAAATTTTGAAAAGATAATCTGTGTTTTTGATTTATATATCTGTATAAAATTATTTGCAAAGAAATATAATATTTGCTAGCTTTTTTTAATTAAACATTTTTTTAATGTTTATTTATTTTTGAGGCAGAGAGAGACAGAGCATGAGCGGGGGAGGGGCGGAAAGAGAGGGAGACACAGAATCCAAGGCAGGCTCCAGGTTCTGAGATGTCAGCACAGAGCCAGATGAGGGGTGTGAACTCGTCAACCAGGAGATCATGACCTGAGCCGAAGCCAGCCGCTCAACCGCTCAACCGACTGAGCCACCCAGGCGCCCCTAACTTGCTAGCATTTATTGTGTACTAACTGACAGGTATAACAGAAAACCTAAAAGGAAACTATTTCGTTCTGTTTTTACAGGTAAAGAAATTGAGGTTTGGTAAAATTCTGTAACTTTCCCAAGGTCGTACAGCCTATAAGAAGTAGTTTTTACATTGCAAGTAAAGGCAGTCAAACTCCAAAGCCCATGCTCTTAAATATCGCACTGTAGAGACCATGTTACCTACACCTGTAATTAACTTATCTCAGACACTCACTGTTATGGTCTCAGTTGTGTCTCTCCAAAATTCATATATGAAGTCTTAACACCCAATACCTCAGAATATGACTGCATTTGGAGATAGGTCCTTTAAAGAGGTGATTAAGTTAAAATAAGGCCATTAGGGTTGGGCCCTGACCCAAACTGACCATTGTCCTTATAAGAAGAGATTTGGACACGCAGGGACACACCAGTGAAGCATGTGCACAGTGACTTTACACCAAGCACCTGGCTTGTAGGTGGTTAAGCTGAGAGTCGTATCTAGGTCTTAAGACTTGAAAAATTTCATTCAATCAAGTAATACATTGATTGTGTCATGTGACAATCTTTATTCATTAGACAGAAAAAAGCAATAAAGGGATGAATAGTAAGCTTGAAATCAGAGAGCTCTAGGGTATAGGACCGAATGATTTAAAAAGTTAAAAATGTGAGTCCAAAGTGAGGTGCTATGGTATTCCAGCAGATTGCATAGTACTCCCACATGAACACAACAAATATTGACTAAATGCCTACGTTTGCCTGGCACTGTGTGAGAGGCTAGTGTTAGATTTGTGAATAAAAAGTCATTACCTCTATCTTTAAGAGGTTATGGTCTAGTGGAAGTGGTGGAAAACAATCATACAAATCATTGTTCAGTCAAATCTGTGAAAGTGTTTTTTAAAAAAATGTCCATGGAGTAAAGCTAGTATATTAGCACAGGTATTTAGCCTCTGAAGGGGGATTCCCTGATGAAATCAGGCTCAATTTAAAAAAATGATCTGGGATTATAGGTATTTAAAATCACCTACCTGAAAAATTCACACAATCAGAATGCATCATTCCTTAAATAATTATGAGAGCCTAAGTTTTGTTCTGGTAATTTCTTTTATCTGATATTTTCAGTTTTTACTGTATCACTAGTTAGTTATCTAACAGCTAGGCAGGAGTGGAAATTAAAATTGAATGTGAAAGTGATTTTAAATCTAGTGGGTTTTTGGTTTATTTTGAGTGATATCTCCCAGCTGATATTAATGCGTTTCAAATCCTCACTAAAAAACTAATCTAGTAAGAAAATATTTGTCCTTAAAAGTAATTTTAATATTTCTGAGTGAGGAGCTGTAAGTGGTGGACATTTATTTGCCAACCACAAGAACACTCTTGGAAAATGCAATAACTGGCTTTAGTCTATAGTATAAGATAGCAGTTATTTTTTCTCTCACTCTTAGAATATACTACTTATGCTTCTGGGAGAAGTGTTTTGTTTTGTTTTTAATTTTTTTTTTAATGTTTATCTTTGAAAGAGTAAGAGACAGCATGAGCAGGGGAATGGGAGAGAGAGGGAGACACAGAACCCAAAGCAGAGGAGGGACAGAGAGAGGGAGACACAGAAGCAGAAGCAGGCTCCAGGCTCTGAGCTGTCAGCACGGAGCCCAATGCGGGGCTCGAACCCACGAACCATGAGATCATGACCTGAGCCAAAGTCAGATGCTTAACTAACTGAGCCACCTAGGTTCCCCCGGGGAGAAGTGTTTTTAAAGTGTACAGGAAATTATTTAAGAACTCTATGCAGTTACTAGCATTAATAACGGTATTCACCTTATTATTATACTGTACTTATATGTAAATTTTATTCCAGAATAATAATACTCATAGAATACTGTATAGTACAATACCAATTTGTACACAGTATAAATATGTGTACGCTGTTTATATTTTATATATTTGATCCTCATATTAACCCTTTAAAGTAAGTAGATAATTTGTTATTTCCATTTCATGGTTGGTAAAACTGAAAATCAGCATGATTGAATGATTTTTCCTCAAATCTATTAGCCAAAGAGTTGGCAAATGAATTCATGTCTCTTGACTTTTATTCTGATATGTTTTTTTTTTCACTCTCATATTTGATAGATCTAAACACTAATTCAGTGATATTAGGAAAGAAAAGAAGGAAAGGAGTGCCTGGCTGGCTGGGTCGGTAGAGCATGCAACTCTTGATCTTGGGGTCATGAATTTGAGCCCCACGTTGGGCACATTACTTAAAGAGAAAAAGAAAATTAAAAAAAGAAAAAGAAAAAGAGGAGAAAATGTTGAAAGAGTACGAAAGGGTGTTTTAAAATACATATTCTCATTTGGGCCTCATTACTAACCTGGTGAGTAGGTTAGACATATAATATTGTTAGTATCCCCATTTTACAGAAATTTAGAGAGATACAGGAAATTTCTCAAAGGCAGTGAATGGTTAAAGTTGGAATCAGACAGGAATTTAATGAATCAAGATTCTATTGTCTTTTCCCAATGACCATTGGGTCTCCTAACAATGTAAAAGATGCTAAAAGATATACTTTTCAAAATTTCATTAGAAGGCAAATTATGAGAAGGCTTTGAGAAGACAGGTGGGAAAAGGAAAATACCTACTTTATATCCTGAAAAGAGAAACAGAAATTAGTATGTATGCTAAGGAGTTCACTGGTTTGTTTTTAAATGATAAGTAAGATTTATGTTCTGGCTACAATGGAGTAGTAACAAGGAAAGGATATTTCTTCCTACCTGAAAAAAAAAAAACAGAACAACTACACAGTTTTCTGACATTGGACATCAGATAGTACAGGTCAGTGATCTCTGGGAGAGGGAACAAGTACAGAGTAAGCAATACCTACATTGCTCACTGTCTATAGAGCATTTTCAGGCTGCTACACAGAGAGAGAAAACCCAGGCAGAGCCTAGCAGTTTCCCTAAATGCAGATACACAGCTGAGAGTTGGGGAGACCAAGGGAGTTAAAATTCACATGGCATGGGGTGCCTAGGTGGCTCAGTCATTGGAGTCTGACTCTTCATTTCAGCTCAGGTCATGATTCCAGTGTAATGGGATTCAGCCCTGCTTAGTGCTCTGCACTGAGAATGGAACTTAAGATTCTCCTTTTCACCTTCTGCCCCTCCCCTGCTTATGTGTGTGCACACACTCTTTCTCTCTTTCTCTCTCTCAAGAAAAAGGAAAGAAAAGAAAAGAAAAAAATCACACGGCATGGACTAAGAGAACTTCAAAGAAAGGTCTTCAGAGAGCTGCAGCAAATAATAGTCTTCAACTGAGAACTAAGAAGTAAATGTAATTGAGAAAGCTACTCAAGTCGAGGGGGAAAAAATCATCCTACAGGAAACAATATACAGAACTTAAACAGGAGAGGAGATACCTTGTATTTCATCAGTAAAAGGGAAAAACCTTGTCATTCAGTTAGTGATCTGAGAACAGTATTGCTCTAGCAGTGGGGCAAAATTAACCCCAAAGGCTGCTTTGGTTCCATCCAAAAAAACCTTAAAATCAAGACTGCAAAGTATCAAACTATTTCCAAGTAACTTAACTGTGTCTCAGAACAAAGCTCAAGAACAGAGGAATACAAAAATATTTATCACCCAACAGAGTAAAGACAATGACTAGTCTACAATAAAAACTTAACAGAGTAATAGGAAATAGAACCTGTAATGAGAAGAAACATCAATCGAAAGAAATGGACTGCTGGGGCGCCTGGGTAGCTCAGTCGGTTGACTTGGGCTCAGCTTGTGATCTCCTGTTCCCGTTCCGGGAGTTCGGCCCGCATCAGGCTCTGCGCTGACAGTTCGGAGCCTGGAGCCTGCTTCAGATTCTGTGTCTCCCTCTCTCTCTGCCCCTCCCCCACACGCGCTCTGTCTCTCTCCGCCCCTCAAAAAAAAAAAAAATTAAAAAAAAAAAAAAGAAAGAAATGGACTGGACTCAAGAGTCCAGTCAAAATGAAGTAAGATGTTTTAGGATTTTCCTGAACCATCTCCTACAGGTGGAGCCTGACAATGTCTGGGTAGGGAAGATCAATTCTCCAAAGTGCACCATAGAAGACCAGTGATTTTTTGGAAATGTGTGACTTGCTGGCATTTTGACGTCATGCAAGCCATGATAAGAGTATCATCCATTTGACAGCATTGTTAAGCAGATTGAGATGATTCTGTGAAAAAGCCAAAGCCACTATTATATTGGTAAGTGTGAATTACATAGTGAAGACTACTTGAGAGCCAAAAGTACTTTAAACTTCGAAGTTAAGTGTTTGGCTTTGTACCAATGCTACTTGGATTCAGAAACTGGCTTTTGTGATATGTGGCCAGGGACAATTGACCGAAACTCCCTGTCTCAATTTCTTCACTGCTAAACTCAAAATTGTAATAGTGATTCCATGAAGATTACATGAGGTAATTCCTGTAAAGACTTCAGATGAGTCCTGGTGTATGGAGAGTACAAGTGTTAGATGTTATTAGAAAGGTCTTCTTGTTACCCTGTTGACAATATTGAATTAGAGATCACGGTGGGGAAATCCAATTCTTGGGCTTTGAAAGTATTGAATATTTTATGGAAAGTGCCAAAAACCGGGGCCTAATTTTATGGGTACAAACTAATAGCCTCCAGGGTAGAGGAGTCATTTCCTCATCATTGCCCCTTCCTTTGGACAGCTTATTGCACTCCAGGTGGTGAGGCCTTGGCAAGGAATTGGGTCACCCACAATGAACAATAGCCACACGTGGCTGGATGGACTGACAGGTCATTTGAAACATGAAAAAGTGACACCTTTTCAAATAGGTCAGAAAATGAAACAGCTCATTTTAAGCTCTTACATTTTCAAATATTTCCTCTTTTAAAAGAGAGAGAATATTTTATCAGCTCTCTGGGGATGGGGGTGGGGGGAATGCTTTTTCCTACTGTTATGAGTCCATCTTAGGCCTTTAACTCATTAGCAAGTTCATGAATACAGCCAAATAGTACTTAATGTGGAATTTGGGAGTCTGCATTTTAATTCCAGTCCTCACTTTTAGCTGAAGTGAGACTGTGAACATGGATTAAATTTCTAAATTACTCATGAGGCAAGGCACATCGGAAAATTGACAAAAGGAACAAAATGAAGGTAGACTAATTAAATTTTACTAATCAAGTATATCAACCAATGTAATAAAAACATTGCCTTCAGACAGGGTTTTTAAGATAGTAAAACTACTCTGTACAATACTATAAGGATACACATATATTATTATGCATTTGTTCCAACCCATAGAATCTACAACACCAAGAATGAACCCTAAAGTAAACTAGGGACTTTGGGTGATAATGATGTGTCAAGATGAGTCCATCAATTGTAATAAATGTACCTCTCTGGTGAGGATGTTGATAATGGGGGAAGCCATGCATGTATGGTGCAGGACGTATATGGGAAATCTCTGTACTTTTCACACAGTTTTGCTGTGAATCTAAAACATCTCTAAAAAATAAGGCCTACTAAAAAAAAGTTTTAAAAAATACAGTCTTCAAAGGCAACAATGCCTAGAACAGCATTCAGTAGATAGTAAATTACATGACTCTTTTGACTAAAATATCCTATCATTAAGTCACATAGGGAACAGCTGTGAAAAAAAGTGTAAGATTTGGAGTAAAAAAAAAAATGGGTCCCATAAGTTATCTGTGCAATTTTAAACCTATTTATTTACATCTCTTAGCCCATTTTCTCATTTTAAACATACACCTAATACTGCCATCTACAAATCAGTTTTGTCGTGAAGATAAAATTAAACAGTAAGAGTAGAAATATTCCATGAGCTATAAGGTGCTAAGCCTAAGCTCATTGCTGTTCTTGGTCCATACTGGTATTATGTGCCTCAAGCTGCCTCAACTCATATATTTATCAGCCACATTCACTTACAAGGCTAGCTTGTTACATCTCAAAATCTTAAAAAAAAAAAAGAAGAGTGGGAAAGAAAGAGCTGACACTCTTTTTTTTTTTTTTGCCCTTAGATTAATTAATATATGCAATTTTAATTAAAGTTCTTAAAAAATATGATTTGTCGTCATCTGGGTGTGGCTGCAATAGTAAGATGCCACTGCTGTGAGGGTGGCTGGTGGTGGCACCAGGCCAAATCCGTCGTGGGTGTGGAGACATCTAGAATAATAAAGTATCACTCCACCCAGTTGTCTGTCACCTAATTAACTGGTGTGCTCTGAAAACAACTCTTGGGAGTCACAGTAATCTCTCAAAGTTGTGATGCAATGGAAAATGGCAGCCTACTTATGGCGGAAATGCAGAATATCCTCTGACGTTTGTTTTCTGGGAAGAGAGTCAAATGGAGAGAACAATTCCCATGGAAGTTCACCCTTGACTCCTTGCCCACTTGAATTACATTTCTGAGCCCAGCAAAAAGTGCGTGCATAAGCAAAACTGCTAGAAAGAAAAAAAAAATGAATATTGCAAAATAGATGCCTTTGCCAGAGCACACTTTTTCCTTCCATTGCTCATAGAATTAAACAGTGAGGGTAGATATAGCATGGAGCCGTGTTACAAAAGAAAAAGAAAAAAAAAGAAGAGGGGAAACCTGTCAGGTTAGGCCTCAACAAGAAAATACACTCAGCCCTCGAGTGTCTAGTCTTTGTGAGAATTCAATAGCCAAAGAACTAGGTGAACATTTATGAATAGTCACAAACTTATAGTCTTTGAACTGGAACGGGTCTTGGTATATTCTAGTATTTTCAAATATCTTCATTTTATCTGTAAGGCCGATGAGGGGAAGCCATAAATTCAAGGACAAACAGCTGAGAACAGCAAAGCTGAAACTCATTCCACGTCTCCTGACTTCCAGCTCCATGTGCTTTCTCCCACACCTTTTCAATCACCTACTCATGCCTGATTTGGGGATTGACTCTTCTTCCACACCCTGTATTTTGGGGAATAAACTCAGACTCATCTATACATAGAATTTTATGTAATGGTTTGGACTCTAGGTTACATTTTATTAGCTTTACTCTATCTTAACTGGAGGCAATTTTGTCCCCCTTGTCCACACAACCCCGGGGACATTTAGCAATATCTGGAGATAGTTTTAGTTGTTACAATTAGGGATCTTCTATGGCACTGGTGGATAGTGGCCAAGGATGCTGTTAAACATGCTGTAATACACAGGAAAGCACTTCTGGCCCCCAGAAAAGAGTTACCCAGTCCGAAATGCCAATAGAGATATTCAGAAACCCTGCCTTATGCTTCCTAGCCAGAATTAGCTTCAAAGTTTTATTAATTATCTTGGTGATGAGACAGTTATTTCTGGAACAAGGGATTCTGCTGTGACCCACAGAGGGTATAAGGGTACTGTTAGAAAAGCCAAGTATTTATTTTTTAATGATTTATTAGATTGGCCAGTTTCTCATCTCTGATTTCAAAAATTGTATCATCACCTGCCTGCAGAATGTATACACAAATCCAGAATCCATCTTGGCCAGAGATACACTTTTAAGAGAAGATGTAGAACCCTGGAGATTTTACTTTAGCCTTCTTTCTATCCTTTTCCCCCTTGTTTTGCAATCATTATTTTGTCGTTAGCATCTCCATGGCTGAACTCCTCTGAGATCTAACTTCCAAGGACCTTCTTTGAGTGGCTTCTTCCCTTTGGTGGAACTTCACCAAGCTACCTAGGTATTCACAATTGGCCACATTCTAAAGGTTTCTTTGTATTTCTGACTCTCTTCACTGTTGTAACCATGGCCTATCTCAAATTTCCACTCCAAAGACTGCTTTCCTAACTTCCTCTCTTCCTGTTCCTTTAGAACTTTCCTAAGTGTCTTCTGTTCTTTTTCTGGGGCTTACAATGTTTCTGTCTTTGCTATATTGAATTTAATGCTTAAACAATAAAATTTGTTCAAATAAGATTGTGAATGTAACCATAACATACGTAACAAATAAAAGTATTTTGTTTTCATGTAGAAAGGGGAGGACCAGTGTGCCTCACCCAGCTTCCACCTTCATTACTTTCTACTTTTTTTAAGTTTTTATTTAAATCCCAGTTAACGTACAGCATAATATTAGTTTCAGTTGTATAATATGGTGATTCAGTACTTCCACACATCACCCAGTGCTCATCAAAAAAAGTGCACAGAGAGGGGGTGCCTGTGTGGCTCAGTCAGTTAAGCAGCCAACCCTTGGTTTCAGCTCAGGTTATGATCTCATGGTTTGTGAGTTCGAGCCCTGCATTGGGCTCTGCACTGACAGTGTGGAGTCTGCTTGGGATTCTCTCTCTCCCTCTCTCTCTCTCTCTCTGCCCTTCCCTCTCTCCTTCTCTCTCTCAAAATAAATAAATAAACTAAAAAAAAGTGCATAGAGATTAAATTACCAGTGTGTATCTAGTATCTAGTACAGGGAGTACATGCAAAGACATTATATACATATTCGTTGATCAAAATGAAAGAGGGAAAAGATATAAACCGTTTGAAAATTAGTGATGCCAAGTGTGCCCTTTTCTCCATGCTACATTTTCCCCTGCATCTCAATTGCTCTGAGTATGTTGAATCTTGTATCAGTTGAATATTCCTCATGGTATGAAGAAGGGTATCTTTCACCACTGAACACATTACTGATTTGCTACCCTCTTTCTTCATTTTTAAAGTCCACTTCTCATTTTCCATTATCTCTATCAAGATGATGCCTTCTTTGTGCTCACTTCAGCAGTACATAAACTAAAATTATTCATTCATTGATTTGCTGAGTCATTACTGATCATCAATTTCAAAGTCTGTGGAAGTTACTAAAGATGAATCAGGTATAAACCTTGCCTTCAAGGATCTTCTAATTTAATAGGGTAGTTAAGGCTAATCCCCAACATAGCTCTACTTTGAAATAAACAGTGATAACCACCAAAAGATGAAGTGCTATGGGAGTTTGTAATGGGAAAGTTTACAATCAGCTGAAACATTAAGAAAAGATTTATAAGAGACATGAAATTTGATAAAAGCCTTGAGAAAAGAGTGATCTGAAACATAAAGACACTCAGGTGAGGTTCAGGAGAAGTATATTTTGAGGAAAAGGGATATTGTGGAGTTTAACTAGACTGTAATAAAAGGTAAATTAAAATAGTGGTAGATACAATTAGAATAGGATAACAAGACCAAAATGTAAAGGGCACAATACCTAAATCTTGAGTCACATTCTGTTTTATTTCTCATGGCTTTTTCTACCGATATTTTAAGATAGCAAATATCTTCTTTATTGAAAGTCTTTGTACTGGGTTAATGTTCTATTAAAATAAACATCTTAATTAACTATATTGCCTTAAATATTTGCTGAGTATGCAAAAATTTTGACATGCAAATTTAAGAGTAATCTGATACATCTTTGTAAGTCAGATAATGTAATCAGTGGAAATGGTTATCACTTACATATGATCAATAAGGAAAAGTACTTAAAACTCGGCCAAAATTAACAAAAAAGACATTTAAAAATGGAATTGAATAAGCAATTTTACTGGAAATGAGCCAAGCTTTATGAATAATATTCTGAAAAAAGTAAAATGAAAAATTATCAAAGTTATTTAAAAAGAATACTGCAAGCTTGTGGTTTTTAAATTTTTTTTTTATTTGACGTTTATTTATTTTTGAGACATAGAGAGACAGAGCACGCATGGGGGAGGGTCAGAGAGAGAGGGAGACACAGAATCTGAAACAGGCTCCAAGCTGTCAGCACAGAGCCCGATGCGGGGCTCGAACTCACGGACTGTGAGATCATGACCTGAGCCGAAGTCAGTCGCCCAACCTACTGAGCCACCCAGGCGCCCCAAGCTTGTGGTTTTTAAATGTACCTGTATATTTATATGTCTGCATCTATTGATACCTGTTGCTATCTATCCAAACATTCAGTGGTGATAACATTTACCATGACAAATGCAGTAACAGAATGGTACTGCTAAGAAAAAGTTGCCACATGCTAGTTTTCTTTACTAATGCTGATTATCACAATGGTAGTACCTGGTACAGGAGAAACATTAGAGGTAGAAATCTAGAGACACAAACTATAACTTGGCTACTAATTACAACTCATCTGGCCTGGGGCAAACTGCATCATCTTGTTAAAACAGAGATTACTCATTTATGCCATATTGAGAATAGACCAAATAACTTCTAATTTCAAATAATGACATTAATAGTAATTTTGTCTTCCATGATGCCTGACCTCTATGAAAAATTGTCCCACCCAATTTCTTTGAGGAAAGAGAACTCAGGGCCCTTCTTTCAGCGTGGGGAGGCATGACTACTAATCAGACAAAGGTTGACATGTAGTCCGAGGGCAGTCAATACATAGGCTGAGGATACTTTGCACGAGGACTTCTGTGTAATAGGGGTGATGGATATCATTTTAGCTAAATAATGCCCCCCCCGTTGGAATTTGAGTAGTGTAATATGGAAAGAATCAACATACTGATAAATGGAAAAAGAAACAAGATACAGAAAAGTAGGTGAGGGCCGGATAGTAGAGTCAGAAGAACCAGTGAAAGGGATGGCAAGAAAATCCATTGCTCCCAGTGATGAAGGCAGGTGTTCTAAGCATTGCAAATATATTGACACAGCTCTCTACAAAATATGGAATTCAAAGTTGTAAGATTACTAAACACCAAAGCATGGGCACAGCAGTCCAACACACTTGAATCTTCCCCTTATGACTATGAACTGACTGTAATGAAATATCAAAATCTTTAAAAAAAAAAAAAATCCAGTACCTTGTCTTTGAACAAGTCTTAGGTGCCTGAAGCACATTCTCAGTCTTTCCTATTGGATCATTTATTTGAACTGTGATCCTTCTTTTCTTTCTTTCTTTCTTTCTTTCTTTCTTTCTTTCTTTCTTTCTTTCTTTCTTTCTTTCTTTGTGATAGAAACTATATAACATAAGATTTATCCTCTTAAAACATTTTTAAGCATACAGTACAGTATTTTTTTAAATTTTTTTTAACGTTTATTTATTTTTGAGACAGAGAGAGACAGAGCACGAACGGGGGAGGGTCAGAGAGAGAGGGAGACACAGAATGTGAAACAGGCTCCAGGTTCTGAGCAGTCAGCACAGAGCCCGACGTGGGGCTCGAACTCACGGACCACGAGATCGTGACCTGAGCCGAAGTCGGACGCTCAACCGACTGAGCCACCCAGGCACCGAATTTTTTTAAAATTTTTTTTAACGTTTATTTATTTTTGAGACAGAGACAGAGCATGAACAGGGGAGGGTCAGAGAGAGAGGGAGACACAGAATGTGAACAGTACAGTATTTTTAACTACAAGCACAATGTACCGATCTCTAGGACTATTTCATCTTGTGTGACTAAAACAACTGAACAACTCCTTGTTTCCCCCCCACCCCCTAGCCCCTGGCCTTGATCATTCTAGTTTCTGTTTCTGTGAATTTGACTACCTCAGATACCTCATGTCAGGGGAATCATGCAGTATGTACCCTTCTGTGACTGTCTTGTTTCACTTAGCATACTGTCCTCAAGTTTCATCTATGTTGTAACATGTGGCAGGATTTCCTTTTTGATGAAATAATATTCCATTGTATGTATATGCCACATTTTCCCTCTGGGATCCTTTTTTCTTACTATAACATGTTATCCTTATAATACATTCCTGTTACTAGAAAGAAGTAGCTTGGGTAAAACCTTTTTTCCCTGGAACTTAGAGAACTAATGACTATAATTTTTTCCACCTGTCATCTGATTTAATGTTTCCTCAAAACCTATGAGGCATTATTGTCTCCATTTTAAAATTATTATTTCCATGTATAATTCTGAGGCTCAGAATCTTACCCCAAATTACAAAACTAGACAGTGGCACAGACTGCCTTCAAACCTAGAAATGTGTGGCCACAAAGACTATGCTATTGTGATGCCTTCCAAATGTAAATTACCAACAGGCTGTTATCCCACACCTCTAAGGAAAATGATAGTGCGATATTTTTCAAAATACTTCTATGTCTTTAGCCTGTATCTTCATATCTTTGCTCCAGTGTGGAAGTTAAATGAGAAAGGTAATATCATTTCCATTTTCAGATATAGAAACCTAGCATGCCACTCAATCTGGAGACTGTATAAAGTAAACCATTGCAGAGGAAAGAACACATGCCTGCCTCCTCCACTTACCAGGTGTATGAACTTCTGTGCTTCACTAATAGGGAGTTCCTATGTCAATAATGATATTGATCTCATAGAACAATGTTAGGATTCATATTAAATGAAATCTAGCTCAATAAATGGCAAGTAAAAGATATTCAATAAGATGATTGTTCTCTTGTTATTTTCATCCCAGATCCCACCCACCCTCTTTTTAAGACCTAAATCACACTGTGTTTAATGTCCATTAAACTCTCCAAGGTCAAATTATAATGTGAAATATATGAAGGATGATTCATCATATAGGATTTCCTTAGATTTAGAGTGTCATTTTATCCCAGACTACTCATGTCTATTTCTGCTCACTTGCTAATTTATTTCCACCCCGCCTTGTTCTAAAAAGAATTTAAGGCAGACAACTCAACTCAAATCAAATTGCCAGGATATAAACAGTGACATAAACTTGAGAGAGCTCATTCTTTCAGTGGTCTTTCAACTTAGGAACTGCCCGTAGAGGGGTGCCTGTGTGGCTTAGTCAGTTAAGCATCTCACTCTTGACCTCAGCTCAGGTCTTGATCCCAGGGTAATGAGTTGGTTTTTTTTTTTTTCAATTTTTTTTTCAATGTTTATTATTTATTTTTGGGACAGAGAGAGACAGAGCATGAACGGGGGACGGGCAGAGAGAGAGGGAGACACAGAATCGGAAACAGGCTCCAGGCTCTGAGCCATTAGCCCAGAGCCTGACGCGGGGCTCGAACTCCCGGACCACGAGATCGTGACCTGGCTGAAGTCGGACGCTTAGCCGGCTGCGCCCCCCAGGCGCCCCCCAGGGTAATGAGTTTAAGCCCTGCAATGGGCTCTGCATTGGGCTCTGCACTGGGCATGAAGCCTACTGAAAAAAGAAAAAAAAAAAGCCTGCTTGTAGAAAAGAAAAGAAGTGCTGATCTGAAAGCCAGATACATTTAGAATTAAATACTAATTTCATCATCAAAAAAGCTAGATTTAGGAAAATTGCCCTCAGAGCCTCAGTTTCCACTTGTGTGAAATGAAGGAGTAGGATTAGTTGATTCTTCATTTTTATTCCAATTTTTATGATGCTATGTTATTATGGGTGTAGAACACCAACAGAGAACCTGGCCACTACCTTAAAACTGAAGTGGAGTGGACTTCCTGTCCACTTGTGACCCTTCCCTCCACTAACCTCTTCTATCATACACATATTGTCTTCATCACCCATTTGACGCATTATTTTAAGATTAAATTATGATGTGCTTTTTGTTTTCATAGGTGTGTAGTTAACAGAGAAGACACATAATTAACAGAGCCTTATCCATGTTCATAACTCCAATACCTGATAGAGTATCTAAAGAGAGTGAATACTTGTTGATAAGGGAAACTTTTGTTGTTGTTGTTCTCTCGGGTTTAAAAATTTAAACACCTTAAATGTGTTTACAATAAAGTGTTCTCTGGTTCACACAAAAGAGTTCTGTCATTAATGTTGGTCCCAGACATTGTAAAGTCTTTTCACCTTAATTATTATGTTTGATGCCTCCACCAGCCTCAAATCTTGCACAGTGATCTACATCCTACTACTGATCTACATTCCTGTAACATTTTACAAGCAGGGAAGCAAGACAAGTGAAGAACATGTGCTTTAAAATTGGATCAGGTTCTTGGTTATGAATCCACCATTATCAGCAATGAAAACAACAGCAAATTATTGGAATTTCTGGGTCTTGGCTGAGATTAAATGATTCTATAGTTATCAGGATGATTAATTAGCTAATATTTGAAAATTTTTAGGCTTTAGTAGGTACTCAATAAATGGTAACTATTATTCATTCCACAAAATATTAAGGCATATATAGGAAGAAAAACATAAAATTGTCTTTGTTCACAGCTGATATGCCTGTTTCTCTAGAAAATCCAAACAAATACACAAAACAAATCCCGGAACCAATAAGTGATTATGGCAGGGTTGCAAGATACAAGGTTAATATGCAAAAGTCTATCACTTTTCTATATTCCAGCAATGAACAAGTGGAATTTAAAATGAAAACCACAACACCATTTACATTAGCACCCAGAGAAATGAAATATTTGGTTCTACATATAAAAAAATATGTACAAGACCTATATGAGGAAGGCTACAAAACTATGGTGAATGAAATCAAAGAACTAAATAAATTAAGAAATATTTCATGTTCATAAATAGGAAGACTCAATACTATCAAGATGTTAGTTCTTCTCAACCTGATGTATAGATTCAATGCAATCCCAATCAAAATCCTCGTAAGTTATTTGTGGGTATTAACAAACTGATTCAAAAGTTTATATGAAGAGGCAGAAGACTCCAAATAGCCAATACAATGTTGAAGGAGCAAAACAAAGTAAAACAAAACAAAACAAAACAAACAAAAAACAAGCAAGCTGGAAGTAATGCTACCTGACTTAAAGTTTACTGTAAAGCTACAGTAATCAAGACAATGATGCTGGAACAAATGAATATCCACAAGCAAAAAAAAAAAAAAATCTTAATTCAGCTTTTACACTCTTCACAAAGATTACCTCATAGTGGATCACAGATCTACATGTAAAATGACATAAAACTTCATATAAAACTCCTAGAAGATAACACAGGAGAAAACCACAATGACTTTGGGTATGGAGATCACTCTTTAGATACAGCACCAATGGCATAATCCATGAAAGAAAGAATTGATAAGCTGGAGTTCATTAAATTAAAAACTTCTGTTCTGCAAAAACAAGCGAGTGAGAAGACAAGCCACAGACTAGGAGAGATAGATGCAAAAGATGTCTGATAAAGAACTGTTATCCAAAATATACGAAGAACTCTTAAAATTCAACAATAAGAAACAATCTGATTTTTAAATCAGATTGGGCCCAAGACCTTAACAGACACCCCACCAAAAAATATAGATAGATAACAAACAAGCATATGAAAAGATGCTCCATGTAATACTTCATTGGTAAAATGTAAATTAAAACAACAAAGATACCACAACATGGTGATTAGAATGGCCAAAATCCAGAACACTGACAACACCAAATACTGGTGAGGATATAAGCAATGGAAACTCTCATTCATTTCTGGTGGGAGTGTGAAATGGCACAGCCACTTTGGAAGACAGTTTAGCAGTTTTTTACAAAAACTCTTACCCTACAACGCAGCAACATAGCTCCTTAGTATTTACTTAAAAGGATTGAAAACTTATGTTCACACAAAAACATGTACATGGATATTTATTCATAATTACCAAAATTTGTAAGCTACCAAGATGTCCTTCAGTAGGTAAATGGATAAATAAACTGGTGTATCCAGAAAATGGAATATTATTCAATCTAAAAAGAAATTAGCTATTAAGCTATGAATAGATATGGAGGAACTTTAAATGCATATTACTAAATGAAAGAAGGCAGTCTGAAAAGGCTAGGTACTGTCAGGTTCCAACTGTATGAAATTCTGGAAAAGGTAAAAGTGTGGGTACAGTCAAAAAGATCAGTGGTTGCCAGGGGTTAGGGATGAATAATTATAGCACAGAAGATTTTTAGGGCAGTGAAAATACTTTGTGTGATACCATAATGATGGATACATATCTACACATTTCTAAAAACTCATAGGATGCACAGTGTAAAGAGTGAACCATAATGTGAACTATGGACTTTCGTTGATGATATTTTTTATGCTCATCAACTGTAACAAATATTCCACCTGGGTGGGGTAGGCTATGCATGTGGAGGCTGGCAGGGGTATATGGAAAATCTCTTTACCTTTCCCTTAATTTTGCTGTGATCCTAAAACTGCTGTAAAAAATAGACTTGATTTTTAAATCTTACCTTGTGATTTCATTCATAAAAAATCTTCCAGTGACTCCTCTCAGCCTCAGAATCAAGATGTTCCTTTTCATTTCTGCTTTTCAAAGACCATGTAATTTGTCTGTGACTTACCTATTGGAATATAAGGGAATCTATATGAGTCCTTTGACCTTAACAATCTAGCTTTTGAATACCTCTTCTTGTCCCTCCATTTGTCACTATAGAAAGAATAGGATTTTAAAGCTAGTCACAGACAGAAAAACAGATTGACAGAAAAACGTCATACCTATAGAATCTTACAGATTTCACTTAACCTGCTCCATCTGTGAAAAGTGGTGGTAATATAAGGAGATATATATATATATATATATATATATATATATACACATATATATATGGATTGCTGCTAATATCTATATTATTTACAACTCAGGACCTGGCACATAGTAGGCCCTCAATAGGGCCTATCATTGATGGTGATAATGAGGATGATGATTTTCTGGCCACTGAGCAGAGATGCAGAAAGTAGAAAAAACTTTTCTTTCAATACTTTAACCAAGTTTTAACTAAATCAATATTGACTTATTCAGCTCACATGTGTTTTTCTACTAGACAGAGTGACATCTGAACCCCATATTCTATCTCATGTTGTTGTCTTTATATAAATAAAACATTCACCAATCCAGTGTCTTACAGATTGCCAATGGAATTTAATGATTAGTGTATGGATTCTGGAAGTAAATTGCCTGGATTTGCACCTGCCACTAACTGTGTAAGGTTGGACAAGTTTCTTTATCTCTCCTTGCTTCCGTTTATTCATATGTAAATTATGGATAATAGTAGCTGGAAAATAGTGGCTATCTCTTAATTAAATAACTAAAATTAAATAAGTTAACACACAACTCTAGGGCAAGATGGCGGCTTAGGAGGACGCTGGGCTCACCGCACGTCCTGCGGATCACTTAGATTCCATCTACACCTGCCTAAATAACCCAGAAAACCGCCAGAGGATTGGCAGAACAGAGTCGCCGGAGCCAAACGCAGACGAGAGGCCCATGGAAGAGGGTAGGAAGGGCGGCGAGGCGGTGCGCGCTCCACGGACTGGTGGGAGGGAGCCGGGGCGGAGGGGCGGCTCGCCGGCCAAGCAGAGCCCCCGAGTCTGGCTTGCAAAAGCGGAGGGGCGGGGCGGACTGTGTTCCGACAGCAAGTGCGACTTAGCGTCTGGGAGGTCATAAGTTAACAGATCTGCTCGGAAAGCGGGAAGGCTGGAGGACAAAGGGAGGGAGAGCTGCTGAGCCCCCTGACAACAGAGCTCAGTTTGGTGGGGAACAAAGGCGCTCGCCAGCGCCATTTCCCCCGCCCATCCCCCAGCCGAAATCCCAAAGGGAACCGGTTCCTGCCAGGGAACTTGCTCGCTCCCCGCAAACACCCAACTCTGCGCTTCGGCGGAGCCAAACCTCTGGCAGCGGATCTGACTCCCTCCCGCTGCCACAGGGCCCCTCCTGAAGTGGATCACCTAAGGAGAAGCGATCTAAGCCTGCCCCTCCTGCCCCTGAGCACCTTGCCTACCCACCCCAGCTAATAAGCCAGATCCCCAGCATCACAAGCCTGGCAGGGTGCAAGTAGCCCAGACGAGCCACACCACCCCACAGTGAATCCCGCCCCTAGGAGAGGGGAAGAGAAGGCACACACCAGTCTGACTGTGGCCCCAGCGGTGGGCTGGGGGCAGACATCAGGTCTGACTGCGGCCCCGCCCACCAACTCCAGTTATACACCACAGCACAGGGGAAGTGCCCTGCAGGTCCTCACCACGCCAGGGACTATCCAAAATGACCAAGCAGAAGAACTCCCCTCAGAAGAATCTCCAGGAAATAACAACAGCTAATGAGCTGATCAAAAAGGACTTAAATAACATAACAGAAAGTGAATTTAGAATAATAGTCATAAAATTAATCGCTGGGCTTGAAAACAGTATACAGGACAGCAGAGAATCTCTTGCTACAGAGATCAAGGGACTAAGGAACAGTCACGAGGAGCTGAAAAACGCTTTAAACGAAATGCATAACAAAATGGAAACCACCACAGCTCGGCTTGAAGAGGCAGAGGAGAGAATAGGTGAACTAGAAGATAAAGTTATGGAAAAAGAGGAAGCTGAGAAAAAGAGAGATAAAAAAATCCAGGAGTATGAGGGGAAAATTAGAGAATTAAGTGATACACTAAAAAGAAATAATATACGCATAATTGGTATCCCAGAGGAGGAAGAGAGAGGGAAAGGTGCTGAAGGGGTACTTGAAGAAATCATAGCTGAGAACTTCCCTGAACTGGGGAAGGAAAAAGGCATTGAAATCCAAGAGGCACAGAGAACTCCCTTCAGACGGAACTTGAATCGATCTTCTGCACGACATATCATAGTGAAACTGGCAAAATACAAGGATAAAGAGAAAATTCTGAAAGCAGCAAGGGGTAAACATGCCCTCACATATAAAGGGAGACCTATAAGGCTCGTGACTGATCTCTCTTTTGAAACTTGGCAGGCCAGAAAGAATTGGCACGAGATTTTCAGGGTGCTAGACAGAAAAAATATGCAGCCAAGAATCCTTTATCCAGCAAGTCTGTCATTTAGAATAGAAGGAGAGATAAAGGTCTTCCCAAACAAACAAAAACTGAAGGAATTTGTCACCACTAAACCAGCCCTACAAGAGATCCTAAGGGGGACCCTGTGAGACAAAGTCCCAGAGACATCACTACAAGCATAAAACATACAGACATCACAATGACTCTAAACCCGTATCTTTCTATAATAACACTGAATGTAAATGGATTAAATGCGCCAACCAAAAGACATAGGGTATCAGAATGGATAAAAAAACAAGACCCATCTATTTGCTGTCTACAAGAGACTCATTTTAGACCTGAGGACACCTTTAGATTGAGAGTGAGGGGATGGAGAACTATTTATCATGCGACTGGAAGCCAAAAGAAAGCTGGAGTAGCCATACTTATATCAGACAAACTAGACTTTAAATTAAAGGCTGTAACAAGAGATGAAGAAGGACATTATATAATAGTTACAGGGTCTATCCATCAGGAAGAGCTAACAATTATCAATGTCTATGCACCAAATACCGGAGCCCCCAAATATATAAAACAATTACTCATAAACATAAGCAACCTTATTGATAAGAATGTGGTAATTGCAGGGGACTTTAATACACCACTTACAGAAATGGATAGATCATCTAGACACACGGTCAATAAAGAAACAAGGGCCCTGAATGAGACATTGGATCAGATGGACTTGACAGATATATTTAGAACTCTGCATCCCAAAGCAACAGAATATACTTTCTTCTCGAGTGCACATGGAACATTCTCCAAGATAGATCATATACTGGGTCACAAAACAGCCCTTCATAAGTTTACAAGAATTGAAATTATACCATGCTTACTTTCAGACCACAATGCTATGAAGCTTGAAATCAACCACAGAAAAAAGTCTGGAAAACCTCCAAAAGCATGGAGGTTAAAGAACACCCTACTAACGAATGAGTGGGTCAACCAGGCAATTAGAGAAGAAATTAAAAAATATATGGAAACAAACGAAAATGAAAATACAACAATCCAAACGCTTTGGGATGCAGCAAAGGCAGTCCTGAGAGGAAAATACATTGCAATCCAGGCCTATCTCAAGAAACAAGAAAAATCCCAAATACAAAATCTAACAGCACACCTAAAGGAACTAGAAGCAGAACAGCAAAGGCAGCCTAAGCCCAGCAGAAGAAGAGAAATAATAAAGATCAGAGCAGAAATAAACAATATAGAATCTAAAAAAACTGTAGAGCAGATCAACGAAACCAAGAGTTGGTTTTTTGAAAAAATAAACAAAATTGACAAACCTCTAGCCAGGCTTCTCAAAAAGAAAAGGGAGATGACCCAAATAGATAAAATCATGAATGAAAATGGAATGATTACAACCAATCCCTCAGAGATACAAACAATTATCAGGGAATACTATGAAAACTTATATGCCAACAAATTGGACAACCTGGAAGAAATGGACAAATTCCTGAACACCCACACTCTTCCAAAACTCAATCAGGAGGAAATAGAAAGCTTGAACAGACCCATAACCAGCGAAGAAATTGAATCGGTTATCAAAAATCTCCCAACAAATAAGAGTCCAGGACCAGATGGCTTCCCAGGGGAGTTCTACCAGACGTTTAAAGCAGAGATAATACCTATCCTTCTCAAGCTATTCCAAGAAATAGAAAGGGAAGGAAAACTTCCAGACTCATTCTATGAAGCCAGTATTACTTTGATTCCTAAACCAGACAGAGACCCAGTAAAAAAAGAGAACTACAGGCCAATATCCCTGATGAATATGGATGCAAAAATTCTCAATAAGATACTAGCAAATCGAATTCAACAGCATATAAAAAGAATTATTCACCATGATCAAGTGGGATTCATTCCTGGGATGCAGGGCTGGTTCAACATTCGCAAATCAATCAACGTGATACATCACATTAACAAAAAAAGAGAGAAGAACCATATGATCCTGTCAATCGATGCAGAAAAGGCCTTCGACAAAATCCAGCACCCTTTCTTAATAAAAACCCTTGAGAAAGTCGGGATAGAAGGAACATACTTAAAGATCATAAAAGCCATTTATGAAAAGCCCACAGCTAACATCATCCTCAATGGGGAAAAACTGAAAGCTTTTTCCCTGAGATCAGGAACACGACAAGGATGCCCACTCTCACCGCTGCTGTTTAACATAGTGCTGGAAGTTCTAGCATCAGCAATCAGACAACAAAAGGAAATCAAAGGCATCAAAATTGGCAAAGATGAAGTCAAGCTTTCGCTTTTTGCAGATGACATGATATTATACATGGAAAATCCGATAGACTCCACCAAAAGTCTGCTAGAACTGATACAGGAATTCAGCAAAGTTGCAGGATACAAAATCAATGTACAGAAATCAGTTGCATTCTTATACACTAACAACGAAGCAACAGAAAGACAAATAAAGAAACTGATCCCATTCACAATTGCACCAAGAAGCATAAAATACCTAGGAATAAATCTAACCAAAGATGTAAAGGATCTGTATGCTGAAAACTATAGAAAGCTTATGAAGGAAATTGAAGAAGATTTAAAGAAATGGAAAGACATTCCCTGCTCATGGATTGGAAAAATAAATATTGTCAAAATGTCAATACTACCCAAAGCTATCTACACATTCAATGCAATCCCAATCAAAATTGCACCAGCATTCTTCTCGAAACTAGAACAAGCAATCCTAAAATTCATATGGAACCACAAAAGGCCCCGAATAGCCAAAGGAATTTTGAAGAAGAAGACCAAAGCAGGAGGCATCACAATCCCAGACTTTAGCCTCTACTACAAAGCTGTCATCATCAAGACAGCATGGTATTGGCACCAAAACAGACACATAGACCAATGGAATAGAATAGAAACCCCAGAACTAGACCCACAAACGTATGGCCAACTCATCTTTGACAAAGCAGGAAAGAACATCCAATGGAAAAAAGACAGCCTCTTTCACAAATGGTGCTGGGAGAACTGGACAGCAACATGCAGAAGATTGAAACTAGACCACTTTCTCACACCATTCACAAAAATAAACTCAAAATGGATAAAGGACCTAAATGTGAGACAGGAAACCATCAAAACCTTAGAGGAGAAAGCAGGAAAAGACCTCTCTGACCTCAGCCGTAGCAATCTCTTACTCGACACATCCCCAAAGGCAAGGGAATTAAAAGCAAAAGTGAATTACTGGGACCTTATGAAGATAAAAAGCTTCTGCACAGCAAAGGAAACAACCAACAAAACTAAAAGGCAACCAACGGAATGGGAAAAGATATTCGCAAATGACATATCGGACAAAGGGCTAGTATCCAAAATCTATAAAGAGCTCACCAAACTCCACACCCGAAAAACAAATAACCCAGTGAAGAAATGGGCAGAAAACATGAATAGACACTTCTCTAAAGAAGACATCCGGATGGCCAACAGGCACATGAAAAGATGTTCAGCGTCGCTCCTTATCAGGGAAATACAAATCAAAACCACACTCAGGTATCACCTCACGCCAGTCAGAGTGGCCAAAATGAACAAATCAGGAGACTATAGATGCTGGAGAGGATGTGGAGAAACGGGAACCCTCTTGCACTGTTGGTGGGAATGCAAATTGGTGCAGCCGCTCTGGAAAGCAGTGTGGAGGTTCCTCAGAAAATTAAAAATAGACCTACCCTATGACCCAGCAATAGCACTGCTAGGAATTCATCCAAGGGATACAGGAGCACTGATGCATAGGGCCACTTGTACCCCAATGTTCATAGCAACACTCTCAACAATAGCCAAATTATGGAAAGAGCCTAAATGTCCATCAACTGATGAATGGATAAAGAAATTGTGGTTTATATACACAATGGAATATTACATGGCAATGAGAAAAAATGAAATATGGCCTTTTGTAGCAACGTGGATGGAACTGGAGAGTGTGATGCTAAGTGAAATAAGCCATACAGAGAAAGACAGATACCATATGGTTTCACTCTTATGTGGATCCTGAGAAACTTAACAGGAACCCATGGGGGAGGGGAAGGAAAAAAAAAAAAAGAGGTTAGAATGGGAGAGAGCCAAAGCATAAGAGACTGTTAAAAACTGAGAACAAACTGAGGGTTGATGGGGGGTGGGAGGGAGGAGAGGGTGGGTGATGGGTATTGAGTAGGGCACCTTTTGGGATGAGCACTGGGTGTTGTATGGAAACCAATTTGTCAATAAATTTCAGAAAAAAAAAATAAGTTAACACATGCAAAAAGTGCTTAGAATGGTTCCTGGCAATCATAAGCTCTCAGTAAGTATTTGCTATTATTATTATTATTATTTGATTCTTTGTTCTCTCTAACCCTCTCCCCACCTTCCTCTCCAAATATTTAGCATTAGCTGGTGACAGAGAGGGTCCTGAGTATTTAATGACTTGAGATAGAATGCAATTTGGATTTACAAGGCTTGAAAAGAAAGACACTGGTAATTCTGGACGAGTTTGTGGAAATTGGTACAGCCTTTCTGAAGAGCAATATAGATAGTCCATAACTATTTTAAATGCATATCAGTCCGTAATTTAACTTCTTAATGCCAAAGAAATAACAGATCAAATGCACTAACCTAAACGTAGATGTTTAATAATTGTATAGCTCTATATAAAACAAAATAACAACTTAAACATACACCAAAAAGAAAATGGTAAAATAAACCATAGTGGAGCACCTGGGTGGTTCAGCCGGTTACAACTCCAACTTTGGCTCTGGTCATGATCTTGTGGTTCACAAGTTCAAGCCCCGCAAAGGGCTCTGTGGTGACAGCTCAGAGCCTGGGGCCTGCTTTGGATTCTGTGTCTCCCTCTGTGTGCCCAACCCCCCCCCCCCAACTCATGCTCTGTCTCTCTCTCTCTCAAAAATAAATAAACATTAAAAAATAAATAGATCACGAATTATTCACAGTGCAGCTATCTAGACTTGAGTCTATCAACTCTTGCACCCTAGCTGTACTCTTTATCACCTGTCCCACCTATCCTGAGCCTATCTCAGTAAATGTATTTCTCAAGTCAAAAACCTAGGATTCTTATCTGACTCCTTTCTACCTAATCTCCAGTAAGTCCAGTCAATTCTTCCTCTACAACATATCTGCCTCTACGATGTTACCTACTGAACCAAACCATCTCTCCTATGGACCGCTGCTCTAGGCTTCTCATCAGCTTCCTTGCTTCCATTTTGACCCCCATGCTGATCAATTTTCCACACAGTAGCTTGAGATATGTTTTAAAAATACAAATCACATGAATTAGACTAACTATTTAGAACTTCTGATTGTTTTCCATCTAACTTCACATTGGAATTACATCCAGACTTTCAGCTCTGGCCTACAAGATGCTAATGAATCTTTCCAATGTCAATTTGCACTATTGTTTTTTCTCACTTATCATATTCTTTCACCATCAGCCTTTTTCCTGTTTCTCCACCATGCAAGCTCCTTCCTATGTTAGAATCTTATATGAGCTTAACCTTCTATCTGGAAAGCTCCTCCCCTAGTTTTTGAGGAGTTGACTCCCAGACAGGCCTCAACTTAATTTTTTTTTTTTTCAGGCAGACCTTTCTTTGTAACCAAATCTAAAGCAGACCTTCCAGCTACTGCATTCCCAATCCTGGTTGTTTTTATGACCCAGTTTATTTTATTTTCATTGTAAAATAATCACTCTCTGGCATCCTTTTGTTATTAATCTGTTTACTTCTTTACTATGTGCCTTTACCACTAGAATATAGGCTCCATAAAGAAAGGACTCTTTCTCAGATTTTACTCCATGAAGCTGTACTTCATGATTATTGTTATTGGTATTATTGATGAGGGACCATAAGGCACACTGAGGGCCAAGCACAACCTAGAATTACCTTCCCCCCTACCCAGGTGGGATATGTGTGACGTTCCTCAGGCACTCCTGGATGCCCAAGGACAAAGGAAAGGACTGAAAACAAATGGGTAAGCTGATAAAGTCTCCATCAGTTTACAAATATCTTAGTAAATTATAAGAAAAAGGAATCTTATCAATAGCCTAATCTCCAGAAACCTATAGACTCAGCTTCCTGGAGCCCCAACATCACCCTCCCTCTACAGTGATATGGGAAAGAAAGGCAGAAGGAAATGGCAGATAAAATTGAATTTCTTTATAACCTGCAGCCCATTGACAAATACATGAGGCAGGCAGACTAAAACATTTCTCTAGGAACTCCCTACTGTCTTATTGTTAATGCTTTGCTAGAGGGGAAAACAACCTTAGCTTGACAAATAGCTAGGCCTTCAGTAATTTGTGAGTCTTTAGCATGTTGAAAATCCCTTTATGAAAATTCCTCTTGACTTTACTTCCCCTGGCCCCATAGTATATAACCAGTCACTCTTCACAACCCCAGGGCAGCTCTTTGTGCCCCCAGGTCCTGTCTTGTGCTTTAATAAAATCACCTTTTTGCACCAAATACATCTTCAAGAATTCTTTCTTGGCCATCAGCTCTGAACCCCACCATCACCCCAAAACCCCATCATTATCATATTATTATGATGATGATGATGATGATTATTATTATTTATGTGACTTGAGAATTTTCACTTGGTTTCCCCTATTTCAGAGCAAAAATAAGAGCATTCCTCTGTATAAATCTCATATACTACAAATATAACTTCTTCCACTCATTTTTTCTTATACTCTCCTTAAAAAAATAGTAAATCCATTAATTTGGTGCCGATGATATTTATTTTTCCTTAAATCTTCTCATCCTATCACATTCCCAGACCTCTTTTTATACATTATAATTTTTCTATAGCAATAGGACTTGAAGTATCAACTATATCTCTGTCAGTCATCTAACCTACTATACCTCATTTAAATGTCCTCAACAACCTGAAGAGGTGATATCATCATGCCTATTTCATGAATAACAGCTAACATTTGTTGACTGATTATTCTCTACCAGGCACTGTTGAACGTGCTCTCAAATTAACCAATCTTCATGACAACTAACATTTTACAGATCAGGAAGCCAAGGAGAAGAGAAATTAATTAACTGGTCTGACATTTTACAGACATTATTAATGACAATGTCAGGACTCAAACTTAATTCACCTGACTCTGGCCTCATTTTTTTCAACTTCTATATTATCTAGCTTTCACATATGAAAAAAAAGTTTCCTTTGGGAGAGTTTGAGGAAATGGAGAATACGTAGCAGAATGGGGTTTGAATGAAAAATCACATACTTTAAACTATTAAACTATTTTGCTATCCCAGTGATGTTTAGTACCTCAGTCAAGAGTATGAAGTGTTTTATGATTAGCCAAGTTGTTAGAACCCTTTTCTCACTCCCTAGAACGTTGCTTGTTCTTCTTGTTTAGCTGTCCCACACCATTCTTTATTGACAGTTTTCCTCTTCATAGGATTGGTAAGAAATTCTGTGGCTGATCACTACCCACTGCTTACACCCACCCTTGTCCCAGCAAATGTGAACATATAGGACTGGCACAAAAAAACTGAAACATTGTAAATGCAGGAGACTTTGCAGTCTGTCAGAGTTAATAGTCATCCTTGAGGAAGGATTACCGATATTCCAGGCACAATAAACACTTTACATGCATTATCTTGTTTGGTTCTTCACAACAACCCTATGAGGGAGCTATCATTATCTCCATTTCCAGGTGAGGAAACAAAGACTCAGAGTTTAAGACTCATCCAAGGTCACACAGGTAGAAGTGAAGCACCGAGATTTGAGTATGAGTTTTCCTAACACTGTGGGCTACTCTTAAACTCTTAAACACTACACATATAGATTTCTAAATAAAATTAGGAGGGAGCTTTTCACTAGAGTTCTATTCTAATCCTGTTTATCAAAAACTTTTAAAATTCTAACATGGGCGGGGTGCCTGGGTGGCTTAGTCGGTTGAGCATCTGACTCTCAGTTTGAGCGTCTGCCTCTTGATTTCACTCAGGTCATGACACTATGGTTGTGGGATCGAGCCCTGAGTGGGGCTCCATGCTGAGTGTGGAGTCTGCTTAAGATTCTCCCTCTCTCTTCCTCTGCCTCTCTCCCACACTTGTGCGCTCTCTCTCTTGTAATATGGGCAATTCAACTTAGTAAGTCATACAAGAAAAATGCTGAATAGGGGAGGGCTCAGGAGTCAGTGAGGGCATCCTGAGATAGAACATGGTTTCTGTCCTTACATAACACAGGTGCATAAAATGTTCCCAGCCCAGACACGCAACATCAAAGTTCTCATTGGATTACACATTCAAAGCTGTCATTCCCAATATTGTTATGGTATCATAGCAACTGATTCAGATCAGAATTCCTGCATTTTAATTCTTGCCTAATAGTGAAAAGGAAAGAGTGTCTTACTGTCAGAACTCAAGAAGCTCTTAGAGTTCATCTAGCCCAACCTCTTTCATTGTCTAGATTAAGAGACTGAAGCCCTATTGACATTAAAACACGAGACAGCAACTGGATGAATCTTGAAGACATTCTGCGGAGTGAAAGAAGCCACATACAAAAGACTAAATGACCACCATGTAATGTTTTTATACAAGAAAACTAGAGTGAATTACCTGTTTAAAAAAAAAAAAAGACTACACGGCATATAATTCCTTTTATATACAGTTCCAGACAAATAAAGCAAATCTGTGGGGATAGAAGTTCAAATAATGGTAACTTCTGTGGCCAGGGGTAGGGGAGGCATCGACCATAAAGAGACACAAAGAAACTTTTAAGGCAATTTCTATACTTTAATATGAAAGGTGATTATATAGGTCTATGCATATATAAACATGCAACAGACTGTACATTTATGACTTGTGAATTTTAGTGTATGTAAATTATATCTAAAAGGAAAATGAGAAAGAAAATAGCTGTCTGTATACTAAGAGGCCTGTGTGAATCTCATCTTTTACTGAATACTCAGAGACCATTTTGTGCTACTTTGAAAGTTACATTCAGTACTGCAGATGTGGGAAGTTGCTCTGTAGAACAGGGAAGGCATTTACTCAAGATCACAGACTAGTGACATAGCTAGGTTTGGATTTTATATTTCATGCCATAATGGCTTAGAAATACCTGAAGCTCTAAAGAAGTTTTGATGGAGGCCCCAGCCATACTGTGGAAAAATCACAGGAGAAAGGGTATTGAATTTGAAGCCAGATAATTTGTATTTAAAGATCAACTTTACCATTATTTCTATAAATTACAATGTCTGGCACATGGTAGGCATTCAATTTATTTTTAATGAGGGGGTGTGTGAAAGGATGACTGAAAGAAATATGATCAGTAATTTAACTTCTGAATTTAGGAAGAATAAAAATAAAAAATTTTATGTATTTTAAACAGTAATCTTCAAAGTATGCTCCATACAAAACAGGTATTTACAATTGTATCTTTAGAAAAAAGGCTTTTAGGGTCGAATGTGGCTTGTCAATCTTTTTTTTCTTCATGTTTATTTATTTTTATTTATTTATTTTTTGAGAGAGGGAGAGAGAGAGAGTAGGGGAGGGGCAAAGAGAAAGGGAGAGAGAATCCCATGCAGGCTCTGCACTGCTAGTGCAGAGATCATGACCGTGAGATCATGACCTGAGCCGAGATCAAGAGTCGGACGGTTAACTGACTGAGCCACCCAGGCACCCGATTTATCAATCTTGGGTTAAGCAAATTAAATAACTTTACCTAGCTGCAGGACTCCTTTCAAGTGCTAAAAGATATGTGAAATCTAGAGAAAAATTAAATATAGAACATTTCCTAAAATCATTTAGCCACTAAATTATCATTAGGTTGGACTATTATTAAAATCTCAAAAAGCAAAAATCCATCATAGAAGGGAAACATCCTATCTTTTTAAAGGATGAGGAAAAACATCAAATTAGTCCATGATATCCAGAACAAAAATGAATGTAATAAGATGAGATTTCAGTTTTACTCACTTCCAAACCCAAATTTAAACATTTTTTTAATTAATAATTTTAAAAGATATGATGCCCTAAAGTTAAATATATTTGTGGGTTTATTACATAGAAAGAAATTAAACATGACCACAATGGTACGAATGACTGCAGAGAGGAAATGAAAATATACTATTGTAAGGTTATTACATGCTCAGTGGTTGGCATAATATTTAATCATAGATTGCGAAAGCTTAAAATGTATATTGAAAACACTAGAGTAAAACTTTAAAAAATTTTAAAAAGGTGTAACTAATAAACAATGATGCAACAAAAATGGAATCATAGAAAAATACTCAATGCAAAAACAGCAGGAAAATGAGAAAAGGGAATCAAAAACAGGAGGAAAGACTCACAGAAAATATATAGTAAGGAGGTAGATCCAAATCCAATTGTTGTCAATAGCAATTGTCAATAAAATGAAAATACTAATTTGAGAAGACATACTTACCTCTATGTTCATTGCAGCATTATTCACAATAGCCAAGATACGGAAACAACCTAAGTGTCCATTGATGGATGAACGGATAAACACACACACACACACACACACACACACACACACAGAGGAATATTACTCAGCCATAAAAAAAGAATGAAATCTTACCATTCACCACAACATAGATGAACCTAGAAGATATTATGCTATGTGAAATAAGTCAGAGAAAGACAAATACCATATGATTTCACTTATTTGTGGAATCTAAAAAACAAAACAAATGAACAAACAACAACAAAAGAGAAACAGACTCATAAATATAGAAAACAAGCTGGTGGTCACCAGAGAAGAGACGGGTGCCAGGATAGGCAAAATAAGTGGAGGGAATGAAGAGGTATGAGCTTCCAGTTATAAAATAAATAAGTCACAGGGATGAAAAGGAGAGCATAGGGAATATACTTAATAATACTGTAATAATTTTGTATGTTGGCAGATGGTGACTACACTTGGTGAGCTTTCTGTAATGCATGGAACTGTTGGATCTCTATGTTGTGCACCTGAAACTAATATAATAAATGTCAGCTATACTCTAAGAAATAAATTTTAAAAATCTTTAGAAAGACATGTTTTAAGTTTATTTATTTATTTTGAGAGAGACAGAGCATGAGTGAGGGAGGGGCAGAGAGAAAGGGAGAGAGAGAGAATTTCAAGCAGGCTCGACGCTGCCAACACAGAGCCTGACACGGGGCTTGAACGCTGAAACTGTGAGATCATGACCTGAGCCAAAACCAGGAGTTGGACACTTAACTGACTGAGTCATCCAGACGCCCCTAGAAAGATTTTTTTTTTAGTAAAAATATATAAGGCCATTTACAATAGCATCAGAAACAAAAAATTTAGGGATAAATAGAATGAAATCTGTATAAAACCTCTACACTAAAACTATGAAGCGATACTTGAAAGAAATGAAGGAAACTGAAATAAATAGATAAATACATGTTCGTGGATACAAAGGATTAAAATTATAAAAATTTCAAATGTACCCAAATTTAATGTACAAACTCAACTCAGTAGCATTCAAAATTCTAGCAAGACTCTTCATAGAGAATAAGTAGCTGAATTTATAGTACATGTTAAAGTGCAAAGGACCAAGAAGAGCTGGGTCCTTTGCAAGGATACCGACGATGGGATATTAGCAATAAATGGAAAGTTGCAATTAATGATGCCTAAAATCTTTTCCTTCAAGCTCTAAACTTCATATTTATTTAAAAGAATGAAGCTCTTGCGGGTGAAAGTTGAGTTCAGAAGACCTAGGCTTTCACACTGGTCATCTTTATTTACTAGGAGAAACAACCTTGAACAAGTCATTTAACTTCTCTCTTCAGTCAGTAAAGTGAAAATAATCCCTGCTTTCTCACATTATTGGGGTGAGGACAAAAATGTGTATATGGAAGCATTTTGAAAACTGTGCCACATATATATTTATTACTGCTTTTATTACTTCGGGAATTTTACTTATATCAGGAAGAAGACAGAAAAACTACACGACAGAGGCTATTTTGGGAGCTATTAAAAATATCTGAGTGGGAAGGAAGCAGCTGGGACTCTCAGGTGGAATGTGGGTGGGAATTTCCTGAGTAATTATCTGAAGGAGGGAAGAGCTTATCAAACATGGCGAAAGGGTAGCTCAACTGAAATACCATCAAAGAATAGAGAAGTTTTTTGGGATTCTGAGGACTCCTGCACCTACTGGCATTATACTTAACAGACACATAGCCAACCTGGCCGTGTGTGACAGAAGAATCAGTTAAACAATTGGGCCACAACATTTAGTGAGTATACAGGTGGTGGGAATAATTTTAAAGAACTTGGTATCAGTAAGCCAATACCTTACAGAATGAGTTATTCAATATGATCGAGATTTCTGAATAATGCAGAATTTACCCTTTACATTCCATATAGCTTAACCATATCCCAGAAGGGGAAAATATTCTAAAAATCTCTACACACACATTTTGCCTCCTTGAATAAAAAATAATACACAAAATTTAACTATCCTTGACAATTGTATAAAATACAGTTACAACTTGTGGATTTTATTAAGGTTCACGGGGTTGTCTGCCTTGCACTGTTTTTATCGTCCAATTTATATGTTCTCTGAATTCTCCTATAAGCTTTCCTTGTGGAGTTTTTTACAGAGCTACACTCTGGCCCTCATCATCACAGGGTATTCTCCACCCCCAAGATGTAAAACTTAAAAGTGCCATTTCTTGGCAATGAGAAAGAATGAAATATGGCCTTTTGTAGCAACATGGATGGAACTGGTGAGTGTTATGCTAAGTGAAATAAGTCATACAGAGAAGGACAGATTCCATATGTTTTCACTCCTATGTGGATCCTGAGAAACTTAACAGAAGACTATGGGGGAGGGGAAGAAAAAAATGGCTAGAGAGGGAGGGAGCCAGAACATAAGAGACTCCTAAAAACTGAGAACAAACTGAGGGTTTATGGGGGGTGGGAGGGAGGGGTGGGTGGGTGATGGGTATTGAGGGCACCTGTTGGGATGAGCACTGGGTGTTGTATGGAAACCAATTTGACAATAAATTTCATAATAATAATAATAATAAAAGTGCCATTTCTGATCAGATCCCCTCTTTCCGTCTTTCCCACTCTCTCTCACTCATCTTGCTCCTACCTTTACTCATACCCAAGTTCCTTCTCCTCTTCCTATTATTGCTAACTGAATATCTTGTCTTCGTTTTCTCTCTCATTATTCCAACCTAAATCCAATGCTCAACATATCAGGTATTACCTCACCTTCAGTAACACATAATCTTGAGTTTCTACCCCTTCTCTTTGCAAAATTCCACACCTAATCAACAAAGGACAGCTATTTTCATGTGGAGGTATAGCTTATATTTAAGAAACTAAGCTCTAAACTCAGGCACATCTAATTTTGAATTTCAATTCTTCCATTTACTATTTCTTTGAACCAAGGCCATTTATTTAACTTCTCTCTGCCTCAATTCTCTCCGTAAGGTATATTCCCTGGTATGTCCATGGTGCCTGACAAAAATCATATGCAAGGTGAGTATTTGTTGAATGAAAATGAACATTACCCTCCTTAATGTCATGGAAATGCCATTAATTTCAACTACTGTTCCTTCTTTTCACTTCAAAATACATTTACAGTTTCAGTCATCCTTTCCTTTTTCCATTTTGCCTCAGGAGAAGGATGACTTAAATATTCTTCAAGGCTAATCACCCACCTCTCTTCTGTATTCCAAGGACTCCCACGTCTATAGTGCATTGCCTTATCAAAGTTCCTTATAATATCCTCACTACAACAGGATGTTTTCCTTTAACCCACAAACACGCTTTATCTTTCTCCTGTAAGTTACTCCCTCAGTTCTCCCTTGCCTCTTGTGTTCCCAAGGTCCTCTGAAGGGCAGTATCTACTTATGGCTTCTACTACCTTGCCTCTCATTCATTTATTCAGCATTAACCAAATCTAATTTAGCTTCTCTCCGACAATCGTACTGAAAATCACTAGCATTAGCTATTTAAAGATAAATTCATTTCTCATTTTATTTAATTTCTCATCAAAATTTGAGATGATAGTTGCACTTCCCTCTGAAGTCTCTGCCTTTCATTTCAGCGCCACTACTCTCTTCACCTATGCTTCTACCATGCAGAACATTCTTTCTCAGTCTCATTTCCTTATTTTCCTTTCCTTCACTGCCTAGCTCTCAAGTCTGGTATGTCTCAAAATTTAATTCCTGACCCATTAACTGTCAGCTACATGACATTAACTCCAAATCATCTCCATCTCCCCCTTCAACCAAACTTCTAACTTCTAACTCTCCATCAGTCATAATTACTCACATATCCAAAACCAAACTCACTATTTCTTCCTCACACCCAAGTCTGCTCCTCTCCTGTTCCCTATATTTAGAGCTTCCCTATCCCCAGCTAGAAATGTAGAAGTCATTTTAACATCTTTTTATCCAGGTACATCTAACTGGTCACAACACCTTATTGATTCTATTAATAAAATTCCCAATCTCTATGCTTCTTTTTTAACTTCATTACTAATGCCTGCATGCTGGCTCACTTGCTTTTATTCATTCAAGATAGGGGTGCCTGTGTGGTTCAGTTGGTTAAACATTTGACTCTTGGTTTCAACTCAGGTTATGACCTCACTGTTCGCGGGATCCAGTACTGCATTAGTCTCGGGACTGATACCATGGAGCCTACTTGGGATTCTCTCTCCCCTCCACTCTCTGCCTCTCTCTCTCTCACTCTTTCAGAATAAATAAATAAACTTTTTAAAAAAAATATAGAACTCGTGACTTTCCCTACCTGACCTTCACCTGCAGTCTGTCCTATTACAGTCAATTACACCATCATTTTCCCAACGATGCCCCAAACCTAGCCTTTGTCTTTGATTTCTCAGTTCTCTCAATGATCACATGCAATCCATCATCTATACTAATTAATCCATGTTAATTAACTTCATCTTCACAACACCCCTATGAGGTCTAAGGCTCAGAGAAGTTAAATAGGTCACTTAAGGCCAAAGACCTAAATGAAATCAGGTCATGTCTCTCCTTTCGTAAGCAACGATCCAACAGATTTCCGTTACATTTATAATTAAACACAAATTGTTTATGGCAGGCAACAATGATCTCATCCTTGCCAGTTCTTCATCTTCATCACATACTGCTGTCATGTGTGTTCACACAAACTTGCCTAACTCAAGAGTTTTGCTCCTGTTAGTTCTTTTACCTGGAAAGTTCTTCTACCTAATTCTTTCCATACCTTACTTATCTCAACTTTCAGGCCTCAAATTAAATGACACCATTTTCCCTGAAAAACTTAAAGGCCCTAAAATAAATAAAGGCCCTCATTTTTTTTTTGTCAAAGCACAATTTGGATTTCTTTCATAGCATTTATCATATCTGTAACTATTTTGTTAATTTATTACTTGTCTGTTCCTTCTCTTCCATTACATTATACATTCTGCAAGGTCAGGAACCATGCCTTTTGTTTAACACTTTAACTTCAATACAACACTTGACACAGTCTCTAGGACAAGGGATCTTCACAGTAATAATTGTTGAATTACTCATTTGATAATTCAAATTTTATTTTTTAAAAATGTTTATTTATTTATTTTGAGAGAGAGAGAGAGAGAGAGAGGAAGCAGAAGAGGGGGGAGAGGAAGAGGGAAAGAGAAAGAATCCCAAGCAGGCTCTACACTAAGCCAAAATCAAGAGTCAGACCCTTGGGGCACCTGGGTGGCTCACCTGGTTGAGCACTGGACTTCAGCTCAGGTCATGATCTCACGGTTCATGAGTTTGAGCCCTACATGGGGCTCGCTGTTGTCAGCTCAGAGCCCGCTTTGGATCATCAGTACCTCTGTCTCTCTGCTCCTCCCCGCTCATGCTCTTTCTCAAAAATAAAAATAAACATTAAAAAAATAAAAAGAAAAAAGAGTCGGACCCTTAACTGACTGAGATGCCCAGGTGCCCTGATAATTCACATTTTTAAAATCTATGTTAGTTTCTACCATGTTCTAAGTGCCTGGAATACAAAAATGATCAATGTGGTTTATAAAAACGTGGCCTTGTATAGAAATAGACAAATAAATAATTCAAAACTATCTGAGAGATGCCATAGAAAGGCATTTGTAGGAAGAGAAAAACTCTGTTTTTCTAAGGGAGACAAGGAAAACTTTATGAAGAAGTTGACATTGGAATTAGATCAAAGATTCTCATATGGTTGCAATTTTGTCCCCTGGGGGACATTTGGCAATATCTATGGACATTTTTGATTGCCACACGGGGAAGAGAGGGACTGCTATTGGCGTCAAGTAGGTAAACACCAGGGACATCCTGCAATGCACAGGACAACACTCCCAAAACAAAGGATTATCCAGCTCAAAATTTTAATTGTGTCAAAGTTGAGAAACCCTGAATTAGATCTTAAAAGATTAATGAAGATTTTCTATCAGCTAGATAACCATCATAGTTTCCTGTCTTCCTGAAAACATCCATACTATACCCAGGTGCCATTGGCTTTCTAAAATATAAGTCTATGCTGCCACTCTGGAAAAACAGTGTGGAGGTTCCTCAAAAAAATTAAAAATAGATCTACCCTATGACCCAGCAATAGCACTGCTAGGAATTTACCCAAGGGATACAGGAGTGCTCATGCACAGGGGCACTTGTACCCCAATGTTTACAGCAGCACTTTCAACAATAGCCAAATTATGGAAAGAGCCTAAATGTCCATCAACTGATGAATGAATAAAGAAATTGTGGTTTATATATGCAATGGAATACTACCTGGCAATGAGAAAGTATGAAATATGGCCTTTTGTGGTAATGTGGATGGAACTGGAGAGTGTTATGCTAAGTGAAATAAGTCATATAGAGAAAGATAGATACCATATGTTTTCACTCTTATGTGGATCCTGAGAAACTTAACAGAAGCCATGGGGGAGGGGAAGGGAAAAAAAAGAAGTTACAGAGAGGGAGGGAGCCAAACCATGAGACTCTTAAAAACCGAAAATAAACTGAGGGTTGATGGGGGGTGGGAGGAGGGGAAAGTGGGTGATGGGCATTGAGGAGGGCACCTGTTGGGATGATCACTGGGTGATGTATGGAAACCAATTTGATAATAAATTTCATATTAAAAAATAAAATAAAATAAAATAAAATTAAATTAAATTAAATTAAATTAAATTAAATTAAAATCTACTTATACCATGCCTGGTTCACCATGTTTTCTGATACGAATATCTAAAAATTTATTGATCCATTAGCACATGCTAGGGTCTTCAAAACAACCTCATGAGGTAGGCATTACTGCCCCCATTTTACTGAGAAGGTAACTAAGATTCAGATAAGGTAAGTAACCTACAAGGTCTCACAACTGATGGCTTTCTTTTTCCTCTAGAACACCTTGGCCCCTCGGCTTACTGCACAGTCTGATTTATAACCTTCTTTCCCAGCTTTGTTTTTTTAGAAGTTTATTTATTTAATTTGAGAGAGAGAGAGAAAGCATGAGTGAGGAAGCACGAGCATGAGAGAGAGAGAGGGAGTAAGAATCCCAGACAGGCTGTTAGCGCAGTGCTCAGAAGTGGGACTGAGGCGGGGGCTCGAACTCATGAACTGTGAGATCATGACCTGAGCCAAAATCAGAGTCAGTCATTTAAATGACAGCCACCCAGGCACCCGGGCAACTTTATTTCCCAACAGTCTTCCTAAACACAAAAGTTTAATCACAACTAAATACCAATTACTAATTACAAATTACAAATTTCCAAAAACACCTTGGAAAACAACACTATCCAGGAAAGTTGAAGATATAGGCACCATATGGGCAAGCAATGCAAATCCTAGATGAATATGTTAGAGACACTCTTGTACTTCCACACTAGGAGACATGTACAAATACTAGTTTTTCCAACAACAACAACAAAAAAAACGAAAAGAAAAAATAAATCAATATGAATATCCATCAGTAAGATATTCCCAGGAGTGAACTGTGGTTTATTCTTACAGTAAAATAGTACAGAGTAATTAACATGTGATATATGTAGAAATATACATATCAAAATAGATGAAACCTCACAATTAAACATTTAGAAAAAATGCAAGTGGTAACAATATAAAGTGTATAATAACATTTATATGAATTCAAAACATACAAAAATCTAAACAAATCACTCGGATGTCCTATAAGGAACAAAGTTTTTTATATATGCACATATGAAAAAGCAAAGGAATGGGGAGCCTGGGTGGTTCTGTTCGTTGAGTGTCCGACTTCGGGTCAGGTCATGATCTCATGGTTCTTGAGTTGAAGCCCCACATCAGGCTCTGCTGACAGCTTGGAGCCTGGAGCCTGCTTTGTATTCTGTGATTCCTTCTGCTTTGATTTTCTTTTTCAACATTACTTTGGCTATTGGGGTCTTTTGTGGGTCCATACAAATTTTAAGTTTGTTCTAGCTCTGAGAAGAATGCCGGTGCAATTTTGATTGGGACTACATTGAATGTATAGATTGCTTTGGGTAGTATCGACGTTTTAACAGTATTTGTTCTTCCAAATCCACGAGCATGGAATGTTTTTCCACTTCTTTGTGTCTTCTTCAATTTCTTTCATAAGCTTTCTATAGTTTCAGCATATAGATCTTTAACCTCTTTGGTTAGGTTTATTCCTAGGTATTTTATGGGTTTTGGTGCAATTGTAAATGGGATTGATCCCTTGATTTCTCTTTCTGTTGCTTCATTATTGGTATATAGAAATGCAACCGATTTCTGTACATTGATTTTATATCCTGTGACTTTGCTGAATTTATGGATTAGTTCTAGCAGTTTTTTGGTGGAATCTTTCAGGTTTTCCATGTAGAGTATCATGCCATTTGCAAAAAGTGAAAGTTTGCCTTCTTCTTTGCCAATTTGGATGCCTTTTATTTCCTTTTGTTGCCTGATTATGGAGGCTAAGACTTCCAACTCTATGTTAAATAATATTGGTGAGAGTGGACATCCCTGCCATGTTCCTGATCTCAGGGGGAAAGCTTTGTTTTTCCCCCATTAAAAATCATATTAGCTGTGGGCCTTTAATATATAGCTTTTATGATGTTAAGGTATGTTCCTTCTATCCCAACTTTCTTGAGGGTTTTTAATAAGAAAGGATGCTGTATTTTGTCAAATGCTTTTTATGCATCTATTGACAGGATCGTGTGGTTCTTATCCTTTCTTGTGTTGATGTGATGTACCACATTGATTGTTTTGCAGATATTGAACCAGGCCTGCAGCCCAGGAATGAATCCCACTTGATCACGGTGAATAATTCTTTTGATATACTGTTGAATTTGATTTGCTAGTATCTTGTCGAGAATTTTTGCATCCATTTTCATCAGGGATACTGGCATGTAATTCTCCTTTTTAGTGGGGTCTTTGTCTGGTTTTGGAATCAAGATAATGCTGTCTTCACAGAATGAGTTTGGAAGCTTTCCTTCATTCCTATTTTTTGGAACAGCTTGAGAAGAATAAGTATTAACTTGGCTTTAAATGTCTGGTAAAATTCCCCTTGGGAAGTCATCTGGCCCAGGACTGTTATTTGCTGGGAGATTTTTGATAACTGACTCAATTTCTTTCCTGGCCATGGGTCTGCTCACATTTTCTATTTCTTCCCATTTGAGTTTTGGTAGTGTCTAGGACTCTGTCCATTTCTTCCAGGTTGTCCAGTTTATTGGCCCATAATTTTTCATAGTATTCTCTAATAATTGCTTGTATTTCTGTGGTGTTGCTTGTGATCTCTCCTCTGTCATTCATGCTTTTATCTATTTGGGTTCTCTCTCTTTTCTTTTTGAGAAGTCTGGCTAGGGCCTTATCAATTTTGTTTACTTTTTCAAATAAACCAGCTCTTAGATTCATTGATTTGTTTTACTGGTTTTTTTTAATTCTATTTTTTAAATTTCTGCTCTAATCTTTATTATTTCTCTTCTTCTGCTGGCTTTGGGGTTTCTTTGTTGCTCTGCTTCTAGTTCCTTTAGGTGTGAGATTGTTTTCTATTTGGGATTTTTCTTGTTTCTTGAGATAGGCCTGGATTGTAATGTATTTTCCTCCTAGGACTGCCTTTGCTATATCCCAAAAGGTTTGGACTATCATGTTTTCATTTCCTTTGCTTCCATATATTTTTTAAATTTCTTCTTTAATTGTATGGTTGCCCTATTCACTTTTTAGTAGGATGTTCTTTAACCTCCATGCATTTGGAGGCTTTCCAAATTTTTTCTTGTGGTTGATTTCAAGTTTCATAGCACTGTTATATGAAAATATGCATGGTATGATCTCAATCCTTTTATATTTATTGAGGGATGTTTTGTGACCCAGTATGTGATCTATTTTGGAGAATGTTTCATGTGCATTTGAGAAGAATGTTTATTCTGCTGCTTTTGGAAAAAAGTTCTGAATATATCTGTCAAGTCCATCTGGTCCAATGTATCACTCAAGGCCATTGTTTCTTTATTGATTTTCTGCCTATATGATCTGTTCATTGTTGTAAGTGGAGTATTAAAGTCACCTACAATTACTGTATTAAGATTGCTTATGTTTGTAATTAACTGATTTATATATTTGGGTGTTTTCAGGTTGGGAGCATAAACATTTACAATTGTTAGCTCTTTTTGATGGATTGACCCCTTAATTATGATATAATGCCCTTCTTCATCTCTTTTTGCAGTCTTTAGTTTAAACTCTAGTTTGTCTGATGTAAGTATGTTAGCCAACTTGACAATAAATTATATTTAGAAAAAAGAACCATGAAAGTCAAACAAAAGGATAGAATGGAGTGGAAAGCAGGGTGAACCATCTGGAGGCTATTGTGAAAAAGAGAAGGATCTGGGACAGCATGCACTGGTTGGGGACAGAACATACTCATTTACTAATAGCATGAGAAAAGTATGGGGGTTTTTAAAAGAGTTATCTCTAAAGCTTAAGTATCATATTCTAGGAAATTAACCAAAATCATCTCCCCCTTTTTTTTTTCAACGTTTATTTATTTTTGGGACAGAGAGAGACAGAGCATGAACGGGGGAGGGGCAGAGAGAGAGGGAGACACAGAATCGGAAACAGGCTCCAGGCTCTGAGCCATCAGCCCAGAGCCTGACGCGGGGCTCGAACTCACGGACCGCGAGATCGTGACCCGGTTGAAGTCGGACGCTTAACCGACTGCGCCACCCAGGCGCCCCAAAATCATCTCCCTTTTGCTAAAGATATTCTATGGAATGAAATCAGTCACACGAATAAATTGCATTAATTCAACAGGATGCCAACTTGACAATTAAATTATATTACTGAAAACCTTTATTTTCTGGAAATAATAAGTACCACTTTCCAAGATGCTTACATAACTTTCTAAAAGCTATTACTTATGTCCACAGCAGGTCTCAAGTTGGAAGGGTCAAAGACATGCAAAGCTGGACATGGTATGGTACCAGAGATTATCTAGTTCATCCCCTTAATTTTACTAATGAGGAGACAGATGCCTGGAGAGGGGAAGTAGTACTTAGCCAGGTGACAGGACAAGTTATTTCATCCACTCATTACGGTAAATATTTATTGAACTCCTACCTTGCACTAAGCGCTGGGTTTGGTATTTGAGCCAGGAATAAATTCCAGGTCTCCAGATTCTCAGCTTCAGGCCCTTGTGCCACAACATGTATGGCCAAGCATTTAATAGCATATTGATTCACCAGGGACAAATTTCAACTTACATTTCTGTAAATGAGGTCCATGGTCCACCAGAACTGGAGTCCTGGGCACTAACCTAGACTTACTGAGAATCTCTCTGGAAAGGATTATAAAAACTGCATTTTAACAATTTCCCCAGGTAATTCTCATTAATATGATATTTGAGAAACACAGCTCTAAGCGAGTAGACAGGAAAAATCCAGGATTTAGACCTTTCATTTAATTTAGAAGCAAACAGCTAATACCAGCCAGCATATCCCAGAAGTAGGAAAGAAACTGATCCTCTAGCCAGATTTATGGTATCTTAGAATCTCACTCACTGGTTAACCATTTATCTACAAGGTATACTTCACCATTTATAAGTGCTTTCACATAAATTATCTCGTTTGATCAAAACAAAAACACTAACATATATTGGCACAATTACCTTCTTCTCTCTCCTATCAGGAGACAATAACTCAGGAAGGTTAAGTGGTTTGTAGGAGGTTATATAGATAAAAGGCCACAATTATTCTCACTGTACCACTATGTCCTCATCTGGCAGATAAAGAAATTGTACTTAATGAAACTTAAAATTCACTGTACGAGGTATGAAAACTAGAACATGTGTTTGCCAGTGCTTATCTATATGGTTTCATTCACTGCACAGCCAAAGTCTGTGTTTCCTTAAAAAAAGAAGAGGAAAAATAAAAGCCAAGCATCTCTTGCCAGACTGAGACCTTGAAACTATGTAGGGGAGAGTATCATATGATTGTCCAATCTCTGGGGCTCCAGGAACTTACTCCCATGCCTGCCATCTGCCTATGTATATCCTTTTCCCAGCAGATGCTTCCTTGCAGGTGTCTGTATGACATCACAGGCCTATTTCAAACAGTGTCCACTCTGCTCTTTCTCCTGGAAAGAAACTGAGTTCACATTCCTTCTATTGATACTAATACCATCTTACATAAATTTAGCACTTTGTACTTTTTAAAACGTTCAGAATCTTTTTATCAGACCCCAGGTAGTTCTTGGTTGCTATGTTCTTCTGCTGAGGCTTCAGGGCTCCAGATTCAGATCCACCCCAGCCTAGCACTCTCAGGGCTCCCTCTAAGGCACTTTTCTTCATACTCTCCTTCACACTTAGGGGCCTAAGCAGCTAACTTCACTTCTACTTGGTCTCGTTTACCCAAAAGAACTATCAGCCCCTTTAAGTGTGGGGACTTGCAATGCCGTTTCCCCACCTTCCCACAGTCCAGAACATTAGGTAGAGCACAGGTACGTGCTCTGGAACACAGAGACAGAGTTCCCAGATGCTTTCACTTGACAGGATGCCCAAGTAATGTCCTCTCCACTTCCTGCCATAATGCTTAGCCATAAGAAACCACTCCCCCCCAATTTAATATTAAACTCCCTTAATGCTAACAGCAATACAATTACTGTGTCTAGGAGATTGCTAAGTGCTTTATATGTATATATATCTCACAAAAGTTATGCAGGAAAAATATTATTACTTTCATTTTATAGATATGTAAACCGAGGCCACAAAGACTAAACACTCACTCAAGTCACACAGCTAATAAGTGGAAACTTTGAAATCAGGTCTGTGAAACTTTAAGAGCTATGCTCTTAACTAGTCAGTTAGACGGTCTACTTTAACCATTACTTGCCTCTCGCCATACTCTTCTTAGAAATATTGAACTGTGTTGGCTGGCTGAAATTCCTAACTGCACCATCTGCAGCTGAGTCCCTGCCCACCACTGTCCCATTCAAGTGGGTGGATGAAGTTCCAAGTTCCAGACTCTCCCAGTCATTAAATTCCACTAAAGTTAACCAGGATATGCTTGGAATTATATTTGATCTTCCCAGAAGCTCTGTGAAATTGACACCACATAGATCATAAATCCCACTCTCTGGTTGAGGATGGCTGAGGCACAGATAATTTGATTAGTCTGGGTTTAATATAGCTAGCAAGTGGCAAAACCATAAAACTCAGGTTTCAAACACTAAAGCACTGTACATTTAAGTTCCCCTCAAATGCATTTAAGTTAGGCAAGGAATACAGAAAATTAAATGCACTGAGTCTGATTCATCACAATGTTGAAGTGCATAGAAATTCAGTTCCGTATGAGGGCTTGAGGCTAAGATGTTATCAGCCTCTTCACCCTTACTCATCACCTCTTTGTACCATGTTGGCCCATACAGTAGAGCAATAATCAATTCAGTGTATGAAGTAGGCACATCAATAATCCAGAGTATATGACCCAGTAGATTTGAATAAAATTATATGATTAATGGAAGGAGAGGAACAAGGAATGAGGTAATAATGAAGTAAGATCTGGGGTAAGTCTGGACAGGAATCAGGAAAGGAAAGATTTTGTTAAAGATATTGAAAATGTACAGTGGTAAAATAAATTTTCCTCCTAGGGTACCCTGGGTTTCCCCAGTTTTGGCTAAGCCATATCAATATCTGACATTTCCCTAGAGAAGCAGGATCAATCACCACCACTGAAATAAGACTCAGTGAATATGGAGGCTTCTATCCAACCTTTCCTATTTTTTAATGGAAAATCAAAAGAGGAAAAGAAAAACCCTCCAGAAGTCACTCATTCTGTGCTCTTGCTTGAAGATACAATCACTCCCATTTAGCTCTTGAGAGTGATACAGAATTTTGAGTAGGGAAGGCCTCAAGGGTCATCTCTTGTAACTCCCTCATGTTACAGATGACACAGTTGATTCACAGAAAGAATAAATGACTTGCCCAAGGTCACACAGTGAGTCACTGTCAATGCTGGGCATCAGCACCCAATGTGCTGTTCCTCTCAGGACTTAAGCAACTGAAGGTTTTCTTCTTATTATTTTATATTTTATTTTATTAGCATGGGGTAAAATCTGATTATTTACGAGCCAGAAAAAAATGAAAGCAAGATACTAGATTGATTACTGTGTTTTCAGTATTATGAACATTTGTTTGATAAGGGGGATGGTGAAAAATGGATACATCCCATTAGCTACAGTAACTGTATTTCTATTTTCTTTGGAGTATAAAATGATGAAGTGACCAACTCATTAATCAAATGTAGAATTAATCTTTAAATTCAATTTGGGTTAGACTACATTACTTCAAGATTTCTGAAAACACTTGAGACTCCGTGATCCTGGACAGAGAGTGGAATGGGCCTTGGACTCTGAGTCCAGAGATATCAGCTGAAATTCCAATGCTAACCTGACCAGCTCTACAACTTGAGATAAATCATTTAATCTTTCTGAGCTTCATTTTTTTTCTTCATATGAAATACTAATAATCCCTGGCTAAGCCTCAGGCCTATAAGGAAAATAAGAGATCATGTATTCAGCAATAGTTTATATTCTATATTATTAGTATTACTAATATTAGTCTGTAGTAAGTATGTAGATGCATGTATATATGTATGCATTCATGTCTGGATAGATGGATTCATAGACACTTCTGCTTTAGCTCTCTGTGCCCAGTTTGATTCAGCTGTACTGTCTCATAATGGCAACACTTCTCTAGGGTGTACCATACCTGCCCTAATTTGACTTCCTATGAACCGTCATCCCCTTCACCTTCCTCCTGAATGCACCTGCCATGGTTCACATACCTGGCATTCATGACATCGTACCTCCCAAGTCTGTGGATGGTACGGCTTACTGTTCTGTTTCTCAGTATTCCATTTTGCGATTTCAGTTTCAAGCTACATTTTAAAAAGAACAAATCAGATTTTTGTTTTTCTCTATTTTTTTTCTCAGATCTCCCAGGATTTTTTTTTTTGTAGAAAATATATGTGCAACTTTTCCTTATGAAATTTAAGCGTCAATCCTAGATATAAAGCCTGTGAATTGGAAGTCTTTGAACTGAGGATGTGGTCACTTTAATGAGTCTTTAATTTATAGATGGGGTGGGAATAATCAGCTATAATCATCTGGGTGTATACAATGTCTAACATAAGCTAGGATTTTGGGATCTGATGAACTGACATTTTTATGCTGAAGTATTATCATCGAAAGTAAATGAAAAACTGGCAAACTTTAAAAAGGGAAATGTTTTTCAAATTGCTACGTGAAAAGCAGTGACCAAGAATCAATCTGGAAATGGGTGGGAGGGATGGGGGGGCATAGCAAATGAATAAATTAGCTTTAGCAATAATATAACAAAAATGATCTCTTCCATGTGGAATGTGTTGTGTATTTTCAATGACTATTTGTTGTGTTTCATTTTATCCTCACATAACACTGCTAGGAAGACAAGTTGATGATGTATTTTTCTCATTTTACAAACAAGTATCTTGGCAAGGTTAAATATTTTGCCTGAGGTCCCCTGTATAGGGACTGGAAAAGCCCAGACTACCAGTTGAAGACTTGCTCTGAGACATAAATTTTATTCCCCAAGAGTGAATTTCCATTATTCTGTTATTCTCTGATGTTCTCAGAGCACTCTATTTTTAAATTATTAAATCATTTTAAGGATTCCATGAATCAGAAATTGTATCTTCGTGTTCTCGGTCTACCAACAATACCTAATGTGCATGCAGACCCCTTAGCAGTTTGCAAAACTTTAGGAATCCCGTCTCACCACAGAAACTTGATCCCCTTCCCTGGGAACCACTACTTTTACATGGTTTGCAAAGTGGCCTGTGTGAAAAGAGCCTGTGTCAATTAGATATTAATCAGAAAGAGAGTCATTATTTCACAGAACAGGAAGTCTAGAGGTGGAGCAGGCTTCAGGACTGGGTGACTCGGCAGCATGGCTTGCATCTTCCTCATGCAGGAGGCCAACTGGCTGCAGCAGCTCCAGGCATGGAGCAAGACGACAAAAGACCATTTCTTCTTCAGGCATCTGTTAGAAGAGAGGAACCTTTTCCAGAAGCCCAGCACAGATACCACCGGTCTGTATTGAGTTCAGGTCATTCCTGAAGCTAAGCACTGGCAAGGAGAATAGTACTTCCCTTATGTCAGTGAGGCCCAGCCTGGGCCTGTAGGTAAGGTCAGCTTCCTAGAGGCACAAGGCTATATGCAGAGATGAACAATGGACAAAAATCAGCCTTCTGTTAGGCGGAGAGTGGAATACATGCTGAGTACGGAAACAACAATGGTCACCGGGGGCCAACACATGGGCATATCTCTAGTGCAGGAATAGGACCCAAAGGAATTCTTCAGTGGAAGTCCTAAAGTTAGATGATAGCATTTGCCTTATAAATTTCTTCAAAATTGAAGCCAACACCTGATATTTTAGATTGAAAATACAATTAGTACATTTCCATGGTCTATTAACGTGAATGACAGAAAATGATCATTCGTGAAGTGATCACAGTAACAGTGTATTATTTTTAGTAACTCATTTACAAAGTTCATTAATCAATTTAGCAGTCACTGAGCAAGTGCTACATGCTGGATAGTATTCTAGACAGTGAGTATAACAGCATAAATTCATGAAAGTGTTTGTGTTGTGGGTAAAGGGGTAGAGACAGACATGTCAATTATTATAATGTATTTTTCTTTCTATCCTATACAAAGTAGAATGGAAGGATGGTCCAACACATTAGATCAGGACTAATGAATGGCTATATATACATGTATATTGAGATATCATAAATAAGTATAATAAACATACGCACATTTCCATCTTAGCAGTAGTAGAATGGAGACTCTTCATCGTTCACTCTGTTATGTAGAAGTGGTTTCAACACCCAGGGCAATATAGATGTTATATTCCAGCAGAAAAATGGAATTGCATGAAGACATACATAGGTAGCATGGCTAGTATCCGAAGGGCAGTCTAACAAGACCTGACAGCTAACTAACTACAAGCTATGTTTGCTGAACATATGAGAGACAACTCTCTATCTAGAATAAAAATGGATCATTGAAAATGGAACCCAAAGCTTAGTTAAAAATAAATAATAACAAATATGATCTCTTATATTAAGTACTTATCCACGTTACAGATACAATCTTATTTATCACCGGAAAGCCCCCGAGGTAGGTGGTATTATTATTACTATTATTATCATTAATGATTTTACAGATGAGGAAACTGAAACTCAGAGGAGATTAAGCAATTTGCCCCAGGTATATAAGTAATAACAGATGAAAAGAATTGGGCCCAGACTCTTTTGTCTCCAAAGCCTGTACTTTTAATGATTCAACCACTGTTTTTCAAAATGTGGCCCATGGTCTATTCACAACAAAATCACCTGGGATGCTTATTAAAAATGCAAACTCTTCAGCTCCATCTAGGCCCTCTGAATCTGCATACTTCGATGGAGCCAAGAATTGATCATTTCACTGCCATTTGTTTGTTTGCTTGTTTGTTTTTGTTTTTGTCTACTGCCTATTAACACATTGATAAGCTACTCTGCCTTCTGACATTTAAGACATCATTAGGGGGGAAAGGTGAAAATCTTACTAATACGTGCACATGAACAAAGACCTTCTAGAAGTTATTCCATCTAGAAGCCTTCATTGAATAGATAGGAAAAACCAGTGACCAGAAAGTGTAAGGTCTAAGACTTATGCAACAATCCCAAAATTACACCATGGGTGGGAGTACCTATAGATACCTGAGAATTCTGGAGCTTTCCCCCTCCTTCCTGACTCTACTTTACTCTATGACTTTGAAGAGGTCACTTTTTATCTCTATGCATCAGTCTCTTTACTGTTAGCTTCTGGTGAGCTGACCTATCCTTCCCAAGGACGATCCCAAGACCCACTCGAGAAGAGAATTTTCCTAGACCCTGCAGCTCAGTCAAGTGCTCTGGGATTTCTAGCTTTGAGCAAAGAAATGTTCATCAAGACAAGGGAATAGAATATTCTCATTTCTCTGTTTCAGTGTCCTTGAAACCCCCCCCCCCTTTTTTTTGGTTACCATTTCCCACCATCTCTAAATTCTTTCAGGAGCAAAACTGAATATAACATGTAAATACATGTCCTTCCTACTTTCTTTTAGGTGGCTGCAAAAAGTAGCAAGTTCAATAAAATTTCACCAGGTTATTTAAAGAATTAGAGGTAGAAGGCATCTTGAAGTATTTATTTTCACTCTCTTTGATTTTTATAGGTGATAAAACCAGGCAATAAACGGCAGAGGCAGAATCCAGTGAAATACTATTGTTACTCCACTGCAACTGATAAATGCTTATGCCTCCTAGTCTCTGCTTCCCCAAACAGTGCTAGTGTCAGCACGCCTGTGTGGCTCAGTCAGTTAAGTGTCTGACTCCTGATTTTGGCTCAGGTCATGATCTCATGGTTTGTGAGTTTGAGCCCCACTGTGGGCTCTGCACAGACAGTACAGAGCCTGCTTAGGATTCTCTCTCTCTCTCTCTCTCTCTCTCTCTCTCTCTCTCTCTCTCTCTTTGTCTGACCCTCCCCTGCTCAATCACATGCACACACACTCTCTCAAAAGAAAATAAATAAACTTAAAATAAAAACAAAAAATAGTGCTAATGTTGCTATAGCTGCTACTTGTTTTCTGCACCAGTAACTTTGGCCCATGGCCCTGTGGCAGAGTAGGGAAGCAGTTCTCAAAGTCTGGGAGCTTCTACCCTTGTTGAATTTAGGTAATGTTGAATCACATTTTTCCATTGAAAAATAATTCCATTAACAATTAAAAAAATATTTTTACTTATTTCAAAGAGAAAGTCTCTATATGGTGTTAATATAACTTTAAAACCTCTGTGACTTGATAATCTCTGTTTCTAAGAAATTGAGAGTGGACAGTTTTGTTTTGTTTTATTCTACTTATATTCTTAGGATTACCTTCTCTTTATGCCAGGTAAGATAAGCTTTCCAAATATGATGGTGATATGAATTTTTCTTTTACAATAAATAAATTTAAAGAAAAATATTATGCAAATAATAGTATAGGTGTTATGATAAAATTCATGAAAATGGTACGAGAATGATTAGGGTACAGGAGACACTAATAAAATGTTTGAAACACAGACTTTGGAGTCAAACGCACTTGGGTTTCCCACCCAACTTCTAGATGCATAAGATTTGTAGCAGCTTATATATTCTTTCAGTAATTCACTTAACCATTGGAAAAATGGGAATACCTATCCACAGTTTGTTATGAAGATTAATAAAATGATCAATGTCAAGCTCTTACCACAGTGCTTAGCATATAGTGAGGTCAACAAGTGCTAACTGCTATCTTATCAACAGTGGTAGCACCAACATTGCCTTAGTGAGGAATGTTGATATATTTCATCTTCTAGGAGCACAGATCATAAAATCTAGGTATAAAAACACATCTCTAAAGTTTATCTAATCTAACCTTTCCCAGACCCTACCACTCTCTAAGGGAGTTTTTCACCTTTATGGTTTTAACCTTTATGGTTTATGACATTTAATAATCATTTAAAATATTTTTTTCCAAAGAAGATATCCATATGGCTAACAGACACATGAAAAAATGCTCAACATCACTCATCATCAGGGAAATACAAATCAAAACTACAATAAGATACCACCTCACACCTGTCAGAATGGCTAAGATTAACAACTCAGGCAACAACATATGTTGGCGAGGATGCAGAGAAAGAGGAACACTTTTGCACTGCTGGTGGGAATGCAAACTGGGGCAGCCACTCTGGAAAATAGTATGAAGGTTCCTCAAAACATTAAAAATAGAACTACCCTACGACCTAGCAATTGCACTACTAGGTATTTATCCAAGGGATACAGGTGTGCTGATTCAAAGAGGTACATGCACCCCAGTGTTTATAGCAGTGCCATCAACAATAGCCAAAGTATGGAAAGAACCTAAATGTCCATCAATTGATGAGTGGATAAAGAAGATGTGGTGTATATATATATATATATATATATATATATATATACACACACATATGTGTATATATATACATACACATATGTATATATATACATATACATATGTATACATACATATACATATATATATATAATATTACTTGGTGATCAAAAAGAATGAAATCTTGCCATTTGCAACAACATTGTTAGAACTAGAGTGTATTTTGCTAAGCGAAATAAATCAGTCAGAGAAAGACAACGACTTTCATATGACTTCACTCATATGTGGAAGTTAAGAAACAAAACAGATGAACATAAGGGAAGGGAAGCAAAAATAATATAAAAACAGAGAGGGAGATAAACCACAAAAGACAAATACAGAGAACACACTGAGGATTGCTGGTGGGGAGGTGGGTCAGGGGATGGGCTAAATGGGTGATGGACATTAAGGAGGGCACTTGTTGGGATGAGCACTGAGTGTTATATGTAAGTGATAAATCCCTAAATTCTATTCCTGAAGTCATTATTACACTATATGTTAACTAACTTCAATTTAAATTTTTAAAAATATAACAAATAAGATATTTTTTAAAATATAATTTGTCAATTGGTTTCCATACAACACCCAGTACTCATCCCAAGTGCCCTCCTCCATGCCCATCACCCACTTTCCCTTCTCCCCCACCTCCCATCAACCCTCAGTTTGTTCTCGGTCCTTAAGAGTCTCTTATGGTTTGCCTTCCCCTCTCCCTGTGACTTTTTTTTTCCCCTTTCTCCTCCCTCCTGGTCTTCTGTTAAGTTTCTCAGGACCCACATATGAGTGAAAACATATGGTATGTGTCTTTCTCTGCCTGACTTATTTCACTTAGCATAATACACTCCAGTTCCATGCACGTTGCTGCAAATGGCCAGATTTCATTCTTTCTCATTGCCAAGTAGTATTCCATTGTATATGTAAACCACATCTTCTTTATCCATTTGTCACCTGATAGACATTTAGGCTCTTTCCATAATTTGGCTATTGTTGAAAGTGCTGCTACAAACATTGGGGTACATATGCCCCTATGCATCAGCACTCCTGTATCCCTTGGGTAAATTCTTAGCAGTGCTATTGCTGGGTAATAGGGTAGTTCTATTTTTAATTTTTTGAGGAACCTCCATACTGTTTTCCAGAGCAGCTGCCCCAGTTTGCATTCCCACCAACAGTGCAAGAGGGTTCCCGTTTCTCCACATCCTCGCCAGCATGTATAGTCTCCTGATTTGTTCATTTTAGCCACTCTGACCAGTGTGAGGTGGTATATCAGTGTGGTTTTGATTTGTATTTCCCTGATGATGAGTGACATTGAGCATCTTTTCATGTGTTTGTTGGTCATCTGGATGTCTTTTTTGGAAAAGTGTCTATTCATGTTTTCTGCCCATTTCTTCACTGGATTATTTGTTTTTCAGGTGTGAAGTTTGGTGAGTTCTTTATAGCTTTTAGATACTAGCCCTTTATCCAATACGTAATTTGCAAATAAAATATTTTTAAATGCTTTCCCTAATCTACAACTAAAATTAAGCAAACATTTTAATACAAGTAGTACTCTGACCTCATCACCAATGGTAATTATATATACACATAATATTACCGGAAATATTAACATTCTTTGCCACTCAGGAATTATGGTAGTTATTAGAGGGGTTGAACTACATATTAGCATATTAAAGAAGAACAAATGTATCATTAGATGACAAATGTATAATATTTTGATAACTGCATTTCACTATAATTCGTTTCCTTGTAATTTTATGCATTTCAAGCATTTTGAGAAGAAAATAACAGGCATAACCACACCACCACAGGTGTCTAGATCACACACCAAAAGTTTAAGGATCCTTACTCTACAGCATTGCCATAAAATATCTTTGCAGTCTGCTTGCATACTTCGAGCTATTTCCTTTCTCCAGAGACAATCATTCCATATCTGTCCAGAGTGAGTGTTTAAAACCATGGACAACAAATTCCACTTGGTGGCAAAAACAGAAACCAATGTGCCAACTAAATTTCCTAAAAATATAAACTAGTTCTGCACCTATCTTGCAAAGTTATCCAAAACATACTAACTCAAGAGGCAGAATTTCCAATATTTAAATCACCTACTAAATAAGTAGCAGGATTTCATACTGTTTCATAGTGTACTCTGTCTACAGGCCACTTTCTTTTTTCTTTGTTTTTTTTTTCAATCAAAGTACAATTAACATGCAGTGTTGTATTGGTTTCAGGTGTACTATATAATGATTCAACAATTCTATACATAAGTATACTCATAGGATAAGTGTACTCTTAATCCCCTTCACCTTTTTCACTCATTCCCCAACCCAGCTCCCCTCTGGCAGCCACTGGTTTGTTTTCTGTATTTAAGAGCCTGTTTTTATATTTGTCTCTTTTTCTCTTTGTTTGTTCCTTTGTTTTGTTTCTTGAATTCCACATAAAAGTGAAATAATATGGTATTTATATTTGTCTGACTTCACTTAATATCATACCCTCTAGGTCCATCCATGTTGTTGCAAATGCAAGATCTCATTCTTTTTATGGATGAGAAATATACCACAATATATTGATAAACACTTAAGCTGCTTCCATATCTTGGTTACTGTAAATAATGCTGCCATAAACATGTATCTTTTCATGTATCTTTTCAAATTAGTGTTTTCATTTTCTTTGGGTAAATACCCAGTAGTGCAATTACTGGCTAATATGGTAACTCTATTTTCAGTTTTCAGGGAACCTCTCTACTGTCTTCCATGTAGTTGTACAAGTATGCATTCCCACCAACAGTGTATGAGGCTTTCTTTTTCTCCATATCCTCACCGAAACTTGTTATTTCTTATCCTTTTGACTCTAATCCTTCTGACAGGTGTAAGGTGAGATCTCATTGTGGTTTTAATTTGTATTTCCCTGATGATTGGAGATTTTGAGCATCTTTTCATGTGTCTCTTGGCCATGTGTGTCTTCTTTGGAAAAATATCTATTCGGGTCCTCTGCATAGGCCACTTTCTTATTTACTAGCTCAGAATTAATATTGCTTCACTGTCACTCACACATCACTCATCTTGCTAAAAAAAATGGGGGAGGGGTGGGGTGCATCAGCTTTCAATTATTTTGCTTAAACTATTCTCTCTGCACAAGACACAGGTAATTAAATTAATCAAATTTTCATCTGTTTTATTATTTTTTCAGCAGGTTTTTGTCTCTTCAGAATTAAGAGGCAGCTTCCTACACCATAACAAAAGACCAGAGAATTTAGGTTGGTAATCAAGCAGCATGTAGATCCAAGGCATTCTTGCTTCCAATTTAATGCCCTCTGTAGCACTCAGGGCCAGAGAAGAGGATTATGGAAACAATAGGTAGACAGAGGAAGAGAAAAGGATAGGACTAAGGAGAGTCAAGGGAGAATGAATTAATAATTTTACATTTAACAAAGTGTTTCCATATAATCTCTCTTTACATGCTCCAAACAACAAAAACAACAAACACACAACTTGTGTGGTATTACCAATACTTTCTTGATGAGCAAACACAAGAGAACACAGAAGTTAAGTGATTTGTTCAAATTCACAGAACCAAAAGAGTGCAGTCAAGGTTTGAGCTCAGGAAGGCTGGCAAGAAGCTGCCTCTGGCCTTGTCCTTGTCCCTCCCCCAAATCCATTCCCCTATAGAGTGGGTGGCACAATCTTTCTAAATGAAAGATATGAACATGTCACTTTCAGATTTGGTATCTTCCAGAGTCTTAGCGATAAAGTTCTGTACTTGGAGATCTATTTTGATCTGACTACTGCTTATTTCTGCTATGCTAGAGCCAGTTCCTACTGGCCTTTGGGAAATGATAAATATGAAGGAATTTTGCAAGTCCATTGATAAACTATTGGAAGCTTAGATTTGGCAATAGCAGGAATATTGACACCACAGAAATGAGCAAAAGTTACAAATGAAGGTTGTTTTTTTTGTTTGTGTGTTTTTCGAGAGCAGATTTACCAACATACCACTGCTCCATACCACATGTCATTTTACCACACCCTTTCTCTTCTTTTCAAGCATGCTGAACTACTTTCTGTTCTCCACTCACTAATGATTCCTTTGCCTAGCCCTAAATTTTCCTTCTCCTCTTCCTTTGACTCTACTCTTAGGAAACTTTCAAGTTTCAGTTTTTTTTCTACTTTCTTCCTGACATTCATTTCCCTCTGGCCCTCATCACTACAAGGCTGGGTGAGATGTCCCACCAATGCTATCCCAAAACACACCATGCTGTCCACTCCTGAGGCAGTACTGTAATTGCCCTATTACTGGCCAGACTGTGTCACCTAACTACAAGCTTTTCAGGCGCAGGAACTCGATCTTATACTTTATTTTAACATCATTCTCTACCACTTATCTGACATCTAGTGAAGGCTCCATATTTGGTAAATGACCATGATGAACGACTAGCATTAAGAAGGTTTCAGGGGACAAGATTCCTAGAAAATAGAACTTCTAACTTAATTTGTATTCAGAGGTATGACACAAGGAATTGGGAAATCATTATCAAACCAAAAGAGAACTTCAGGAAAGAAAAAAAAAAAAAAAGACAAAACCAGGGTCTTAAGAGACAGGGTTGTCAGTTTAGTTCTGGTTCTAGCCCTGAAATGACAAATACTTGTCCAGATGACACCACTACCTATTACCAAGGGTGTAAGAAGCTTCCATGTTTGATCTCTGTACCCTTTTCTGCTGAGCCCAGGAGACTCCTCCATGCCCAGGCTGCTGTCATCAGTCAAAGCTGGCATTTAAATTGAAACTCATTTGTCAACCTGGAGAGGTCATGAGACACAGTAACTACTGCCTTCCTCCTGAAGCCTTTCTGCCCTACTTTCAAGTGTCTTTGCCAGCTTGCTCTCTTTCGGTGTCAGGTTTGAAACAGAGAGGAGAAGGAAGAGGAAGTGAGGAAGCCGCGTGGGAGGGGGAAATTTAGGCAGAGGCCATTGGCGAGGGCCACCTGTAACCTGCTCTCATGTTCCACCTCCACCCCTTTCCTGCCTTTCCTTGAGGTTCCTCTCTCTCCTTCTCACTACTTCTCACTGTCATTGTTCTCCCACTTGCCTTGTCCTTCTGAGCTTTTGGCTCTTTGTTAACCCACGCTTTTTACTTTGCAGCAGCTTCTCATTTCTTCTCAATTTCTATTTTTGACCTTCCCATCTCTTTCTCCTCCGCCACCCCCATTCCTTCTCAGCCTCTATTTTTGTCTTATATTTCCTCCTTCCCTTCAAACAGTTTCCATGAACTTTCTGGGAATTTTTGGTGTCTCCTCTCATTTCCATCTCTCTCCTCAGCTAGACTTTAGCAGAATTATCGTAATCTTGAACATGACTTTCCTCCTGTTTCCCTGGCCCTACTTACCCTTATCTTTCAAGTTTCACCTTCTGTATCACTGACTTCCTGACCCTGAGATCCCCTCCTAGCCCTCAATTTCCAAAAGGATGGGAAGAAATTTCTTTAGAGCACTGTTTTTTTTCTTAGTAGATATTTCAACTATATATCAAAATATTTTATTTAAATGCAATAGATAAAAAATCAATGTATCACATACACAGTAATATAACCTTGCAAATTATTTTCTAGCTGGCTTTACAAATCTTACATATCTTCTAAATTGACAATTTAATCATGCATAGTTTTCTTCAAATTAAAACCTAAAAGCAATGGTCACAAAAATTAATCCTGTCATTTCTTGAGTGTCTACTATGTATACATTGCTCAATGTATTACTCAAGTTCTAAAGCCTTTGCTTTTCCTATCTAGACTTACATGTAATCTTATTTCTAAAGATATTTCATGGGAAAATTTGTTTTTAAATTAGTACAGGTTAATTAGAACATTATACATTTGTATTGTCCTGTTAATGAATGTTGAATGCCTGTACATCCTGGAAAAATGAGCCATGACCTCCTAGAGGCCTTTGGAGTAGCTTTCTTAACGAATGTCTGTGCCTTATCTCTCAATAGCTTAGAAACATTAAAAAAAGTCATGTTGTTTCTTAAAAAGTGAAACACAAAAATTCTGAGTAAAAGACAAGGTGTTACTGCTAGGAAGAGGCAACGTCATAGGCAAGGTGTTCTTCATAGGGTTCTTCACAGGGTGGGGAAGCTTGGTTGACCTTGTTTTTAGTAGGACGGTATCAGTGTTTCCTTAAAGTCTGTCATTCCAGTGACTGACAAAATGCAAAAAGCTCAGAGCTAATAAACAAAACAAAAGAAATTCAACAAGTCTCTTAAGAAAAGCCCCAAGTATTAGTATCCAAAATCTATAAAGAATCTCTCAGTCTCAAAATTCAAAAAACAATAATCCAGTGAAGAAATGGGCAAGACATGAATAGACACTTTTCCAAAGAAGACACCCAGATGGCTAACAGACACATGAAAAAATGTTCAACATCACTCATCATCAGGGAAATAAAAAATGAGACACCACCTCACACGAGTCAGAATGGCTAAAAGTAACAACTCAGGCAACAACAGATGCTGGCAACGATGCAGAGAAAGAAGAACCCTTTTGCACTGCTGGTGGGAATGCAAACTGGGGTAGCCACTCCAGAAAACAGTATGAAGGTTCCTCAAAACATTAAAAATAGAACTACCCTATGACCCAGCAATTGCACTACTAGGTATTTATCCAAAAGATACAGGCGTGCTGATTCAAAGAGGCACATGCACCCCAGTGTTTATAGCAGTGCTAGCAACAATAGTCAAAGTATGGAAAGAGCCCAAATATCCATCGACTGATGAATGGGTAAAGATGTGGTATACATGTATATATGTATTTATATGTATATACATGTATACACATATATATATACATATATACCACATATATTTATTTAGCTTAGCATAATACACTCTAGTTCCATCCATGTTGTGGCAAATGGCAACTTCTCATTCTTTTTGATTGCTGAGTAATATTCTATTTTGTGTGTGTGTGTGTGTGTGTGTGTGTGTGTGTGTATATATATACATATATATATATGGTATGGTAGAAGATATGGTGTGTATTTATATATATGTGTGTGTGTGTATATATATATATATATATACATATATATATATATACATATATATATATATATATATATATATATATATATATATACACACCATATCTTCTTTATCCATTCATCCATCGATGGACATTTGGGCTCTTTCCATACTTTGGCTAGTGTCAATAGCACTGCTATCGGGGTGCATATACCCCTTCGGAATAGCATACTTGTATTTCTTGGATAAATACCTAGTAGTGCAATTGCTGAGTTGTAGGGTAGTTCTATTTATAACTTTTTGAGGAACCTCCATACTGTTTTCCAGAGTGGCTGCACCAGTGTGCATTCCCACAAGCAATGCATAAGAGATCCTCTTTCTCTGCATCCTCGTCAACATCTGTTTTTTCCTGAGTTGTTAATTTTAGCCATTCTGACTCATGTGAGGTGGTATCTCATTGTGGTTTTAATTTGTATTTCCCTGATGATGAGTGATGTTGAGCATTTTCTCCTGTGTCCGTTAGCCATCTTCTAGACATGTTAGCATGTCTTCTTTGGAAAAGTATCTATTCATGTCTTTTTCCCATTTCTTCACTGGATTATTTGGTTTTTTTGGGTGTTGAGTTTGGTAAATTCTTTATAGAGTTTGGATACTAACCCTTTATCTGATATGTCATTTTCAAATATCTTCTCCCATTCCATCAGATGTCTTTTAGTTTTACTGATTGTTTCCTTCACTGGGCAGAACTTTTTATCTTGATGAGGTTCCAATAGTTCATTTTTATTTTTGTTTCCCTTGCCTCTGGAGATATGTTGAGTAAGAAGTTGCTGTGGATGAGGTCAAAGATATATTCAGATATATTCAGAACATTTCACCCTAAAGCAGTGGAATATACATTCTTCTCCAGTGCATATGGAACATTCTCCAGATCACATACTGGGACACAAATCAGGCCTCAACAAGTACAAAAACATTGAGACCATACCATGCATATTTTCAGACCACAACTGTATGAAACTCGAAATCAACCACAAGAAAAAATTTGGACAGACAACAAATACTTGGGAGACTAAAGAACATTCTACTAAAGAATGAATGAGCTAACCAAGAAGTTAAAGAGGAAATTAAAAAGTACATGGAAGATAATGAAAATAATAACACCATAGCCCAAAACCTCTGGGATGCAGCAAAGGCAGTCATAAGAGAAAAGTATATAGGAATCCAGGCCTTCCTAAAGAAGAAAGAAAGGTCTCAGATACACAACCTAATCTTACACTTAAAGAGCTAGAAAAAGAACAGCAAATAAAACCCCAAACCAGCAGAAGACAGGAAATAATAAAGATTAGAGCAGAAATCAATGCTATCAAAATAAAAAAAATGAGTAGAACAGATCAATGAAACCAGGAGCTGGTTCTTTGAGAGAATTAACAGAACTGATAATCCCCTAGCCAGTTTGATCAAAAAGAAAAGGACTCAAATAAATAAAATCAAGAATGAAAGAGAAGAGATCACAACCAACACTGCAGAAATACAAATGATAATAAAAGAATATTATGAGCAATTACATGCCAATAAATTGGGCAATCCAGAAGAAATGGACAAATCCCTAGTTTGGACATAAACTACCAAAACTGAAACTAGAAGAAATAGAAAATTTGAACAGACCCATTACTAGTAATGAAATCGAATTAGTAATTAAAATTCTCCCCCAAACCAAGAGTCCAGGCCTGGATAGCTTGCCAGGGGAATTCTACCAAATATTTAAAGAAGAGTTAACACCTATTCTTTTGAAACTATTCCAAAAATTAGAAATGGATGGAAAACTTCCAAACTCATTCTATGAAGCCAGCATTACCTTGATTCTAAAATGAAACAAAGACCCCACTAAAAAGGAGAACTACAGACCAATTTCCCTGATGAACATGGATGCAAAAATCCTCAACAAGATATTAGCCAACCAGATCCAATAACACATTAAAAGATTTATTCACCATGACCAAGTGGGACTTATACCTGGGATGCAGGGCTGGTTCAATATCTGCAAAACAATTCACGGGATTCATCACATCAGTAAAAGAAAGGACAAGAACCATATGATCCTCTCAATAGATGCATAGAAAGCATTTATCAAAATACAGCACCCTTTCTTGATAAAAACCCTTAAGAAAGTAGGGGTAGAAGGATCATATCTCAAGATCATAAAAGCCATATATGAAAGACCCACCACTAATATCATCCTCAGTGGGGAAAAACTGAGACCTTTCCCCCCAAGGTCAGGAACACAATAGGGATGTCCACTCTCGCTACTGTTATTCAACATAGTATTGGAAGTCCTAGCCTCAGCAATCAGAGAACACAAAGAAATAAAAGGCATCCAAATTGGCAAGGAAGAAGTCAAATTTCACTCTTTGCAGATGACATGATACTCTATATGGAAAACCCAGAAGATTCCACCAAAAAAACTGCTAGAATTGATCCACAAATTCAGCAAAGTCACAAGCTTATAAAATGAATGCACAGAAATCAGTTGCATTCCTATACGCTAATAATGAAGCAACAGAAAGAGAAATCATGGGATTGATCCCATTTACAATTGCACCAAAACCCAAAAAATACCTAGGAATAAACCTAACCAAAGAGACGAAAAATCTGTACACTGAAAACTATAGAAAGCTTCTGAAAGAAATTGAAATGAATTTCAATTCATTTGAAAAATTAAAAATATGAAAGAAATGGAAAAATATTCCATGCTTATGGATTGGAAAAACAAATATTGTTAAAATGTCGATACTACCCAAAGCAACCTACATATTCAATACAATACCTATCAAAATAACACCAGCATTCTTCACAAAGCAAGAACAATCTTAAAATTTGTAAGGAACGAGAAAAGACCCAGAATAGCCAAAGCAATCCTAAAAAAGAAAACCAAAGCTGGAGGCATCACAATCCTAGACATCAAGATGTATTACAATGATGTAATCATCAAGACAGTACGGTACTGGCACAAAAACAGACACTTAGATCAATGGAACAGAATAGAGAACTCACAAATGGACCCACAAATGTATGGCCAACTAATCTTTGACAAAGCAGGGAAGAATATCCATTGGAATAAAGACAGTCTCTTCAGCAAATGGTGGTGGGAAAAACTGGACAGTGACATGGAGAAAAATGAACCTGGGCCACTTTCTTACACCATACACAAAAATAAACTCACAACGGATGAAAGACCCAAAACTAAGACAGGAGACCATCAAAATGCTAGAGGAGAAAGCAGGCAAAAACCTATTTGACCTCAGCTGATTAATTACTTTTCAAACTGCTTTGCTGAGAGGAAGAAAATAATTGCTCACCAGCCAGGGATGAGAACCCACCATCTCATCCCAGTTCCGCAAAATATCTAAGTTACAGACTTATTCTCATGGACACTTATAACCTAAATACTACTCTAAGATTGCCTTTTTGCCAAGAGATGAGAAAGGCTTTCATGTATCCACAGGAAAAGGAGACCCACAACACTGGGAAAAGGGAGAAGAAAGTTGACCATGATGTAGCCCTGAAGAGGAAAACCCAAAGAGCTACTTGGAAAGGGTGCAAACAGTATATATTTGGAAGGAATTGTTAATTTATCTGGAAAAAAGTTATGATCTATAAAAGGGTTACATTATTTATCAAGGATGTCTTTAGTTGAGACTTTAAACTTCGGCCCCACAACGACCCCACCACCATTACTAAATGAGGCACTGTCATATTCCACAGGGCTGCTGGGCCTGGAGTCCACAATTTGTGCACATTTATATGACTATGCCCAGTAGGCTATAAATTTTATAGTGATGGTATAATTGTTCACCATCCTTGTAAGAGACCATTGAAGGAGACAGATGCAGTGAGAAGTGAGGAAAAAATTTCTTCCTCTGTTGCTATTAGCTTTGTGGTTTTCCTGGTCAATACTACAAATCCTGAGGTTATTTGTTCTGTCACCAAACCTTTATGTGCAGCACGTTGAGGTCTGCTGTACAAACCTCAGAGTAACAGCTTTTCTCTCCAGATTAAAATTAAAACTGCCTTAGGCAGTGAAATCTTAGAGCTTTCATTTTAAGCAACCAAATTAGTTTGCAAATCTTGTTCTTTTTATAAAATATTTCAAATTAACCAAATTTTAATATTACTATTTTTTAAGTAAGCTTCATACCCAGCATGGAGCCCAACACAGGCACTAACTCACGACCCGAGATCAAGACTGGAGCTGATATCAAAATCTGGATGCTCAACTGACTGAGCCATCCAGATGCCCCAATTAACCAAATAAAAAAATTTTTTAAATGGCCTCTGAAATATATTCGGTATCTTTTAAAAAAATTAGTTAATACTCTAAAACTGAAAAAAAATACATTTATAAACTTAATTTCCCTTTGAAGTATTTTAAATGCCTTTTTAAAAAGTGTTTATTTTGAGAGAGAGAGTGTGCAAGTGGGGAAGGAGCACAGAGAGAGGGAAAGAGAGAGAAAGGAGTGGGGGAGGGGCCGAAAGAGAGGGAGAGAGAGAGAATCCCAAGCAGGTTCCTCACTGTCAGCACAGTGTCCAAAGCGGGGCTCAATCCCACAAACTGTGAGACTGTGACCTGAGACGAAATCAGGAGTCAGATGTTTAACTGACTGATTGACTGAACCATCCAGGAGCCCCACTGTCCACTTTTTCAGTTAAAAAAAAGTTTTCAGAGGACGTTCCTGCTCACAGTAGACCACAATGAGCTATACCCTCACTCTGCAGGGGTGAAGTTTACTTTCTTTTCTGGCAGAGAAACTGTCCTTTTGACTTCTCGTTCTATCCCTAGGTGTAGCAGTGGACATAATGCTCCATGAATATTACTACAAGAAGAGGGAACAGAGTTTGTGCACTGGTAAGGAGAGGCTGAGAAACACACTTAGTATGGCTGAGGGTAGGGTGTGAAAAAAGGAGTGGCATAAGATATGCAGAAGTGATGTTATACCCGTTTCTGGAAAATCCTGCTGGATATGAGTTTCACTAGTGGGCTGTGTTACCTCATTTAATTAGATTTACTGACCCTCCATTTCACTTTGGAATACTCTGCACATTCTTAAGCTTCATCTTCTTTATGATGAGGGCCTTAAAATAGTTCACAAGAATCTTCATTTATCTGTTACCATAGGTGAGTACTACAAAGAGAGGAGGTTCTTCTGTATTTGTTTATTTGCTTTGCTTTTCGTTTTGTGTTGTTTTCTTCGCTGGAAAACTAAAATTCTCATTTATTGAAGTCAATGTCAGGGGGCATCAGGGTTAGTGCGTCCTGATGAAGAATCAAGACTCCCTTTTATGTGACTGGCCAAGTGTCATTCACCCATCATATATTCTTTCCTTTCTTTCACTCTGAATATACCTAAATTTGACCAAGTCCTGTGAACTCCAACTCTAGATTCCTTTTGGCACCCATCTTCTGCTCTTCATTGCTGTCAACACAACCTTGCTGTTGTTCTCAAACCACAGCATTTCAGTTGTCTCTACAATGATACCTGTGTTTCCAGGTTCTCTCCCTCTTAACCCATACTGAAGCACCAGCGTTATCTATGTGAGATGCACATAGTGTTTCACTATTCCCTGTGTGAATAAGGGGAAAGTTCATCATCACTAGTGGGGCATGAACATTCCTTCAGATCTAGGACAGCAGACCTTCCCATCTCCTCCCCTCACTACAACAAGCTACACTTTTCCTTAGGCTTTTTCTTTCCCTGAAAAGAGTATATTGTTATAGTTCCTTGTGCCATCACCTCTGATTGAAAGGACTCCCTCCCCTCTGTCCACGTGACAAAGTCTTGCTTAGTGCTCAAATGTCTTCTCTGAGCCTTCTCTGACTTTCTGAAGCAGAGACATCTCTCCTCTTGTGCCCATGAAATTGTGTTTTTCTCTAACGTGGTATTAGTCATATGATACTTAGTCATATGTGTGAGTTTATATAGGGGTCTTGTCTACTAGAATTTGCTTCTCAAAGTCTTGGCTGTGTCCTTTTCATCTTGATATGCCCAATAAGTATGATATTCATATATATGATATTCAATTATATATAAATAATATATATTGTATACACAGTACTTTGCCCAGTGGCTAGCAAAGAATGGATACAACACAAAAAGCCAATGAATGTGGAATGAAAAAAATGGGTCCATGGCATTAATTAACCCAAAAAATATTTGAATCATAAAAATCTCTACTTGCCATGCAGGATGCATTGGGTGCATTCTATAGGTAATAAGATGGGGTTTGAGGTTTTTAAGCAGGAAATGTACCTGATTTTATTTATTTTCCTTAGAATTTTTGAAACTTTGCCAAATATGGGCTAAAGGGAAAGGGCTGAAGAGTCCACTGAAAAGCAGTAGATCAGACCACTTTCATTTAAGTAAACAAGGAAATGAAAGGAATGAAGACATTGGTTATTCCAAATGTAAACTTAATAGGATTTAGCAAGTTATTAGATGTATAAATGGTGGAAGGGAGAATGAACCAAGTTCTAGAGTTCTGTCGTGTGAAAATGAGTAGATAAGGATCCATCAACATACGGAGGATATAAAAGGAATGGCATGTTTCAGGGGTAGAGTCATTACCAATTTTGCACATGCTGAATGATAGATTTCTAAGATAGGTCTAGTTATTAAGTTCAAAACACCAAAATATTACAGATGCAAATAAAAATTTTTGTTAAAGATGAATTTAATCTAAGGCAAAAAGCATGACACAGCCAATTACCTATAATACCATACAGCAAATGCTACTTTAACAGAACAAAATGCAATAGAAACAAAGGAGGCAACAATTAAGTGAAATAAAAACTGATTAGAACTTCATGGTGTAGGTTAAATTAGAGCTGTATTTTGAGGAGTAAATTCATTCTTGGAGGAGACAATAGAGACCTGGTTCTGCCCCCATAGGGCTTGCAGTTGCTTAGAGCTAGAGAGCTAAATTATAATCAGAATTATAATACAGTGTGATGGGGAATTTAATAGAGAATTTCATTGCTGGTTGGGAAGAAAAGGTCAACGAGAGCAAAAATATTACAAGGCATACTTCTTAATGCTCATTCACACAGCGATCAGAAAGTAGAAATCCAAATCCTATCTATGATCTCCACTACTGAAACTAAATAGTAGGAAATGTTAGCCCATCCATGGAGACATTTGGGGAATACAGTCCACTAAGAAAGTTATAAGGTAAGCAACAGAAATTAATTGTTAGGCTTTTGCTGAGCTTCCTTCTCTTCTGGTCCAAACCACTTAAATACCACAGGCATCTAGTGAGCTGTTGCTGCCATGTGGAATATTATAGATACTCACTGAAAATTCCCTGAACATGAAGTTGATTAAAAAATACAAGTTTTATTATTTTATTTTATTTTTTTTAAAGATTTCATTTTTAAGTAATCTCTACACCCAATGTGGGGCTCAAAGTCACAACCCTGAGGTCAAGAGTCACATGCTCTTCTGACTGAGTCAGCTAGAATTTGTAATAAAATACAAATTTTAATCTCATTTATCATGCCCTCAGACAATTTTCTCTCTAACTTCATTTTTTTTTGATAGATGATTTCTTTCATAAGTGTATTATGTGTTTTAAATCAATACCTTCTTCCTATATTTGGTATAGGAAATTTTTCAGGGGATTAACCTGCAAAGGGCACTGAAATTTCTCCCCAACTGGGAAATGATAGCACATTTGAAGATTGTAGTTCAATGATTTTCCAGTAAAATAAGGTCTGGTTGGTCATTCATGAGGCAATCTGCTCAAATAAGGAAAAAAGAACAAAAGGATCATGGGATAAGTGCTCTGTCTGAGCCCCTGTCTCACTTCCTTTGTGGTGACCATCACAAAGGGGCGAGCTATCAGGCTTTTTGTATGTGCAGCCCTTAAATCTACACACCCTGTTTACACCAGTGCTCCTTGAGGCTCCTTCCATATCAATTCAGGTGGGTTAGCCCTATTTTCTGAAACCACTCACAAACCTGACTACAGTTTTACACACTGTATGTGGCCAGAGCCGTCTACACATACCATAGTCCTCTTCTGACCGACCCCAGGGGCCATCCTTGATTGTCTGCCCTGCTCCTCACAGGTGTATCAAATCACAAAATCCCACCTCTTCCTACTCCACCCTTTCCCACTGGGATCACTAGCCTTGGTTCTGACATAAATATGTGATGGATTGATCATCTGGGCTCGTGGCAAAGACTTCAACCACAAATCCACATCATCTGGTCTGACAAACTTAGCTTTGCATGGAAAGAAGATTCTGACATCCAAGTGGAACTATCCTTTCAAACTGAAAGATTAGGTTTTCATTTCATGTTCCCTGAACCATGCATTTCCATTCAGCCTTTTGTGTTTCAACTCCATGCTGATTATCCTCCACTGCTCTGTGATGTCGTGCCATCTGCTTTGGCTCATGGCATTCTCGCTGTGCCATAGGAACCTTCCAATCAGTTCCTACGAGGACTCTCAGTAGGGCTGGCCTCATTATCCACTAAATCCCCTAATTTCTATTGCAAAATCCTTCTAAAAGCTGCCTTCCTTGGAGGGGTTATATTATTAGCACGTATCACTTCTGTATTGATTCTATAATAAGGAACATTAAATTCCTGACACTTCCCTTGTCAGTCTTCATGAGTAAACCTTGCACCCATCATCACCAAGCAAAGTATAAATCAAACTGATGTAGCCTGTTTATTCCTTAGGAAGTTGATTATGCTTAAAACTAGTAGGTAATATTTGTTGAGCCCTATTTTTCCTATCTGCCAAGCTCTATGTCAAGCACTTATCCTGCATTTTTATTGAATCTTTAAACAATACTAGGAGTTACCTACTAATTTATCCCCATTTTAAGGGTAAAGAGGTAAAACTGAGGGCTAGTAAGTTAAAGTAACTTGCCCAAGATAACATGGCTAGTAAGTGAGTATCAGGATTCAAACATTTGACTTTGAAACCTATGAAGCAAAAGGGAAAAAAACCAAAACATACACGCACATATTTAATTCTGATACAAAATGGATATTGCTAAGAGCCACAAGAGTGGTATTGATAGAGGTCTGTGGGGTTCTAAATAAGGACAGAATCAACTCCTGCTTGAGAGAAGAAAGTGGGAATGTGCACTTTGGAGCTTAGCTCTGAAGGGCGGAGAGAAATCAAACGACTATGAGAGGAAGAAGAGCAGAAACACTGTGGAGACAGGAAGCATAGGCCATACAGAATGAACATTTTTTTTTTTATTATTAGAGCCAACCTTACAAGTGATGAAAAATCACTTTTGAAAGAAATACTAATACCAGAATGTGGAATGACTTTTATATAAGGGTAAGGATGTGTTTCTGAATAAGGTTTCAAGCAGGAAAGACACGTGTTATAGGGCCACCTGGGTGGCTCAGTTGGTTAAGCGTCTGACTTTGGCTCAGGTCATGATCTCACGATTCATGGGTTTGAGCCCCGCATTGGGCTCTGTGCTGACAGCTCAGAGCCTGGAGCCTGTTTCAGATTCTGTGTCTCCCTCTCTCGCTGCCCCCCCCCCCCAACTCGCACTCTGTCTCCCTCTGTCTCAAAAATAAATAAACATTAAGAAGTTTTTAAAAAAGAAAGACACGCGTTATCATATCCATGTTTTAGCGAGAGTCTTAAATTAGGGAATGACTGATGCAATTCAAAAGGAGGAGAATATAGTCTGGGAAGCCAGCCAAATTATTTCAGCTGTTGAGGTAAGAATTATGAGGGTCCCCACCAGGGGGCAAATGGCAGTAGGAATGAAGAAACAGAACAAAGATGAAAGATGCTTGCTTCCAACATTGTGCGAAATGTGAAAGACTGACCTCAAAACCTTCATAAGCTTCTTGGGAAGAAGCTTCCAAGAATAAAACAAGAAAAAATCAAAAACATTATTTAAAATATGTCAGTTAATGGCACAATAATGCAGAGGAAGTACCTGTCAACTAAGGTTGAAATTTCTGGAGAAGATTTTTAATAGAGAAGGCTATTCAAACGCAACTGGGGGACATACTGCAATGTTTGGAGTCCTGTTTGGTTGTCACAGGTGAAGGGTGAGTCCTATTGGTACCTAATGGGTAGAAGCCAAGGATGCTGTTAAACATCCCACAGCCCTTCCTCAACAAAGAATTACCTGGCTGAGAATGAGAAACCCTGCTTCAAAGGATCACTAGGAATTTGATAGACAATAGGAAAGGTTTTTTTTTTTTTTTTAAGTTTATTTATTTAGAGAGAGAGAGAGAGAAAGAGCATAAGCAGAGGAGGGGCAGAGAGAGAAGGAGAGAGAGATAATCCCAAGCAAGCTCTGTGCTGAGCACAGAGACCTATATGGAGGTTGAACTCACAAACCGTGAGACCATAACCTGAGCCGAAACCAAGAGTCGGACACTTAACCGACCGAGCCACCCAGGTACCCCGGGAAAGTTATTTGACTTCTGTGATTCTGCTTCCTCATTTGTAAAACAGAACAATAAGGGTGATGACAACTCTTTCATAGAGTTCATGACAAGATTAAATATCATGCTGGTTAAGTTTTCTTCGTAGGGCAAGTGTTCAGTAAACATCTATGAATAGCATTGACTTTTTTCAAAAATGGGAGATTGAAGAGACAATAAGTGAATTCGTAAGGAAGAATTTCATCTCATCAGAAGTCAAAATCTCTGTGCCACCAAGTCTACAACATGTAACCCCAGCTCTGACCTCCCTACCAGACTCTCTTCCCAACACATAAAACTGCCTGCCATTTTCATTTGATTATTTCACTATTTTTTCCAAACCCAACCTGTATAAAATAGAATTCATAATCCTCCTACTAACGTATCTCCATTGCTTGTGACAGGAATCAAAAAAGAGAGTAGGTATGATTCAGAAACACTGTCTTCAAGATACTCACTTGCTACTAACATAGAGTGTGCTATGGGGCTTTAACAGTTGCATTCCTCTTCTTGGCTTCAACTTCCCAACTGTACCATTGAGGACATTAGCAGGGATGCTCTCATAGGCCCCTTCCAGAACTAATAGTTTATTGCCTAGAGTGACAATTTCCTCTCTCTTTCCCATTTAATGCCACAAAGTGATGTCATTTCTTTCCTGGAAATGCCACTCACATTCGCCCCCTTTCCCCCAAATTCCAGTGGGAGCACACTGAAGCAGATGATCAATAGTTTTTCAAAGGAAAATTGTAACAGGCTCATAATGAGCTCTTTGCCTCCTAATGAGCTCTAGCCTTTATCTCCCAATCCACTGTACATGCCACATACATCCTCTTTACACATGTCTTTGATATGCCACACCTGCTCAGAATTCTTCGTCGGCTCCTGGCTGCACATCTCATTCATGAAAACTCTTCCACCTGGTGTCCAGGGCTCCCCATGATCAAACCCAGTCCCCCTTCCCAGTCTCATCTCCCATGGCTGTCCTCCATACACTGCTGTCTAATGCACACACGCCTGTCCCCCTTGCTAGTAGTGTAGCATGACATGTTCATTCCTTACATGTTCCTTACATTGTTATGCTCTCTGAAGTGCTTTCATGCATATTCAACCATCTCACTAGTCATGACAGAAAAATTAATGAAGGGCCTACGGAGACATAGTAAACATGGAAAAATCTATGTAAGCAAAATAAGCATGGTTCTCTGTCCTTACAGAGCTTGCAGTGTGAAGGGAGAAATGGACACTTGTCGGGTACTCACATAAGTAAATGTGAAACTGTTAACTGTGTAGAATGCTACAACTGAGAGGCACCTGTGCTGTAAGAAAACAAGGTGAGTCTGACCAAATCAAGGACGGGTGAATAGGGTTGGGGGTAGGTTCCAAGGAGCTAGTATCTGCATAAGAAGCTAACCAGGCCAGGAGGAATAGAAAGCCCATCCGGGCCAGCACAACAGAGTCTAAATGCAAAATTGGCTTTCTTCTGACATTTGTATATGCCAGTAAAAAAAAATAGCAATAAGTTCAAAATTACATGGGGTTTGTCTAGTTTATGCAAAGGCTTAATATGTGAAAACTCATTTGACCCTGACTGATACTCTGCAATCATTAATATGAGCCCATTTTATGGATGAGTATATTTGAGTTCAGAGATATTAACTGACTGGTCTAAAAGACAAAATCAGGAATAAAACTGTGGTCTCTGATTCCCGGTACAGGACATTTTCTCCACAACCATAGTCACTGCCTCTGCATCTACAAAGTCCATTCACCTCTGCTCAACCAGCAAGCAGCCCAAGTATGACTTCTTCCCTCAAGTCTTCCCAGTCCTCTCTGACCCAGAGTCAAAAATAACTAGAACTCAGTAAATGGTATCTTACAAACCGGAAAAATATCTAACATAAATGGCAGCAAAGGATCACCATAAAAAGAGATGAACACAAGCAGAAGGGAAGGAAAAATAAGATAAAAACAGAGAGTAAGGAAAACCATAAGAGATTCTTAAATACAGAGAACAAAATGAGGGTTGCTGGAGGGGAGATGGGTGGGGGATGGGCTAAAGGAGTGATGGGCATTAAGGAGGGCACATGTTGGGATGAGCGCTGGGTATTATATGTAAGTGATGAATCACGGGTTCTACTCTGAACCAATACTACATGGCATGTTAACTAACTTGAATTTAAATAAATAAATTTTTTAAAAAAGCTCATAACATTGACTGGGAAACACTGAGACTCTAGTTAAAGTATGAATAAAATCCAGGCAAAAGAAATACAAGGGGCTAAACAAATACAGAATAAAATGTCAAACTTTACTAGTGTTCAAAGAAGTGCAAATAAAAAGGGGGTAACTTTTATCTATTAAATTAGTATTTTTAAAATATATAATAAAAGGAAAAGCTGTCAAACTTGACACAGAAAAATGACATTAATGTACCTTGTTGGTAGGAGCATAATCAAAATAGCAAACAACTGTACAGAATGTATCATTCTCAGTACTTTACATCCACTGTTCTTTTTTTTTTTAAGTTTTTAATTTATTTATTTTGAGGGAGAGAGAGAGAGAGAGCAGGGGAGGGGTAGAGAAAGATGGAGAGAGAGAATCCCAAGCAGGCTCCACACTCACAAACCATAAGATCATGATCTGAGATGAAGTCAAGAGTTGGATGCTTAACTGAATGAGCCACCCAGATGCCCCTCATCCACTGTTCTAAGTACCTTCCATATGTCAACTTAAACCCGTGAAGTAAGTACTAATGTTATTCCCATATTAGAGATGAGGAGGCTGAAGCACAGATAGGTTAAGTGACTTTCCCAGCCACTAATTAATTCAATACAATCCTCCTGCAAAAATTAGTTAGATGTTATACAAGAAAATTTTAAGTATCGATATTTGATCCAATATAATAACTCACCAGAAAGATTTATGGTCAAATGTATTCAAAACAGTGTTAATGCTCAGATTGCTCCTGATATTTTTCACTGTTATAAATGTGAATAGTAAAATGAAAGAGTGAACACTTAGATATTATAGGACAGAATATCACAGTTTATCGGGGCACCTGGGTGGCTCAGTTGGTTAAGCATCCAACTTCAGTTCATGTCATGATGTCACAGTTCATGAGTTCAAGCCCTGCTCCAGGCTCCGCACTCTCTCTCCCTCTCTCTCTGCCCCTCACTTACTCGTGCTCTTTCTCTCTCTCAAAAATTATAAATAAATAAATAAATAAATAAATAAATAAATAAATAAATAAATAAAATCACAGTTTATCTGTATGACAGAATGTCATTCATCTTTCCAAAATAAAATGAGTAATAAATTTTTCATTGACATAAAGTGTTCTGGAATATTCTGGAAAGTGTTTATGGAGGAAAATAATACAAAATCATATAGACTACAGTTATTCCAACTTTGTTGTTTTTGTTTTGTTTTTTATTTTTTTTAACATTTATTCATTTTTGAGACAGAGAGAGACAGAGCATGAACGGGGGAAGGTCAGAGAGGGAGGGAGACACAGAATCTGAAATAGGCTCCAGGCTCCAAGCTGTCAGCGCAGAGCCCGACGCAGGGCTCGAACTCACAAACCGCGAGATCATGACCTGAGCTGAAGTCGGACGTCCAACCGACTGAGCCACCCAGGCGCCCCCCAACTTTGTTTTTAATAGTACTCAGTAAATATTTGAATGCAGTTGTAAAGATAGGCTCGATGAAGATAAACACCTAATCTATAAATAAGAATGTAAGAAATCTGTTTTGAAGGAGCAATTAAAAAGTTAATAACTTAAGAACATAGAGAGTATCTTGTTTTAAAATCAGGATGGTGGTTTACATTATGAGGTATTATGTCTCCATAAAATAGTTCAGAGTTTACAAATTGGAAGAATCTCAACTCTTGCATTACACCTAAATCTCATTAAAATGAATCACATCCATATAGTTTTTTCAGTATTACAGGAACAAAACTTAACTAAATCTGAGCTACTTGGCCAAGACCCTGTTCATCAGGTTTGGCAAGTCTCCTTGACCCACTGGGGTTAGGTCCAGCTGACCCTCTGAACCCAGGAAGTCCAATTTAGCTGGCCTGTTGACTCCTTAAGAGTTTAAGAGTTTCATAAAAAGAGCCTCACCCTCTAGTCCACCCAAAGGAAAACCTGCAGCAGCCGTCTCCAAACTTTGAGAATCTTCCTTCCTCTCTTGAGATTATTTGTTCACCTGAGATTCCAAAACTAGCTACTTCACTCAGGGCCTATATATAATCCCTGCTCCTCAGAATGATCTTTATGGGGGATGGAGACTAGATTGTGTTACTAACAGAGCCTGGCCTGGTTCAAACCCTGTCCCAGAGATTAACAGCAAGCAACACCCACAGGATAGGATGAAGGAATCCTCAATTGTTGCCTTCTCATGCCCACTCTCACGATGAATGGAGGCTACATATCTTGGTCCATTTAGCTTGTCTATGTGTCTCCACTTTCTCATGTGGAAAATGGGTATAATAATAACACCTACATCATTAGGAATATGCCACCAAAATGTTTTTAGCACGTAGGTGTCAAGTGCATAAATGCTAAGCTGCTATTTTGTTAATGATGATCACCAAGAGAAGCTAATTCTCAGTGAGAGCAAGTACAGAAATTTAACCAGACTGTAAACTATTGGCTCTCTTTTTCTTACCTATTACTTTATCCTCAGTATCTACAATGTAACAAATGGCACATAGTTACACTTGACAAATACAGATAAATGAGAAAGAATAATGGATCCGGCAAATACCCTCCGTCTGCCCAGAGTTTGGACGTCCCTGGGGAGCAGTGATCTCAACCATACACATCTGGGTAAAGAGCATGGGCTTTCTGGGAGGGACATCCATGTTTCCCAGCCACCTCCAGAACCAGTACCCAGGTGCACTTTCCTACGAGGGGCTGCCTCTTTTCCTAGATTTCTACATTAACACCAGCAGAACTAAGATTTGCAGTTAAAAGTGACTGCAACTTGTGACAAACACTGTCTGAGGTCACTCCCTTGGTTCGGACAAAACCATCTGGCACTGTTAGAGCTCTGGCAGTACAGACACATCCCTCCAGACCCTTGCTGGCAGCAGAGAGATGAATGGACTGCGGTGATGCAGGAAGGCACTCCCTGTAACAACCATCTGAGAAGTCCTGTAGCTTCTCTGTACGGGATGAACCTCATTAAACTCCATGAAGCAACAGCCACAAATTTAAGCGATCAAAATCTTAGTTTTGTACAGCAGAGGGCAAGGAAGGGTTTGATTGTACATGGGTGGAGAAGACAGCTTCCAAAGCTGCCCTCCCAGGCTACCTCCTCCTTCCCTAGTTCTCCTCTTTCCCATCCACCTCTCAGAGTATGAAATTCAGTAGCACAGACTGGTCCCATTGTGCCTGGACTAGAAATCTCAGAAACCTGGTCTCTACTCTGATTCACAGATGATAATCTGTGATAATCATCAGGGCTGACAGCCACAAATATTCCAAATTCTTCTAAGTTCCTAAATAACCCTTGAGTCCTCCTCATAATATTCACAGCAAATGATCATCACATCCATGTTTGAGAACAGTTTGTGATGGGAAGCTTGACTCCTAAAATAAATCCATATTTTCATGTAGTTACCTAATTCACTATAATTTTATTATTTTATTCTAGTTTTAACCCCCTTGGGATCTTGAAGAATAAATATAATCCCTCTTTCACACCCCAGATTCCTTTTTTTGACATGGTTCTTTGTATGAGGATTAAAGGGTTATTTATAATTCAGTCTTTCCCAAATTGTGTTTCAGAGTACAGTGCTATTAGGATCCGTTCCATGAAAAGGGTGGTTTGTTGTCAAAGTCTGTTTCTTATCAAAAACATAGGATACACTCAGTGGTACCAATACATGTTAAACAAGCAGAGGCAAGATGGTGATCTCTCTCACACATGCACGTGAATCACACATGCACCTGAAGGGATTTCCACACAGGATGAAAGAATTGACTTTATAACTAAACTATCATCTCAGCTTCAGTCCCTTGTGTTTTGATTAAAAGGATTAGTAATTCCTTCTGACTCACAATGGCCCCATCTCATCTGAAACCTCATAGAAAAGCAGGGAAAAGTGAGCATTCTGTATTTAATCCATCACCAGTCATGAAGGGTCAGCCCTAGGTCACACCCATCAAGAAGGTTTGTCAATTAGTCATTATCTTGAGGGAAGGGCCGGGTCTGTCTACTCCCACTATAATTCACTTAGTTCTCATCAATGGCAATGGAAGAATTCACCCTTCACTTAGTAAGGGCTCAGCAGATTTCAGATGAAAGAGAATCAGAAGTCAAGGAGGTCCACACCTATTCTTTTCCAGACATTTGGAAATCTGACCTAATTTCGTTTTTATACATTGTATAAACCTGTTGGTAGTCTGAAAGAAATTGTTTACAAATATATACAAATATATACCTGATTTGTTAACCTGTTTCAACTGCTTCTATTTTTTCATAAATTATTCTAGTCCTCTACAGCGACCCCTTACCTATTTCACATGGTTGTAATCAGAGTATACATATAATTTATGTATTTCACATATGTTGTACACATCCTTCATACTCTTAATGGTATTTATAATTATCGTATAATATATGATATTCACACAGAGTTCGTTCTATGTGCCTTAACATTTCCCCAACTTTGTAATTTGAGGTTACTTCACATATTTAACTATAAAAAAGTTTTAAAATATTTTTGTACAGAAAGATTTTTCCTTGTCTTTAATCATTTTCTCAGTGTAGATTATTATAAGTGGGATTATTGACCCAAAAAGCAGAAATAATTTAAATTAATTTTTTATAATGCTATGCTAATTCATAATAACAATAGGTTTTAAAAATAGTGTTTTAAAGGGGCACCTGGGTGGCTCAATCGGTGAAGCATACAACTTTGGCTCAGGTCATGATCTCGCGGTCCGTGAGTTCGAGCCCTGCATCAGGCTCTGTGTTGACAGCTCAGAGCTTGGAGCCTGCTTCGGATTCTGTGTCTCTCTCTTTCTCGGCCCCTTCCCGGCTCGCACTCTGTCTGTCTCTCTGAAAAACAGATAAACAAAAAAACAAAAATTAGTGTTTTAGAATACACTTTTCATTACAAATTCACCCATATATTTTCTTCTACCTTTATCTATATATACTGTGTTTTAATAAAACTTTTAAAGAAAAAGAATGTATCACAAAATTTTTTTTCCCCAAACACCACAAAACGTATTCATACAGAAAGACATCCTCAGACAGGTCTTTAAAAACATTTCATGGTCAAAGACCATGTAAAATTGATGTGATTTAAATTAGACTTTGTGGTAGGCAGAATTCTAAGAAGGCCCCCAAGATTCCAAACCTCTGTTGCTCATACTATGTCAGTGAACCTGAGTGTTGCAGGTCCTAAAAATATGAAAGCAAATTACCATCAAGAGCAGGCTATGGTGTATATGACAGAGTAAAGGGATTTTGCAGGTGTAATTAAGGTCTCTAATGTATTCATTTGAAGTTAATTAAACGGAGATACCCTGGGTGGATCTGACCTACTCAGATGAGCCCTTCAAATAGGGGCTAGAGAGATGAAAATCAGATGGTCAGAGAGATGTGAATCAGGATCATACACACTCCTGCAGATATGAAGAATGAAACTCCATATATTAAAGATGGCCTTTTCTGAGTTAATGAAAGGTAACAGCTAAGAGTTGGGGGCCTCAGTTCAACAGCTGCAGGAAACTAGGTGGGTGTTAATTTGTTACTCCATGATAGAAAACTAATAAAGGCTTAACACAAAATGTCAAAGGTAGAAAAACCTTATGATGAACAAAGAAAGGAACCAGCGTTAGAAAAAGAAATGAAATAAAACATTAACTGCAAATGTTAAGAGTTGAAGCTAATGGGTCGCCTGGTGGCTCAGTCAGTTGAGTCCAATTCAGGTCATGATCTCACAGTTCCTGAGATTGAGCTCTGCATCAGGCTCCACACTGACAGTGCTTGGGATTCTCTTTCTCTCTCTCTCTCTCTCTCTCTCTCTCTCTCTCTCTCTCAAAATAAGCAAATAAACTTAAAAAAAAAGTTGAAACTAATAATTATTCCAAATTAACATAATGTTTCGAAGAAATTTAATTCATAACAATCAACAAAAAACTAATCAAAGATGGGGTCTCCTTCTTCAGATTAAACAAAACAAAAGCCAATAAGGATGGTCTTTTTTTTCTATAAAAGTAAATAAAAAATGTATTTTGGATGAGTATAAATCAACAATTTTATGATTAACAATGTTTGAAATTGTATTAGGAAATAACAAATGGCATAGAAAAAATCCTTCTCTCACAAACAATTTTAAATGAAAGTTCAAATCAAAGACACTCCATGTACTAATAAGCAAGGAAACAAACAAACAATAAATATAAATAAATCCAAGGTAGTATATAAAAAGATAACAAAAGTCAAATTATGAAAAATTATTCAGTAAATGTAAATGGTCTAAATTTCCCTAATCTAAGGAGTCTACAAGAGTATCTCAAGAGAAATTTAGCAACACTGTTTTTTTTATTTTTTATAATTTTTTAAATGTTTATTTATTTTTGAGAGAGAGAGACAGCGTGTGAGTGGGGGAGGGACAGAGAGAGAGGAAGACACAGAATCTGAAGCAGGCTCCAGGCTCTGAGCTGTCAGCACAGAGCTGGACGTGAGGCTTGAATTCACAAATTGTGAGATCATGACCTGAGCTGAAGTTGGACACTTAACCAACTGAGCCACCCAGGAACCCCTAGTAGCACTGCTTTTAAGAGGCATTTCTAAAACAAAATTACTAATTAATTATTAAATTGATGTAAAAGGCTGGGAAAAAAATGAAAAATCATGCTTAAGCAAATGAGAACAAGTTTGCCAATATGAACTTCAGACAAAAAGATAAAAGATAAAGCACAGCAGGCAAGTTTTAGGAGGTTTATTTTACAATAATTAGAAAATACACAAAATGGTATGAATGAAAGGAATCTGTAAAACAAAATACACATATTTTTTAAATGTCAGAAACAAAGTTTTATATTAATGCAGCAAAATGAACCTATTGCAGATGAAACAGAAATTTGTGACAAATGCAAACCAATGAAAAATATTTAAAACAATTAACATTTAAATCCTATATACTAAAATTTATAGATTCTAGTCAAAGAATTACTCTGAGCAAAAAGTAAAAAAAAAAAAAATCACACAACAAGAAAATAAATAGGGGCACTGGAGGGGCTCAGTCAGGCCTGGAGCCTGCTTCAGATTCTGTGTCCTGCCCCCGCCCCCTCCCCCCACTACTCCTCCCCTGCTTGCACTCTGTCTCTCAAAAATGAATAAACATTTTAAAAAATTAAAAAAAATAAATAGAAGAAAATCAATGACATGAAAGTTGTTACATCTGATTTAGAAATTACAAGCACACGTAAATTAGTCAAGTCCAACTCCTTAAATATGACTAACAACATAGACCAAAATCACCGATTCTAACCAAGAAAAAAGTAGTAGCATCAGCTTGACAATATTGAAGGGAGGATACATTATTAAAATGGTTATTTAAAGGGGTATGTGTTTTTGAAGCCATGGCTAAGTGACTTTATATCAAAAACTCTAAAACACAAAAAACAATGAAGAAAGCTGAACAAACCTGGAAAAAAATAATAATGGAAGTATAATTTAATCAAAGTGATTCTCTTTTCTTTTTTATATTTTATATCTTGTGATATTTTATGATAGAGTACTCATATTTAGAGACCTTCCTAAATTAAAGAAAGGGCCTTTGTGTATGAAGCCTCTTACACGGTTTATATTTTTCTCAAAACTGTTAGCTCTGTGTATATTCCTTTTTTATGCTACAAAAGAATTTTCACTATCCCTCGTGTGTGTGTGTGTGTGTGTGTGTGTGTGTCTGTACACTTGGCAACAATGGAAGAAAAAACGACACTCCAACATTGTTGGTGTGATACTAGGAAGGCTCCTAGCTTCGCGCTGAGAGTGCTGGTATGTCCTCACTTCTTCCATGAATGTATTTTGGTAGCTGAGCATGTAGATTTATATAAGGTCAACTATACTTCACAGTATGATTTTGCAGTCCTCAGTAAAAAGCTCCCTCAATTTCTCTTTGTGTATGAAAGCCTATCTCAGCGTCATTGAACTAGGGCTGGAGAACAGGTCAGATAATGGCTTTATTTTTGCTTTTCTTTTTTTTTTTTTTTTTTTTTTTTTACAAACACCTCTAGGGAATAGCACCATAAAGAGCATAAATTTAGGCACAAGGCAGACCCAAGTTGCTGAACTTTTCTGAGCTTAATTTCTTCATCTGTAAGACAGGGCTAAAAATGCCTTGTTTGTTTGCTTTGAGATTGAAGAGAAATAGGGGCTACATGTGGAACAATACCTGAAAGAGTGATCTTTTTTTGTTCTTCAGAATGACACTCTGTCATTCTCTTCTGTTTGTGTCTCAGTCTCTCTCTGTTCCTCTCTCTCTCCCTCACAATTAACTTCTCGTCGTGTGACGAACAACACGGTGATGCTTCCCTGCTGGCTGATGAGGAGAAAAACCACGGATGTGGCATATGAGGAACAGGCTTGCAAAATGAGTAAGAGTTCTGACTCTGGCCTGCCTGGGCTTGGCTCCTGTCTACTGTGAATTTGGGAAAATTCTCTAACTGCTCTCCGCCTCAGATGTAAAATACAAAAACATAATAGTAGCTCCCTCATGGAGAGGTTGTGAGTATTACATGAGTTAACATATGTAAGCGCTTAGAGGGGAGGGTGACACATAATTAACGTTCAATAAGTGTTAGCAGTTATTACAGTATAAGTAGTCTTTGTATGTTGAATAAAAATGCCCACAGCTAAGTACAATCCACATATTCCAGGCTTCCCACGATGTGACAACAAAATAAGGTCATACTTCTTTTTTATAACCAAATTGTGACAGGATTAATGAACCCCTGGTCAAAACCCATCCATCTTCCACAGGTCCCCCAAGTATTTCTGAGATTTTTCCCATTATTGTAAAATAAAACTTTTAATTCATCTGCCATCAATCCTTCATCACGCCAGCATTCCAAAGTCTCTGTTCCCAGAGACTCTTGGAAATAATTATTTAGTTTGATACAGCTATCGTCCCAAGGACATCACCATTGTTACTATCTTCTGGCCTCACCTGGAGAAGGTGGTTTGCTCTACAATTTTGCCTTTGCTACTCAAAACATACCTGAATAAAGGCTTTTCTTTTTGACCAAAACTCACTGGAGCTTTGTGGATAATGAAAGGAAGGTGAAACACTGAGAATAACTTTAAAAGGCTCTTTGTGTGGCTGGTTCCTCTTAATTTAGGGGTCACCTGAAATGTCATCTCCTCAGAGAGACCTTCCCAAATCAGCCGGTAACGTATCTTCCTGTTGCAGCTTTCTCCTCCTCCTCTTTCTTATGCTGCACCAGTACCTAAGATTATCTTACACATTTGTTTACCTGTTTATTTATTCCCTTCTCTGACAGAGTTCTTATCCATTACTAAGTCCTTAAAGCCTAGAATAGGGGACGCCTAATTGGAGGAAAACAATACACATTTGTCACAGGAGAGGAGTGAATAAATGAATGAATGCACAAAACCAGACCTGCTTTAGGGTGTAGTGAATTTTTCCAAGGTCCTCCATGACCCACTGGACAAAATAAGCTCTCCCTCTGCACCCTTTGTCTAAAATAATTCATTTATCTGTCTTCCCAGCTTGATCATCAGGGCAGGAATTATGTCCTGTTTCATCTTACAACAATGTGTCCCAAGTCCTAAGAAGAGTGCATGTTAGGTAGTCAGTGCTTAATAAATCTTTTCCAGTAAAAGTAATTATGAAAAGAGGATTCAAATTGATAAAATAACACACAATTAAAAAGTAGCCTTCTTATTTCATGGAAAACATAAATTGAAATTATGTGAAGAAAACATTCTAAGGTACAGGTGACCTGACCAACGTTTTACAAATTCCTTTTTTCCCCTGACTCTACATCTCTCACTCATGAGTCACTCTGTTCCCACCATCACTAAATATTACAAATTCTTTCACTGCAATTACAAGAAACTTTCAGAATAACGCTCAGCAATAAATGCATCCTTTAACCACAACATACTAATACCTTCCATCAACAAGTTAGTGACCAAGGAAATAGTTTCCCCCTGTGTACTTTCACGTTATTCTGGAAGGGGGAAAATCATAATAGTCAGTCCTTGTATTGTTATATTTGGTGTCATGAGAATAAAGTCACATTCAAAGTGACATGTCTTGGGAGTCAACCTGCCTAAGTGTTCTCAGGCCTCAGGAATGTGAAGATGGTAGCACATTCCCACCTAAATTTTGATGGCTAAAGTGGTAAAACAGACACTCAGCTGTTTTGATGCTTGGGCTTTAAACCTTAGTTTTTGCATATGCTCACACAATGGCAAAGAACAACATTTACTTAAATAAAGAAAAATCACAATTAAAAAAAATTAAATGTATGATTTAATTTTATAAAAATAATATGATTATATTATTTAATATTATGGCAAAATCTCTCACCATAGATGCATACTATGTTTGTGCTTTGAAAAACAATTATTTGGGGGGCACCTGGGTGGCTCAGTTGGTTAAGTCCTGACTCTTGACTTTAGCTCAGGTTATGATCCCAGGGTTATGGAATGAAGCCCCACATCAGCCTCTGTGCTGAGCATGGAGTCTGCTTAAGATATTCTCTCTCTCTCTCTCTCTCTCTGTTCCTTCCCCCTTCCCCACTAAAAAACTAAAAAAAACAAAAAACAAAACCCAAACAACAAAAAGAGATTTTTTACAATGTCACGTTTCCTCCTGTGTAAAGTGGATATAATAATGGCTATCAAGTTCAGAGAGTTGCCATAAGGTTTAAAGGTGACAGTGATCATGAATACCATAATTACAGCCCCCACTTTTGCTTTACCATGTGCTAAGTATTTTGTTAAATATTTTATCTACATAACCTAAAGGAATTTTACAAAAATCTTGTAATATGGACAGATTTCTGAAAAAAAAATTAACAAGAAGGAACCAAGACAGAAGAGATCAAACAGCTTGTTGGTAAGAACTGCCGTAGCATAAAACTCTAGTTGACACCATTGATACCGTCATCGGTATGCATGGCGCCCTCGGAATTGTGCCGCAGTGTAGTCCTGAGAGCCAGAGCCAGGATTAAAATAAAGCCCTTAAGCATAATGTGCTACAACTTGGTTAGCTATAAAATATAGCACTGATGCAAAATGTTAGCTAGTATCTTCATAAACAACTGTAAATATTAAAATAGTTTTACTCTGAATGTCCTGCTTAGAAGAAAGTATGTTAATTAAATGTATTTGAAAGAGAAGAATGGTTATTAAGTTTACCAGAAACACTAATTCAAAAGAAAGACCATTTAAATTTTTTTTTCAACGTTTTTATTTATTTTTGGGACAGAGAGAGACAGAGCATGAACGGGGGAGGGGCAGAGAGAAAGGGAGACACAGAATCGGAAACAGGCTCCAGGCTCCGAGCCATCCGCCCAGAGCCTGACGCGGGGCTTGAACTCACGGACCATGAGATCGTGACCTGGCTGAAGTCGGACATTTAACCGACTGCGCCACGCAGGCACCCCAAAGAAAGACCATTTAATCGGGTTTAGAAGAATCAGCAGGTTGACCCAAATAGGGCAGAGGAGAGAACACTCGCTGAGTTTAAATTAGCATAACAGTACCATTGCCTTCCTTGTTAACAGCATATACTATGGTATAATTATGTTCTGTTAGTTCAGAATACCACAGATATAGAAGCAGCAGTATTATATATGCTTCATGCAAACAAAACAAACAAACAAACAAACAGAAAACACAAGAGATTCAACTCTTACCTTTATGAGGATTTATATTCCAAAGGATCCCTTCACTATTAATGTCTTCTGATCCAGCTTTTGTAGTCCAAGTTTCAAGAAACTGGTGTGCACCTTAAAACAATCTTAACATAAATTTAAAATCTTCTCTTGTTGTCTCCTTTAAAATAATTCAGAATAATCTCAATAATGATAACTACTTACACTGAGGGTTCACAATGTGCCAGGCCCTATGCTAATTATGTTACACTGATTACCTAACCTAATCCTTCTGGCTGCTCTGAAAGTTATTTATATTATTATGATTCCATTTCATAGATGCAGAAACTGACACAAAAAGACATTATGTTATTGGCCATAGGTCACACAAGTTAGTTAAGAAGTAACACTAGCATTGAAACAAAGCAGTCTAGACTCCAACATACTTAAATGTGCTGATATCTTGATCAGGGATTAATTCTAGAATCATTCCTGAGAACTCCCCTCCCCATACCAAACTATGTACTAGTCTTTGAGTCTCTTTACACAACACTGTCTCTATCTGAAATCTGGTTTTCATGAACTATTAAAATAGCTCTATAATTCAAATTCTAGCTCTTGACTACCCTTCCTCATGAAACTCTTTTCTCTCAGGTTTCTTATCACATGTTGCCTTGTATTGTAGTTATTTGGAGACAGAAATCAGAGCTGTTTCTTCCAATGTCAGGAACTGTTATTATTCCAAAAAGTCTTTTAACGCCAAGAACAAGCAGCCATTTAATAACTGTTTGTGGAAAAAAGAAAACAAAATGAAGAACAGAATGAGAAAAGTAACTGATCAGGCAACAGTTTATTTAGTTAAGTTAGACTGCAAGATTTTAAAAGTGAAGTGTGTCAGGACCATAATCCCCAGAAGGAGAGGAACAGCAGTTTAGCAGACCTGTCTCAGGAGTCTAGAATTCTCTCTTTTCTGGGGGGCTTCTCTCTCTATCTGCCATCATTTCTAAACCCAAGGATGAGGTAAACCCTATTCCTTCCCCTATTTACAGTTGTGTCCCGACTTGGACCTCAATCATTTCTCTTTGATGATCTTAGTATGTAAACCAGAGTAGCATTTTCAAAATGAACATCTTCAGGGGCACCTGGGTGGCTCAGTTGGTTAAGTGTCCAACTTCAGCTCAGGTCATGATCTCACAGTTTGTGGGTTCAAGGCCCACATCAGGCTCTGTGCTCACAGCTCCCAGCCTGGAGCCTGCTTTGGATTCTGTGTCTCCCTCTTTCTCTGCCCCTCCCACACTCATGCTCTGTCTCTGTCTGTCTCAAAAATAAATAAAACCTTAAAAAAAATTTTTTTTCAAAATGAACGTCTTCATCTATGTCAAATAGATAAGTTAATAATTTTAGGGATTAAGATCAAACAAGTTTCCAAAAGAAAAGTGTCTGGTGCTTAGCTACTAAAAGTAGCAAAAGTATGATCACTTTGCCAAGCACTTCACATATATTATCTCATCTCAAGGAGAAAAGTATTATTTTGTTTCCATTTTGTATTGTACAGGAAGTTCAAGCACCTTTCTCAACTACACAATGGTTTGTGATAGAAATGGAATTTGAACCCAGCTTTGGCTGATGTTAAAGTCACTTTTGTTATCCACTATGTTTTTCTGAGGCTTCCATCTCCTCAGTCCTAAGGACAGTGCACACACTGTCTCCAACTGTGCCCATGTGTCTTATTCCTTGTTGGTCTCCCTATTTGTCCAGCTTAATTCCCTGGACGACTTCAGAGGAGGCTGCGAAAATTTTTTTTATTCCATCATTTTTCTCATTTGTAGTTCCCAGAATACATAGGCTTCTTTAATTTCTAGAAGTACTTAGAAAGACAAGGAATAGAGAATCAAACCCTGGCTCTGATTCTGAAGACTTCCTCTGCAAACCAGGAAGGTGCAGACTGCAGAAATGGTGTTCCCTCCTCACACAGTGATTGTCTCTGCTGCTTGTCCCACTGTGGGTACTGTCACTCAGGCAAGAGGCTCCATCTATCCAGACGGAGGCATGGAGTGGGTTTTATTATTAAGAACAATAACATCAGTGACAGTAACTGGCATTTATTGCAGTCTTTTGTTTTGCTCAGTTTCATATTTTTATTATATTTCATTCTCACATCCACACTGCAAAGTAGATAGGACTATCACCATTTGGCACATGATGAAAGCAAAGCTCAGGCAAATTAAGTGATTTTGTCACCAAGGCTGTAAGCTGGAGTTGGAACTCAAAGTCCTTGGTCTGAACCTTTGTCCCATATTGCATCTGATCCCATCTTGTCAAAATATAATTAACACTGGAGCGCAAATATAGCACTGAAAAAGTGCAAACACGTACACACATGCATACACGTAAAATCACCGTATTTCTACATTATGCAATTCCACGCCTACAGGTGTTTTCTCACAGTGTCTTTCAAGTTTCACTTGCCAGTGTACTGACCAAGATGACTGTGTAAATTCCACAAATAGTATTGATAGTCTGATGCAATTCAGCACAGGCCTTATTATTCTAACAACACTGTGGTTTTTTTTTTATAGTCTACAAACACTTGATATCTAGTTCTCACTTGAGGCTCACATCAACCATGCAATGTGCAATTTTACAAAGGGGGTATGGCCTCAGGTAAGTACACAAGAACCTGAAATCAGAAGCCAGTAGAGGAAAGAGTAGTGAATTGAATCTCAGCTCAAGCTCCAAAGCCTGGGAATCTCTGCATCACTTCCCACTGCCTTCTTTCAGGTGTTTTATGAATCCTTTCCTCATCTCTTCTCTTCACTGTGTAGTTGCGGATATTGGTCATCTGTGGCGTTGGACATTCCCCCAGATGGAAATCACCTACTCGCTGGATTACACCAGAATGCTTTTATCTGGGTGGAGTCCTCAAATTGTCCCCTAAGTCCTTTCCTTCCCAGGGAAAATGCCTGGACACAGTCCAAAGTAAAATGAGTTGAATGGCTCCTTGCCCTCTCTGCTGAGTCAGCTAACATGGGGTCTGCGTGACTGAAGGCAGTTAATCTAAAAAGGCAGATCTCTTACCTTCTCAGGAGCCCCAGGGTTGAGAACTCATCAAGCCAGCACTTGGTCTGGGATGGTTTGGGCTTCTACATGTAGCACTTTTGTTTGTTACCTTCATTTTCTAAGTGAAAGAGATGGAAGGATGAAAGGCCTTTCCCATCTAAAACTCTGCATCTACAGTCATTCGCCGCCTGCATCTTTTCTGATTCCATACATTCATATCAATGGGACATTCAGAAGTAGTTCCAAATATGACTTCTTGTGGACTGATGTGACAGTTTGTGAACCGGCAGCGTTCTGCTGATGGTACTTTGAGTGGCTCAGCTCTGTGTGTCAAGTCTAACCAATCATCCTTCCAGGTTGCCAAGATCCTTCTCTGCAACAAGCTGACACTGGACTTTCACAGACTCTTATGAGGCAGGCTGTTGCCATCTACAAATGCAATCCCATATCCCTTGGAAATTAACCTCACCATGAATTCACTCCCTCTGAGGAGTCCAGAGAAATGGATTCAGGATCTAGAAGTAACTTTAGCCATTGAGGAGAAGGTTCCTCATGCTGAGAATTTTGAACAACTTGAAAAATACTCATAGTGACCAACAAACCATAATGGTTTATATATATCTTTCATGGTTTGCCAAGAATTTCCTCAGACCTTTGTTTCTTGCAAGAAGAAAACTTTGAGGAATGGATCATTTTTTCAAAATTGCCCTGTGGCATTCTTCTGTCCCTATTGGCACTTCCCAAGCTCTCCAACTTCATGTTTTCCCCCACATCACCATTCATCATATATTTTATTTATTTGCTTTCCTATACTCACCAATAATAGCTACATAGCAAATTCATCAGTTACTATTCTAAGAGCTTTATGCTTTATTCTAAGTTCCTATTCTAAGTGCATATTCATTCATGTAATCTTCATAACAATCCTGTAAAGTAAGTCCTTTTACTATCCTCATTACAGAGATGGGGAAATTGAGAGAAAGTGGATGGGTTCAGTTTTGAGAGTCGTGAGATTGAAGCACCCTTGAGATATTCATGCATAGTGGACTATGCGCCCAGTCCTGGAACTCAGCAGAGAAATGACATTAGAATTAGATATTAGAATCCTCAGTCTGTGAACTGAAACTAGGGCAGCAGAATTGAAGGAGATCTCTTAGGTTGGTGGTCCTGGTGTGTGGGGCTGGGCCTTTTTGTGCTTGTCTTTGAAGGCACTTGGTGAAGAGGAGGGGACAAAGAGGCAGCATGCCAATAGCTGTAGACAGGACAGGGAGTTTGAGGTTTGTTGGGTCTCTCTGAAATGTGAGACCAGCATCTAAGCCTCCTTCCAAATTTGAGGATTATAACTAACCTGTTCTATGGCTTTGTGCAAGTCTTTTTACTTTTAAGGTCTTTGATTTCTGTCCATGTAAGATGAGTGGGTTATACAATGTGGCTTCTAACTCTTCAAGCTTTAACCTTTAAAATCCTAAGAAAATAAACTCAAAAAATCTGCTGATGGGAATGTAAAGGGTACATCCAGTAGAGAGGGTACTTTGTCAACACTCTTCAATATTACAAATATCTATACCTGTTAACCTAGTAGTTGTACTTCTAGGAATTTATTTGGTAGTTCTACTTACATATACACAAAATGATGGAAGTTCAGTGTTGTGCCCAGCAGCATTGTTTGTATATAAAAGATAAGAAACAGTCCTAATATCTATTAATAAGGGGTCAGATCCCCTTTGTAGCAATGTGGATGGAACTGGAGAGTGTGATGCTAAGTGAAATAAGCCATACAGAGAAAGACAGATACCATATGTTTTCACTCTTATGTGGATCCTGAGAAACTTAACAGAAACCCATGGGGGAGGGGAAGGAAAAAAAAAAGAAGAAAAAAAAGAGGTTAGAGTGGGAGAGAGAGCCAAAGCATAAGAGACTCTTAAAAACTGAGAAAAAACTGAGGGTTGATGGGGGGTGGGAGGGAGGGGGGGGTAGGTGATGGGCATTGAAGAGGGCATCTTTTGGGATGAGCACTGGGTGTTGTATGGAAACTAATTTGACAATAAATTTCATATAATAAAAAAATAAGTGATAACTTAAAAAAAATAAGGGGCCAGATCAATACATTATAATATATCCTTAGAATGGAAATTTATATAGTCACAAAATAGAATGCAGACACAATGATATACTATACATATCAATGAGAATAAACAAAGTATTGTTACAGGCCATAGTATATGACTATCAAAACAATGTAGAGAAATGTAGAACAACAGAAGTCCAATACAAAAAGAATATACACTGTATGAACCTACTTAATTAAAGTTCAAAAACAAGAAAAAGAAATCCTTGGTGTTATGAGCTGGGATAGCGGTTACCCCTGGGGGGGTCAGAGCCTTAAAGAACACCAAACATCCCATGATCTATTACTAGTGGCTTCAAATAAATATAGTTGCTTGACCCCTTGTAACTGAACTGCTACTGAGAGCAAGTGACTTTATGAAGAAAAGGGGGCCCAGATTCTACAATCTCTACCCTTTAAAAAAGGCAGAGGTGCACCATATTAGAGCATGCTATCAATAACTAGGCAGAGGAGGGTACTGGAAGCTGCTTGACAGAAACAATGCATCTGTGAGAACAATGGAGAATGACAAGGAAATGAACAACCACAGGACAAACACTCCATTAGTCTGCAATCTTCTGGAAGTTTCCCATGGGAGGCAATGGGGAAACTTGTTCTTTGTGGTTCAAGGAGATGACACTAGAGCATATGGGTGAAAGCTACAGAGAAACATATTTCAGCTTGTTTAAGAAAAGTTTTCCCATAGCCAGAACTCTCAAGGTGGACCTGAAGCCTCAGCAGCCACTACTGGGAATAGGCCAGGTTCCAGTTGAGAGTTAGATAGGATGGATTCTCTCTATACCCATGAGAAACCCTTCTAGTCTTTCCCACGGTTGTGAGGAAGGATGCGAGGACAGAACAGGCATTTTTCCTGGTTGGGCAAGAACTATAGGACAATAGCTGTGTGGTTCTCAGAGAGCTCTCCTTGACAGTGATGTGGGTGATGGAAAGGCCAAGCCTGGGTGTCACAGCCAACAATGGTGCTCAGAGAGCAATGGTTCTTTGAGTCTTGATGAGCAGCAACTTAAGGGGCCTCCCAAGATGTAGGAGAAAAACTCTAGTTCCAAGTCTCTCCTGCATCCTGGAATTCACCAAAAGAAAAATTATAGGAATCTCCCAGCTGGAATCACCTCAAAGTTCTAGCTGAGCTCCCACCAAAGTAGGAAAGTCCTTTGCAGCATTGACAGATACCCTCCTAGTCTTGTTTGTATACTTCCAATGACAAGGAGCTTCTGGCTTCACAGCTTTCCATGGTTCAAAGTTCTCCTTGCTATTGATATAATGTGAAAACAATAGCTACCATTTGTTGAGCTCTATGTGTCAAACTGTGCTGAATACTTTCCATGCATTCAGTCATTGAATCCTTGCCACAAAATTATTAAACAGGTGAGGAAATGTTAAAAATGTGTTCAAGATCATGCAAAGTAATAGAGCTAGCTCTAAGGAATATTACTTTCACAGATTTTATTCACTCATCTATCACTTTATTTGTATTGTCTGAGAGTCACCTTTATTAATATGCACTCAAAATTTCTCTTTAAATGATCTGGTTTCATTTTTTTAAAAACTTAAATATTTATTTTAACTACTTATATATCTGAAATCACAAAATTTGTCTACTATTTATGTGTTTTCTCCAATATATATTAAAATAAATTCATAACAAATAAAAGTATTCAAAGTGTTCAACAATGTTCTAAGTAAAATCAACTTTTAGCACCATCTTGTATGCACTATATTTTGGTAAACACTGCCCTAATCTATTTTACTTTTCATTTTTAAATGTATATTTTTAGTACACTTATTACGATGAGCACTGAGTAATGGGTAGAATTGTTAAATCACTATATTTTATACTTGAAACTAATATAATATTGTATGTTAACTATATTTGAATCTAAAAAAATAAAAGAACAAAAACAAAAACTCTGATTTTTGCAATTATTTTTCACTATTGGTATTAACTCTGCCCTGTGAACTTGCTGAGAAAAAGCCTTGGCAATCTTGTCTTCAAGACTGGTTTTTAAATGTCTGAAAAGATTAACTATATTTCCATTAAGCCTTTTCCATATTGGTCATTAACTGTTCTTCCAACCTCTTAGTTTCTAGGGCCATCTAGACCCTCACAAGCTGGTCAATCTTGCTTGAAATCCCCTATTTTGTAACCCAGTCACACTTTACTGTATACAGGCATATATAGGGGTGCCTGGGTTGCTCAGCTGGTTGAGTCCGACTTTGGCTCAGGTCATGATCTCACAGCTCGTGAGATCAAGCCCCGCGTCAGGCTCTGTGCTGACAGAGCCTGGAGCCTGCTTGGGATTCTGTGTGTGTCTCTCTCTCTGCTCCTCCCCCACTCACATTCTGTCTCTGTCTCTCTCAAAAATAAATAAACATTAAAAAAAAATTTAAAGGCATATATATTCCTACTTGTGGAGGCCAGAATCTTTACATATGTATCCAGTAGCTGCTTCCATCCTCAGGTTCAGATCCATCCAGCTGGAGACAGAATACAGAAGCTAGTAGAAAGAACACAGTCCCTACCCAGAAGACATAAGCTATTTATTTCCCAGCTTGGACTACTCTTTAGCTATCAGTTGACCTGTAAAAGCCTGAGTTTACTTGACTGAAAAACAAATACAATAATTTTTGTCCTGCTACTCTCTCAGGATAGTTGTGAAGACAAAATGAGGCAATTCATGTGTAGATTTTGTAAACTATGAAGAGTTACAGACATTAGTTATCATTAAACCAAGATCCATGGCCTAAATACACCAGTATTTACCCCTTTGTATAACTCATAAACCCAGGGCAGTTATAGAGCTCTTCTAGAAAACATCAACTTGGAGAAAGTGGTAGGTGGACTTGATATTCAAGTAATTCACCATGTGAGGAACTGCTATGTTCCAGTCACTGTTTTAGGTCCTGAAATCCTGAAATAAATTAATATTTAAACAGTACAAACTAGTGGCCATACCGATTGCTAAAATATTGAAATATTTTCATACTAATGGATGACTACCCATTTCCCTAGTCTCCTGTTCACATGCATTGCCCTATTTACTCCAACTCCTCCCTCAGGACTTCTATATCTCCCCACACGCCAGCAACATAAGGGTTAAAGGGCAGAAAGAGGGGCTTCCTGGACCCTGACCCAAGACTCTGACCAGTATCAACTCTGATTGATTAGTGCCATGTGACACCAGTTATTAAATATTTGGAATATTATACTGCAAGAACAAGTTTCATTGTATTGAGAAGGTACAGACTAAGCAAGTGAATGAAACAACGCATAATTCATTTGCAGATTGTGATGAGAGCTATAAATGAATGAGATGGTGATGGGGGCAGAGGAGGGAACCTTAGATAGCATAAGTGGGAAAGGCTTCTTCAAGGAAGTTAGCATTGACTTGAGAAGGGAATGAGGATGAAGGAATGACGGCCAGCCACGCAAAGGTTTAGGGGAACAGCACTGCAGGAGGAGGAGGGAAGAGTAGGAACAAAAGCCATAGAGCAAGAATGGGTTTGGCATATACGAAGAACAGAGAGCCTATATGACTGGATCGTAATGCAGGTTGCTCAAGGTAGGCCAGGGCCAGAGCACATGAATGCTGGCAGTCTTCAGCAACAAGCCTAGATTTTATTCCAAGTGCGAGCAGAAGGCATTGGAATGACTTAAGTACATTGACATGTGGTTATCCTATTCACCAAACGCCTTATTCTGAGAGACTCAAATCCTGGAAGACACTCCCTTTCCTATTGTCTCTCTACCACAATTGGAAAATCTGAGGCTGATTAATGTTCTGCAAGATATATATGCTGTGGCTGATTACAATCTATTCAACAGGGTCGGAGGAGGAGACCCTCTGCAGGATGGTCTACAGAGACCTAGAAACTCTGTCCTATGAGACTGGAGGAAGAGGAAATGATGAACCCGGAGACACCTTGTCAATCTTCTCAGACATTTAAAAACTAGCCTTGAAGACAAAGTTGCCAAAATGTTTTCCTTTACGTTGTCAGATCTCCACAACAACCAGGTGCAGTGGCTCAAGCCGAAGTTATCACTTCTTACCACTTTACAACAAGAAGTATCAGATTCTTCAAAGAAAATTACATTTGTGTTCTACAGAGCCACAGGCAAGGATTACTTCACCTATTTTGCTTATTGAGAAAGCAATTAAGAAAATTTGCCTCGTTTTACATATAATTATCACAGCTGGGCTATCACTAGAATATATTCCCCAACTTAAGGTGGTTTGACTTTAATTTTTTGACTTTTTCATAGTGAGAAACCAATATGCATTCAGTATAAACCATTCTTCAGATTTTGAATTTGGATCTTTTCCAGGGCCACTGATATGTGGTAAGATATTCTTTCAAGCTGCTGGGCAGTGACAGTGAGCCACACCCCCCAGTCAGCCGCATGCACAGAAGGATACACAACTGATACCCATACAACCATTTGGTTTTTCACTTTTAGTACAGTATTCAATACATTATATAATATATTCAGCACTTTATTTGGAAATAGGTTCCCCGCTTCCCAAACTATCGGCTATTGGAAGTGTTGTGAGCATGTTTAAGGTGCGCTAGGCTAAGCTATGATGTTTGGTAGGTTAGCTGTATTAAATGAATTTTGGACTTAAATATTTTCAACTTAAACCATGGGTTTATTAACCTCATCATAAGTTGAAGAAGATCTGTATAAGTGCCCTCATTCTCATAATACTCCACTGCCTCCTTGTGACATTGGGGAACAGGAGAGTTTTGTAACTTTTGTGCTAGTGAGCTGAGAAATGACCCAGCCAGCTCCCTATGTACTACTCAGCCCACATTCGCAATGACTGTCTGGTAAGGCATTCAGAGAATCTGCATACTTTATCGACTGTAGAGAGGGCAGCCATGCACTCAGCTTGGCATACACACACTTCAGTTAATCTTCATTCCAAATTTTAGACATAGCTAAAACCTGCCCAGAGATTTTTTTGTGATTGAACAGCATCTAGGAAAAAAACAAAAACAAAAACAAAAACAAAAACTAAGCTTTTTAATTGTGAACCAGATTATCACAGTAGTGTAAGGGAAGGACAAGTGGACTAAAAAGAAAGAGGTTTCTTTGCTCATTTTTCTAGAGGCTCCTAACTAACTGCAGCTCCAATCCATGGTTATCCCCCAAACACAGAATAATAGAGGCATGTATGTTCATGGTCTTGATGCAGCACTATTGAATAGAAGAGTCTCACACAGAGACATGGGGAAAGACTTTGCCCATAAGATGGGACATAACGTCAGGGTGGCCTTTCCCACGCCTGTGCAGTGAGGCTTCTCTTGGGACCCTTCTCCAGGCTGTGCTGTTCCAGCTTCATGTTCACGTAGTTCTCTCCCACTAACGTTACCCTGCTCCATCCATTCCCTTTACTTACTTTGATATTTTCCATCTCTCCCATTAGTCTATAATATTTCTTGAAGGCAGGGACCACATCTCCTTCTTTACTTACTTCCATATTTGAAGCATGCTCTTTTTCACAATAAGAGGTAAGCATATTTTTATAAAGTAAAACAGAATATAACAATGACTACCATTTGTGGAGCACCGTGTGCCAAGCATGCCACTAAGTGCCCTACATATTTTATTTTATTTATCCTTACAGCAATCCAGTGACGTGGGCGTCTTCAGTCTTGCTTATAGAGGAGCAATAGAAGCTTTAGGAAGTTAACTAAGTTGCCCAAGGTCACATAATTAGTAAGTAGCAAAATTGGGACTTAATCCATATTTTTTCCAATGCAAACACACAGTAATTTACACACTAATCTAGGCTGCCTCCTTGTATTGTTTCACTATAAAATTGGAAGAGAAGAGTTGGAATGATGAAACAGAAGCAGACAAGCAGCCACTTGCATTAAGGAAGCTGGACCAGTTGAACTGCCAAGAACAGTCCACATTCTTATGTGTACCTGGGTATTAGAGGGAGGGCAGGCATCTGTGGGAAGGAACTCATTTCAGATGCTAAGCTAGTTCCCATCCCCTTTTAATACCAGACAAACAAACTGAAAGGGAGCTGCCCTGTGTTCAGTGTACCTAATGCTAATCCTATTTTCCCTGGAAGAGAAAGAGTAGGAGATGCTTTCTACAAGTCCTTGCCTGGTTTTGCAGACAGAGAGCTGAGTCAGAGAGAGTTGGCTGAAATTGTGGAAAGACAGACTGGCAGCTGAACCCAGGGTGGTGCAGAGCCCTTGACAGTCAACCTTTCCCAGGAGTTGGAGAGCCGGATGCTCTCGTCACAAAGTGAGAGTAGAGATTTAATAACTGTGGGAGGTGTGTTGGTAGGGGTGGAATATGCCATTGCCACTTAGGTAATCCAAGGTCTTGAAGTTATGAAGAAATTACTGAAGTGAAAAAGCTAAAGACAGCACAAAGGGGTGCGGTAGACCAGAACGGGCACTAGTTATGGACTTAGTGAAATTATATCTTTGCAATTCAAACATCATGAATCTTAAACATCGTGAAGATGGATATTTTGAAATGTTAATTAATATACTTTTGTTTCCAGAGTTTGCTTCAATCCTTTCCTTCATTCAGTCAGCTAAGAATTCTTCATCATTGTCTTAGAGATGAACTGACAGCAGAAGGCAGAGAAAACAAAGAAAGTCAATTGTTAGCTTTTGAGTTTAGCAACCCACCTGTTATAACACATGAAATTTCGAAAGAATGTATGATATTGTCATGATATGAGTGATAACATTTTCCTACCTTTGATATAAAGGATAGATCTCCAAGGCCAAGAAGAAAGACACAGGGGAGACCCAGAGATTAGCTGGACAAAGAATGAGGGGACATAGCCAGAGAGACTGAGAGGACACTATTAAGTCAACATACAGGGAATGCTCAGTGTCAATTTGAGTGTGCATTACCTGTAGCCAGGGCCCAGGGACAGAGGCTAGTGCCTTCAGATGTGAAATCTTATGTTGCCTGTACAGAGGAGTTATGAGGAAGTCCTCTCTTTGACAGAAGTTAATATCTAGCCCACTGATCATCTAGCAAGATTGATAGCATTTATACCCTCACTCATAAGCTTGTTCTGTTCCTATTCGTCTTACCCTAGAATTGTCAACTTTTCATTGGCCTACTCGGACACCTGGATAACCAATGAAATGGACACTTAGAGGGAACGTTGGCAGTGTACAAGAAAAAACCTCTCACATGTGGATTTAGGTGGGAATGAATGACACCATCTAGGGATTCTTCTGTGTATTTGACAGTCAAAAAAAAAGAAACAAAACAAAATAAAACAAAATCAGATTATCATCAATGACAGAATAATGGTCTCCCAAAGATGTCCACATTCTAATTCCTAGAATCTGCTAGTGTGTGACCTTATGTATTATTTATATGGCAAAGGGGACTATGCAGATGTGATTAAGTTAAGAATCTTGAGATAAAAAGATTTCTCTGGGTTTTCCTGGAGGGCCCATTGTAATCGCAAAGGTCCTTATGAGAGGAAGGTAGAGGGGCAGAGTCAGAAAGGAACATGTGACAGTGGAAGCAGAGGCTGAAGTGATATAGGGCCATGAACCAAAGAATGAGGCAGAAGCTGGAAAAGGCAAGGACATAGATTCTTCCCTAAATCTTCCAGAAGAAAGCAGCATGTTAATAACACAGAATCTGGAACGCTTCTCTAGATCTACTAATGTTTCTGGATTTGAGCCCAGACTTAGGTATTTTTCAAAAGTTATCCCAGGTTGGGTCACCCTGTCTGGCTCAGTCGATAAAGCATGCACCTCTTGATCTTGCGGTTGTAAGTTTGAGCCCCACAGTGAGTGCAGAGATTACTTAAAAAATAAAATATTTTTTTAGAAAAAAACACTTATCCCAAGTTATTCTGATACAGCCAGCCTATTGTAGCCCAGGCAGAGGCAGTTGAAAAATATCAATCTAAACTGAAAAATCACTTATCACTATCACATTCAGAAATTTTAATAACCTTTCCCACAGGAACAGCAAGTAGTCATTCAGTTGCACAAGAAAACTTAAAGGGATTATGATCTCATCATCTCGAATAATAATAACAGCTTCCATCTAGTGAACATATTCTAAGAAAATCGACATGCTAGTATTTTAAATGCAAAATATTTTTATGCATTCTATCTCATTTAACTTTGGAACACATTTATAAAATAATGGTTATGGTTACCATCTATAACAGAAAAAGATGTAGACAAATTAGCTGTAACTGGATGAGAAGCGTAGAAGAATGGTTAACCTGTCACTGAAACTACTCTTTTGAGTGAGAGAGGAGAGGAGCAGGCTGGATCTCTCATGCCAGTTCTACTTTCCTAAAGCACAAAATTGAGCCTGCCCTTCTATATAAGCATTCTTCCTTTCGCTATTCAGGAGACCTCCTGGCATTTCAACCGGGCCTTAGAACATACCAAACAAAAAGCAAACCAAAGATTTTTCCATACAAGGCAAGTTGGATGGGGCTGAGCAAAACATGGGTCCCAAAGGGCTGTTACTCTTCTTAGGACAAAGAGGAACACACTGCTGGTGTGTCAGGAGAGGTCTTCATAAGGAGGCAATGAGGGCAGCTAATACAGATAGCTCTTTGGCACGGATGTTTTACAACACTGGTGCAATTGTCTAAAGTGATCCCATGATCTGCGTTAAAAATTTGCTTCCCATCTTGTGATACATGTTTTCCCATTGGTAGTTAACAGTCTTAGTGCTGATTCCACTGCTCTGTCCAGATTCCCCCTGGCATGTTGAGCCCCAGCAAGCTGGGCTCACCAATCTCTTCCCTTGACATTGTCTTTCTTTCATAGCTTAAGCTGGAGCCTGTGGAATTTTTATTTGGTGCAGTGCAACTCCTACTCTATGTTTCCAAACCTACTGTCTTAGTATAGACTTTATGTTCTGATTCCTTTCAGACATTCTGGCCTTTGATTCTAAAAGCCAGACTTTGAGTACTCAAAACCCTTTTTCTCAAACTACTCTCTTAGTGCTTACTTTCAAAATCCTGACATTATAAGCTGGCAGTGAGACCATGACGTAGAAAAGCATGTGGGTAGGGGAAGAAAGAGCTATCTACACAACATTGCGAAATATTACTCCTCTTCATCACCACCGTTCCCAGGATCATATATGCAGTAGGGATGGAACCAGGAACCATTCACATGTACGTGTGATGCCCAAGTCTCTATGGCATCCAGGGCATCATTATACAGCTCTGACTAGTAAGTTCAGCTCTAAATCCCACCAAATTCTACCCATAGGTCCTAGTTCTGGGCTTACAGAGCAGCTAAGTTCCTCCTGGCTCAGGTTAGTCATTCGGGTACTTGAATAATTATTTTGGCACCTGAGTTATCTCTGAGCTACTACTAAATAGTAGTTTCTTCTACTCTTCTTCATAGACTTGGCGTTTCCTATTTTTCATGATCTTGTCCCTTCTTTTGGATATGCACAAGTTTTTGTGTGTCCCTCCTGAATTGTGACTTTCCTAAATAGGTTGTGTCATTCGAACTAGGGATTCCAACCAATCCCCAAATCAACTACAGAAACTTTTCCAATCTCTTTGTTCCTGGCACCACACTCCTAAAGCAGAGGATGTTTGTACCATGCAGCATGTGTGCAGATTTCTCCTGTATCTGTCTATGTGATATTTGCAAGCTCAGAGAAAACATTTGGGGCCAATTCAGGGTAATCTTCAACCTCTCTCTAGAGCTCAAAGAGCACACAGGTAGCCAAAACATCCAAGACCCATAACAAGACTAGGATAATGTTTCTTTTAATGTATTATGTAGTAATATGTCTAGTGATACAGAGTGAATCTGAAGTCCCCACAGGTGAGCCTTACTTCAGAAATCCCAGCCTAGAGGGCAGCAAAAGACCGGTGGGCATGTTTGTAAAATGATGTGGTGAAAAGAGTTGGAACTTGCAACTGACTTTGCCAATAACTTGCTGTGAGACCTTGAACAATCATTTTTTTTTTCTGTCTTGATTTAATTTTTCCCCATGTGAAACAGTAGGATCAAACTCCAGTGATTTTCAAATGGTTTTATGTGCTTTAATTTTTTTTGTGTATAAATAATATATATAGAAGAACAGCTCTGCTTATAGTTTGTTTTATTTTCCAAACTGGAGACATTGCCAGAAAGAAAGAAAAAGAGGAGTAAAGGGAGAAGGAAGGGAGAAAAGGAAAGGTGATTTCAAATATCCTTTCTAGTTCTGAAATTCTACTACATTCATTTAACAAACTATAGAAATGATCCCTGAAAGTATAGTCTTACTACTGTATTCATTTAAAATAGTGCCAAATCATCAACAACTCTGGGACTGGACTTCAGTCAATCTTGAAATCTAAACATTTGTATATTATTAGGCTTTTATTTTCATTAGTTCTGCTCAGATTTTCCTGAGTTTTGTAATCTAAATTCTTTTCTGCAAATAGAAACATCAATAATGGAGGGTAACATTAATTTCCTACACCTGGGCCTAAGGAACCAGAAGCACCGAGATCTTTTAGCGCCCTCTTGTGTCCATAATTAATTATCACAACAGCCAACCTCCACTAAGTATTAGGGACTTGTATTAAGGCCAAAGGCAGTGGAGTAAAATACCAGGAACAAAGAAGTTGAGGTGGTGATAAGAGTTTATCATTATTTATAGAGATCTGCTATAATTTCATGCACTTTCTACAAACAATAATCCCCTGCAAAAAACAAACAAACAAACAAACAAACAAAAAAACTACTTCCTTTCTCCTCTTTATCTAAATGCTACCCACTCTTTGAGAGAAACTTGATCACTTTCAAGTGTTTCTTTAGTTCACCATAATGATACCTTCTCTGCATAATTAGAGCAGGTAAGATTACATGTTTTAACGTCAGGTGCCAGTTGGATTCTCAACTCTGCCCTTCATTATGGTAAATCAATTAACTTCTTCTAAGCACTTCTGCAACTAATTATCAATGAATGGGAATACACTTAAGCATAATTGCTTCATCTTTGATTGAACTAAGCAAACCCACTTCCCCTCAAAAGTTAAAACTGTGGCATAAGCCACAAAATAAAGAATAGACAATTTGGATTTCATCAAAATTAAAAATGTTTATATATCAAAGGACACTATCAAGTAAGTGACAAGACCTAACAAATGGGAGAAAATATTTGTACATCATGTAGTCTATTCTTGTTATCTGTGATATTTACATTCTAAAAATCACTGCAAACACTGAATTAGCAAAGACTAAAATACTGCTTCTAGGAATGTATATAGACAAGGGACATATAGAGGGAAGGGACATAATCACACAGATTATCATCATAAATCCTAAAAATAAAAAAAATTCATTTTTTTCTTAATTTTACATGAGAGAAAACAAAGCTCAGAACAGTTAAGTGACTTACCTGAGACCACGCTACTATTGGATGCCAGCTTTGGGATTCAAACCCGTCCAACAGGCTTGTATTACACTGCACTGCCCTGACCATCTTCATCCTGTGCTCATCTCTGTGTAACAGCTGGACCAAGAAGGTAGAGTGACACCTTATTCTACCTCAGCTAGGAATGTGTGCCTCTGGCAACTAAAGTTTTCACTGTTCTACATGTCTTCAGATGATGACAAAACCATATTGATTTTTGAGTTATAAATAAATTTTAGCAGGTAGGTAAATTCACAATATAGAATCTGTAAACAATGAGAATCAGCTGTATCTGATAAGGGACTATTATCTAGAATGTGTAAATAATTGTTACACTCAACAACAAAAAGATAAACAAGCACATTTTTTAAATGGGCAATGGATTTAAATAGACATTTCTCCAAAGAAGTACATTAATCAAGTACAAATGGATGTCAAGTACATTAAAATGGTGCTGATTGTTGTTGGCATTGTAAACTGGTGCAGCCACTATGGAAAACAGTATGGAGGATCCTTAAAAAATTAAAAATAGAACTAGCATATGATCCAAAATGTCTACTTCTGCGACTATATCCAAAGGACACAAAAACACCAACTTGAAAGATACCTGCACTCCCATGTTCACAGCAGTATTATTTACAACAGTGAAGAGATGAAAACTAAGTGTTCACTGATAGATGAATTGGTAAAGAAATTGTGGTATATATAAATAATAGAATATTATTCAGGCATAAAGTGAGGAAATCCTGCCATCTGCAACAACATAGATGGACCTTGAGGGAATTATGTTATGTGAAATGAGTCAGACAAGAAAAGATGAATACAACATGATCTTTCTTATATGTGAAATCTGAAAAAAGCCACCTGAAATTAAAAAAAACAACAATCAAACTCATAAAAAAAATGGGGGATCATATTTGTGCTTACAAAAGGTGAGACGGCGGTAGGGGAGAAGGAATTGAAAGAAGGTAGACAAAAGCTACAGATTTCTGGTTATGAGATAAGTACTAGGCATGTAATGTACAACATGATGACTGTAGCTAACGCTGCTGTATGACCCATAGAAAAGTTGTTAAGAAGGTATATCCTAAGAGTTCTCATCACAAAGAAAATTTTTTCTTTTCTTTCTTTCTCTCTCTCTCTTTCTTTCTTTCTTTCTTTCTTTCTTTCTTTCTTTCTTTCTTTTTTGCTTTCTCTTTTTATTGTATCTATATGAGATGGTGGATGCTAATTAAAGTTATAGTGACAACCATTTCACTATATAAAAGTCAAACCATTATGTTGTGTGCCTTAAACTTATACAATGATGTATGTCCATTATATCTTCATAAAACTGGAGGGCAAATGACATTCAATATCATTAGTCATGAGGGAAATACAAATCACAACCACTGAGATACCATTTTTACTAGATATTGACTTACTAGAGTGGCTATAATTTTTTTTAAAGAAAGAAAATAAGTGTTGGCAAAGATGTGGAGAAATTTGAGCCCTTGTATGTTGCTGGTGGGAGGGTAAAACGCTATAGCCACCATGGAAAACAGTATAAAGCGTTCTTCAAAAAATTAAAAATGCAACTACCCTATGATCGAGGAATTGCACTCCTGGGTATTTACCCAAAGAATATAAAAACACTAACTCAAAAGAAAACATGCACCCTATGTTTATAGCATCATTATTTATAATAGCCAAACTATAAAAGCACCCAAGTGTCCATTGATAGATGAATGGATAAAGATGTGGTATACATGGAACATTATCCAGAACAGAACACATACTTGAGCACAAATCAGCCCTCAACAGGTACAAAAGATCGAGATCATATCATGCATATTTTCAGATCACAACACTATGAAAGTTGAAATCAACCACAAGAAAAAATTTGGAAAGCCCTCAAATACATGGAGGTTAGAGAACATCCTACTAAAGAATGAATGGGTTAACCAGGAAATCAAACAAGAAATTTAAAAAATACATGGAAGTAAATGAAAATGAAAACATGACAGACAAAACCCATTGGGATGCAGTGAAGGTGGTCCTAAGAGGAAAGTACACTGCAAGGCAGCCTGTCTCAAGAAGCAAGAAAGGTTGCAAATACACAATATAAACTTTCACCTAAAGGAGTTAGAAAAGAAGCAGCAAATAAATCCTAAAGGCAACAGAGGAAGATAAATAATAAAGATTAAAGCAGAAATAAATGATATGGAAACAAACAAAAAACTTAGAACAGATCAATGGACCTAAAAGCTGGTTCTTTGAAAGAATAAACAAAATTGATAAACTTATCAAAAAGAAAAGAGAAAGGACCCAAATAGATAAAGTCACAAAAGAAAGAGATCACAACCAGCATCACAGAAATACAAATGATTATAAGAGAATACTATGAAAAATTATATGCCAACAACTGGACAATATGGAAGAAAGGGAAGAAAGAGACAAATTCCTAGAAACTCATGCACTACCCAAAACTGAAACAGGAAGAAATAGAAAATTTGAACAGACCCATCACCAGCAAAGAAATTGAATCAGTTATCAAAAAATCTTCCAACAAACAAGAGTCCTGAGCCAGATGGCTTCCCAGGGGAACTCTACCAGACATTTAAAGAAGAGTTAATACCTAGTCTTTTGAAGCTGTTCCAAAAAATAGAAATGGAAGGAAAGCTTCCAAACTCATTCTATGAAGACAGCATTACCTCGATTTAGTGGGGTCTTTGTCTGGAGACACTAAAAAGGACAATTACAGGCCAATATCCCTGATGAAACTGGATGCAAAAATTCTCGGTAAGATACTAGCCAATTGAATTCAACAACACATTAAAAGAATTTTTCACCACAATCAAGTGGGACTTATTCCTGGGCTGCAGGCCTGGTTTAATATTCACAAATCAATCAATGTGATATACACATTAATAAAAGAAAGGATAAGAACCATATAATCCTCTCAACAGATGAAGAAAAAGCTTTGACAAAATACAGTACCCTTTCTTGATAAAAACTGTTAGGAATGTAGGGATATAAAGAACATACCTCAACATCATAAAGGCCATATACAAAAGACCCACAGCTAATACCATCCTCAATGGGAAAAAACTGAGAGCCTTCCCCCTAAGGTCAGGAACATGACAAGGATGTCCACTCTCACCACTGTTGTTCAACATAGTGCTGCAAGTCCTAGGCTCAGCAATCAGACAGCAGAAAGGAATAAAAGGCATACAAATAGGCAAGGAAGAAGTCAAAATTGCACTCTTTGCAGATGACATGATATTCTATGTGGAAAACCTGAAAGATTCCACTAAAAAACTGCTAGAACTGATCCATGAATTCAGCAAAGTCATAGGATATAAAATCAATGCACAGAAATTGTTTGCATTTCTATACACCAATAATGAAGCAGCAAAAAGAGAAATCAAGGAATTGATCCCATTACAAATGCACCAAAACCCATAAGATACCTAGGAATAAACCTAACCAAAGAGGTAAAAGATCTGTGTGCTGAAAATTATAGAAAGCTTATTAAAGAAACTGAAGACACAAAGAAATGGAAAAACATTCCATGCTCATGGATTGGAAGAACAAATATTGTTAAAATGACAACACTACCCAAAGCAATCTACACACTCATTGCAATCACTATCAAAATAACACCAGCATTCTTCACAGAGTTGGAATAAACAATCCTAAAATTTGTATGGAACCAGAAAAGATCCTGAATAGACAAAGTAATGTTGAAAAAGAAAACCAAAGCTGAAGGCATTATAATTCCAGACTTTAAGCTATATTACAAAGCTGTAATCATCAAGACAGTATGATAAGGGCACAAACACAGACACATAGATCCATGGAACAAAACAGAGAACCCAGAATTGGACCCACAAATTTATGGCCAAGTAATTTTTGACAAAGCAGAAAAGAGTATCCAATGGAAAAAAGACAGTGTCTTCAACAAGTGATGTTGGGAAAACTGGATAGTGACATGCAGAAGAATGAACCTTGACCACTTTCTTACACCATACACAAAAATAAACTCAAAATGGATGAAAGACCTAAACATGAGACAGGAAACCATCAAAATTGTACAGGAGAAAACAGGCAGCAACCTCTTTGACCTCGGCCACAGCAATTTCTTACTAGACATGTCTCTGGAGGCAGGGAAACAAAAGCAAAAATCAACCATTGTTACCTCATCAAGATAAAAACCTTCTGTGCAGTGAAGGAAATAATCAACAAAACTAAAAGGCAACTGACAGAATGGGTGAAGGTATTTGCAAATGACGTATCAGACAATGGGTTAGTATTCAACATCTATAAAGAACTTATCAAACTCAACACCCCCCAAAAACAAATAACCCAGTGAAAAAATGGGCATAAGACACGCATAATCACTTTTCCAAAGACGACATCCAGATGTCTAACAGACACATGAAAAGTTGCTCAACATCACTCATCAGAGAAATACAAATCAAAATCATGATGAGACACCACCTCACACCTGTCAGAATGGCTTAAATGAACAACTCAGGAAACAACAGATGTTGGCAAGGATGTGGAGAAAGGGGAACCCTTTTGCAATGTTGGTAGGAACGCAAACTGGTACAGCCACTCTGGAAAACAGTATGGAGGTTTTCTCAAAAAATGAAAAACAGAACTAACTTACAACCCAGCAATTATATTACTAGGTATTTAAAGGATACAGGAGTGCTGTTTTGAAGTGGCAAAAGCACCCCAATGTTTACAGCACTGCTATCGACAATAGCCAAAGTATGGAAAGAGCCCAAATGTCCATCGACTGACGAATGGATAAAGAAGATGTGGTGTAATTATACACACACACACACACACACACACACACACATATATATATACACGTATATATACGTATATATATATATATACGTACATATATATAATATATATATATATAATGGAATATTGGCGATCAAAAAGAAAGAAATCTTGCCATTTGCAACAATGTGGATGGAACTAGAGTGCAATGTAAATAAGTCAGTCAGAGAAAGACAAATATCATATGACTTCACTCATATGAGGAATTTAAGATACAAAACAGATGAACATAAAGGAAGGGAAGCAAAAATAATATAAGAACAGGAAGGGTGATAAACCATAAGAGACTCTTAAATACAGAGAACAAACTGAGGGTTGCTGGAGGGGAGATGGGCGGGAGAATGGGCTAAATGGGTGATGGGCATTAAGGAGGACACTTGTTGGGATGAGCACTGGGTGTTATATGTAAGTGATGAAACACTAAATTCTATTCCTGAAATCATTATTATACTATATGTTAACTAACTTGGATGTAAATTTAAAAAAGAAGAAAGAAAGAAATTCTAATAATGGAGACTTTATTGTCTCCAAGGGCAGATAATTTCATGTTTAAAAAATCCTGGCTATTAGGAAATTACTCTGTATAAGTGGGCAGCAACATATTCACCCCAAATATTATAACACCTGGGATCATTTGGAAAAAACATGGTATCCCTTTCCCTAGGACAGCTATATAGCAGGTTGAAGGCAACCATACTTCCACTATTCTCCTTCCTCTTGCTCCCTTGTGTATAACGCATGCACGCATATGCATATGCACACACACACACACACACACACACACACACACACACACACGCAGTGTCTCCTCCCTAAAAAATATAATCCCCTTGCTTAATCCTCTCACAAGCAGTTAGAACAGTTAAGATCACAGGTTTAATGCCAGACTTGGATCGGATTTCAACTCTGCCTTTGTTAGATGTGTTACTCTGGACAAAGCAGTTAACCCAGAGTCTCAGTTCCCTCACGTATGAACTGGGCATAATAAAAGTGTTCAACACAAAGGAGTATTGTGAGGACTGTAAAGAATGCAGCACATACACACACAAAGAACACAGGCCGGCATCTGCCACTGGTAGGTATTCAGTAAATACTAGCCATTATTATCTTATTAGTAATAGCATTGATATTGGTTATTACAATTGCCCTTATCTAGAAATCTGGCCTTATTTGACAATGCTTTCAAACTATTATATATAATGACATCAGATTAATAGCTCTGTGTGCTTACTACAATACCAGGCACCACAGAGTTGATAGATTATTTCTCTTTACAGAGGAAACTGGGACACGGGTTAAGCAGCTTGCACACAGTCACACGGCCAGTAGGTAGCAAAGCAAGAACGCTAATCCAAGAATTCTGGCCCAGACACTGTTGCAACACGCCAGTGATGCCATCATAACTCATTATTTATCCACAAGGTGGTGCTCAGCAGTAGACAGTGACTTTTTCTGCTAAACCCTCTCAAGCAAAGAGATAAGCAACTCAAAATGAGGCCCCATGGGGGTGAGTCAGTATTTTTAATGTAGACATTTTCTTCCAAAAGCAGGACTTCAAGCCAGTATTTAAGGACAGCATGTAAGTCATGAGGGTATAACGTATGCATGACTATAGTTAATAATACTATACTGAATATTTGAAACTTGCTCAGAGAGTAGATCTCAAAAGTAAAGTAGTAATAATGAAAGCAGATAGGTGGTGTGGTCACTAGCACAAATGTAGCGCACAAGAGAGGCACTTAAATGCTTAAAATATATGAGGGAAAAACTTGCAAGAGTGTAACATAAGCAACTCCCTACAACTAACTTCCCTATACATCTGGTCTATTGCACAAATTTCACATCCTCATACCACATTGCTTTGGAGAGATGAAAACTATAGGAAATTTACACTGCATGTATATTAATTTGTAAGTGTTCGTTACCTTTTACCCTTCCCCAGTGTATTAAAGAGAATTCTGCTTCATTCTAGGCTTTTCACTAGACCTCAGTCCCTCCCCAACTTCAAAAAAATAGATTCAAAGCACTCCAGTTCTGCTCCTGGCCCATTTTTGGTAGCGAATTGGCAAATGAGAAGAGAAATGCATGAAGTGGAGAGAAATTTCATCAGAAAGGCAAATAGGTAGTCAACTGAGAGCATAAAATAGAGAGCTGAAGGATATGAAAGGAGAAGAAACATGGAGATCACTAAGGCTCAGTTTTGTTTTATTTTGTGTTTTTACCAACACGAGTTTCATGGAAGATGAATAGTGAAGGTTTAAAATAAAGGCTTAGGGTGGCTCTAGAGCATGAAAGATGTGAACAGGAGGCAGGGGAAAGGAGGATGTAGAAGAACCGAGTAGGAGATGCACCCCTGTTGATGTCTGCCAAGGGATTCAAGTAAAGAGCTGAATCACTTCTAATCACTTTTGGACATCAAACTTGGTTTCTTTGAAGATGAATTCCCAGAGAACACCAGTCAGCTGTAGTTTTCGGATTTATTCTGGTTATAGCAACACTCACCAAAGCAATAACACTCATCCACCTTGCTGGAATGAGCAATTCTTATCCTGTTTGTTTCCCCTTGCTCCCGAGCAGACCTGTCAAATAAATCATTTCTGTGACACTGAAAAACCAATATTAAGCAAATTATGTTCCCTTGCCCCTTTCAAGTGTGTAAAAGAAATACAAATGCCTTCCACACCTGCTGCTCCTTACAGTTTTAAACTTCAACTTGTTTGAACTTCACAACATTCCTGGAAAGCAAGCAAGGGTCATTATCACCATTTTACAAGATGAGGGAAAGGAGGTTCACAGGAGGTCACAAAGTCGGTATGTGGTGGAGCCAGATTTTAACTTCAATTTCCGACTGCAAGTCCCCTGGGCTCCGTGGGATTTGTCACCTCACCTCTCCCCCGTTCAGAAGACCTTCACATACTACTTCGTAGAGATTTACTGAATACATAGAGGCAAAAAGCATTTGGCTTAGAGCTCGAAGGACTTGGTTCTAGATCTACTTTTCTAACTTCGGATAAGTTATTTTTCCACTCTGAAGTTTATCAACTTCATGTGTTTGCATTTATTTTTTTTCCTTTTTTTTAAAAATCTTTTTTTAAAGTTTATTTATTTTTGAGACAGAGAGAGACAGAGCATGAATGGGGGAGGGGCAGACAGAGAGGGAGACACAGAATCCGAAGCAGGCTCCAGGCTCTGAGCCAGCAGCCCAGAGCCCGACGCGGGGCTCGAACTCATGGACCGCGAGATCGTGACCTAAGCTTAAGTCGGACGCTTAACCGACGGAGCCACCCAGGCGCCCCTGCATTTATTTTTTTCTTGAAGTATTGTTAACACACGATGTTACGTTAGTTTCAGGTAAACCTCAGAGTGATTCAACAAGTCTATACACTATGCTGCGCTCACCACAAATGTAACTACCAGTTGTCACCATAGGACACTATTACAGTACTATTGACTACATTCCCTATGCTGTACCTTTTATCCCTGTGACTTACTCATTCTGTAACTGGAAGCCTGTATCTCCCACTCCCCTTCACCTACTTTGCCCATCCCCCCACTATCCTCCTCTCTGGCAACCATCAATTCTCTGTATTTATAGGTCTGATACTGCTTTTTGTTTGTTCCTTTGTTTTGTTTTTTAGATCCCATGTATAAGTGAAATCATATGGTATGTATCTCTCCTTAAAAATCTGTCTGTATTCTGGAACACCAATATTCTATATTAATGGTGATAACAGTTATAATTACTGAAGTCTTATATAAGGCAGACATTAATAACAGGTACATAGACTTGTCATCCATTTAATCTTCATAACCTTGCAAGATTTCAGAGAGGTTAAAACAACTTTCCTAAGCAAGGCTTGTCTTGGGTGGCAGCAAGACAAACAGATCTCTACACACATCTGCCAGAATCATAAAAGTTTATACACAGGTTTTTAATGGGGCTCAGTCATGTGTCCAGTCCAGATGGTCTCAACAACACATTACTCTCTCAAGGCCATGTCCTTGAAAATGCCTCCTAGTGTGGACAACGGGAAGAACATATATTTCAAGGACACAGCTGAGTGGGTTGGGGGATGAGGAGCCTCTAATTGCCTGGGTCCAGCTCTAAGGTTAGCCCATGGTCACATCCTCTCAATGACCTCCTTCAACAGTTTTGGATCTGGGTTTGTCTTCCTCAGAGTCCAGGTTCTTAGAAACTGCTTTGTGCCTCACAGAAAGTGGGCCTTCTGTGTGGTCCCTATGCGTATTTCTGTCTTGAATCTAGGTGGTTAGAAGAACTTCTCCTTTGAATGTGCCCTGAAGACTTTACTCCGTTACCTCAGTTCCCTTTTCCCCATGCCTCGTATCTGCTAAACCCTCTGTCTGAAATTGCTGGTACGTAACTATCTACCTTCTTTTCCCACTGCACTAAACCAGGATATACATGCCTCTACAGTTTCTACGTATCAGCACACAGGAAAGTAAACTTTAGAAACTAAAACATAATAAGAAATGCTTTCCTTCACATCAAAGGCTTGGGAATTTTATGAGGGAGGAGAGACAACCTCAAAACACATGTTGTGACAAGCTTTGGGCTTCATTCTGGATTGTGGCCATATTTCTGAAACCCATACTCTAAGCAAGTGGGGCAGGTTTGGGCACTTAATTGAGTCAGTAGGCCCTCTTCCAGCCAAATGCAGGACTCTCCAATCCTCACACTGGGGGAAGAAGCCCAGCTTTCACTGGGGAAAACACCATTTCCAAGTCAAACAAGAAAAACACTCTCTGAACTTCATGGGCGCCAACACACGTCCCTCTCCTCACTCACAAGTAGGCAATTCCTGTCTTAGGTTCCTACACAGCTCAGGCATTCCAGACCATGACAGAGTCACCAGGCTTATCCCACGCCCTCTCTTAGACACAGAAACTGAAGGCTAGAGACTTGCTCAATGTCAGGAGACTCCTAAAGCCTGCTCCTCATCCCCTGCCCTTTTATTAAAACTTAACGCTTCCTCTTGGGAAACCAAACAACCACGGGGAATCATCCTGATCAGCCACGGTAGAGGACTGCCCTTGGCAAAATCCTCCTTTCCTCCCAACTTTTTTTTTTAACATAGATCCACCAACTATCATGTCCATAAATGGCCTTAGAGAGCCAGTCTGAGGTCTCCCCAAATTACTGTGACAGGAAGAAAGAAGGAAAGAAGGAAGGGAAGGGAGGAAGGCATAAAAGAAAGGAAGGAATCTTTGTCAATAAGCACCAGAAATGTGGGAGTATGCCAAATTAAATGGGTGTTTTACTTGGCACTTCTTTGAAGCCTTTAATATGGTAAAAGCGTATTGTGATCTCCTAATAGAGAAATAAGTTCCCCAAGTTATTTGGCCTCGTTTATAATTTTTTATCCCCTCCATAAAGTGCACACATTCAGTGTTCTATGAAGCATGCTTTGGGATCTGTTCATGTGGTCTGGTATTCTTAAGATCCCATTTGCAATGTTCAGAAAGCAGAAATCACTTGTTGTTGGTTTGTTGTTATCATTTTAAGATTTTTTTTAAAGATTTTAAGAGACAGAGGCAGAGACACAAGCCGGGGAGGGAAGAGTGAGGGGGACAGAGGATCTGAAGTGGGCTCTGCACTGACAGCACGGAGCCCAACGCAGGGCTCGAACTCACAAACTATGAGATCATAACTTGAGCCAAAGTCAGACACTTAACCAACTGAGCCACTTTGGCGCCCCAGAAATGACTAGTTTAAGGCCTTATAGAGTACATTCCAGAGAAGGAGGACTCATTTGCGACAACATGGATGAACCTGGAGGGTATTATGCTAAGTGAAATAAACCAGAAGAAGAGACACAAATACTGCATGGTATCATTTTTTATGTGGAATCTAAATATATGCATACATACCTGTCAATTTCATAAAAACAGAGATTACAGTGGTGGTCACTGGGGGCTAGGGGATGTCAAGATGAGAAGATGTAGGTCAAAGGGTACAAACTTTTGAATTATAAGTTCTGAGGATCCAGTGTGCAGTACGATGACTAGTGTTAATAATAAGGTATTGTGAGAGTATAATAATACATGATTTGCTGAGAGTAGATTTTAAGCATTCTCAACACACACACACACACACACACACACACACACAAATAACTATGTGAGGTTTTAGAAATATTAATGAACTTGATTGTTGCAATCAAGGACTACAATCTATGTATGTATTCTCACCTTCGAGGTCAATTATCTATCTACAACACCATGCTGCTATAATCCAGAACAGGAATAAGTTTGGTCCACAAGATTCAAAAACAATGTAAGCTACCTGAGTCCAGGGACTGTTTTGTAACTACTGAGCATCTTGCACAGTGCTTGGCACATTGAAGATATCCATAAGTATTTGTTTAATGAAAAAATGTTAAACAGCAATCATTTTTGTCTTGTTGACTCTTTGCAACAATTCTGTAATTATCTTTAATTCAATTTTGGGGCACCTGGGTGGTTCAGTTGGTTAAACGCCCGACTTTGGCTCAAGTCATAATCTTAACAGTTTGTGGGTTCGAGCCCCACCTCGGGTTCTGTGCTGACAGCTCAGAGCCTGGAGCCTGCTTTGGATTCTGAGTCTCCCCCTCTCCGCTCCTCCCCCTTTCATGCTCTGTCTCTCTCTCTCAAAAATAAACATTAAAATTTTTTTTAACTTTTAATTCAATTTAATTTACTCAATTTTAATTTAATTGGCCACATGTGTCTAATGGCTACCATATCAGACAGGGCAGCTCTAACCTAATGAAATTTTCCTTGATTATACTTCAGTCATTCCACCTCCTTGTGCTTGCTTTGTCCTTTTTACCTGAGTGCTTTATTATCTCTTGTCACTTGGTTGAAATATAGCTATCCTTATAAGTTCAAATGCTTCAAGTTCTATGAAGCTTTTTTGATCACAATACCCAGAAATGTGTACTTTTACTATATCCCAGTGTTTTTTCTATTTTCTTATTTCCTGGTACTTAAAAATAATGCTTTGTTTTTTTTTCTTTTTTTTAAATATGAAATTTATTGTCAAACTGGTTTCCCTACAACACCCAGCGCTCATCCCAAAAGGTGCCCTCCTCAATACCCATCACCCACCCACCCCTCCCTCCTACACCCCATCAACTGGTTACTACAAAGCTGTAATCATCAAGACAGCATGGTATTGGCACAAAAACAGGCACATAGACCAATGGAATAGAATAGAAACCCCAGAACTAGACCCACAAAAGTATGGCCAACTAATCTTTGACAAAGCAGGAAAGAATATCCAATGGAAAAAAGACAGCCTCTTTAACAAATGGTGCTGAGAGAACTGGACAGCAACATGCAGAAGGATGAAACTAGACCACTTTCTTACACCATTCACAAAAATAAACTCAAAATGGATAAAGGACCTGAATGTGAGACAGGAAACCGTCAAAACCCTAGAGGAGAAAGAAGGAAAAAACCTCTCTGACCTCAGCCACAGCAATTTCTTACTTGACACATCCCCAAAGGCAAGGGAATTAAAAGGAAAAATGAACAATTGGGACCTCATGAAGATAAAAAGCTTCTGCAGTGCAAAGGAAACAATCAACAAAACTAAAAGGCAACCAACGGAATAGGAAAAGATATTTGCAAATGACATATTGCACAAAGGGCTAGTATCCAAAATCTATAAAGAGCTCACCAAACTCCACACCCGAAAAACAAATAATCCAGTGAAGAAATGGGCACAAAACATGAACAGACACTTCTCTAAAGAAGACATCCAGATGGCCAACAGGCACATGAGAAGATGCTCAATGTTGCTCCTCATCAGGGAAATACAAATCAAAACCATACTCAGATACCACCTCACGCCAGTCAGAGTGGCTAAAATGAACAAATCAGGAGACTGTAGATGCTGGCGAGAATGTGGACAAACGGAAACCCTCTTGCACTGTTGGTGGGAAAGCAAACTGGTGCAGCCGCTCTGGAAAACAGTATGGAGGGTCCTCAAAAAATTAAAAATAGATCTACCCTATGACCCAGCAGTAGCACTGCTAGGAATTTACCCAAGGGATACAGGAGTACTGATGCGTATGGGCACTTACACCCCAATGTTTATAGCAGCACTCTCAACAATAGCCAAATGATGGAAAGAGCCTAAATGTCCATCAACTGATGAATGGATAAAGAAATTGTGGTTTATATACACAATGGAATACTATGTGGCAATGAGAAGGAATGAAATATGGCCTTTTGTGGCAACGTGGATGGAACTGGAGAGTGTTATGCTAAGTGAAATAAGTCATACAGAGAAAGACAGATAAAAATAATGCTTTGTAAAAATAAATGATATTAATAAGTTTTTTTTGTTTAAATGGATGAATGTGTCCAATATGGACAAATGGTCAAGTGTATTTTGATACTCTATGAATCAGGAAAAGTTATAACACTACCTATGACTAGCTAACACAGATCTCACATTTGTCCTTTTCTTCCTAGGTTCTCATTTTACACTCAAGGACTATTGCCATTTTTCTCTCATTTCCCTTACATGTATTAATACCTAACACTTTCAGAATAACGTGCCAAAATGACTATCTGCTCGTGGCTCACACTCATTCCAAAAACATTAAGGAATCTCCATTGTCAACTGAATAGAACTAATTTTTTAAAAAGACATTTAAGCTTCTCCCTGATCTGAGCCCCTAATCTATATTCTCACACTTAATTCCAAACACTTCCCATCCAACAGCCTCACTGCAGCTTAACTCTTAGCCATCTTGGAACGTACCCCATTAAGTTCCACCTAATATCTTTGCTTGCTATTTCCTCAGCCAGCAATGCCCTTCACCTGCCTACCTGCCTCCACTTCCAACCCCACATCTAAATGATGCCTTTGCTATCAACAACTCTTCAGCTCTTAGATCAAATGGCACCATATCCACTCTGGAGGGACAGGGACATCTTAGAATGGATTCACAAAATAGGCACAATGAGGGAGAGGGGCTTTAAAAACATGGCCTTTGAGGAATGTTTGAGGAACTTGAGATGTTTACCATAGAAGACAGATGATTTAATGTTGTAAGAACTATTATGGGAAAGTGGATTAGACTTTCCTGTACCTGCTGCTCAGGTTCAAGAGCAAACACAAGGGCCAATGTTTGGGAATTAGAGGGAGATGTTTTAGGCCAAAACAACTAAGACATGTTCTACCAGTCAAAGCTGTCAAAAAGAAAACAATAAAAAAAAAATCTCTCTCTCTCTTTTTTTAAAACATATTCTCTGTGCCAGAGGCTGTGCTGTTAGCTCTCCATGCATCATTACATTTGAGTCTCTTGATGAGTCTGAGAGCTAGGTATTACAATCCCCATTTTATAGATAATAAATCTCAAGTTTACAGAGCTTGAATAACTTATCCAAGATATGATTGGTTGAGTAGCATCCAAACTGAGTTCTGTCTGACTTCGGGGTCTATGCAATGCAGAACCCACTATGTTGTCCCAAGAAATAGCAGACTGCCCTTTTTCAGAAATATAAAAGTAAAATCTGGATGTCACTTGGGAGGACAATAGAACGAGGTTCTAAGCAGCCGGTGAATTCAATGAGACCTTTGAGAATAATTCCAGCCTTCCCAATCACATGAGATGTTGAATTTTAAACAGTTTTATAACATGCAGTGATGAATGCAACAGGACATTTAAGATGGAAGCAACAGAACTAGCAAGAGCAGAATGTGAGTACTCTCTTTCTCCTGGGTACATGAGGATTAAAATTGTATCATACTCTACCTTATATTAAAGCTCTTTGCATTGCATATCTTTCTGAAGTGGAGAAGGCTGTGAATACATGTTTCACAGAGACTGTAAGACAGAGTCCTGAGAGAGATGCTTATTCTCATGGAATCAACTTCCTTGAGTCTCTGACACCAGGTAGTGAGGCTCATCACAAATGCTACATGGGTACCCCTTTGGCAAGTGACCATCCTTTCCACTAGATTCTTGAAACATCCCAACCCTTATCTCTGAGCAGTATCCAACACAGAGATAGCTCTCCCTTTCATAAAGCCTCTCTTCCCTTGGTTTACACAGCATCTAAATATCTTCTTTTTTCCCCCTGCCACTCTAGTGGCTTTTTCTTAACTTCTCCTCCAGGGCCTTCTTGCTTTGTGGGTCCCTTAAACGTGGATGTTTCTCAAGCTTCTGGTTAAGTGCTCTTCTTTTCTAATCTTCCCACTATCTTTGAATTATCCTATCTGTTCCTGTGGCTTTATCTTTCAGTGATGACTCCCAAGCCCATATCTCATGTCAAGTCCCCTCTTCTGAGTATAGGTCAGAAAGGATTTGTTGATAAATGATTAAATGTAGCAATGGATAGATAAGTATAGGAGAAGTATCTGGGCTCCCATATTTCAGACTAGAACCCAGTAAAATGCATTCTTATCACTGGTTTTCACATCAGGTAGAGCTAAGTTCAAGTCCAATTTCTGCCCCTTACTAGTGGAGTGATTTTAGATTAAAGAATTATAATGCCCACACCTTAGTTTACTTTCTCATTGTTGCTGTTAGTTTGTTTTGTTTTGTTTTTAACAATTCACAAAATGAGGATAATTATACCCATCCTGACCTACATTTCAAGTAGGGTAATTATGAGGAATGCATGAGTTCTCACATGGGAGAGGGCCTTAGGAATGAGAATTATTCTGACTAAACAGTATTGAGCTATTCAATCAAGAGAGACAGAGAGCAGGATGCCTATCAGTGTGCAAGACAGATGTTTTCTTGTGTTTATCCTGAAGGTCTGGGTAGCTGTTGGTGGCAACTATCCATAGCTCAGCGATAAACAGTTTGCTGAAGGAAGGGCACGAAGGATAAAGGGTGGTGGCCACATTAACTCTGGCCCTAGACATCTGCAACACCCCACCTGTCATGTATGGTAATGCCTCAGGACACAGGCCCAGCCCACACCTCAGTCAAAGTGCCTGGTCTCAAAGACGGAGGGAATATAAAAGCAACCAGTGAGACTGCGTCTTTAGTCAACCCAGAATGCCAAGGCTAGAGGCATCCTAGTCATTATTCCATTCAACAATCTCATTGGAAAAATGGAGACATTTGGGCCCTGGAAAGAGGAAAAGAAGGGTCCAAAGTCACCCAGCAAGTTAGCTGCAGAGGTAGAATACACATGTAAGCTACCTGTTCACTATACATTCTAACTGCTCCTGCTACAAGGCCATTATGATTATTTTTCACCCAGAAAGCTATTATAATTATTGTTTCTTTTCCGTTATTAGGGTACAATTTATATGTACTAAGATATTACGGTATAATTTACATACAGTTTAAATTTACCCCTTTTATTTTTTATTTACTTATTTTTTTTAGCAGTGCTCATCACAAGTGTACTCCTTTATCCCTATCACCTACCTCACCCATCCATCCCCTTCCCCTGCCCCATAACTAGCAGTTTGTTCTCTATAGTTAAGAGTCTGTTTCCTGGTTTGCACCCTCCCCCCTCTTTTTTTTGCTCATTTGCTTTGTTTCTTAAATTCCACATGAGTGAAATCACATTAAATTTACCTTTTAAAATATTTTTAATGTTTATTTTTGAGAGAGTCAGAGAGAGAAAGAGACAGAGTGTGAGTGGGGAAGGGCAGAGAGAGAGACACACACGGAATCCGAAGCAGGCTCCAGGCTCTGAGCTGTCAGCATAGAGATCAAGGCAGGGCTCAAACCCACGAACTGCAAGATCATGACCCCAGCCAAAATCTTAACCAAGTGAGCCACCCATGCACCCCTAACTTTTTAACACGAAGTTCTGTGTCTTTTGCCAAATAGCAAAGCATACTCATGACATAAAATGTCCCTCATCCGGAACAATTCCGTCAAGCTCATTTAGAGGAAGGCATTACCTACCTGCTCAATATATAGATCTGTTTCCTGTCCCTAGAGTTTTGCCTCTTTTAGAATATCATAGAAATGAAATTAGAATTAGACAGTATGCAGCATTTTGGGTTTCACTCAGAATAATGCACTTGAAATTCATCCATGCTGTTGCATGTATCAGTAATCTGATCCTATTAGTGCTGAGAAGTATTTCTTTTTGTGAATGCACCACATTTGTTTACCCATTCACCAGTTGCTCAAGAACTTTGTCTCCAGTTTGGGGCTATTACAAGTAAGGCCACTATAAATAGGCATGTATCCTTTTTGTGTGAACATAATTATTTATTTCACTTATTATACACCTAGGAATGAGACTGCTGGGTCATATGCTTAAGGATATATTTAATTTTATGAGAAACTGCAAAACTGTTTTTCTATTTTACATTTCCTCCAGAAATCCATGAGTGTTCCAGTTTATCTGTATAGTTTCTAGCACTTACTATGGTCAGTTTGGTTTTTTATTTTGTAATTTTAGCCATTCAGCTAGGCGGGTGGTGATACCTCACTGTGGTTTTTAATTTGTATTTCTCTGACAACAAATGGTGCAGAATGTATCTTTTTAAGTGTTTGTCAACCACAAACCTACTTTGATGAAATATATGTTCATATCTTTTGTCCTTACCTTTTAATCATGTTATCTTCCTAATACTTAGTTTTGAGAATAATTTACGTATTCTGGCTATAAATCCTTTAACAGATATGTGAGGTTTCTCTACTCTGTTCTTTTTATTGATAGTGTCTTTTTATTGATAGTGTCTATATGTGAGGTTAATTTTTATTGATAATGTCTTTTTGTGTCTATGGATCATGATTTTGGTGTTATATATAAGAAATCTTTGTCTAACTCAAGGACATAAAGCTTTTCCTCTATATTTTATAGAAATTTTAGAGTTTAAGTTTTTACATGTAGTAAAAATTGAAAAGACTACTGTTTCTCCACTGAATGACTTTTCTACCTTTGATAAAAATCAGTTGATCATATAAGTGTGAATATATTTCTAGACTCTATTCTGTTCCATCAATGTGTCTATCCTTTCTCCAGTATAATACTGTCTTAATTAGTGAATTTAATAGAAGCCTTGAAATCAGGTAGAATGACTCCTCAAACTTTGTGGGTTTTTCCCCAAAATTGTTTTAGTTATTCTAGTTCTTTGCCTTTACATATAAATTTTAAAATCACTGTCAGTTATATATAAAACTACTTTGGAAAGAATTGACATCTTAGTAATATTTAGTATTCCAATCCACGAACATAATAAATCCCTTAGTTTATACTGGTCTTTTTTTATTTCTCTCCACAAAATTGTATAGTGATCAGCATACATAACATGAAATATTTTATTAGATTTATACCTGAGTATTTTGTTTTTTAGTCTTATTGGAAATGACATATTTTAATTTCAATTTCCATTTGTTCTTTACAAGTAGTGAGACATGTAAGTGATTTTTGGGTGTTAACCTGTGTCCTACAACCTTGTTAAAAGAACTTGTCAGTTCTACTAGCATTTTTCTATTTTATTTGGGATTTTCTACATAGATGTCTTCCGTGAATAGAAACAGTTTTATTTCTCCCTTTCCAATTAGTATGCTGTTTAATTATTTTCCCTTCCATATTGGACTGGTAAGAACCTCTAGTGCAATACTGCAAAGGAGCAATGAGAAAGGATATCTTTGTGTTGTTCCTAATTTCAGTAAAAAACCATTCATCTTCCAATATTAATGTACTTTTGGCTGTGGATGTTTTACAGACATTCTCTATCAAGCTGAATTTCCCTTTTATTCCTAATTCGCTGAGAGGTATATGTATTTAATGAATATTAATTGAATATATGTGTTTAATGAATGAATTTTACTACATGTAAAAACTTTGTTAAACTATTTCTGTCCTTATTAGGATGATTGTATGGTTTTTCTTCTTTAGTCTAGCCATATGGTAAGCTGCATGTATTGATTTTCAAATACTGAAAAGCTATGCTTGCCAGGTATAAGCCTTACTTGATCTGCTAGTATTTTCTTTGGGATTTTCATGTTTATGTTTCTGAGGGGTATTGATCTGTAATTTTCTTGTAGTTTCTTTTTCTGATCATGGTGGATGGGTAATGTTGGTCTCATAAAATGGCCAAGAAGCACAATGAAATGTGCTCAGTATTACTAGCTATTAGGGAAGTGCAAAACAAAATAAAAATTAGACAACACTTGACACCTGCTAGAATGGCTAGAATTAGAAAGACATAGTAAAAAGGGCTGGTTATGATATGGAGAAACTGGACCCCTCATACAGTGCTAGTGAGAATGTAAAATGGTGTAGATGTTTTGTAAAAGTCTGGCAGTTCCTCAAAACATTAAACTTAGAGTCATATGACATAGCAATTTCATTCCTATGTATATACTTAAGAGAAATGAAAACATACATTTATTCAACACTTGTAAGGGAATGTTCACAGAAGTATTATCCATAATAGCCAAATAGTGGAAACAACCCAAATTTCTATTAACTGATGCATTATAAAACAAGATTCAGTATATCCATACATTGTTGAATATTATTTGGCAATACAAAGGAATGAAATATGATGAATGCTACAATATTAATGAAACTTATAAACATTATACTAAGTGAAAGAAGCTGGACACAAAAGGCCACATATTTTAGGATTACATTTATATAAAATGTCCATAGTAGGCACGTCTGTAGAGACCAAAAGCAGATTCATCATTGCCTAGGGCTTGAGTGGGAGAGGATTAGGGAGAGGAGAGGAGGGCTGATAATAGGGATGGGTGTCTTTTGGGGGTAATGAAAAAGCTATGAAATTGATTATGACATCTATGAATGTACTTTAAAAACATTAAAATGTACACTTTAAATGGTTGAATTGCATGGTACATGAATTCTATCTTAATAAAGCTCTTAAAACACTTAGTTGGGAACTGTCCCCTCCTCTTCCAAATTCTAAATGAGTTTTCTGTAGATCTGTTATTTGTTCATGGAATGTTTGATAGAACTCATTAGTAAAACTATCTTATTAGTAAAAATATCTTATAAAACTATCTTATTCTAGAGTTTCCTCTATTGAAAAGTTTTATGGATTTCATTCTTTAATAGATATAGAACTATTCAAATTACCTCTTTCTTCTTGAATGGCTTTCTTCAGTTTGTGTCAAGAAATGTCCATTTCATCAAGGTTGTCACATCTATGGACATAGAATTGTTCATATCGTTACTTATTATTCTTAAAAAACTGGGATCTATAGTGATGTTCCTTCTTTGGTCATGATACTGGTAGTTTGTGTCTTCAACTTATCTCTGCCTTTCTCTTTCTCTTTCCCTCTCTCTCTCATTGACAAGTCTGTCCAGATGTTTATCAGTTTTACTATTTTTTTCAAAGGGCCAGATTGTCATTTCATTGGTTTTTCTCTATTCTAAATTTAATAGATTTGTGCTCTTATCTTTATTATGTTAATTATGTTATTTCTTCTATTTGTTTTAAGTTTAACTTGCTTATTTATTTATTTGTTTGTTTGTTTGTTTGTTTGTTTCTTAAGGTGGAAGCTGAGCTCACTGATTTCTTTCTCTTTTAGTACAAGTCTTTAGTGTCATAAATTTATTGCTAAGCATTGTATTAGCTGCCACCCACAAATTTTCATATGTTTATTTTTGTCCAATTCAAAATATATTTTAGTATATCTTTGGACATCCTCTTTTACTCATGGATTATATAGGACTTGCAAATTTAACTTCCAAATATTTGGAAACTTTTGACATATTTGGTTATTTGATTCCTAGTTTGATTCCCTTAGAGTAAAACAAACAAACAAACACAAAACCTCTGTATTGTTTCAATTTTCTTAAATGCATTAAGGATTATTTAATGATCTAGCAAAATCTATCTCGAACAATGTTTCCTTTGCAAATGAAAAAATGTACATTCCACTGTTAGGAGTAGAGTATTTTATAACATAATTTAGGTCAATTTGGTTAATACTGGTATTCAGGTTTTCTGTGTCCTTCCTGATTTTCTATTTGCTTGTTCTATCTACCACTGAGAGACTAGTTTTGAAGCCTCTATCTATAACTGTCAATTTATATATTCTCCTTCTTGTCAGTTAGTCTTTGCTACATATATTTTGAGGTTCAGCTGTTACTTGTATACACTTATAGGATTGTTACTTGTATACACTTATAGGATCTTCTTAATAAATTGATCTCTTTTTGATTGCACAATGTCTTTCTTTATCTCTGGTAATATTCCTTACTCTGAATACTATGTTGTCTGATATTAATATAACCATCCCAAGTTTCTTTTGATTAGTGTTTGATGATATATATTTTTGCATTCACTTACGCTTATCTTTGTCTTTATATTTAAAGTAAGTTTCTATGTACAGCATAGTCTGGCAATCTGTCTTATTGTTGATGAATTTAGATTTATACTTAATGTAATTATTAACATTATTGTATCAAAATTCACAATGTTATTAGATGTTTTTTTTTTAAATTCCATCTATTTTTTCTTTTTCCCTCTTTTGGATTGAATATTTTTTATAGATCTATTTTATCTCTATTATTGACTCAATACATATGCCTCCTTCAATTAATCAGTTTTCCTTTAATGTATAGTTTTCAATTCACAGTTTGACAATTCATAGTTTTCAAATCATTCTTTATCCACTACCTCATTTGATACCAGAAAAACCTTGTGATTTCAGTTTTATTATACTCTTATCTGGAATAGATAAATTATATAAGACTGACATAGAAATATTTACACTGTGAATTTAATGCTAGGGTCTTCATAATTTAGGGTACCATGACTATTTCCATGTGATCAATTTGTGCTTTTTTTTTTTTTTCTTAAGTCCCCCTCATTCTATCCCATGTGCCAAAGTGAGGCATGACCAAATACCTATTCTGGAATGTTGCTTCACCTTCAGCCACAACTCTTGCTGCTAGAAAAACAAAAGCCACTGGACTTTTAAGTACCTTCCTTATTGATACTTGATCTCTTGGCCTGAGCTTTGGCTCTCATTCCAGTGGGGCTCCAGAATTACCTCTGCCTCTAGCCCCAGCTGTCCATTCACACATTTAATTAGCATCCATTGAATACTCATGGCATTCATTCAGCACTGTCTTCTTACCAATCATGATTGTAGGCAGAGTATTTGAGGGTAAATAAGGTATGGCCCATGCTTGAGGAGCCTGTAGCTTAATGAAGGTGTCAAATATAAAATAATAACTATGACTCAGTATAATGCATACTATAATAGAGGTGTGTGCAAATAAGCCCACAGCAGAAGGGATTAATTTTGCCATGGATTAGGTCAAGAATGTGGTCACTATGTTTTTCTGAAGGATGAGTTTGTGGGAGGTGGATATTCCAAGTGAAACTAACACAGTGATGGAATAACTAATAGTCTGGAAGTATGGTCAGTAAGGCAAAAGGAGAAGCTGTATACTTAAAGAGTTGTGGGAGTTTATGATGCAAATAGTAACATGTATTAGACACACATTGTGCTAAGGTCTTTACAGCACAATCTCATTTATGCTGATAATTTTTTTTTAATTTCTTTATTTTAGAGACAGAGAGCACAAGTGGGGAAGAGGGAGAGAGAGAGAGAGGGAGGGAGGGAGGGAGGGAGGGAGAGAGAGAGAGAGAGAGAGAGAGAGAGAGAGAGAGAGAGAGAGAGAATCTTAAGCAGGCTCCACATTCAGCACAGAGCCCAACATGGGACTCAATCCCACGACCCTGAGATCATGACCTGAGCTGAAATCAAGAGCCGTATGCTCAACTGAATGAGCCACCTAGGCATCCCATATGCTCATGAAAATTTTATGAAGCTGACACTCCTGTTATCTTCATATTCATGATGGAGACTAAAGTTTGGAGAGTACTAGCAACTTGCCAAATTTCACTGTTAGGAACTGGTAAGATATTATGTAATAAAATAAGGAATGTACAGAGACTGACCCTCCACAGTGGATGGGATATAAACAATTAGTGTGAGCATTTCGAGTACTTTCCAGGTAAATATTAGTCTTGATGAAGCCAGAAATGAAATCCAGGCCATTGGACTGCAGACCCGTGCTGCAAGACTTATTCTACACTATGACTAAGATAAAGTAGAACGATGGAAAATAAAACATGAAGGGCTTTATCCATCTGCAGTAAGCAATCAGGAAAATTAGAGAAGGGAAATGACAGAGAATGTAAACATAATTATGTTTAGAAAAATAAAAATGTCAGCAATGTTGGGGTGCCTGGGTGGCTCCATCGGTTGAGCGACCAACTTCAGCCCAGGTCATGGTCTCACGATTCATGGGTTCGAGCCCTGCGATGGGCTCTGTGCTGATGCTCAGAGCCTGGAGCCTGCTTAGGATTCTGTGTCCCCCTCTCTCTGCTCCTTCCTCACTCGTGCTCTGTCTCTCAAAAATAAATAAACCTTTAAAAAAATGGCAGCGATGTTGAAGGGATGGGAGAGGCATACATTAGGAAGACGAGGTTGTTACTGCAACAGTCAAGACAAAGTCCCAAACTATGACACTTAATAGTGGAAATGAAGAGAATTTGATAAATTTGAAGGCTATTTAAGAAGAGAACTGATAGAACTTTGTGAACAAATAAGTTTCATAGTGGAAAATGAGTTAAAGAAAATTAGCATTTCTAACTCTTCTAATTGAATGGATGACAATGTACTTGTCTGAGATTGTAACAGGGAAATAAGAACAGCAGAAAAACTAACTGTGAGCTTTAATACTTAATGATTTGTGATTTCTTACTCCTCCCAACATTTTCTGTTTTTTTCTTCTCCCTCCCTCCCTCTCTCTGTATTATTTAATGTTCATTAATGAAAGCAAATTTCAAGATTCAGCTAGCTCACTTTAATTTTTACTTCTAATAACACTCAAGAGTCTGAAGGTTCATTCCTGGAAATATGTTATGCTCTTCAAGCCTCTTTGTTTTCGTAGATGTCATGTTTCCTACCTGAAGCGTCTTCTCCACAACTTGCTTGCATAGTAAACACCCACAAACCTATTTTTCAGTGCCCCAAACAAATGATGCTTCCATGATTGCCTCCCAAGACAATGTTAAACACTACCTGATAGACTCCCATAGGAATCTGTTCATAGCTCCCACAGCATGTCTCATATTTAAATTGTAATCATTTGGTTACATATTTGCCTCCTCAACAAAGGTGAGGTCAGAGTCTGGTGCTTTGCATTTTCTTGTCCTTCGTGCCTAGCAGAGCACCTGGCAAATAGCACAAGCTCAATAAATGCCCATTGAATAAGAAACTAATAAGCTGACCAGTGGCATAAGGATCAACTAAGATACAAGCTTTGTGTAGAAAGGTGACAAAGACTATGGTGACTCCTCAGTACATGGACACCATGCACAAGGAAGCCCTTCCTGAAGCCACATGCATCCCTTCCAGGGTGGGTCTGAACCTTTACCTAGGGTGAACCAAAAACAAGAGAGGGGCAAATAATTTCCTCATGAAGAGCACAAGGGAAAAACATGTCCCGGATGTGACAGTAAAGAGAAACTGGGTCCTTCAATAACTTCCAACTTCCATTTTCCATATGTGATTTTAACTTCTCATATACTACCTTTTAATAATTTATCTGACCCCTCCTCCCCATTCCTGTCCTTCACTCTCTGATCTGGGGTGAAATGCAAGAAAACACTCTCGAGGGCCTATCCAGGTAGGGTTATCAGATTCAGCAAATAAAAGTACAGGATGCCCAGTTAAATTTAAATTTCAACTGAGTAATAGATATTTTTTAGTATAAGTATGTCCCGTGAAATATGTGGGACATACTTATATGAAAAAAATTACTCACTGTTTATCTGAAATTCACATGTAATGGAACATCCTGTGTTTTATTCTATAGCCCTATCACCGGTTTACTTTCTGCCAACGATTAAGAAGGCACTCTATATCCTGCACCTTTGACACATCAAACTGAGCTACAACAAAGGTGAATAAGGTGGTTCAGATCTTCATTCAGAAATCAGTGGGAAATCTAGAGACTAATGGGAAAAACAAAGCAGAATCAGACAGATCTGTGAGCGAGCAGGCAAGTGCAAGCTTACTTGTTTGACCTAGGCTTTTTGCCAGCAGCAGCCCTGAGCACATTCCCATGCAACACAATGTAATAGTTAAGAATATAAACTTTGAGGGGCGCCTGGATGGCTCAGTCAGTTAAGTGTCCCACTTAGGCTCAGGTCGTGATGTCATGGTTCATGGGTTCGAGCCCCGCATCAGGTTCGATGCTGGTGGTATAGAGCCTGATTAGGATTCTCATGGTCCCCCTCCTCTCTGCCCCTCCCCTGCTCATGCTTTCTCTGTCTCTCTCAAAATAAATAAACTTTTTAAAAAAAGAATACAAACTCTGAATTCACACATCCTTGAGTTCGATTCCTTGCTCTAGTTCATATATAATTTTGTAACCCTGGGCAAATTACTTAATTTCTCCAAGCTTGAATTCCCTTCTATAAATTAGGATAATAATAGCCGCCTCCCACATGCTTCACTGATATGTTGCATCTAAGGTGATACCTAACCAGAGAATCAACATTGGCCTATTATTATTAACCCTAATGCTGCTTGCATGGCTAACTGTCACTACATCCTCTGGGACAACTCAAGGTAGAACAGGATAGGACAAGACAGGAGAGAGGAGCATAGGATAGAACAGGATAGGATAGGACAGGATAGAATAATAGGATAGGAGAGGGTAGAACAGAAGGGAATGGAACAGAAGAGAATAGAAGAGAATGATTAGTCTACCACTTATGTTTTACTTAGTATGTACAAGGCACTGTGCTAACTGTATGCATGTATTTTCTCCTGTGATCCTTGTAACACCCCTGAGAGATATCATTACTCCTATTTCATAGATACTGTATTCAAAGCATAAATAAATTAGGAAATATTTCTAAGGTGGTAAGTCACACAACTTGTAAGTGGCAAATCTGAAACTCAAACCCAGTTCTGTCTGATCCCAAAGCCCATGCTTAACCTGTAGTAACACATACATCAAAATATTTCTGTGGGATTTCCACTCTACATTGCAATTCTTTTCTGCACTAAGAACTCTGATGACTTTCATTCATGCATGGAAATGTCCATAGGAATTAAAGAATTCCATATTCCTTTCATTCTCGTATCTTCTCAGCAAGGACCAGGGGAAGGTCCTTATCTTCCTCTTCCCAGCCCAGATAAAACCATCTTTCATAATCTCAGTTTCTCCTCTACCTAAAGGCAAATTCACTTGCTTATGCCAATGAAGGATAAGTCACAGCTTCTTAATTGCTATTAATATGGCACACAATAGGGGCACCTGGGAGCTCAGTTGGTTAAGCGTCTGACACTTGGTTGCAGCTTAGATCATGATCTCATAGCTTGTGGGTTCAAGCCCCACATTGGGCTCTGTGCTGACAGCACAGAGCCTGCTTGGGATTTTCTCTCTCTGTCTTCCCAGCTTATGTGTGTTCACTCTCTCTCTCTCAAAATAAATAGGCAAAATTAAAAAATATATATACATGGCACACATTGAAAGCTCCTTATTTACAATAGCCAGGACATAGAAACAACCTAACTGGCCATCAGAGGATGAATGGATAAAGAGGTTGTTTTGTACACACACATGTGCGCGCGCACACACACACACACACACACACACACACACAAAATATACACACAGTGGAATATTATTCAGCCATAAAAAATAACAAGGAAATTCTACCATTTGTAACAACATGGATGGAATTTAAAGGCATTACGCTAAGTGAAGTAAGTCACACAAATTATTGTATGATCTCACTTATATGTGGAATTTAAAAAACAACACCAGCAAAAAAAACCAAACTCAGAGGAAAAAGAGATCAGGCTTGTGGTTACCAGAGACAGAGGCTTGGGTGAGGGGAAATTGGAGGAAGGTGGTCAAAACATACAAACTCCCAGTTATACTAAGTACTAGGGACATAATGTACAACGTGACTATGACCAACACTACTATAACACATAGGAAAGTTAAGAGAATAAGTCCTATGAGTTATCACAAGGAGAATTTTTTTCCTTTTTTCTTTCTTTTCATTGTATCTATGAGAAGATGGATGTTGGCCAAACCTGTTGTGGAGATCATTTCACAATACATGTAAATCAAACCATCATGCTGTACATCTTAAACTTATATAGTGATGTATGTCAATTGTATCTCAATAAAACTGAGAAAACAAAGTTTCTTTATGGTGTAGCAGGTATTTTATCTGTTATCTCCTATATCCTTAAATAGTGCAGACAAATAGGCACAAATTATAATATGTCCCAGTTTTACAGATGAGGAAACTGAGTGGCATCAATCATTTGCCAACATCACAGATATTAACTGATAAAACTATCACACAAGGCCAGGCTTCTTTTCTCAAAATTATTCTTTGATTCATTTCTTTTGTTGGGTATCTTCTACTTTAAGGTACTATTCTGGAAACCAGAGCTGTCTCAGTGAACAACATAGACCAGAACCCTTCCATCCTGGATGTTAACATCTCCTGGGAAGAGAGACATTAAATAATCAAACAAAAGAGTGAAATGCTAAGAAGGAGGAATACAGGGGCACCTGGGTGGCTCAGTCAGTTCAGCATCCTACTTTGGCTCAGGTCATGATCTCGAGGTCTGTGGGTTTGAGCCCCGTGTTGGGCTCTGTGCTAGCAGCTCGGAGCCTGGAGCCTGCTCTGGATTCTATGTCTCCTTCTCTCTCTGCCCCTCCTCTACTTGCACTCTCTCTCAAAAGTAAATAAACATTAAAAACTTTTTTTAAAAAAGAAGGAGGAATACAGAATGTATAAAAGATTATGATAGAGGGATCTCAGATTAGAGAGTCACAGCTGTCCTCAAAAAAAGGCATTTTAACTGAAATCTGAAGCTAAAAGGAATAAAGCAACAGAAGGGATAAAAAACACGGCAAACTGAGTATCACACCCAGAAGGTATTTAGTCAGGATTACACAATGAGTCACTGACAGTCATAGAATCCAGCTATCCTGACCCTGAAAGTGGTGTTATTTCCTTGACACCAGACCACTGAAAGCTGAGTCTGCATGCCCATTTAGATGGTATCCTTCAAAAGCTCTCTCCCAGGCCTCTCTCCCAGGTTACAATATTCAGTCTTTGCTCGCCTGTACAGTGTTCTTATGGTGAATTAGAGCCCTCTGAGGGCTCAAAGCTTGTGCAAAGCAGTAGGCATTGTTAGCCTTTCCCATGTGAATACAGTCACATATCGGGGCCGATGGCCTGGCTAACAGAGGAAGCTTGAGTGTTATTTTCCCACTAACCCTACAGGACAAGCACAATGCTCAATCTTAAGTAGTGACTCTGAAGGCATAAATCTAACTTTTGAAACCTTTCTACTACGGACTACTATCTCTAGATCAAAACCCCTTGCATAGGAGAAACAGGATCAGAGTCTTTTTAAGAAGATAGGTTGGAGAGACCTGGAAGGGTCCAAGCAGAGCTGCCTGATGGCTTTTAAGAGCAATGTGTTGCCTTGCAAGAAGTACTAACCTGGGAGTCAGAGGGCTATGTCCTAGCCTTGGTTCTGTGACACCAGACAAGCCTCTGGTTTCCACACCTCAATTAATATGATAGGGCCCTCTGATACAGTGTATATGTTTTGGTCAATCTCTAAGTTTAGGAAGTTTATTTAGTTCCTAAACTAAGGCCTCATCCCAATTAACTAAATTTATCAGGATAAATTATCAGGATTAGCAGTTATCAGGATAACCAATGTCATATAGACTTGAACCAAATTTTAACCCATTGAGCGCTTGTATTCCATAGGGATAGTATTTTGCACCCGAAATCCATAGTAGCATCTCAATCCCAATATTCTTTTTCACTGAGTGCAAAAATTTATTTTTCTTTTCTTTTTTTAATGTTTGATACATGCATTGAGTGACATGAATTCAATTCTGAAGAAGATAGTCTTGACCCTAAGGAACCTACAGCGTATTGGTGGAGACGGTAAACACACACCAATCAGGCACAGAGCACAGTGTCCACCTCTGCCGGGAAGAACCACAGCAAGCTTCCCAAGGACATGAAGTCAAAGCTGAGACCAATTAGAAAATCCATACTAAGCCCCTTGAAGATTCAGGAGTGAATAAAACACTCTGCCCTTTGATACATGGACCAAAGAAGAAGAGAACTCAAATACTTAGTTCTCAAACAACATGCCAGGGTTCTAGAAGGCAAACAATAGAGCAACTGTCTGGAGTGGGGTGGAATCATCATCATCAGGAAGGTTTCCCAGGGAAGGGGGCATGTAAACCTGAGCCAGAGGAATAAGTAGAAATGCTCTAAGGGAGATGATGGGGAGGATGTCCAGGGAAAACTAAAGAACATGAGGTAAAGACATGAGGGTGTGAATGGGCGTGCCCATGTGCGGACAAGCAATTAGTTCAGAGCATGGGAAAATAAGCAGAGTGCACAGGGAGGGGGTTAGGGGAGGAGGCACACCTCACCAATCTGATTTGTTGCTTCCTCCCTGGCCCTGCATTGTAACTCTGCCTGATAACTATCGAATCATCAATGCTGGCACTGGAAGTCTCTCTAAAAGAGTTACTCCAGTGCTGTTTATAAAATACACAGTAGAAAAATCAACAGGGGTTTTCTTCCCCTATATGAAAAACTTTGGTTTAAAAGACAGGGCAGGGTTCATCAGTAGAGATCCAACAGCAAGCTGCGCAGATATCTTGAGCAACAACCTAAATTCCATAGCAGGTGATGTCACCTATAAATGCCCTATAAATGGAGGAAGTCTTCGGGTACATCTGAATGATTTATCTGCACAGATACCCAGTGCTACAAGCATGGCTGTCTCAGCACTACGGCTGACGATTGTCCTGGGACTACTGGTCTTAATCCTGACTTGCCAGGCAGGTAAGTGCTTCTGGCCGCAGCTCATACCTTGTACACTGTCAGCTAGGATTGCAGGGAGGTGGCAGCACTGCTCCAGAACATAAAGGGGAGAGGGGGGAAGGGGACTTTGGGCAATGAAGAAAGAGCACTGGACTAGGAGACAAGAGGCAGATCTTCTAGATTCTATATTGTTTATTTCTGCTCTGATCTTTATTATTTCTCTTCTTCTGCTGGATTTAGGCTGTCTTTGCTGTTCTGCTTCTATTTCCTTTAGGTGTGCTGTTAGATTTTGTATTTGGGATTTTTCTTGTTTCTTGAGATAGGCCTGGATTGCAATGTATTTTCCTCTCAGGACTGCCTTCGCTGCATCCCAAAGCGTTTGGATTGTTGTATTTTCATTTTCATTTGTTTCCATATATTTTTTAATTTCTTCTCTAATTGCCTGGTTGACCCATTCAGTCTTTAGTAGGGTGTTCTTTAACCTCCATGCTTTTGGAGTTTTTCCAGACTTTTTCCTGTGGTTGATTTCAAGCTTCATAGCATTGTGGTCTGAAAGTATGCATGGTATAATTTCAATTCTTGTATACTTATGAAGGGCTGTTTTGTGACCCAGTATATGATCTATCTTGGAGAATGTTCCATGTGCACTCGAGAAGAAAGTATATTCTGTTGCTTTGGGATGCAGAGTTCTAAATATATCTGTCAAGTCCATCTGATCCAATGTATCATTCAGGGCCCTTGTTTCTTTATTGACCGTGTGTCTAGATGATCTATCCATTTCTGTAAGTGGAGTGTTAAAGTCCCCCAAGAGGCAGATCTTCTAACAAAAAGAAAGGATTTTTATTCAAATATTCTTCAATTACAGCCTCTACCCTCAGTGAATGAATGAAGTTTGGAATGACCTTTTTTCTTATGTAGTCATGTGATACCGCGACACTATCATATTATAAATTTCTTGACAGCCGGGAGGGGAATTTATTTTTTGATGATTCTAACTAATAATGTTTGTAGGGGAAAAAAATGTATACTCTGGAGTAAGACTCCTAGGCCTGGTTCTACCATTAATCAGAAATCTAACTTCAGGCATGTTAGTTAACCTGTCTGGGCCTCACACGTTGAAGGGAATATCAATAGTTAACTTTCTCATAAAGTTATCATGAAAATTAGAGACAAAAACTGTAAAAACATCTGGTCCCTAATAAGCACCCAATAAATATTAACTGCTATTGTTATCACATATTATCTCATTTGATTCTCATAATAATCCTCTTAAGTAAAAATGCCAAGTTTTATCATGCTCCTTTGGCAGGCTGACAGACAAAACTTGCAGAAGGAAAGTCACTTGGGCATAGACACATGTAGACGTGGCATGCCTGGGTCTGAAATCCCCAGTCCCTCCATTCTGTCCGTTATGATTAAGTGCCTACTTCTTATTTAAAGATTTATTTTTTTAATATTTATTTATTTATTTTGAGAGAGAGCGCAACATCAGGGAAGGGGCAGAGAGAGAGGGAGAGAGAGAATCCCAAACAGGTTCAGCACTGTCAACACAGAGCCTGATGTGGGCTTGATCTCAAACAGTGAGATCATGACCTGAGCCAAGGTCAAGACTCAGATGCTTAACAGGACTGAGCCACCCACATGCCCCATGCTTACTTCTGTTATGCCCGTTCCAAGGATATAGGGGGCCACAAGGCAGCTTGCAAAATTCTCATTACTTTTGGCCTGCAGAATATGGTGAGCTCTTGACTGGTCTCAATTCAGAAGGATAGGTCAGAAAACAAAGCCAGTGCAAATATTTAGTAACAGAGCCTTTTGCTTTTCTAAATGTAACTTGGCAGAACTCAACAACACCCTCAGCCACCCACAGTCCACCAGCACAATATACAGACACACACTCTAATGAAATTATCACAGGGGCACCTGGGTGGGTCAGCTGGTTAAGCGTCCAACTTTGGCTCAGGTCACGATCGATCTCATGGTTCATGAGTTCAAGCCCCGCACTGGGCTTCTGTGCTGACAGCTCAGAGCCTGGAGCCAGCTTCAGATTCTGTGTCTCCTTCTCTCTCTGCCCCTTCCCCACTTGTACTCTGTCTCTGTCGCTCTCTCTCTCCTCTGTCAAAAATAAATAAAACATTAACAAAAATTAAGAAAAAAAGATTTATAACAGAATTACCAAAGAGGTGGCCTCAGACACTACCGGGTCCATCAACTCCTTAAGTAATCAACACAGCACAGTGAAAGGTGAGATTTATAGCCTAAGGACCGGTCCCCAGCTGTCTCTCATAAACCCTAAAACTGGTTCAATCAGTTCACTGCTTTGAACCTCAGTTTCTTCATCTGTAAAATGGGACAACAATCAACTTCACCGGGTCAAATGAATATGCCTTTATAATCACTTTGTAAACAATAAATACTATACAAATATCAGCAGCACTGTATTTTTTTCAGAACTTTATAATTACATTGACTGAAAAACTCAACCAAGTAGTTAATGTAAATAAAGGCCAGTCCATATTATATTTGAAAAGAAAAAATATTCTGCTATTAGCTTTAATAGTTTGTTTACAGTATTTCAAATTTGATTTTTATTGTTTCTTTTTGTTTTTCTTTTTTTTTTTTTTTAATTTTTTTTTTCAACGTTTATTTATTTTTGGGACAGAGAGAGACAGAGCATGAACGGGGGAGGGGCAGAGAGAGAGGGAGACACAGAATCGGAAACAGGCTCCAGGCTCTGAGCCATCAGCCCAGAGCCCGACGCGGGGCTCGAACTCACAGACTGTGAGATCGTGACCTGGCCGAAGTCGGACGCTTAACCGACTGCGCCACCCAGGCGCCCCTCTTTTTGTTTTTCAACATTTTCAAATTTCTTAATATTTTAACCACTTTTTAAATTTTCATAATCTCCTAAAGCACTACAGGAAAAAGCTAATATTAATCATTTTGTTGCTACTATTATTATTATTAACATTATAGTTCATAATATATGTACCCATTATTATATATTATATATAATTTATTATATATATGCACCCATTATATTATATATAATATATATTCATGATAATACAGCAAGCATTTATTGTGGACTTACCTTGGGCCTGGTACTGTGATAAGTAGTGTATGTATGTGTATATATATATGTGTATACACATATATATATACACATTTCATAGATATTTTACATGTGAAAGATATATAAAATACCTTTCAATCTTGACAATAACACAATGAATAAATTGAGAGACAAAGTATTTAAGAATTGTGTGCAAGGTTCCATGGTGGATTTTTTTTTTGTTGAAGACAAGAATCAAACTCAAGTATATAGGACTCCAAAACATATGGTCCATCATACTCTAAAACCTCCTAATATAGATGTGGTTCAAGGACTGGGGCCTATGATCCAAACTTCACACATATTCCAAACTAGGGCTCTTTGCATATTGACAGGCTAGCATTTGTGTCGTATTAAAATAAAAAGTCAATAAAATTAACTTATTATGCAAGTAACCATATAGCAACACGGGAAAAAGGAACTCACTTTTCATGCAAGGAATTGCTGTTTTGTACCTGGTAAATGTCTTCAGGGGAAACTGCTTGAAGATAGTATTATATCATGTAGATAATGTGCTCTGTGTAGTTAAAACAATTTAGGTTCAAACCCTGGCTCAACCACATTCTAGATGTATGATTTTAGGTGAGTCATTTAACTTCTCTGAGCACCTGTTTTCTCTTCTATAAAACTGTTAATACCTTCACTGAACTAAATAAAGATTAAGGCACATCATGAAAACACAATCCCAGTACCTGCTCAGTTGGCATTATCTTTCCTTCTTCCAGTGATGAGAACAGAGAGCAATTCTGGTCACTGAGGTGGCCCTGCACTTTATGTAAGGATCATGTCTAGTATGTTCATTCATATCTCAACTCTTAGCATATGCTATGTACCCAATAGTAAGCTGAAAAAAAAAATACTTAATGAAAACATTAACAGCTGAATGAATAAGTAATTGGTATACTGATTTTGGTTATAGGTCCCAGTCTGGTGCTCCTATCAAATCTTTTCTTGTGGCATAGTAAACAACAAATGTTTGCAAAATCGAAAGCCACATGTTTTGACTAAGAGTTTCTATTTTAGGATACAATACAGATGCAAGCCTTCTAACATAATTTTTGACAGCCTCCACACTAAAAGCTAGTTATGTCTCCTTCATTCAGAGTCGGCAAACAGTGCCTAGATGTTGGAACTCTTTGAATCAAAACTTGTGGTGGGGTTACCATGTGAAATACAGGACACCCAGTCTAATCTGAATTTCAGATAAACAATGAATAATCTTCTAATGTTTACTTATTTTTGAGAGAGAGAGAGAGAGAGAGAGAGTGAGCAGGGGAGGGGCAGAGAGAGATAAAGAGACATGGAATGTGAAGCAGGCTTCAGGCTCCAAGCTGTCAGCACAGAACCCAATGAGGGACTCAAACTCACAAACCGCGGAGATCATGACCTGAAGTCGAACGCTTAACCCACTGAGCCACCCAGATGTCCCACAATTTTAGTTTAAATATGACCTAAATATTGCATGGTCATTCTTATACCAAAATTAAAAAAATTGTTGTGTATCTGACATTTAATTGGGTATCCTGTATTTTTATTTACTGAATCTGGCAACACTATGTGTGAGGCTACACTAAAACTAAAAGACAAAAATCCCACTTTATCCTGGCACCAGCGTCCAGAGGGGAGTCCACTTGAAGCTACTAACTGCCACTCTTCCGTTACTTTTAATCTCCTGAACCAGTGAGACCACTAAGCAAAGCCAAAACGCCCCAAAGGAACTTGCATGTCACCAACCTCACTCCCTGGACCCTTGGTCCTCATTGCAAAAGGCACTTGATTAAAAGTTAAGGGTAAGAAACCTGAATTTATAGTTCCATCTTCTCTTGCTATTTGCGAGGTCTCTTGCAAGTCACTTAATCCTTTCAGTTTCTTAGTCCAGTGAACTAAGAACTGCGTCCCTTGTAAGACTGGTCAAGGGTAAAATCACACAGCATTTACAAAGTCATTATTAACAGAACTATAAAATGATGTACAAATGATAGAATTTCTCCTTGTCATCATCCTTATTATTCTACTTTCAATCTTGTGCTTGTGGTTAGATCGTAGCTTTGCTGTCAAAGGCTATTCAGCTCATTTTTGTTGTTGATAACTTGTATTTTATAAGTAATCTCTGTGGTAGAAAAATTAGACAATATAAAGAAACAAAGATATTTCTATCGTTAATAAGGTGGGGGGGCACTATGCAGTTCTGCACAGAGTGCTTACAAGTCCAGATTTTAGTACTAGTCAGACATGGGATTGAATTGTTTTGGCTGCTAACTCTGTGACTTTGAACCAGCTCGTAAACCTCTCTCAACTTCCACTTCTTGAACTTAAACTTGAGATAAGAGTTTTGCCTACTTCACAGGGCTGCTGTGAGAATAAAATGATGTAACAACATATCAGCTTGTCTGACATAGGTATATGCTCAACAAATGCTACCCGTTATTATGCCATCATTATTCTCATTACCGCTTGCCGGGATTGCATGGAGAAAAGTACATTAAAATGGGCATTCTGTATTTCAATGCTGGAACTGGCTGCTTAACTGTGGACAAGTTACTTAACTTCCATGAGCTTCAATTTTCTCAACCAGAAAGGAAATCAACGTCTACCTAAGTATCGACACCTGTTGTTTTTAGGAACAACTGAGATGATGCATGTGATGACTTTGGCCAGGCAGGCATTAAATGTTCAACAAATATAACTGTACGAGGCTGTATAATTAATGAAAGGGGGTAAAAAGCAGTCTAAGGGTTCCCTTCAAAGAAAAGAGGCTTCCCTTTCTTGTTGCAGAAAATCACTTCTGAGATTCTGTTTTGTTTTTCAGATGACAAACCAGATGACAAGCCAGATGACTCAGACAAAAAAACAGAGCCAGATTTTCCAAAATTCCTAAACCTCTTGGGCACAGAGATCATTGAGAATGCAGTAGAGTTCATCCTCCGCTCCATGACGAGGAGCACGTAAGCACTGTGACAAACCTTGCTTTTGTCCAGTTTGCTGTTGGTAATGACCGCATTGCATTAAAATGAATGAGAAACAAAACTGTGGTGCATGACAATGTATTATTTGAGTTGAAAAGTATTGCCCTATCTTGAGATATATTTGCATCTGAATGAATTTCCCTGAACTCTTTTGGAGTGTACGCATTTCCAACAAGTGCTTCTGTAAAATATTTTAAATCTCGAGACCAAGTAGGAAGGAGGAAGTGCACTGGACCAGGGAACAGAAAGCCAGGTTCTGGTCTTGACACATGTGCTACTTGGCTGGATGACCTTGAGCAAGGCCCTCCCTCGCTGAGTGCCTCAGTTTCCTCATCTGTAAAGTTAAAGGAATAAAGGACCCACCCAGGGCAGGCACTGTAATTCTTTGGTGAAGGTGGTGGGTAGTGATGTGTTCATTAGTGATACATGTGGTGAGTCCCGCCTTTATTTTCTAGTTTGAGAAACTCAAAAGGGTTAGAGAGACTAGGTGATCTCTCCTCAGAGACAATCTGGAGAACCTCTCATATGAGTGTTGATCATGAGGGATTGCCATGGTGGCAGCGCATACAGCCCAGAATCTTCCCAATGTTCTCCACCTGCTTCCGAGCCCCTGCACACAACTCCTAACACATCTTACTCCAGTCTACACAGGCTCTGATTTTCACATCTACTTCACCCTGTTCTTATTTGCCCCACAGTAATCTCCCCACTTTCAGCTCTCTGGGATCCAGTTTGTTCTGAATTCCCAGGTGCTTTCAATCTCCACCTCATGGAGTCTCTGCCTCTAATTCTCTCCTTCCTAGATCCCTAAGCAGAGTTTGACAATGTGTGGTCTATACTCTCCTGGAGAATTTATACAAAATGAGTTTTCCTTCATCCCATCTTGTGTCTTCCTAGAACAAAGCTAAGGGTACACTTGAGAACAAGCTTTCTGGTAATTCTGATATCCCATCAATTTTGAAATGCTCTGGACTACAATGCTGGCCCTTGATGGTCCGCATACCCGTTAAATTTTTATTCACATTTTGTGTAATTGTGCATCTTTGCATTTTTCTAAGGAAAATGCTTCTGACTTTTATTAGATTCTCAAAGGGGTCTATGACCAATAACAGATTAAGAATCACTTCTCTTTAGAAATCATCAGGGGCCATGTTGTAATCTGTGATCTGCTTAGACCAATATATTATCATGTGGATGGACAGGATTCTGCATACCATCCTTATGCACAAATTATTGAAACTCACAGATATTTATTTTTGCATTGTTATTTTTCTATTGTGGTTGCTTTTGCAACTGCTGAGTTACAATGACTGTTAATGTAAACAAGAAGAAACTGACAAGCAAGCAGGAGCAACGCCCACTATGTACAAAGTACAAATTACACTCCAGCTGAATTCCTATTGTTGTAAATCAAAACAACAGCAAGCAAGGAGTTGAAACAATATTTCTTTTTATTCCTTCCCTGGGGAATTCCCCAGACATGAAAAAATACTGCTTTTATTCTTCTCTGTTAACCCCGGAAGCTCACTGTTGGAAATACTGGAGAACTGCTTGCTGTCAGCTCAGGGTTCAGGACCAGCAACTCCACTTCAACCATCTTCTCTGTTCCTCGTTGTTTCTATGCAAATGATGTTTTTCCTGTTTCTGGAACTTAAAACCATCTCAGGCTCTCTGACCTTGCTTTCGTTTCTGCCTAAAAGGCTCTTCCCTTCTCTTGTAGCTAGTGCTTCTCCTGCAGCTCATCTAAAAGTCACCTCCTCAGAGGGGCGCCTGGGTGGCTCTGTTGGTTGAGTGTCCGACTCTTAATTTTGGCTCAGGTCGTGATCTCGGGCTCCGTGCTGGCAGCATGGAGACTGCTTGGGATTCTTTCCCTCTCTCTGCACCTGCCCTGCTGGCGTTCTCTCTCTTTCTCTCTCTCTCAAAATTTATAAACTTAAGAAGTCACCTCCTCAGAAAACAATTCTATAATCACTCTTATTAACACTATCTTCTTTCATTCCCTAGTTTTCTATTACTTTATCTTGTGCAATTATAACATATATCACCACCTTTATTTTCAATCATGTGGCTATATGAAAATAGGGACCAGATCTAACTAGCTTCTGGCTCTAACACAGTACCTTATAGGTTAAGTGAGGCACTTAGTGAATAATTGTTGAATTGATTAATTAAGGAAAGGTATCTTCAAGATCAGATATAAAACCTATTACTGCAATTTGACTGAGAAATCCTGGGGGATCTTTGTTGAAAGACATAGCAGTCCTTGCTCAGGGGAAAAATCTAGCTGTCCTTTGTCCAAGGGAAGACCATAGATAGGATGGGGATGGGGAGTGGGAGGAGATCATCAAGAAGTATTTCTAAGCACTCAGTATACACAAAGTAGGGGCAGAAATTTGAAGGAAAAAACTCAAATGTAAATCCTTTCTCAAAGATTTGCAGTCCTTATGGTATGATGACCCAGCAAAAGCAGTAATGACTAATATGCTAAATAAGATAAATGTCAGCAAAACATCACAGGCAATTTCTACAGAAAGGAGCTGTGGTTGATACCAGGACACTTAGGGGTATGTTTATAGCAAAGATGAGATGCAATCTGGGTCTTAAAAGACTCAGTGAGATTTGAGTAGAAAGACAGAATGACAGGAATGAGGTACTTGATAAAAATGAGAATTGTCTTTATTTACTCCTTATCTTGATGCCTAAGTAGTGTGTCAGGCACGTAAAAATACTAGATATGTGCTTTCAGGACAGTGAATACAATAGCTCACCTTCTCCACTCTGGATTACTTTAGAGCCATGTGAACTGGATTCTGGTCACCATTGTTCTGAAAAATATACATATTCTTAATTCTTCTGACCCCCCCACCAAAGGCTCCAATTGTTGTGAATTTCCCCTCACCTGCTGGGTTTCCATGACATGGCATTTTCCTGTTTCTCTCCCTACCTCTAGCCACTCTTTCTCATTCTTTTTATAGGGCTTTTCTTTATGTATCTTCCCCTTAAATATTTGTCTTCAAAGCTCCAAATGTAACCTGCATGGGTTTTCACATGGGTAGTATTGGAATCCAATGACTTCCAAAATCAGATGTCTATTGCCTTCTTTTTTCTGAGCTACAGACTGAAATGATTAATTGCTTGCTACAACTGCTCCCCAAACCCATCACCCCACAAACTTGCTCCTCTTCACATGTTCCTTATCTCCTCACATGTCACATCCCCACCCACCTGGCATCCAGAAACCTCAGGGTCCTTGTGGATCTTTCTTGATTGTCACCACCTTCATCACATTGCTGAATATTCTACTTCTAAATTTTTCTCTTGTATCATTCCTTTTCTTCAACTCCACTGACTAGTTGGCCTGGTGGAGTCCTTCATCACCTCTTTACTGAGTTCTTTTTATTAGATTTATGGTGAGTTCCACCGTTTCTGTCTGTCCTCACTCCAAACCATCCTCTACTTATTACCAGAGTTATACAGTAAAAACACAAATTAGGTTCCATCACCGTAATTCTTGAAACCTTTTTTCTTGAATTTCCACAGCCTACAAAATCAGAACAAATGCATTCAATTGGTGTTAAATGTTCTTCCCTGAAGCCAATCAATTGCATATCTCACTCCTGAAGTCAAACACCCGATGCCCCTAATGACAAATGATTTGTTTCAGAACCGGTCATGTATGTATAAACCCCTAACATGTTTGCACATGGCTCTTCCATCTGCCAACAAGGTCTGGTCCCCAACTCCAACTCCATTCTGTTTACCTAGAAAGTCTAATCATTTTCTAAAGTCCAATTCAAAGATAAGCTCTATGAAGACATCACAGACCCCTACGATTACAACATGCAGGTATTCATACTTTGGGTTTCATTATGCTTTGTAGGAACTTTCACATCGATTTTCTTTCCCTCTAGTTGTTTTAAATTACTTGTATCTGATTGTGTCTATTTTTTCCACTAGACTGTAAACTCCTCACAGGCCACATTTTAATCATCTTTATCTTTTCAGTACAATGGTTCTTTAAAAAAATTTTTTTTCAACGTTTATTTTATTTTTGGGACAGAGAGAGACAGAGCATGAACAGGGGAGGGGCAGAGAGAGAGAGGGAGACACAGAAGCGGAAACAGGCTCCAGGCTCTGAGCCATCAGCCCAGAGCCTGACGCGGGGCTCGAACTCACGGACCGTGAGATCGTGACCTGGCTGAAGTCGGACGCTTAACCAACTGCGCCACCCAGGCGCCCCTAATGGTTCTAATACTAACTTCAGATCCTGGAGATCCCAGTTTTAGACTTTGCTTTGCCATTTATCAGCCATGTGTCTGGGACAGATTGTTTAATCTCTTTGAGCTTTAGAAGTTTTTTCATATACCATATGAGATAAAAATTAATTTATCCATTTATTTAATATTTAATTCCAACATTTATTCATTTATACTATATGCCAGGCACTGTTCTAGTTACTAGGGATATGTTACTAAACAAATACACCAAAATATCTGTCTTATACAATTTATATGTGAATAGACACCCATGAATAGATTTGTTGGCAAATTGAAAGAGATAATCGTGCATAAATAGCTTGCAAACTACAAATGTTATGGAAGTCTTAAATCTTATTTTATTTATGATATTGGAAAATCTGCAGAAAAAAAATAGTGGCTCAAACATTATAAGACATCCTAGTGATCATTCTAATATTCTTGCTTAATCTCAATCATAATCCACTTTTTTCTCTTTCTTTTATTTTTTAAGAGGATTTATGGAATTTGATGATAAACAAGGAGAACATTCAGCAAAGTGACTTCCCCAGGTGATTCTTAACTTACAATTTACAACTAAAATAATAGAATATTTAACAAAGAAAAAGGATCTGTCTTATTTTATTCAATTGATTTGGGCACCCCCATGCCTACTTATAAGCAGAAAAAGCAGGGTTTTTTTTGGTTTGTTTTCGCTTTCGTTTCTTTTTTCAATTTTTTAAAAATGTTTATTTATTTATTTTGAGAGAGAGATCACAGAGAGCAAGAGCATATGCAGGGAAGGGGCAGAGAGAGAGGGAGAGAGGGAATCCTAAGCTGACAGCACAGAGCCCGATGTGGGGCTCCATCCCATGAATCGTGAGATCATGACCTGAGCCGAAATCAAGAGTTGGACGCTTAACCAACATCATTATTGGTTGGACTGTCCCCTCCATTCAGACAATCTTAATCACAAACACGTACATTATTATCAGGATACTGAGGTTTCTCATTGAATCCCAAGAGCTCCCAAAGGACTAGAGCTACGTGTGTTGGACTTCTAGACCTGTACTGTCCATTAGGTGGACAGGCGCCCCTGCAATAGTTTCTTAAAATTAATTTTAAATAGAAGTATTTTTTTATCACCATAAAGTCACTGACCTAATAAGATTATCTTAAGAGAGGAGGCCCAACTATGGGAAGAAACAAGAAACCACTGGGAGTTAGGAGACCTGGTCCTGCTACAATGCTATCAGTAACTTGCCTTGCGCACATAGCACCTATGACGTGAGGGGAGTGTGTGCACTAAAATAGAAGGGCCCATGTAATCGTGCAGTTAGTTACTCATGAGAAGAGTGAGCTCTGCTGAACCTCATTCCAGGAGAAAAGACTAACAAGCTCTCTAGTCCCATATAGTTGTATTTAGAGTAGTCCCCCCTTATCTGTGAGGGATACATTCCAAGATGCCAGGGGACACCTGACACCGTAGATAGTACGAATCCCATATATATGTTTTCTCCTCTACATGCTTACTTATAATAAAGTTTAATTTACATATTAGGCGCAGTAAGAGATTAACAACAGTAACTAATAATAAAATAGAAGAATTATAATATGCCGCAAGAAAAGTTATGTAAATGTGGTTTCTCTCTCTCTCTCAGAAAATCTTATTGTACTGTACTCCCCCTTCCTCATCTTTTGATGATGTGAGATGATGAAATGGCTACAAGATGAGATGAAGTGAGGTGAATGACACAGGCACTGTGATACAGTGTTAGGTTTCTGTTGATGATGTGACATTATATCAGAAAGAGGATCTGCTTCCAGACCTCTGTTGACTGTGGGTAACTGGAACCACAGAAAGCAAAACCACAAATAAGGGGGAACTACAAGCAGTATAGTCTGAGCGCTCAGAAACACCTGCTTTCTCCTTATTCTATTCTTTCCTGAAAAGACAGAAATATCAAAACAGAAATGATATAGCTGGGAAGGTAACTATTATATCAGCAGCTAGCATGAACTGAGTACTTACTCTGTATTAGGCATTAAGCAGAGTGTCATGTATGTAGTACCTAATTTAATTCAAACACCACTATGACATGGTATTCTTCCTCTTCTTTAATTTTGTAAGAATGTGACCAAGTCACTAACATGGCCATGTTAGTAAGGGAAGAGGGAAAGATGTGAACATAGGCACCCTCATTCTGGGGTGTGCCTTCTGTTACTAAGCAGTTGTGCTAGTGGAGAGCAGAGACCATTGTAGGAGGAGGCACTTGAAAACACTATGTGATCTTACACAGGCCTTCAAGTTTCCCATAGAAATAAAACACTACACCTTTGGTTAACTGAGTTACCTTACATGCATCTCCAGGAAGCATGGCCTTTCTCAACTTCTATTTCGTATCTTGTCTAGGAATCCTCCTTTTCCCTACTGTCTTCATTTCCTAACCTAGGTCTTAGTAATGTAAGCTCGGCAACCTACTATCAGATTACTCAGGGACTTAGCCCACTCTTTTCCATGAGCTTCTAAGGACAGAAGTCAGTCCTGGGCATTAGAATCAAAACAAGCCCAACCCAGACACATCTGATTCTCATGCCAAAGCCAGCTAAGTTTCTAAAAACATTCACTTATGTTTGCATGTTTCTGTTTCCATCATCTCAGGGAATAGCCTACCTCTTGTTGCAGGTGTCCTGACCCCTTAGCTGATTTCATTCAGGCTGCTGGGATATACCTCTACCCATTGGTACCCACACCCTTAATCTTTAGAGTGCTACCCTAGCAGTTCACTGTATAAGCCAGTCCAACAGACAAGGCAATATGAAGGGTTAGAAAGAGCAGAAGACACAGAGAAAAAATAAGTTCAAATTCTAACTTGGCTACTTACTGGTTGTCTATTGGCCTCCTTGAGTTTCACTTTACTCCTTATGAAAATGTTAAAAATCTTGGGAACTTAATTGTTCCAGATCTTAATGCCAGATTTTTTTTTAACTGTGCATAAAAAAAACTTTGAGTAGATTCATGAAGCAATTATAGATGCTCTAATGGGCTGGGAGGAATGGCTCAATTAGGGATATTAAAAAATTGGGCTAGAAAGAAGGAAGCCTCTAAGGCAAAGATTACATTTTGAATGGTTTGGTCAGGAGTGTCTCTTTAAACAATAGTGACTGTGAATTTAATAAGTAGCTTTAAAAGTTGCACATGTATGATAATTGCCACATCTAATCAAAATCAAGTCACCACTTTAGAATTAAGTGACTCACAGCAATGCCCCAGTATACAAAATGTGGCCAAAGTTCTACATATTCCCTAAATTAAGATAGATAAATAGATACATAGATATCCCATCTTCCTTCTACAACATATGCCCCTTTCTTACATATTTTATTCTTTTAGTGCTTATTTCATCGGTACCTACTATTCTGCCAGTACTATCAAGATAAATAATGATATCCAGCCATTGAGAAGTCGATAGTCTGGGCTATCAGTTGGGACAGTGTACCCCAGGACTGTGGAGGGAAACGATACAGTTATGTATAAAAGTGCCTTGGACATGCCTTGGAGGAAGGACATAAGGAGAAACACCTGGAAAAAGGAGTGGGCATTAAAAGATCTTTACCAAGAAGGTGAACCTCTGCTCACATTCTCAGATGATGAACAAAGTGGGGCAAGGTCTCAAAAGCAAATCATCCAATAGACTGGACACTTAACTAATCTGAGACCCTCCCAACCTCTGCTCAATCACATTGGTAAAACTTCTTTATCTTAATAGACTTAAAATCATATTTCCTGTTGTCCAGCATCACTTGAAATGAATCATAAGGATTCAAGTCCCCTAGTGTCTTAAGTCACTAGACACCTTAAGGTATAAATTACCTTTCTTATTAAAAAAAAAATCTGATGAACCTCACTAGGCTATTATCAAAAGAAATAAAAATTAGGAAAGTACTTTCTGAATCTTAATTTCTAATTACATGTTTTCAATTAAGAAAAAATATACTATGGACCCAGTAGATCACATGTTTAGACTTCCTGAGTCAGAACTTCCAAGGGAGGGACCTGGGAATAAATACACTGGGCGTGTGTGGGGGCAGGGGGAGGGGGGCACTAAATACATTTAATGCTCATGCAGCTGATGAGCAAAACCGCAGCTGGGCATGACTTTACTTAATATCCACTCCATGACGTCTTATGGGAAAAGCTTCCTGCAAAATTTAGAGGAAAAAAAAATTGTCCTCCCTAAAAACTGCTTCTAAGATTTTTGTCGCATGGTCTATTTCTTTCATTTTCTTTTCATGTCTATCCAGAAACTCAAAGTGAATCTGATGACTCATTTCATCTCTGAGTTTAACCTGTGAGCATTCTCCCTTCATCCTTGTTGCTCATCCTTACCACATATATCTTGTATTTTCATTTTTGTTGTTGTTGCTTATTTCCTCAAATATGTATTATAGTTGATTTCATTATAAATCATCTCCCATTTTAAAGTGTGGAGGCATGCAAATGTTAAAGATTAGAAACTCTGTATTTTTCTTAAATCTTAAACCCTCTATAGCTGGTAATTGTTTCCCTCTATCTGGCTTGTATTTCTAAGGACACACCCAACATGGCTCCAGAATAACCCAAGGGGAGCAAATCCTGCTTTTCCAGTTCTGCTTCACGAGTCCGAGGCCCCAAAGCAGCTCCAAGCAAGTTCTCAGGATTCAGGACCTGGCTCAACCAAATACAGCTTATTCTGAACATCCTGATTTTGCCTTCTTGCCTCTAGAAGTCAGAGGACATGTGTCCTCTTAGGGGTCACATCCCTTTTTAAATGAGATTTTTGTTGTTGGTGGTAGTAACTTTCCTGAGCATCCTTAAAGTTTAATGATGCAAAAAATATAAAATATATAAAAGTGATTATTGGCCAGAATAATCAAAGAATGGTTCAAAATAAGAAAGTCAAAGCTCAGATAAAGTAACAAGTCCAAAGTCACACAATCAGTAAATGACAAAAAAGGAATTTGAAACGGACTCCAAAGAACAAACTCTAACTCCTAAAAACATATGAAGTTTCAGAGTTAAGAGCTTCATCTATCCTTTTGCAAAGTCTTTCAAATACATCTGAGCCTATTCTCCTGGGCTAGGTAAACTAAAAGCCAACATTTTTTTTTAACTAACTAGATTATTACTGTTCCAGATAGTCTTTATAATTCTCAAAGAATAGCATAGAGTATCAGGGATGGAAGAGTCCTCAAATAGTCTAGTGCAGCTCTTATATTTGCTCACCACCTCATCACACAGAGGCAGGTCCCCAGTAGCCATTGCTGTCACTCTTGCCCACTAGGTCATAGAGAATCGAATGCCTGTAAAACTTGACCCAGTGGAGCCAGAAAGATTCTCCCAGAATTATTGATGTGGACAGTTAAGACCAGACTGAAATCATGGAGCTGATGATAATTACATATCTAGAATATAGGATCTCTGTACTACTGCTAATGAGTTCTCACAAGCTGTCCTGAGACTGGTCCTTCCAAAGCACTGCGGCTCTGAAAGTGACTCCAGTGTTCCAATAAATCTTTTGTTTGTCTTGTTTCCTATTTTAATAGCCAGAATATGTTTGCATGCAGCACAAAGAGACTTTAATAATATAGGTAACTAAACAAAGAGTGAACACCTACAAAATACTGAAAATACACGTTCAAGATACTGAAAATACACTCTCGGCAATAAATTCAGACAAGCCACCTTCTGCATTTTCCAGAGACTGTGCCAATTTCTTCTTTTTTTCCAGCTTTACTGATATATTACTGACATATAACATAGTGTAAGTGTAAGGTACAAACGTGATGATTTGATATACATATATATTGCTAAATTATTATAAGCATAAGCTTAGTTAATGAAAGGGCGGGCCTATGCCGGCCGACTCCATCTTGTACTGTGTCCTTTACCTTGACCACACCTCCTCCCCTTGAGGAACCCCCCCCCTCACCTGCCTAACAGGACTCGGACCCTTCCCCAGCCAATCGGCTCAGGCCATAGCCATTACCTCACCAACTGCCCCTAGGCCCCAATAAAACCTTTGTCCTTTTGAAACTCGCTCTCTCCCTGGTATCTCACCGCTGCGTCGGTGCAGGTAGGGGATTGAGCTCGAGCTAGCTCGAATAAAGGCTCTTTTGCTTTTGCATCGGACTCAGCTCCCTAGTGGTCTTTGGGGATCATGAATTCTGGGCATAACATTTGGGGGCTCGTCCGGGATCCCCAAGACCCCCGAGGGACCCCCAACCCGGAGAGCCTGACTGGCTATGGTTAGTGTCTGTCTGTTTGTTCTGTCTTTTCTGTGTGAGCTCATTTCTGGAATTCTGGTAGTGCCCGATGTGGTCTAAGTGGATGCACTGGAGGACCATGGGCCGGGAGTTTCGGAAGACATTCCGATCCTCCCTTCTGGAGGGACATGGAATCCCCTCAAAGGTCTGAGACGAGGCGGGTCGCTCCCGCAGGTCGGCGTGAGGCCGTCGTCTTTGGAGGGACGTGAAATCCCCTCATCGGTTTTGGAGGGACTTGGAATCCCCTCAAAGGTCTAAGCTAGCTTTCAGTTTTGCTTCCATGGAGTTGGAAGACTTTCTAGGGGCCCTCTGTTTGTCTGTTTCTGTGTTTCTCTGTTTTGTTCTGTGGACTTACTGGACGGACGTTATGGGACAGACTCAGACTACCCCTCTACCCACCCTCTTGGCTTAAGCCCTTCCTAGCCCCGCTCCCTCCGGAGCCAAACCCATTCTTGCTTTGCAGGGGACAAAGAAGAAGAAAAGTCTTACCCAGCCTTCAGCACCCCTCTACCCTGTCCTGCAGGGGAGTACTGAAGAAGAATTAATTTTTCCTCCCCCATGTAACCCCTCTAGGATGCTGGAAGAACACCATCCTCCCCCTCCGGGGGAGGCAGACGCTGTTCCGAGAGTGGGAGGCGGAAACGCTCCACTGGGAAGCCCGCCCTTTACCAGACAAAGGGCTCAGAGGGAGCAATCTGCCTCCACTGCCGACTCCACTATTCTGCCCCTGCGAGCCACCGGACCCCCAGATGCGGAGGGGAATCAGCCCCATCACTATTGGCCTTTCGCCACTAGTGACCTCTACAATTGGAAAGCTCAGAATCCTAAGTTTTCCGAGAAACCGGCAGGGCTTATTGATTTATTAGACTCTGTTCTTTTTACCCATCAGCCCACGTGGGACGATTGCCAGCAGCTTTTGCAGGTCCTGTTCACGACTGAAGAAAGAGAAAGAAGCCTCAATGCGGCCCGAAAACTAGTTCCGCGCGCAGACGGGAATCCCACCACCAACCAGGCTCAGATAGATTCCTCCTTCCCCTTAACTCGGCCCCAGTGGTATTTCAACACGGCAGAAGGTAAGGAGAGGCTCCAGGTCTACCGCCAGACTCTAATGGGGGTTCTCCGAATGGCTGCTAGAAAGCCAACCAATTTGGCCAAGGTAGGAAATGTATAACAGGGAAAAGATGAATCTCCGGCTGCCTTTTTAGAACGGATCATGGAGGCATTCCGTACCTATACCCCCATGGATCCAGAAGCTCCAGAAAGCAAGGCAGCTGTTATCATGGCCTTTGTAAACCAATCGGCCGTAGACATTAGGAGAAAATTACAGAAAATAGATAGACTAAGAGAAAAAAGTCTGCAGGACTTACTGGTGGTAGCCGAAAAGGTATATAATAACCGGGAGCCTCCTGAGGACAAGCAGGCTCGCGCCATGGCGGCTGCCAGCAGTAAGCAGACTCGAGACCTGGCCAGAATACTACTAGCTACCACTGCTGACTTCCCCGAGGAACGAGACCGCCATCTCCGGCAGCTGGCAGACGATGCAAGAAAAGGTAAAAGAACCACCAAGGGCGGGGAAGCAGAGGCTGCAGAAGGATCAGTGCGCATACTGCAAGGAGATGGGGCATTGGGCCCGAGATTGTCCAAAAAGGGCCGGTAGGAAGGGAAGCAAGACTGATCGAATAAAAGTCCTAGAGCTAGATGAACTAAGTGATTAGGGGAGTCGGGGTTCGGACCCTCTCCCCGAACCCAGGGTAACTCTTAAAGTGGAGGGGACCCCTGTTGACTTCCTCGTCGACAACGGAGCACAACATTCGGTCCTCTGCACCCTACAAGGAAAACTAGCCAGGAAGAAGTCCTGGGTACAAGGGGCAACTGGTATCAGCCAGTATTCATGGACTACCCGAAGAACGGTAGATGTGGGGACGGGCTGGGTATCCCACTCCTTTATGGTAATACCAGAATGCCCTTACCCGCTGTTAGGACGGGACTTACTGACCAAGATTGGAGCTCAGATAACTTTCAGACAAGGGGGGGCCTCAGGTCACCGATGGCAAGGGCCACCCCATCCAGGTCCTGACCATGAAACTGGAGGATGAATACCTCCTCCACCAGGAAGCGCTCCGAAGAGAGGATTATATAGACAGATGGCTACAAGAATTCCCCTCGGTTTGGGCAGAGACGGGGGGGATGGGACTAGCCACTCACAGGACCCCAGTCCTGGTAGAGCTCAAGCCAGGAGAGAGTCCAGTAAGGATCAAACAATACCCCATGTCTCAGGAGGCCCAGAAGGGGATCCAGCCACACATCCGGAGACTACGAAGCCTAGGGGTACTAGTTCCTTGCCAGTCTGCCTGGAACACCCCCCTACTGCCGGTCAAAAAGCCTCACACAGGGGCTCCTGGGTGGCGCAGTTGGTTAAGCGTCTGACTTCAGCCAGGTCACGATCTCGCGGTCCGTGAGTTCGAGCCCCGCGTCAGGCTCTGGGCTGATGGCTCAGAGCCTGGAGCCTGTTTCTGATTCTGTGTCTCCCTCTCTCTCTGCCCCTCCCCCGTTCATGCTCTGTCTCTCTCTGTCCCAAAAATAAATAAACGTTGAAAAAAAAAAATTAAAAAAAAAAAAAGCCTCACACAAATGACTACCGACCGGTACAAGACCTCCAGGAAGTAAATAAGAGGGTCGCGGACATACACCCAACTGTTCCCAACCCATATACTCTCTTGAGCTCCTTGGCGCCCTCCAGGGTCTGGTATACTGTACTAGATTTAAAGGACACCTTCTTCAGTCTGCCGCTGGCACCCCAGAGCCAACCCTTGTTCGCCTTTGAGTGGCATGATCCGGAGGAGGGCTACAGTGGGCAACTCACCTGGACACGACTACCTCAGGGATTCAAAAATTCACCCACCATCTTCGACGAGGCACTACACGAGGACCTGGGTGAGTACTGAAGGGAGCACCCTGGCCTCACCCTTCTACAATACGTAGATGACATCCTGATTGCTGCCGACAGGGCCAAAGACTGTGAGCGAGGAACCCAGGAGCTGCTGGCTACCCTGGGGGCCTTAGGGTACCGGGCATCCACGAAGAAGGCTTAGATATGCAGGGAGAGGGTAAGTTACCTGGGATATATCCTGGAGGGTGGACAGCGGTGGTTATCAGATGCCAGAAAAGAAACTGTCCTAAAGATCCCTACTCCCACCTCCCGAAGAGAAGTGAGGGAATTCCTAGGATCAGCTGGCTACTGCCGCCTCTGGGTTCCAGGTTTTGCTGAGATCACCAGGCCCCTATATGAAGCTACCAAAGAGGGGAAAACATTTAAATGGGCTGAAAAAGAAGAAACTGCCTTTAATCAGTTAAAAAAGGCCCTCCTAAGTGCCCCAGCCCTGGGCCTGCCAGACATTACGAAGCCCTTCCACCTCTTTGTAGACGAACATAAGGGAATAGCAAAAGGGGTTCTAACTCAAACCTTAGGCCCCTGGAACCGCCCAGTGGCTTACCTGTCTAAGAAACTAGACCCAGTGGCTGCCGGCTGGCCGCCATGCCAAGGAATTATTGCGGCGACAGCACTCCTAGTCAAGGATGCAGACAAACTGACCCTAGGACAGGAGATCTGGATCACGACCCCACACGCCATGGAAGGGGTCCTGAAACAGCCTCCGGATAGATGGATGAGAAATACACGTATGACTCATTACCAGAGCCTCCTACTCCACTTTCCATGAGTGCAGTTCCACCCTAGTGCAGCCCTCAATCCTGCAACCCTGCTGCCCGACCCTGACCTAGGTGCTCCATTACATGACTGTGCGGGAATCCTGGAACAAGTACATGGATTCCTGACGGACCTGACTGACCGGCCCCTCCCCGATGCCGAGGCTACTTGGTTCACTGATGGCAGCAGCTTTGTGCGAGATGGACACAGGTATGCGGGTGCAGCGGTGGTCACTGAAACGGACACCGTATGGGCGGAGGCTCTACCCTCTGGAACGTCAGCCCAGCAAGCAGAGCTCATAGCCCTCACCAAGGCGCTGATGTTGGGAGCTGGAAAATGGCTTAACATCTATGCAGACAGCCGTTATGCATTTGCCACAGCTCATATTCATGGGGCAATTTATCAGGAGAGGGGGTTACTGACGGCAGAAGGACGGACTATAAAAAATAAGCAGGAGATACTTAACCTGCTTACGGCCTTATGGCTTCCTGCCAAGCTAGCCATTATCCACTGCCAAGGGCACCAAAAAGCTGATAACCCAGTAGCTAGAGGTAATCGAAAGGTTGACCAGGCAGCCAAGGCAGTAGCCCTTACTCCAGTCCCCACCATGACCATAGAACTACCGGACCCATGAGGCCCAGTTTTACCAGACCAGCCCAAATACTCCCAGGAGGAGTTACAGCGGATCAAGAAACTCCCCATGGCCCAGGAGATAAAGGGATGGTGGTATACACCTAACAAGGAGCTCGTGCTGCCAGACCGGCTCGGAGTCTCAATATTAGAGCACATGCATCGGTCTACTCACATGGGAGCCTGAAAATTAAAAGACTTAATCCGACATGCCGGAATCAAGATTCACCAACAGGACACCAAAATAGAGCAAGTTGTATCTGTCTGCAAGACCTGCCAACTCACCAACACGAGAGCCACATCAAATAAAAAAGGAACCAGGCTCAGAGGCACCAGACCGGGAGCCCAATGGGAAGTCGACTTCACTGAAGTTAAACCAGGAAAGTATGGTTATAAATATCTTTTAGTATTTACAGACACCTTCTCTGGCTGGGTGGAGGCATACCCAACCAAGCATGAAACGGCTCAGACGGTGGCTAAGAAGCTGCTAGAAGACATCTTACCCAGGTATGGTTTTCCTGCCATGGTAGGATCAGACAATGGACCAGCTTTTATCTCGCAGGTAACACAGGCAGTAGCCAAGGCGGTGGGGGCAAACTGGAAATTACATTGTGCTTATAGGCCCCGGAGCTCAGGACAGGTAGAATGAATAGAACCCTAAAAGAGACCCTTACCAAATTAACCATGGAGACTGGCAGGGACTGGGTGACTCTCCTACCGTACACCCTTTACCGGGTTAGAAACACTCCTTACACTCTGGGTTTTACTCCCTACGAGATCATGTTTGGCAGGCCACCCCTTGTTATTCCCAGCCTTCGAGCTGAACTTATTGCTGAGTTTAAAGATCAAGAACTTTTTCTTTCCTTGAGAGGGCTCCAGAGGGCGCACGAGGACATTTGGCCGCACCTCTGTGCCATCTATGAGGCTGGCCAGACCCCGACACCTCATCAGTACAGGCCGGGGACTGGGTCTACGTCAAGAGGCACCACCGAGAGACTCTTGAGCCGTGCTGGAAGGGACCCTACATCGTGGTGTTGACAACCCCCACCGCTCTCAAAGTAGACGGCATCGCGACCTGGGTCCATCACACCAACGTTCGGCCAGCGGACCCCTCCTCAATCCGGAAGGACTTCGTCACGCGATGGGCCATCAGTCGGGACCAACACAACCCACTCAAACTCAAGCTACAGCACATTCGACCCACCTAATATTGGTAACTCTGTTAACTCTGCTTGTCATTGCTCATGCTGCCGGGAGTCCCCACGCCCCCCAAAACATCACCTGGCAGATCATAGACACCAGCTCGGGGACAATACTTAATCAGACCTCCCAGAGCCACCCCAGGGACACTTGCTTCCCAGAACTTTGCGTAAACCTCCAAACTCTGTTCCCCTTGTCACCATAAATGCAGCCGGACCCATGACTGGGTCCCTAAGCTACATGACAAGGGGGGAATGAAAGGGCGGGCCTACGCCGGCCGGCCGGCCAACTCCATCTTGTTCTGTGTCCTTCACCTTGACCACACCTCCTCCCCTTGAGTAACCCCCCCCCCCCCCTCACCTGCCTAACAGGACTCGGACCCTTCCCCAGCCAATCGGCTCAGGCCATAGCCATTACCTCACCAACTGCCCCTAGGCCCCAATAAAACCTTTGTCCTTTTGAAACTCGCTCTCTCCCTGGTATCTCACCGCTACATTGGTGCAGGTAGGGGATTGAGCTCGAGCTAGCTCGAATAAAGGCTCTTTTGCTTTTGCATCAGACTCGGCTCCCTAGTGGTCTTTGGGGATCACGAATTCTGGGCATAACAGTTAACACATCTATCACTTACATAGTTATCATTTTTTTTTTGGAGTGAAAATGTTTAAGATCTACTCTCTTAGCAACATGTAAGTACATGATACAGTATTGTTAACTACAGTCACTATGCTGTACATCATATCCCCAGAATTTATTGTTCTTATAACTCGAAGTGTGTACCCTTCGACAACCTTCACCTATTTCTCCCACCACCTCCCTACTCTTGGCAACCACCAATCTACTCTCTATTTCTATGAGGTCCATTTTTTTTTAAGATTCCACATGTAAATGAGATCATACAGTACTTGTCTTTCTCTGCCTGACTTATTTCACTTAGCATAATGCTCTCAAGATTCATCCATATAGTTGTAAGTGGCAGGATTTTCTTTCTTTTAGGTTGAATAATATTCCACTGTGTGTGTATGTCTGTGTGTTACATTTCTTTATCCACTAATCCATCAAGACACTTAAATTGTTTCCATATCCAAGCTATTGTAAATAATGGCTGCAGTAAACATGGGAGTACCTATATTTCTTCAAGATAATGATTTCATTTCCTTGGGATATATACTCAAAAGTGAGATTGCCAGATGGTAGTTCTATCTGTAATTTTTTGAGGAACCTCCATACTGTTTTCCATAGTGGCTTTACCAGTTTACATTCCCACCAGCAGTGAACAAGTGTTCCCTTTTCTCCACATCCTTGTCAGTCCTTGTTATCTCTTATCTTTTGATAATAGCCATTCTAACAGGTGTGAGGTAATATTGTGATTTTGATTTTCATTTCCTTGATAAATAGTGATGTTGAGTACCTTTCCATATAGGTTGGACATTATGTATCTTCTTTAGAAAAATGTCTGTTCAGGTCCTTTGCCCACTTTTGAATCAAATTACTTGTTTCATTTTTGCTATTGAGCTGTAGGAGTTCCTTATGTATTTTGGATATCAACCCCTTATCAGATACAGAATTTGCAAATGTTTTCTCCCATTTCACAATTTGCCTTTTTATTTTATTGATCATTTGGAGACTGTTAACTTCAAGTATCACATCCTCTTAAGCTAAATTACCCAAGATTTCTATTATAGTCATCATCTGACATGCAGACTGCTTTTCCACAACAAATGTGACCCAGAAATCCCTTTTCAGATTCTGGGTACTTACTTTGTGCCTTGGAAATATATTTCTTGTAGCTACAATAATCAGTTTACTGCCTTTTTTTTTTTTTGAGAGGCATGTCCTATCAGAGTTTCTTTGTCTTTATACTCACTCATTTGGTATACAGTTTGAAATCACTCTTCCATACTGGTAAAGAACAAAACAAAAATGAAACAGATGCCAAGTCAGTCTCAGATTGGATGCACTGCTGAGAAATACTTGTCCCAGATCTCCAGCAAAACACAGAGATTTTGAAAATTTCTCTATTTGCTTTACATTGTATGCTTGCTCCCTCTACCTTGTTACCTTCTTTTCCTACTCTCCAATAAGACCCCTCTCTGTAGCCAGAAAGCACCCTGTTTTTGAGGATCAAGAATCTCTTGCATCTGTATAATATTTTTCCTTTATGTTCTCTTCATATATTTTTCTCACTGGGAACTCATATGCACAATACAATTGAAGTAAGATGGTCAGGCATTATTTCCTTCATATGACAAGCGAGGAAACTGAGGCTGGGGGAGGTTAGTCGACATTACACCTCAGATAGGATTGCTGGTAAAGGATGAGTGGAAACTCCAGCCAGGTTTGGCTAACCTGCAACACAGTGCTCCCTGTGACACCCTGATGGCACAATCCACAGTATCACTAACTCCATCCTCAATTCCAGGGTACCTACCATGACATCACTGCTTGAGGGAATTTACACCTTGCACTGTACAGAAGCGCTAAGCAGAATAAGTACTTCTATTAAAATATAACTTTAATCCTATAAATTCCTTCTACTTTCCGACTTTCCATCTCATTCTGAGCAAAAGCGATATTTTTAAATTTCCTGAAAATGGTGCATCAGTTCTCACCGGAGCCACCTGCTTCTCACCTCTTCTCCTACTACTCATCCCACCACTCCACCCACTTGGGATCCTTCCCTTCCTTAAACACTACAGGCATATACTTCCCACACAACCTTGCAATTACTCTTCCTTCTGCCTAAAGTACCCTTCCCAAGACAGCCACATGGCATGCCCATGCACTTCTTGAAGTATTTTTTCTCAGAGATCACCTTCCCAGTGAGACCTTTTTGAGCACTTGACTTAAAATCAACTTTAAAAGTCACCCTTTGACCCACCATTTCTTATCAGCTTTGGCTGCTACATTTTTCTTCTCCACCTCACTCTCTTTTAACAGTGTTAAAACACTTTTCTATGTTTTGTTATTTTTTCTCTCTAGCCCCAATAGAGTGTAAGCTCTGTAAGGCAGGAATTTTGCCTCTTTTGCTCAATGTTCCTGACACAATAGTGAGCAGTTAGAACAGTGTCTGGCAGATAGAAGCTGATCAATAAATATTTGCTGAGTTCTGTATTAAGTAAAAAAAAAAAAATGAGAAAAGAGAACATCTACCTAAGAACAAAATAAGGATGCAAAATTGAGCGTCTCATGGTTTTGGATTTGAAGTAGCTCACAATCTTGATATAGAAGATACAAGCACATAATTAACAAACCACATTCAGCATGGCATGATATAAAGGAGGCACAGACATGGCAGCATGAGAACCAGGACAAAGAGCCTGCTTGCTCCCTTGAGAGATGTGGCAAGACTTTTCAGAGGTAGCGATATTTGAGCTATATCTTGATAGATGAGGAAGGATTTGGACACATGGAGAAAGAGGAGGAAGGGCAGAGTGGACACTTTAAATCAATGCTCAGACTGTAATAATGCCTGTCATTCAAGGATGGCCCCTCAAAAGCTACCTAACATGGCAAAGAAACAGATATCATTGGGACATTTCCCATGCTTGGTCCTTCATCTGTGTTACCTCACTTAATCCTCACATCAAGTACAAAAGTCAGACATTATTACTCCCCTTTTAAAATAATGCACTCAAGGAGTGTCTGGGTGGCTCAGTTGGTTGAGTGATCAACTCTTGATTTCCGCTCGGGTCATGATCTGAGGATCGTGGGACCGAGCCCTACATCGGGCTCCATATGAGAATATCCTGCTTGATATTCTCTCTCTCTCTCTCTCTCTCTCTAAAACATAACATATAAAATTTAAAAACATAATAATAAAATAAAATAATGCATTTGAGAACCTGGAAATTTATAGAACCCATTTAAACCACTCAGATTATTAATGCTGCAGTGTTTAAGAGAGAAGGAAACTGTCTAATATGGATTGACAAAATGTTTTCTTCAAAATTCCACTTCAAAAATTATTAAAGTAGCATATGCTCACACCAATGGGAAAAATGAGGGGGACAGTAGAAAAATATATATATTTTTAAAAGCTAACCATCTCCCACTCTAACACCATTATCCCTAAACCAGCCCTCCCAGCAACTAATATTGACTCCATTCTTCCTGTCCATTCAAACTTATCCAAATATAGATATAAATGTGTAGGGAAATCAGGGTGTGCACTTTACTCAGTAGTTTGCCTTTCTTATTAATGATATCTCATGGTATTTACTTTAGGTAAATAATACAAATCTTTAAGAATCTATTGAGGTGTGCCTGGCTGGCTCGGTTGGTGAAGCGGATGACTCTTGATCTCAGGGTTGTGAGTTGAAGCCCTATGTTGGGTGTAGGGACTACTTAAAAATAAAATCTTTAAAAAAATTCTACTTGAAAGCTCATAATTTAAGATATCATAATTTCCCCATTGTTGGGGCATTCATAATTCATATTGCTTCTATTTTGGGGGTGTGTTTTTTAGAGGCTGCTGCAATAAACATCCTTATACATATAACCTTGTGCACTAATGTATTTATTTCTTCATAAAAGATTTACAAAAACTGAATGGCTAGATCAAAGGACATTTTTCAAATTTTTAAATATTGTAATAGATACTGTCATAACACCATCAAAATGTAGTAATTCTCTTACTGACCCAAACTGACACTATTGACAAAAATTAGTTTAGGTCTATAGCTCACAGTATATAAATAACTCCTCACAACTTTATTGGGATACAATTGATATATAATTACTCCACATTTTGAAAATATACAACTTGAAGTTTTGGCATATGTATATACCCACAAAACCATCCCTACAATCAAGGTAATGAACACACCTGTTAGCCCCAAAAGTTTTCTCTTGTCACTTATAATAATTCATTCTTCCCTCTCATCATCCCCTATTCTATCCACAGTCAGCTAATGATTTGCTTTTTGACACTACAGATTAGTTTGAATTTTCTAGAATTATGAGATAGACTTTGAAGTACTTATTTGACAACCCTGTCTCATACACTGAGGACAATACTTGGCAGTCTCATATTCTTCATTGGCTTATGTGGGTGCTAAGCTAACTTGCATGAGCCAAATTTACTGATATACCTCTAAGTCCAGGCAAAGTGGGAAGGAAATAAGGGAGATCTCTGGATTTTCATAACATCAGTACCTTCTTCTTACCAATGTGGATGAAGAATGTAGTGTTAGAACTTCAAGTTAGACTGATACTAGAAATCTAACTTGAGAGTAATAATGTCTCCTACCCTTTGTTTAAAATTCTATTATTCTTTAAAAATTCTATTTTTTCCTTTACTGTTCTTATCATAATTTATAATTATTTATTTACCATTTTTTACTTGCAAATTTTCTGTGTCTTTCTTTACACTGCAAAAATCTCTGGGGGTGTGGGTCATGTTTATTTTGTTTATCACAGAATGCTCAACTTCTAGCAAAGATACTGCAATCAATATTTAATTATCATTTGTTGAATTAAAGAAATATATATACATAGAACACAATGGCCAGTAACTATGCCTATGATTATTATTCATATTAGTCACATTAGGCATTATCATCATCTGATCAGGAAACAAATTCTTATTTGATAAGATACACAATGAGCTAGTAGCAGAGCAAAGGGAAAAAAAATGCATTAAAAAAAAAGCTCAAAATGAAGCCAGAAGAGCACAGAATGAAGGACCATCAGGTTATTTTTGTCTATTTGTTTCTCCTGGTGAAAATTTTTTTTTTTTAATTTTTTTTTTTTCCAACGTTTATTTTTGGGACAGAGAGACAGAGCATGAACGGGGGAGGGGCAGAGAGAGAGGGAGACACAGAATCGGAAACAGGCTCCAGGCTCTGAGCCATCAGCCCAGAGCCCGACGCTGGGCTCGAACTCACAGACCGCGAGATCGCGACCTGGCTGAAGTCGGATGCTTAACCGACTGCGCCACCCAGGCGCCCCTCCTGGTGAAAATTTTAATACAATCGAAGCTGCTGAAATTTCTTATTATATATCTTGAGCATATACGTACAAAAAAAAAAAAAAAAAAACCTTCCTTGGTGTTGCTAACAACCTATGAGCGCCCCCTGCTGTTTTTAACTTGCTTAAAACCTGAGAGCTTTTCAACTGGGTCCTTTCTAAAATTATAAATACATACATACATACATACATACACACACATACATACATACATAAAATTTTTAAAAATGCAGCAAATAAATTTTACTGACTTATATGTTTGTATGAGCTAACTTAAATATGAAGTCCAGAAAAAAATATGATTTTGCACCTCCTGACCCTCCAAAACATGGTAAAACAGAATGCATTGCTTTCTCAAGTAGAATGAGTATACCCTAGCCATTGTCTTGGGCCCCTAATCTCATCTTTGGGAATGGAACTTCTCTAGACTCAATCACTTCAGATCCCCACTACTGTTTCCAATGAAAATTTGTTACTAGCTTTCAAAATTTTAAACATCGTATAATTCTTGGCACTGCACTTCCAGTTCCAAGACTTTTGTGAAGCGATACAGACATGAATGCAAATAAATGGACGTTTACCATACTACTCATTATAATAATAAATATTACTAAAAATAATTTAAATATTTGCATAAATCAAAATTTAAGTAAAGTATGATTCATTTATATGTGCTTTTTATTTCTTTATTTTTAATTTATTTTCCATGCACTAATCATGTTTTATTGAGGTTTTTTTTCTTTTAAATTTTTTAATGTTTATTTTTGAGAGAGAGAGAGAGAGAGAGAGAGAGAGAGAAACAGTCTGAGTGGGGGAGGGGCAGAAAGAGAGGGAGATACAGAATTGGAAGCAGGTTCCAGGCTCTGAGCTATCAGCACAGAGCCCCCTGCAGGGCTCAAACTCACCAACTTGGATATCATGACCTGACCTGAAGTCAGATGCTTAACCAACTGAGCCACCCAGGTATCCCTAGTGGGTGTTCATTCTCAATTGAAGGATTCAGGGGGTTGTGCACCTGAATGGCTCACTCAGTTGAGTGTCTGATTTCGGCTCAGGTCAAGATCTCATGCATGGTTCCTGGGTTCAAGTCCCACATTGGGCTCTGTGCTGACAGCTCAGATCCTGGAGTCTGCTTCATATTCTGTGTCTCCCTCTCTCTCTGCCCCTCCTCTGCTTGTGCTCTGTCTCTCTCTCTGTATCTCAAAAATAAATAAACGTTAAAAAAAAACTTTTTTAATTAAAAAAAAAAAAAAGGATTCAGGGGTGTGAGGCAAAGGTCCTGGTCAGGAATACAGAATGCATCCTCCACACTGGGCCCTCTTCAGTGGTACTTGTGTAGCCACTTGGGTTTGAGTTCCTTGTATGAAAGAAAGTAGTTGAAAAGCACATATGCTGTCAGCACCATAGAAATCCCAGGGATTCCTTCCTTTGAAACATTCCAGCCATGCCTTAGGAAGAAATCCCCCAACAGTATCCAGCTTGGCAGCTCTCCTAGTTTGACATCCATCAACTTCTCCTTCACTGGTATGACGGACACCATCATGGAGTCCTGGGTGTCCATATATACTTATTTTTATATATGTGCAGAATACGTCTTGTGCACGTCAAGTGCAGAAAATGTCTTGAAAAATCACATAAAGTTGTTAGTGGTTTCCTCTAATTTGGGAGATTTATGGACTAAAGGAATGAAAGTTACAGGTATACATACATATAATTATTTACATACATATAATTATTTACATAATTATATGATTATAGTTATATGTAATTTATATTAAATTTTATATATATTAAATTTATATAAAATTTATATAAAATTTATATATATTAAATTTATATAAAATTTATAAGTTGTTAGTGGTTTCCTCTAATTTGGGAGATTTGGGGTTATTTGCAGGTTTGGGTTACTACAAATAAAACTTCTATGAATGTTTGTAATAAGTTCTTGCATAAACATGTTTCATTTCTCCAGATAAATGCCCAGCAGTACAATTAGTGAGTCATATGGTGGATGTATGTTTAGTTTTTCAAGAAACTGTCAAATGATTTTCCCAGAGTAAGTTATACTATTTTGCATTCACACCAGCAATTATGAGTGATCCAATTTTTCTACAACCTCATCAGCATTTGGTGTTGTTACATTCATAGTAAGTTTATCAACAATTTCTGCCATAATGTTTATCATCAGTTTCTGCCTAGTTTCTCATGGTCTGTCCTTGAATTCCTTATTAATTCAGTCCTCTTTTTGATAGACTCCCAGAAAAACCTCCACTCCCCAAAGATTGCCATATTAAATCTATTACTCAGTTTTCTCTATTTAGCAGATTGAATGAAAGCATAGAGAGTCATCCTTCTCAAATATGCCAAATGCACCAAGCTTGGAATGAGAGCAATGAATAGCTTAATAATATGAATGATGCAAGAGAACAAAAGGGTCACCCCAACCAGATAAAATCTAACAGAAAATCTACCCATTCAATAAACCAAGCCCAACACAGACTATATTCAGGCTCTGTGCTATGTGCTAAGGATTATCAACATAAATAAGTTTGAGTTCCCCTCCATTTGACTTCAGAATCTAGAAAGGACACTTAGAAATAAGTCTGAAAATAAGACTGTTAAAATATGTGTTATGAATATATCCGCTGGTTTAGAATAGCATCTGATTTTTTTTTCAATCAGCAATGAAACACTATCAAAAAGTCTGAAGCAGTGGGGGGGGTGGGGGAGAGGAAAGAAACCACCTTTTCTGCTGTGTGGCTAATGGACTGGAAGGGATCAGCTCTGGGAATACAGAGGACATTTGGGAGACTAACACAGCAGTATGGTGAGAAATGACAAGGTTTGGGGAAAATAAGTAACAGGAACAATAATGAAAAATGTATGTACAGACGTAGAAAAGCTTTATAATAAACAGAACTTTCTTAGAGATTAGAAAGTAAGGCTGAGAAAAAGGCATACTGACAATGATTCTCAACTTTCTGACTTACGCAATCAGGAAAATAGTTGTACTATATACTGAGACAGGAAATTAGATTATGGTAGCATGTTTTGAGAGATAATGAGTTCAGGTGGAAGTGAATTCAGGTGAACATAAAAAAGGACTTCTGCTGGAAGTGTCTAATAGGTAACAATCTCTTTTCCTCAAAAGAGAGATATGGAATATAGCTATAGATTTTAGAGCTCCTAACATGGAAATTATATTGGCAGCTGTGGGAATGCATGAGACTCTCAATGAAAGCCATACACAAAGTGAAAAGAGAAGAGGAATAAATATTCAGAGGAATCAGGATAATAATGGCCATTTAAAGAAACTGAAAATAATGGGCAGAGAGTAAGAAGAACACTAGTGGTGGAAGGAAAGATAATCCAACAGAGCAGAAAATTTCAAGTAGAATGAAGTATCTCAGGTGGCAGCTACTCTGAAGTGGCCAAGTAATGTGGTAAATGACATTATGTTTCCTAATGAGTCAAGCATAGTCATGTGACTTGGTGTGGCCAATGAAACAGGACTATAAGTGATGTACATCACTTTCATGGGAAAGTTTTAAAAGTTAGCCTATGATTCACTGAGTTCTCTTCTTGCATATGACATGATGATCAGAAATGCTCAAGATAAAGACTATTCCACCAGTTCCTGGTCACAGAATTCACACAACATGAAGAGAACTCTAAGCAACTCAAGATGATCAAACAGTGTGAGAACAAATTAAAATGTTGTGGATATAAGCCTCTGAAATTTGGGATTATCTATTATTGTAGGTGAGCAATCTAGTCTATTCTTACAGACTTAGGTGAAACAAAAAGGAAAACAGAAAGTTTCACAAAGTGCAACTATTTTAGTTGAAAAAAAAACACGGGGCTCAAAAAATAGCAGGAAATCAAGATAATTTTCATAGAGATGTCAGTTAACATTATGTTAATCAAGAACCAACCAGAAAACATAAATGACTTTAACATTTGGAACAGAGGGGCGATAATGCACAGAATTGATTCAATAGATGATAGAAGATCTAAACAGTCAAAGAGGTGATGGTGAGGCAACCTGGAATGGATAAGCAGGAAGCCATTACCAACTTCAGCTGAAGAGCAAAAAAAAAGAGGTGGTGTAACCACTGCCACTGGAGTCGCCTGGCAAAGGCTGGAACCAATGCAGACCTATCCAGCAGAACATGGAGTTTCAGATGTGATATTTCTGGGGACTTCTCCCAAGTAGAAGGGTGAGGAGGCTATACTCAGGCTTTTCCCACTTCCCACCTCCTATGTCCTGCCTGAACCCCCCAGGGTCAGAATGCAGCTCAAAGGTCAGCTGACCTGGAAACCCGGGAACCGAGACAGGGAACCTGTAGGGGTTAGCATCACAGAGCCAAGCAGGGGAAGGGTGGGGAATGGATCTGAGGAAAAATAGTCCCAAGAATGGCACAACCTCAGGTCTGAAGGAAGAACAGAGCAGACATTCTTAATGGGAAGAAAGACATTACTGATTTTTCATTAAGGCATAAAAGTGCAGCAGCAAAGAGATTTAATTATCTTCTCAGTGACAGGGCTAGAGCACATGTCACAAAAGGAAGAAGGAAGGAAGGAAGGAAGGAAGGAAGGAAGGAAGGAAGGAAGGAAGGAAGGAAGGAAGAAATATTGACGAGACAAGACATGTAAGCAAAGGCCAGGTCATGAAGGGCCTGTAGGCCATGCTAAGGAGCTGGATATCCATTTTATAGGTTATTGTATATCACTATAATTATATCTTGAAAAGATAATTCTAGTATCATAATAGATGGTGGCATGGGGAAAAGGAAAGGACAGTTCAGAAACTAGTTGCCAAAGGATGATGCAGTGAAGGCCTAACTTGGTGGCAGGGTTTGTAAGACCTATGGAGTGGCCACAGTATAGCCACAAACTTAAGAGAAACTCCCACTCTGGTGATGTAGACTCTAAACCAGTGAAAGACCGTAGGCTTGTCAGACAATACTTTGAACACCCTTTTCATTTTATATTTAAAAATATATTTAGCCTGGGTGGCTCAGTTAGTTGAATATTTGACTCCTGATATCAACTCAGGTCATGATTTCACGTTTTGTGAGATCAAGCCCCATGATTCTCTCTCTCCTTCTCTCTCTGCCCCTTCCGTGCTCATGCTTGCACTCTCTCTCTCTCTCCCCCTCCCCCAAAATAAATAAATAAGCGTTATTCAAAAAGCTTCTTTAGAAACAAGGGCATAGGAACTTGAGGTGTCTGGAAACATCGTCGAAGAGCAGTTGAAGAAAATGAAAATGTTTAATTTAGACTCAAGCAAGAGGGGAAGACATGATTATGTCTTCCTGAAAATGTAGGTTCTCTTGATAACAACAAGCTCTCTGGAGTTTATGACCCAAAAAATTATCTACTTAGGCCCTTCTGAATAGACAGACTCCAGAAATAAACATAGGACACAATGAAATTTATTCATTGCTTTATTCATTGTTTTCAGGGGTCACCACATCTTAGGCCGGAATGAGTTCCAGCCCGCAAGAAGGGGAGTACCTTCCCCTTCTCCTCCATCAGAGCTTAGTGCTGCCATCACACCAAATGCGACAGGGCCTCCTGAAAGGCAGAAGGACGAGAATAAAAATAAAGCAGCTTACATGTACTTAGCATGTTTCCAAAAATAGGCATCAACCTATTTAACCACCATTTTGCTAATGTGGAAGTGGAAGCTCAGAGTGGTTAAGTTTCAACAAAGAATCCCTAAGCTGAGAAATATAAAGTCACAACCAGAACACAGGTCTCTTTCATTCAAAAATTCCTTCTAGAAAAGTAGATGTTGCACCTTCCCTGAGATGCCTGGACATGCAAACTTTATATGAGTATAGTCAGTAAAAGGGAAATACATGTCCGGAGGTGAGAACAGAGTGGTTGGGAGAGAGGGGGGAGAGACAAATTAGCCCACAAGCTATAGTTACCAGAAGTTTCTTCACTGCCTCAGAGGCCTCTGGTCCCAGCTCATTCACACACTTTTTTAGCCCTTCTACAAGGTGCTCAACAGAAATGCCCAGAGTTTTCAGAAGAAGCTTTAACGGATCCAAAAAGGAGAGAAGGTCGTCCACAGGTAAAGGTAAGGCATTGTTGACAGCTTGTGGCAAACTGTTGGCAAGGAGAGCGGTGGCTGCAGGGCAAAAGGAAAACCACATGAAACAGGCACATCTGATTCTTATCTGTTACTGCACTACTTTCCACTGTGTCCATCAATGGCTCCATTCCAGCCCCACTTGACTTCCCATGAAAACTTTTGCCTCAGGGCTTTTGCACCTGCTGTTGTGCCTCCTTAAGCTGTTCTTTGTCCAGATAGCTACGTGTTTCTCATCAAATATTACCTCCTCAGAAAGGTAGCTAAAATAGCATCACCCATCTCTAACTTCATTTTTTCTTACCATGACCTAAAATAGTAAATATTTGTTTATTTATTTCTTGCCTTCATCCTCTTACTAGTATGTAGGCTCCATGAGAACAAGGAGTATGTGTTTTATTCACTTGTCTAAAACAGACCCTGGCATGTAGTAAGCACTCAGTAGATACTGGTGGTTGACTGAATAGGTATATACTTTGCATGTGGCTATCTCCACAGCCCATGGCTTTGAGGCCAAAGAGTAGATTCCATAATGAATCTTTACTTGGGGATATGCATGTCCAGGGAGTCCAGGGAGTTTCAACTTCAACTTCCAACTAATTCAACTTCACACTGCAAATATAACTGAACTCCAACTCTTTAAGAGTTAGTGCAGATGCATAGTTGAAAAAAACAACGCTATTCCACTCAGAGAACTTACACAGTCTAGTGGACAATAAAGATCTGTGTATGCCACAGTGAGGCATGTGCTGTGCTAACATTATGGTTTAAGCTCAGCGGAAACATAAGAGAAGGGATGACTAATTCTAATGTGGTAGAGTGTTGGAGCAATCTTCCCAGAGAGATGTTGTTGGAGTCATGTCTTTAAGCAAATTCCAGGATCATAAGGTAAAGAAGGGGAGGTGCATTATAAAAAGGAACAAAATTAACAAAAGCACTGAAATGTTAAAATGAAAGTGCATACACACGCTGGTGAGCCTTTCAGAAGTGGCTGGAGTGCAGACTTCTAGTGAGGCATGCTGAGGTGGGGAAAGGAAGTAAGGCTGCAAAACTCAGGTGAGGTCAGATTTTTCAGAGCTTTGAATGCCATACTAATGAATTTGAGACTTTTTTTCCCCAAGGGTAATGGGGAGGTATCAAGGCTCCTTTATGGAACAATTGCATTTTTTATCTTTGGCTTTAGAAAGATAACTCTCACATAGGAATGCCTGGATGGCTCAGTCAGTTAAGCGTGCAACTCTTAGTGTTGGGTTCAGGTCACGATCTCACAGTTTGTGAGTTCAAGTCCCGTGTCGGACTCTGAGCTGACAGTGCAGAGCCTGCTTAGGATTCTCTCTGTCTTCCTCTCTCTGCCCCATCCCCTGCTTGCATGTACTCTCTCTCTCTCTCTCAAAGTAAATAAATAAAAACTTAAAAAAAAAGAAAGCTACCTTTCACATAGAAGATGAATAAGAAGGAAAATGTAGAGAATGAGAATATATACAATATATATTTTTACAAAACACATGGTGCAGATATGTAAACCCACATATGCATGAGCACACATATAAGAAAAAAGACCCTGCCCTAGTTCATTTTCCTTAGGAGTCCTTTTCATTTCCCCATTCAAATCATACAAGAGGAGCCTACGCATCTACTTCTCTTCATCTGCTACCACCTATTTTCCTTCCAAAATTCTCCCCCGGAGGAGGGATATTTATTTCCTCCAACCACCTTTCAATTGCCACCTCTTTCTGCAGATATTTGACACTAGTCACTGAAGACAAACAAAGTAGCCAAGACTGGTTAAGTTACAAATTGATCCAAAATTTCAGTAAAAAGTACAAGCCAAAGTTGCCAATGTGGGTATGGCAGCATCCAGTTTCTCATGATTAATCTCCCTACTTATTTTTAAGGCTTTGGTGAATGTCTTCTCTGTATATACTTATATACTTTCAGGGGAAGACCCTCAAAACCTCCTGTTCTTTGAATGAGCAATGGTTATCACAGTGCATTTTGCAGATGTCAATATACCTCCAAAAAGAATGGATCAGTTCCCATTCTCCTCCAAGAATCCAACTTCTATACCCCACCTAGAAATTGAACTGTTGGCCTCTTAGTCCTCTCACAGAGCTGTATGTCTATATGTCTCTGTGCATTAGTCTAGCATCGTAGTAACTTCTGTCTGGAGAATACTTAGCTCCCCTGTCAGATTAAAAGAACCTGGTAAACAATCTTTGTGTCTGATTCATATCTATATCTTCCCATGTTTATCCAAATGCCCAACAGGTTGTAGCCATTCGGCAACTATCTGTTAAGTGTGTGAACAGATAAATGTAGAAATGTCTCAGGAGAAACAACCTGGCAAGTGACTACAGGTGACAGAAAAAAAAAAAAAAATGAACTCCATACAGTTTCAAAAGAAAGAAGTTACAAAGTGAGATTCTGACTCAAGATTAATGAAGATAAGAAAACTAAGGGGACAATGTTCAACAATGTTGATCTTTAGTGTGAGTTGGCTAACTTTTTTTTAAGTTTATTTATTTTGAGAGAGAGAGCATGAGCAAGAGAGGAGCAGAGAGAGACAGGGAAAGAGAGACTCCCAAGCAGGCTCCCTGCTGTCAGCAAAGAACCCAATGTGTGGCTCTATTTCTCGAACTGTGAGATCATGACCCTAGCCAAAACCAGGAGTTGGACACTTAACCAACTGAGCCACCCAGGTGCCCCTGGCTAACTTCTTCTGTAGGATTCATTAAGGATAGTATTTTTATTGGGTTATAGCTTGGTAGGCTGGGATGGGGGTAGGGGGTTGCTGTATCTGAAATCCCTTCCAACTTTTCTATTCCATGGTTCTAAAACTCCCTCCACCATATTCCCCTGGGAGCCTAGGTTTACTAGTTATGTTCCTATTAACAGAAAAGTAGAGGAATATATGTTCAGGCTACTTACCAGAGTAACTGCAGATGCTGAGGGTCACCAGCAAAAACACAGTTACCAGCTTCATGATAGGTTTTCTGCGATATTTACTTCGAGTTTAAAAATGAATTGCAAACGGCAGTGAATGCACTGAGCTAGTGGCTCCACTCGCTGTGCAGTGTGACAGCTACTTTTTGCACATGCACATATTTATATACCACCCATGACCTAAATTTCAGTCACTACCACTTGACTCACCCCAAAGAAGAAGAGCATGAAGGTCATATTTCCTCACTAAACAAATTGGAGGTTTTTCCGCCTTTCCTCATGTTCCCATGAGAAACAAAGCCTTCACTTGAAGCATTCTCAAGGACCTCTCATAAAAGCCCTTCCTTGCCCAGAGATGCCAGCAGGAGCAGAGAGCTCTAAGAGTTCTTCTCTTGAAATAATATTGCAAAAAGGGGAAGTTTAATATTGAGATTAAATAAGGAGCGAATGTTGTTTTCCTCCAGCTTTCTATTCATTTAAAGTTGGCAGAGTCACATCACCTGATATGCTACCCAGCTGTGGAAGCAATCAGATGGTCGCATCAGCTGTGGTATATACAGACTCAGCTTCATTGCATTTAGTGCCATATTACTCTAGAATTTACCTCCACCCACCCCATCCCCACTCACACATCTACCATGGCAAGATCTCTTTTCTAGTATCTCACAGTTATTTTGAGAATCCCTAGGGTGTGCCTTCTTTGTGCTATCACATAGAATAACAGGCTCAGGATCTAAAAATCAAAATGCTTTTCGGCGTCTGGGTGGCTCAGTCGGTTAAGTGCCCACCTCTTGATTTTGGCTCAGGTCATGATCTCATGGTTAATGGGATTGAGGCCTGGGTTGGGCTCTGGCTAACCATGTGGGATCTACTTGGTATTTGCTCGCTTACTCTCTCTCTCTCTCTCTCTCTCTCTCTCTGCCCCCCCCCCCCCGCTTGCACATGCTCTCTTTCTCTCAAAATACACTTAAAAAATGAATAAAATAAATAAAAATCAAAATGCCTTTGTAAAAACCTAGGATTCAATATTTACTCTTGGTATAATCTTGGATTAGACTTTTAAAAATCTATAGTATCGGTCTCCTCACCTACGATGGGGGTGTGTGTGACCCTGAGGCAAAAAATCATTGCAAGACCTTGTCTACATAAATAACTTAGGATACCAAAACATGCATTTCAGAACCATTCTGGCAATCCAATTTCACACAATCACACAAAGGAAATACTGGGCCAGCCACAGGAGCAATCTGCTTGCAAGGCCGCACCCCTAGAATCAGGACTTGACCACGGGGCTCCAGGACATCCCTATTTGTAAGCACGAGCCCTGGAATTCCTTTAGCATCTGGCGCTTCACATGCAAGAAAGAGGGTAAGAATGAACCTTGAAGGAGAAAAACAGGAATCAGGATGCAGGTAGATGCCAGTCCCAGGTCAAACAGCACTGCTGGCCTCAGTCATCCCCACCATGAAAGAAGGACACAGAACATTTTGAGGAAGATATGCCAAGGCATGAGCCCTAATGGTGCACCAGCTAGGAGTTGGAGCTCCAATTGAGGGTGTGGTAGTGTCAGGAAAATTTAGTAAAGTTGTGCAGAGAATGTAACTGCAGCAAATCAGGATTAGTACTTAATAAGTGTCATCTGTTATTCATTCTTGTAAGGTACTGCATTGTAACTGCCATTTGTTTATTTTTCTGCTACTTTATAAACTGCGTGAAGGAGGTCATGAATTACCACCATGCTAATTCTCTCCTTCGACTTCTGCTGTGTCTGTCAGAGAGTGCTTCCATTTCTCCTGGGTATTAACACCTAGCCAGGGATATCGATGTGCCAAAACCCTCAGAGGGCCAAGGCGGTGTGGTAAAGTAGAAGTGAGTTGATGCCATCAGTTACTTTTATGTTGAGGGGTGGCTGGCTGACTCAGTCAAGATCGAGAGCATGCAACTCTTGATCTTTAGTTGTGAGTTCAAACCCCACGTTGGGCATGCAGCCTACTTAAAATTAAAAAATAAATTAAATAAATATTTTTATGTTGTGGTATCTTTATGGGATACTAATCAGCGATGCCCTCATCTTCGCTTGTCATTTTCCAGGTTCCTTTCAGATCCTTTCCCTGCACATCCCCTCCTCTGCTCTGTCCTAGAAGAAGCTGAGTTCTCCAAACTGTGGTTTCCAGACTTGCTTGCCAAATGTGTCTGGTTAGGTCTAGCTTATGGAAGGCACTGGTAGAGGATTCCAAGGGAGAGAATGGGAGAACCCAGGGTATTTCTCCCTTTCTCTGCTTCAGGAAATATCTTGACCAGTGACTCCATCTTCTCTGTGGCTCCAGCTCCTTCCAGTAAGGCCCTGTGCTTGTGGTCCCACCCAAGTCAGGCTGACACACCACTGTTCCAGCTTCTATGGCATGGCCCCAGCCCTCAGTCCAAGCTCCTCATTCTCTGACTCAGTCAAGGAGACAGGAGTCAGTAGTAGCTTCAAGCATTTTATAAGATCAGGATTGTCTCACCTCCCTGCTTCTTGCTTTAACTGCACTTCTAGCACCTTGTAAATTATCTTCCAAGTTAAATTCTTCCTATTTGATCACCTGGTATGGTTTTGATTTTCTGGCTGGAAGATAACTAATATAGCATTCTAAAATATTAGAGAGCTTTTGCTGAAAACAGATCTTTCAGTTTTTAAACAGTTTCTAAATAGAGGTGTTTGTCTCACAGGTATCAAGTGATTGATTCACGAAGGGCAAGACCAAGACTCCTCCAAGAGAAATAAAGCATCACACACACAAAGCTGCTTCTCCTTTCCAACCTCTAAGGCGTCTGATAGTGTCTTGAGCTTGTCTGCTGGCCCGACAGGGTGAGTTCTTCTCTAGGAAGGCCCGTGTGCTGGATTCTAATAGGCCTATCAAACAGCCTGCCAGACATGCAGTATTGGCTGAGACCTGGTAGTAGACATGGCTTGGACTAAAGGCTGGAACCTGCTCCATGCAACACACACACACACACACACACATTCACAAACACCCACATTCTTACACATGCAAGAACACTCATCTGTGCCTGTGCACACATACACACACAACCATCAAGTACTACTGTTTTCACTCACTCATTCAACAAACGTTTGCTGATCATCAACTGTGTGTCAGGAATTAGAACTGGAGCAGTAAACCAGACAAGCAAATTTCTCGCCTTACTGGAAGTGACAATATGATAAACAGAGAATGGACAAGTAAGCAAAAAACAAATGATAAGAGGTAAGAAGCAAAGAGGATGCAGTGATAGGGAACAAGTAGACTGGGTTATAGTCAGAGTTGAAAAGAAACTTGGACTTGGCTACTTCCATGCTTCTTAAGTTCTGAGCCACTGCAGTCATCATGTTTTTTTATTCCATATTTTTGATGCTTTGAGATCTTGGGGACTTGTTGACCTTGGAGGTATTGCCCTTCCCAGGCCTAGGTAATTCCTAGAGATAGCAAATGACACTTTTCATATCCAAACCAACCAACACAGGGCCCATCAGGCCAACTACCTCCTTTATGGAACTCTCATACTCTAGGCTACTACACCCCTGCCCTAATCACCCAAGGCCAGGTACGAGACAACCAGAGATAGTCCCTAATCCCCAGAGCCAACAGAAATTATTCAAACTAGCCAATCCTTAACCCGCTTACCCATCTTATCCATCCCTTCCCACAGAAACCGTAATAAAGGCTCTTGCCCCCTTTCCTCCCCCCAACCTTACCCCTTCACCCTCCTGACAGATCGGGTGCTTCCCTTGTGACCCCCCCCCCCCTCCGCCGCCCCGTCATGTGGCCACAAGGATCTAAGTATAACGGTCTATCTTTTGATGGCAGTCATCTCCTGATCTGTTGGCCTGAAAAATAACAAAACCTGTATTTTAAAACAGGAATCTAGGCTTTTCTTGTGCCTTTGTGATGCTACTGATACTGTCTTTCTTTGCAACATAATTATTTGAACTAATGTCTTCTTTCCCAGGACTAATTTGTAAACATCCTGATGGGGCTTGTCTTGTTCACGTCTGGATCCTAACATAGAGCCTTACACACTTGATAATATTATTAGGGACCACTAATCAGTGCCAGGCACTACACTTTGCAAAAACTATCTACTTCATCCTCACAAAATCCTTGACCATAAGGGCTTTTATCCCACTTCACAAATGAGAAGTCTGAAGCCAGAAGCAAGAATTGATTGCCAAGATTACTTAGATAATAAAAAATGCAACCATCATTGAAGTCCTTTCTTTTCTGATTTGTATTCCTTTACTTTTAGACACTTAACTAATATTCATTTCCATTAAGCATTTGTAAAATAGATTTCCTCATGAAGATAAATAAAAAGGAAATGAGTGCCAGTGTTTCTAAATTAATTTTGGATGTGCTTTTTTTTTTTGTTTTTAATGTTCATTTTTGAGAGACAGAAACAGAGCATGAGCAGGGGAGGGGCAGAGAGAGAGGGAGACACAGAATCCAAAGCAGGCTCCAGGCTCTGAGCTGTCAGCACAGAGTCTGATGCAGGGCTTGAAACCATGTACTGCGAGATCATGACCTGAGTCAAAGTCGGATGCTCAACCAACTGAGCCACCCAGGAGCCCCTGGATGTGCTTTTTGAACGAATTTTTTGTGGAGATAAAATTTGTACTCAGGAGTGGAAATTCATTAGCCATTCAACAGTGATTTACTGACCATGTTTGGTATTTTGGCTCTGTGGTAGATACTGGGAATACAGCAGGAGCAAAAGCAGGAATCATTCTTGCCTCATTTAAATTATATTAAAGAAAACTGTTAGAATCAAATCAGGTTTTTTTTTCTCTGTAAGAAGAATGGCAGTTATAAAGAAGCCAACTGAATTTAGATATGAGATACTGATCAGGAAAAAGAAAATAATCAGCCTGAGATTTTCATTCAACACTCTTCCTTCCAGCTGCAGAGGACACAGTCACCAGGAAATCACACTGAAAGTATAGAAGTAGAGCTTGTTATTTTCCTTCTTCTCCTTGCTATGACTGGATGGTCAAAAGTAGCCTAAACTGAAGGCTATCTAAGAAGGGGAATCAGTCTTAAAATCTGTCTTTAAAAACACAACCACATAAAATAGAATTAGATGTCATCCCAGGGGAGCCTGAGTGGCTCACTTGGTTAAGTGTCTGATTCTTAATTTCGGCTCAGGTTATGTGTTTTGTGGGATTGAGCCCCCACATCGCTTGGGATTCTCTTTCTCCCTCTCTCTCTCTCTCTGCCCCTTCCCTGCTCATGCTGCTCTCTCTCTCTCTCTTTCAAAGTAAATAAACTTAAAAACATGTCACAGCAGTGTATCAACCTCATAAAGATTGGAGAAAAGCAAAAACTCTGTTCCTGGCTCCCTTCCATATTGACTGAATCCTATTCAGTGAAAATCAGGCCATTGTCATTTGAGGCTTTTAGTCCCTTTCTACACACTACAGGGAACCCCAAATGGAACGTGAGCTGAGGATGATGGAACACAGGAAATAATGGGTAAACCAAGACCAACTTGAAGCAAAATGTGAGGAGCATTGGAAGGGGTGACAAGTGATTGGTCTGGGGTTGATTTTTAAATGGATTTAAGTGTTACCTAAATGCAAAGACATGAATAAACAGAAAAAAAAAAATAAAGCTACAATTTGCAATGTTTTATGTTAGAAAACAGAGATGATTACGTGGGCTGAAAAGAAGGAAGTGTGGACAGTGTCTCACCTCTCCTTGTCTAGCAGTGTTTATTCATATTGTCTGACCATGGCAGATTTCAAACAAAAGTTTAGTTTGCAATCAAACAATGAGTTGGGTCACATGAGTTAGATGAGAAGATATGGCTGTAAAAGGCTATTTCTGATAGCCTGAATGAGACTAGTACTTGATCTAGCAAGATTTTTTTTTTTGAAGTATAACTGACATACAACTTATGCTTAACTTCACATGTACAACATAATGATTCAGTATTTGTAAATACTGCAAAATGATCGGCACAAGTGTGGTTAACATCTGTCACCATACATAGTTACAGAAATTTTTCTTGTGATGAAAAATTTTAAGATGTGCTCTCTTTAAATTTAAATATGCAATAGAGTATTATTAACTATAGTGGCCATGCTGTACATTACCTGTGCATGACTTATTTTATAGCTGGAAGTTTGTGCCTTTTGACCCCTTTCACCCATTTTACCCACCTCCACCCCCCACCTCTGGCAACCACCAATCTGTCAATCTGTCCTCTGTATCTATGAGCTTGTTGTTGTTGTTCTTTTAAAGATTACACGTATAATTGAGATCATACAGACTTTGTCTTTCTCTAAGTTACTTCATTGACCATACTGCCCTCATAGTCCATCCATGTTGTTGCAAATGGCAATATTTCCTTTTTGTGGCTGAATAATATTCCATTATATATACACACTGTATTTTCTTTATCCATTCACCTATTGATGGGTACTTGGCGTTGTTTTCATATCTTGGTTATTGTAAATAATGCTGCTATGAACATGGGGTTGTGTGTATCTTTTTGAGTTAGTGTTTTCATTTTCTTCAAATAAATATCCAGAAGTGGAATTACTGGATCATATGGTAGTTTTATTTTCAATTGTTAAAGGAAACTCCATACTGTTTTACATAGTGGCTGCACCAATTTACATTCTCATCCACAGTACATGGGTGATCCCTTGTCTCCACATCCTCACCAACACTTCTTATTTCTTTTCTTTTTGATAGTAGCCATTCTAACAGGTGTGAGTGATATGTCATTGTGTTTTGGATTTGCATTTCTCTGATGACTAATGATGTTAAGCATCTTTTCACGTACTTGTTGGTCATCTGTATCTTCTTTGGAAGAATGTCTAATCAAATCGTGTGCCCATTTTTTAATTGGATTGTTTAGGGATTTTGCTATTATGTTGTATGACTCCTTTACTTATTTTTGATATTAACCATTCAGTAGGTTGCCTCTTCATTTTGTTGTTGCTTTCCTTTGCTGTACATAAGCTTTTGAGTTTGATGCAGTCACACTTGTTTATTTTTGCTTTCGTTGTTTATCTGGCAAGATCTGATCAATAGTGAGAGATATGAGTTCTTATACAGAAGGCAGTCTGGTCACCAGGTTTCTAAGCAGATTAGTATAAAGAGAGGCAGAAAGACCTTTCAGCAACAAGGACAACTCTGGGCTCAGATGAGCACATAATGCCAATCTATGGTATACTCCCACATTCACCGTTAATGTCACTGTCTTTTTAGGGAACCAGGGGAGCATTTGCTACACTTAGTTTCCAGCAAAAATGCCAAACAGAGAGGAGGGGAGATCTTCACAGAGGGGAGATCTTCAATGTCCAGCACACATTCTCCACACTGTGATCTTATCCTAAGTTGGCTTTCAACTGCTCTACCCTGGCAACCTTGCAGAGATCCACTCAGGCAAAGGGTCAAACTGTAGCTTATGTGAGTCTTGGGAACACCTGTGATTCTCCTGGAACCTGAACCTGAGAGGACAGGAGGCCTGGACCAGCTACTGTGAGGTCATCTCCCCACCCCCCACCCTTCCACCTCCCCTGGAAGGCTGTCTTAAGACATTTCTCATTGCCTCCCAGGTTCTCTGAGACATGAGGCTTCCTGCCCTCCCCTCTCAGAACAGAGCTGCAGAATGTAAAACCAAAACCTCTTTGCTGTAGTCTAGAATGGACACCTCAGCAAGAGGGTAGCCCACAACTCATGCTGCGGTCATCCAACCCCTTCTGGTCAGGTATCATCCTTTTCGCTGTATGGGACAAAGAAGACAGGGAGCTGGCACTTTTGGTTTTTCCTTCTCTTTGCTGTTTGTGTGTTAAACCACCTAATCTAAAAGGGCCTCCTGTCTTTTTAGCAGGTCAATCAATCAGGCTTAGCTCTGCCTTGTCTTCAATGTGTGTTCCTGACACCTTTCCAATAAACAGACAAACAGCACGTTCACCATGTGGGTGTGACTCAGGAACATGAAAAGTTCATGGTGCACTGTGCCAAGTTATAGGGCTTCACTCAGCATCTCAGCTATAAATCATTTCCCTCTTTCCAAACATTTACACTCTGACTCTATTGACCAGCGGTACAGTTTGCAGGGGCATTTTTACTAAGGTGAGTGAGCCCCTGGCAAGACTTGTACAAATGGGCACAGATGATGATGTTTGCTCAACAATGTCTCCACCTTCTCCAAATCTTTCCATTGTTGTGAATGATCTTTTGTTCCCTGAATGCCCTTATTCTTCCTTTAGTGATCAAGAGCACAGGTCCTAGAGCCAGCCTGTTTGGATTCATGTCCTAGCTCCTCCACTGGGGGAGTTACATTATCTCTCTGGGCCTCAGTTTTATCAAGTTATAAAATAAAGCTAACAAAATGACTTCTTATAGGATTGTTAAAAGGCGTAATAAGTTAATGTATGCAAAATGCTTACAAAAATTAGTACCTCAGCATGGGCAATCATCATCATCATCATCATCATCATCATCATCACCAACCTCTCCTCTTTTAGTTTTCCAGCTTCCTAACCGTCACCTCCAACACAGCAGCCACCAGGACCAACAACTTCATGAACCCTAGTCAATTACTTAATATTGAGTGATATTTGGGAAGTTTTATTTAAAATTTTCTCTTTAAGGAATTCCATATTTCTTTAGCTTGCTATTAAGAATACAAGGAGGGAAATGGATAATCACTGTATCCACTAACCAAATAAGAGAGGATATTTTGGTGTACAGTTTTAAATAAGAGACAATTTCATAGCTATAGAAAAGATTTGAGTACCAGTACAAAAATTTTTTTCAGGATCATTTGAGAGTAAATTGCCAATCTGATGTTCTATGACTTACAAATATTAGTGCATACAAGCAAAGACATTCTCCAACATGCCCATAATCAGGAATTTAACATTCATGCATTGCTACCATCTAAGACTTAGACCCAATTCAGATTTCATCAACTGTCTGAATAACGTCTTTTACAGCAAAGGATCCGGTTCAGAATCACGTGTTACACTCATTTGACAGGTCTTTTAGTCATCTTTGGTCCGGAAGACTTCCTCAGTCTCTCCTTAACTTTCATGACCTTGACATTTTTGAAGATTACAGGCCAACTTTTTTGTAGAATGTTGCTCAATTTGGGTTTGCCTGACATTTCCTCATGGCTACGTTCAGGTTATAAAAGAAGCCAGGCTGAGTTCCCACTGGATACCATCACTTGGCACAAGGTTTGTTCCCTTACTGATTTATGTTGTTCATCTCAATCTCTTGATTAAGGTGAAATCTGCCAGATTTCCCAACTATACTTTTTTCCTGTTGTAATTAACAAGTGTTTTTGTGGGAAGGTACTTTGAAACTGTAAATATACCATTCCTAATACAATTTTCAATTTATCGTTTAAATATCAAAACTATGTTAAATGGATTATAATTCATTACTAATTTTTAAAATTTCTTTTCATGTTTTATTTTTGAGAGAGAGAAAGACAGAGTGCGAACGGGGGGAGGGGCAGAGAGAGACAGAGACACAGAATCCGAAGCAGGCTCCAGGCTCTGAGCTGTCAGCACAGAGCCCGACGTGGGTCTCAATCTCCCAAACTGTGAGATCATGACCTAAGCCAAAGTTGGATGCTTAACCGACTGAGCCACCCAAGTGTCCCTCATTACTAATTTTTTTTAATGTTTATTTATTTATTTTTGAGAGAGAGAGAGAGAGGGTTTTTGTGCATGGGTGGGTGGGGAGAGTCAGAGAGCGAGGGAGAGAGAGAATCCCAAGCAGGCTCCACACCATCAGCTCAGAGCCTGACACAGGGCTAGAACCCACCAACTGTGAGATCATGACCTGAGCCTAAACCAAGAGTCAGATGATTAACCAACTGAGCCACTTAGGTGCCCTAATTACTATAATATTTTATTTGATAACCAAATTGTCCCAAATTTTGAGCCCCTTTGAGCTGGCCTCTTTGCCTTGGGCTGTGTCCCCAAGATTTTTTGTGCACTGCCTTAGTTTCTGGTACTGCCAGATGTTCTAGTCTTATCATCAAAATCCTCTGCCCCCAGGCCTGAATAAACCCCTTCCCTAAGGAATGACCCTTAGTCCTTAGTATAAGAGTAATATTGTGGGATCATCCATGTACTAGGTTGCTCATTTCAACTGGGGTGTCAAAGATTTGTTCTTATTCTGTGTTTATGACTCAGTTTACTAGATCCATCCATTTGTTGGAATAGAAAGAACTGACATGGGTCAGAGAAGTTTTAATCAAGCCCAGTCTCTCTCATTTAATTCCTGTGGCAAATCATTTCACCTTTCTGAATCTCAGCTTATTAATCTATAAAGAAAGGTCACCAATGGGGCACCTGGGTGGCTCAGTCAGTTAAGTGTCCGACTTTGGCTCTGGTCATGATCTTGCGGTTTGTGGGTTTGAGCCCTATATCGGGCTTTGTGCTGACAGCTCAGAGCCTGGAGCCTGCTTCAGATTCTGTGTCCCCCTCTCTCTCTGCCCCACCCCTGCTTGTGCTCTGACTCTCTCTGTCTTTCAAAAATGAATAAACATTAAAAAAAATTTCTTTTTAAAAGGGTCACTAATGCTTACCATATAGGGTTGTTTGGATTAATTTAGATGGTATATGTTCAGGCCCTTGGTTCACAGTTAGGTATTACAATAATAAAAATTGTATCATTCATTCCATCTAGTCTAGAAAAAGAATTCAGGTTCTGTCAATTGAGCATCTGACTGTTGATTTCAGCTTGAGTCAGGATTCCAGGGTCGTGGAATCAAGCCCAGCATTGGACTCTGCACTGAGCATGAAGCCTGCTTGGGTTTCTCACTCTCTCTCCCTCTGCCTATCTTCCCTTTTGCACGCGCGCGCACACACACACACACACACACACACACTCTCTCTCTCTCTCTCTCTCTCTCTCTCTCTCCCCCTCTCAAATGAAAAAAAAAAAATAGAAAAAGAATTCAGGACTCAGTTCTTGATTGCCAGAATAGGGAACTGAGAAATAAGACATCAGTTCAATAGTCTTTCTTTTTAAGTCAACAGGAGCAAAAGGTGTTCTGGATCTCCTAATCATTTTAAACTCCGCAGGTTATGAAAACATAGATATAAACATCTACTACAATTAAACAAATGAGATCAAAATTAAAGAAGAAAAAAGCTCATTTTATTGATGGTTGTTATTCACAGGCAACATATTTAAATCTGAATTCAACACTTTGAAGCCATTTGCAAAATCTTAGCAGTTATTTCAGGCAGCACAACAAATTACTCCAAAACGTAGTGGCTTGAAACAATCCTAATTTATTATTTCTCATGATTCTTGGAAATGACTCTGTTCTTCTGCTTCATTGATGTTTATTGGGACAAGGGGTGGTGGGTATGCAAACCCTGGCATTTGTGGTTGGTTTTGCCTAGGAGATCAGCAAGAGCTGTCCACAAGAAGTCTCAGTTGTCCATAAGTTCAAGAATGTGCATTCCAGGGGCGCCTGGTGGCTCATTCAGTTAAACATCTGACTTCGTTTCAGGTCATGATCTCATGGTTCGTGAGTTCGAGCACTGTGTCAGGCTCTGTGCTGACAGCTTGGAGCCTGGAGCCTGTTTTGGATTCTGTGTCTCCATCTCTCTCTTCCCCTCCCCTACTCTCTCTCTCTCTCTCAAATAAATAAACATTAAAAAAATTGTTTTTAAAAAGTGCATCCCAAAACATGAAATTTGAAACTGTAGATGTCTTAATGTCTTAGCCTCAACAAATACACAGCATCTCTTATGCTACATTTCATGTTTATAATCAAGCCATAGGATGAGTCTAGATCTGAGGAGACAGGAAATAGACTCTACTTGGTGGAAGTTATTACAAAAAATACGTGGCCATATTTAATCCACAATAAGCCCATAATAAGAAGGGTGTCAAAGGCTTTCAAAGGATCATATGAGAGACAGTTCATGAATATTGGAACATCAGCCTTGAGATAAGATGAATCAAGGAGACCTTACAATATTATTCAAATACTTGGAGGGTTATCATACTGAAAGAATAGGCTTGGATAGACAATAAAATTTTAAGAGTTATTTTGAAATGCATTCTTTACAAGAATGTACAGTTTAGTGATTCAGTACTGAAACCAACAAACAGTGGTTGGCTAATGAATGTAGAAAAGTTCATATATTAGGTGACAAGATGGATTACATCACCTTCATTACTTTTCCCAATTCTATGATCGCGATTCCAACAGCTTCCTTAACCTGAAGCTTAATTCAAGAAGAAACCCTTTAGAAATTAGTGAAGCTTTGGGTCACCAGGGTGGCTTAGTCAGTTGAGCCTATGACTTTGGCTCAGGTCATGATCTCAAGGGTCGTGAGTTCGAGCCCCACGTTGGGCTCGCTGCTGTCAGTGCAGAGCCTGCTTTGGATCCTCTGTCTCCCTCTCTTTCTGCCTCTCCCCCACTCATGCTCTCTATATCAAAAATAAATAAAACATAAAAAAAAATTAGGCTTCTCACCTGCCATTTCTAGGACTCTGCCACAAACAGAATTCCTCAGCGCAATAAATGCTGATGCACAAATGACTTTTTCCTCTGGGTCCCAATATTTTTAAGATTTTCGATACAAGATAAATGAAGATATAATAATTTAAGTTAAAAGCAAAGCCAGTTTGAAAGCTCAGCACCAATTTAAATACTTAAAATATTTCTCTTTTGAAATATTTAAAATAGTTTGTACTGTCTTACCAGTACTTTAAAGAGTGACCCTATCATAGGTCCTGAGAGCTGGGGACCTTCAGGTTGACAAGCTGAATTAGATTAGGTCCGACATGTTTCCCTGGTCTGGAAGTCCCATAACTACATTTTATTTCTTCCAGGGCAGAATGAAAGGAAATACTATGGGAAACCATGGGGTTTGTGAAATTTTCAATGAATCATTTTTAAAATGGTTCACCAGTGCCCTCTTGTGGCCAGGTCAGAGATGGTGCTACACTTGGTCTACAAAACAAAGCAAAGCAAGCCACAGACAATAGCTTAGTGAGTATCTTTGTGCTAGGCAGGCCTGCTGGAGGAAAATAAGCAATTGCTAAGTTAAACAAGGGAAGGAAGGGCTTGTTGGTTTTGTGTTTTGTTCTACTTCTCACATGATAAGCCAGCTAAAAGAAAAACTATCTCAAATGTAGGAGAAGGTGTGGAAACCATTACAATGGGTTTGGGTGTGTATGTGGGTGTGTGTATCTGGGGGAGAGGGTGTGCATGGAGTGATGGCAGAGTAATCAAATTGACTAAGGTACCTGGAAGCCCTGGAAGCCTCTAATCCTGAGATTTTTACGGCATCCCTAAGTACTTAGCAGTGTAGAGGGAGACCTTCAAGATCTGTTCTGCCAGAACCTTGATAAACAACAGACTTCTGGCTGAACACAGGCTGCATAGACATTAAGTCCTCTTGGCATTCCTTAGCATGGATGCCAGATCCAGGGTTTCCAAGACACTGTCATCAACAATAGCAGAAAGCATTTAGAAGGGATAGAGCTGTTTTTGGTTCCAGCGTAAGAATCTTAAGTTGACACTCTGTCCTAACAAGTAAAAAGCTGAAAAATCAACAACTCTTCTCAGATCCGTAAGACAAACTGATGCTGCAAGACTGGAGAGACAACCAGGAAATTACAGGGAATCACGGCTTACCAGGGTAGAGACTAGTGAGTGGAAACTGTCATGGGAACCAGTGCCAGGGCAGGAAAACCTGAGCTGTAACTGATGAACAGCTGGAAGCTCAGTGTGGACATTCTGAGTGTTAGAACTCCAGGGGACCCCATAATATTTTAACATTCACTTCCAGGTGTTTGACAAGATTGCCATAGTAGGTATCAGAAAAATCCTGGGGCGCCTGGGTGGCTCAGTTGAGCATTGGACTCTTGATTTCAGCTCAAGTCATGATCCCAGGATTGTGGGATACAGCCCCACATTGGACTCTGCACTGACTGTAGAACCTGCATGAGATTCTCTCTCTTCCCCACCCTTGTTCTCCATCTGTCTTTCTCTATAAAATAATAAAATTTAAAACTTAAAAAAAAAAAAATCCCTTGAGCTTCCAGCAGAGGAAAGGAGAAAAGGGACAATTTTAAACTAAGCCAAGCATTCTGTTCTTAACAAGGTATGCCCTTAGGGGAAACTGTTTAACCAGAGCCTAACCAGCTATTATCCCAACCTAACTGATGTGGGTGGGGAAGAGAAATACCCAACTATAGGCTACCCTAGCCATGCTGTGCCCTCTAGATGGGGAGAACAAAAACTAAGAAACACTTGTGAAGTTCATAGTCCAGAGACATAGGCTCACTAGGACTGAGACCTGATCGTAGGGCAAGGAACACTTACCCTTCCTGACACTTCATCACCACATTACTAAAGTCCTATTTACAACAGTTCCTTTGACCCAGTACATCATATTCAGGTATTAAAAAAATTATAAGGCATCCAAAGGCAAAAAACATAATATGAAGAGACGGCAAAAGTATCAGAACCAGACATGGCAGGGATGTTGGAATTATCAGACCAGGAATTTAAAACAGGTATGAATAATATGCTCAGGGCTCTAAGAGATAACGTAGACCGCATGCAAGAAGGGCAATGCAAGCAGAGAGATGGAAATCCTAAGACAGAACCAAAAAGAAATGCTAGAGATAAAAACAAGCAAACAAACAAACAAACAAACAAACAAAAACACACTGTAACAGAAATGAAGAATGCTTTTGATGGGCTTATGAGTAGACTGGACATAGCTTAGGAAAGGCATTCTGAACTAGTGGATATGTTACGACAATCTCTGAACACTGGAAAGAAAGAGAGCTAAAATTGAAAAAAAAAAAAAAACCAGAATATCCAAGGACTTTGGAACAACTACAAAAGGTATAATGAACATGTAATAGGGTAACAAAAGGAGAGGAAAGAGAACCGAACAGAAGAAATATTTGAAACAATGACTGTGAATGTCCCCAAATTAATGTCAGACACCAAACAACAGATCTGGAAAGGTCAGACGACACCAAGCAGGATGAAGGCCAAAAAACCCTACACCTAGGTGTAATATTCTCCAATTAAAGAAAACCAAGGGTAAAGAAAAAATCCTGAAAGAAGCCAGGGTTCAGGGGAGGAAACCCACCTTACCTATAGAGAAACAAAGATAAAAATTACACCTGACTCCACCTCAGAAAATCACGCAGGCAAGGAGAGGAGAGAAATATTTAAAGTGTTCAGAGAAAAATTCCACCAACCTAGAAGTCTGTACCATGGGAAATTATCCTACATGAATGGAAGAAAAATAAAGACTTTTTTCAGATAAACAAAAACTGGGAAAATCTGTTGCCAGTAGACCTGCCTTATAAAAAGTGTTTTCAAATAGTACTTTAGAGAGAAGGAACATAATATAGGTCAGAAAATTGGATCTACGTAAAGTAAGGAAGAGTACCAGAGAAGGAATAAGTGGAGGTAAAATAAAAACTTTTATTTTTAAATGTTTAAAAAATTGTTTTGATGTTTTTTTTTTGAGAGGGAGAGAGAGAATGTGCACAAGCAGGGGAGGGGCAGAGAGAGAGGTGGACAGAGGATCTGAAGCAGGCTCTGCACGGACAGCAGAGAGCCAAATGTGGGGGATCTGAACTCACAAACCATGAAATCACGACCTGAGCTGAAATCAAAGTTGGACACTTAACCAACTGAGCCACCCAAGTGCCCCTTATTATTTTTATTCTTAGCTATCTAACAAATAACAGTTAAAAATAGTAAGAGCCACCATGTATTTGATTATGCATACTTATGTATAATATATATTATATTATATATAATTAGAATTATATATAATATATAAAATATAAATATAATATGTAATATATAATTATAAAATATAATTACAATTAATAGTATATGTAATTATATATATAATTATATAATTTGATATATAACATATAAAATATAACTATAATTATATTATATACTTATATGCTTATATATGAGTGGAATGAAGTACAGCAATGATACAAGGAACAGAAAGGAGGAATTAGGATCATTTTATTATTTTAAGGTATTCATACTACCCATGAAGTGGCATAGTGTCATTTGAAAGTGAACTTAGATTAGTCTTATATGTATATTGCAAACTCTAGGATGACCACTAAAAAAAGTTAAAAAGTATAACGGATATGCTAAGATATGAGAGAAAATGGAATCAAATAAAATGTTCAGTTAAAACCCCAAAAGGCAAGAAAAGAGTGGAAGACAAAAGTAGGAACAAAGAAGACGACCAACCAATAGAAAATAGTAATGAACATGGTAGATTTTTTTTTTTTTTAGTTTATTTATTTTTGCGAGAGAAAGAGAGAGGGGCAGAGGGAGAGGGAGAGAGGGAATCCCAAGCAGGCTCCGTGCTATCAGTGCAAAACCCAACATGGGACTCAATCTCACAAACCATGAGATCATTACCTAAACCAAAATCAAGAGTCAGACACACCGAATGAACCACCCAGTGTCCCAAACATGGTAGATATTAATCTAATTATATCAATAATCACTTTCATGTCAGTGGTCTGGAAGTAGAAAAACACACCACGTTAATAGTAACCAAAGTAAGCAGCTTTATCAATTTCAAAAAGAACTGACTTCAAGTAAGAAAAGTTTTAAAGAATAAAGAAGAGTATTACACAATGATTAAGGGGTCAATTCAAAGTAACGCAACTTATTTCATTCCTCACCTCTATCTGCTAGGAAAATTTATATCTGTTAGGTGATTAAAATTCACATGCAGGGAGCCTGAGTGGCTCAGTCGGTTAAGCGTCCAACTTCGTCTCGGGTCATGATCTCATGGTTTGTGAGTTCGAGCTCCACATCAGGTTCTGTGCTGACAGCTCAGAGCCTAGAGCCTGCTTTGGATTCTGTGTTTTCTTCTCTCTCTGCCCCTCCCTGGCTTGTGCTCTATCAAAAATAAGTAAATGTTAAAAAAATTTTTTTTCTTAAAATTCACATCTAATTTTCACAAACCTACCTCACTGCATTCACACTATTAATCTGTAAGGAAACACCAGGTCTATTTTTCAAATGAGAACACTGTGGTTGGTTGCCATTGTAAAGATCATAATATTATTCATTCAATTTAGTTTAATCAGAGCCTAGTTCCATGTAGTCACAGCACTAAGGAAACACATAGAAAGGACTCTAAACCCATGTGTGGGAAGTTGGGGTAAGTGAAAGATGGCTTCCCAGAAGAAGTGAAATCCAAACTGAGATGTAAGTGAACTGGTTCCTAAGCAAGGTGCAAATCATAAATGATCAGTGATGCATTTTACCATAACTGCAAAAAGGGGTCAATAAAAACGTTTAATCAAGAGAGTTACATGATCATTCTGCTTCCAAGGAAAGAACAGATCAGAGGATTAAAAGCTGGCAGGAGAGAAATAGCTGATTCTAGAGCTGAGCCAGGGGAAATACAAGATGACTCACAAGCATCTTAGAGCACCTGAAATTAAGGAACTCATCAAAAAACAAAAAAAATAAAAATAAGAGCATGCCACATGGCTATTGGGGCTGAAATCACTCTCCCTGGCAAAAGCTGGAACAATTTGACAAAAAAATAAAATAAAATGTAGTATTGAATTATAGCCAAAATAAACAATAAATATCCATGAGACTTTGTGTGTGTGTGTGTGTGTATGTATTTGTACATACACATTTGTATTTATATATTTATATATTTGTATTTCTATATTTGTATTTATATTTTTGTTTATATATATATTAATTTGTATTTATATATTTATATTTATATATATTTGTATTTATATTTACATATATTATGTATTTATATATTTATATTTATATATATATATGTTATTGGATACATGAATAAATAAATACAGGCAAACAGATCATTCTTACTTACAGAGGAATTCATAACAATTTACATAGATTCTTGTGGGGAATAGCTTAGGAATTTCCTGAACCTGCACTGATGGGTTAACAAGGCATAAAGAATTAGAAAGCCATAGGATGAATACGCCCAGATTTGGGCAAACAAGATTAGGTAAATGGTGCAAAGGTCCCCAGTATAGGACAAAGGTAAAGGACAACAACAGAAAGCTGCTTTCACAGGAAAAGAAGGACCAAATTAGGTAAAAGGTAAGTAGGGCTACAGACCCCAGTGGGGCAAAGTTGCCCAGAGCAGAGCTAATTAGCAAAAGAAAGATGCCTTGTTGACCCTGAGGTAGCTTGCTCTTTCTTGTCCCCTAGGCCAGTTTAGGTAAACAGAGGTGGGGCCTCATATTTGCTCTCAACAACCTTCCACCCAATACCAGAATCTTGTTTTATATTGACCCAAACCCCTAACACCGCATTATCTCTAAAATCCCCTTTTCCTCAAGCCCATGAGTTAATGTTCACAGTTTCACTGTCTCTCTATGCACACCCATTGCACTTGTAGGCCTTCTGATCCTAATAAAAATGGAGTAAGGACCCTTACTCAGGACTCTTGTCTTCTCCCGGACATTAGCCTCTCTCACATTTTCAATCTTGCAACATGCTCTCTTGGTGGACAAGAGAGAACTCCAAACCCACAGTCTATGACAAATTCTTCACTCTCAAGGAGATAGAAATAAACTTCTTTTCTTCCCAATGTGGGCCACATTTACTGACTTTGTTCCAAATAACAGACTATGAAAAGAGGTAAAAGATAACTCTACAGTTGAAGAAAGTGGCAAGCACTACCTGAACCAATAAACACATTTAACACCAATATGGCAAGTCATGTCAATAGCATGCACTCATGGTATATGGTGAGAAGGGTTTCTCCTTTCTGTGATGCTCTCCCCCCAAAATCCTTAGCTCCAGTCTAACCATGAGGAGATACTGAAAAAAAAAAAAAAAATTGACGGATATCCTGGCTAGCGATCCACAAAACTTGTCCAAGAATAAGCAAAGTATATTAATAAAGAATATCTGAGCAACTGTCATGGACCAGAGGAGACTAAGGAAGCATTTCATACTTAACAATACTAAATGTAATACAGTATCTTGGATTAGATCCTAGGAGAGGAAAGGAACATTAGTGGAAAAAGTAGGGAAATCTGAAAACACTCTGAGGTTTAGTTAATGGTAATGTGTCAATGTTGCTTCCTCAGTTATAACAAATGTACCAAGGTAATATAAAATGTTAATGGGGAAAACTGGGTTTTGTAGAAATTAGTATTTCTATAAATCTAAAACTATCCCAATAAAAAGTTTGCTTAAAAAATCGAAAGATGTAGGGGCACCTGGGTGGCTCAGTCGGTTAAGTGTCTGACTTCGGTTCTAGTCATGATCTGGCAGTTTGTGGGCTCGAGCCCTGCATCAGGCTCTGTGCTGACACTCAGAGCCTGGACCCTGCTTCGGATTCTGTGTCTCCTTCTCTCTCTGTTCCTCCCCTGCTCATGCTCTCTCAACAATAAATAAAGATTAAAAAAAATGTTTAAAAAAATAGAAAGATGTAGTGAGAGCAGTTAAAAAATTGTTTCAAGAATAAATAATGGTCTGAATCAGGGAAGTAGAGAGACACTATATGAGAAGAGAACAAAGTCAACATACTGAAAGTAGACTCAACATGATATAGTGACTGTGGTAGGAGACAAAGGAAACTGGTGAGGTATAGAGAGGGGACAGAGAATACATGGTTGGTGAATGGCCAAACCAACTCATAAATCCAGGTCCTCTGCTTCTTTATGACCTTTAGAGGCACAGTATAGCACATAGGAGAGCCCATCTGAAAGAATATAGGGAAGTAATTTTGACACGAGGCAGACTGGTGGAATAGGAAGAGAAATAGGATGTGGATAAAAGATGAACTAAGAAAACTGGTGGTTGGTTAGATCTAGGGCCATGGAAAAGTAGCAACCAAAGATGGCTTTAAGCTTAAGATCTGAAATTAGGATGATGCTCTAGAGAGAAGAGAAGTCTGGAAAAGGAGGATTGACCAAGAGATAATTCAGATTTCTCTTATAAAGTATGTTTGAAATGATTTCAGGGCATCAGTGGAAATGCCCCATCATACAGTAAAACCAGGTAGAGTCTGGTGACATATACTACTGTGTATCTAGAGATGTGAGAAAAACTAACAAAAGGTCATTAGAAGTGGCAAGAATGAATTCATTAATAAAATGTGAGAGGTTAGTTTAAGAGCAGTAGGGCCAGAAATCAGAATCCATTCCAATTATTTTAATTTTCTTGACATCCTCTTCCTCTTGCTATGGTTGTTCCATACCCATCCTATTTCCTTATTTGAAATGTGGTTAGTTAAATAGTGATCTTTTGTGCCCAAATATAGACTTTTACCTCTAGCTATAAACTTTTCTTTTGTTTCAGTATGTCACAAAAACATTTTATTTTCTTTCAGTAAACATTTACATACGTCAACTGGAAGGCTTCCTTCTCTCCTGTTCGAGCTTATAATCAATCATTCTTAGAGAGGAATCAGTGCCAGTCTGGGAGAAGGCAAAGCTGCTGGAAAGCGAGACTCAAGGCTGTATCAACAACGAAGCAAGGATGGGAAGTGTTCACAACTATTCTGGCTCTAATGGAGGTGGTCTCCAACACTGATGGCTTACCCCATTTAAAAAAAAAAAAATTATGTTCATTTTTTTTGAGGTGGGGGTGGGGACAGAGAGAGAGGGAGACAAAATCCGAAGGAGGCCCCAGGTTCCAAGCTGTCAGCACAGAGTCTGATGTGGGGCTTGAACTCACAAGCTGTGAGATCATGACCTGAGCCGAAGTTGGACGTTTAACCAACTGAACCACCCAGGCACCCCATGGCTTACCTCTTAAAAAAAAAAATCTTAATATAAGAGCAGTTTGGAAGTTTCCTGTAAAATTAAATATACAATATAGAAAGATTTTACCAATAAGAGAAAGGAGAAAGGGCAGGGAGTAGATCCTAAGTTTAACATGAGCTGAAGTAGGGGAGGAGTAGTAATAATAGCCATGTATTAAGCCTTTAGTGCCATGGTCTGAGCTCTGAGGTTGACATGCACTATCCTCTTTATTCCTGGTGACAAGCCCATTAAGTAGACATAGTTCCACAGTCCCTATTTCATCAGTCCAACCCCAGAGAGTTCTGACAATCACAAGTATTTGTTATGTTTATTTTGTAACTCATTTGACAGCAAAACTTATCAGAGATGACTTAAGACTATTTATTTATATTTTTTGCCACAGAATTACTAGTGTGTTTGATGAGAGGGTGCTACCCTAGACATAACTGAGCTTTCTGTAATAAACACTATGTATATCATGACTTTTTAAAATTTAAAACAATATATATGAATTCCAAAACTCATCAGCACCAGGGATTTTAGAGAAAAGACTTTGAAAACAAGGGTCATAAATGTGAAGTTTCACTCAAAGTCACACAGGCAAATTTCAAATTAGGTCTGTTGTTCTCCAAAGACTGGGCTTTCAATCATTATGTAATGTGTTGGACATGTTACTAACTTAACAGCTGGCACCAGAATTTACCCTAGAGAAAGAACCGTCTTTGGTGGGGAAAGACCCTGAAAAAAATGCTGGGTGTGGTATCAAGGACCTAAATGTCACTGGGTTCTGCTTTAGACAAGGAAATATACTGATTATTTTATTCTTGAGTGGAAGGGGTAGGAGAAGGAGTAACCAAACACTTGCGGTTTGGCTTCTGTTTGGGGAGAAATGACTAAGAAAGACTCCAAGTAAGAGTGGTTCTAAAGGCTGAAGATCCTAAAGGTTCTAAGGTGTGGTTTTATAGTATTCTGTTGTCTGGTGTATGTAATCCCTTCTCCCATTTCTTTGTAAACTTATTAAAGTGTACTATGCCCACGAACAGCTAAGAGTGAATGGATTTTTCCCATTTTATCAGGTACCTTTAGATTGAATAGTGTACTTGACTGTGGAGATGGAAAAAAAAAAGGTTATAACCTCTAATAGTTTAGTAGGAGAGAGATTTAAACAAAAAAATAGAATGCCCAATGTAACACTCTCTAATAGAAGCATACATAAATTCAGGGTTTTCAGGGAAAAAGGACCATTATTCTAGCTGTGGATCCACAAGTACAGCCAAGGCAGGAAAGACCTTCACAGGAACTCAAAAGTGCTTTTTTAATAACTATTAGGAAACACATTACTAGGATTTCTAATGCTAGAAGAAATTTCCCTCGTGAACTCCACAGTTGCTTTTGATATTTCTTACTAGTCCTGTATTCAAAGATACGATCTTCTCAAGCTGTTTTCTTCCTTTATTGCCCCAACAGTGAATACTTACCACCTGTCTTTTATGTGTTGAATATGGAAGGCTGTAAGGAGGGTGACATTATTATCTTGCCATTCTGATAAATTAAGGGAACTCACAATTTTGAGTCTCAGAAAAAAAGTATTTAGAATGAGCCTGATTGTTGTCTTAATAAACCTTTATTTGAAGTACATAATTTCCCATCTTAAAACCCTATGTCCACTTTCAGCAATGACCCTTACGTCTCACTCTCTTCAGAGTAAAACTTCTTAAAATAAACATTGTTCCCTTTGTCTACATTTTCTCCCATTCTCTTCACTTTCCAACACAGTTTTTTATTTATTTATTTATTTATTTATTTATTTATTTATTTATTTATTTATTTATATCCAAGTTAGTTATCAAATACTGTAATAATGATTTCAGGAGTAAAATTTAGTGATTCATCACTGACATGTAACACCCAATGCTCATCCCAACAAGTGTCCTCCCTAATGCCTCTTGCCCATTTAACCCATCAGTTATTTTCAATAACTGAAAATGAGTTTATTATCCACAAATTCACGTTAAAAAAAATTGAATGTTGGGACCTACTTATATCAGTCACAAAAATTAATTACAATGGATTGTAGAGCTTCTAGGATTATATAGAATATTGTCACAATCCTGGGGTGGGCAAATTTTTCTTAAATAGGATACAAAAAACACTAACAACAAAGGTAAAGGTTGCTAAACTGGACCCAATTAAAATTAAGAACCTTTAGGGGCGCCTGGGTGGCGCAGTCGGTTAAGCGTCCGACTTCAGCCAGGTCACGATCTCACGGTCCGTGGGTTCGAGCCCCGCGTCGGGCTCTGGGCTGATGGCTCAGAGCCTGGAGCCTGTTTCCGATTCTGTGTCTCCCTCTCTCTCTGCCCCTCCCCCGTTCATGCTCTGTCTCTCTCTGTCCCAAAAATAAATAAAAAACGTTGAAAAAAAAATTAAAAAAAAAAAAAGAATAAAATTAAGAACCTTTGTACATCAAAAGATATTATTTTTTAAAATATTTATTTAAAAATTTTTTTTTAATTTTTTAATTTATTTTTGAAGGAGAGAGAGAGAGAGAGAGCCAGATCATGAGCAGAGGAGCAGCAGAGAGATAGAGGGAGACACAGAATTCGTAGCAGGCTCCAGGCTCTGGGCTCTCAGCACAGAACCCGATGTGGGGCTCGAACTCACAAACCATGAGATCATGATCTGAGCCGAAGTCAGATGCCTAACCGACTGAGCCACTCAGGCACCCCAATATTTATTTATTTTTAGAGAGAGAGAACGAGTGGGGTAGGGACAGAGAGAGAGAGAGACAGAGAGAGAGAATCCCAAGCAGGCTCTGCGCTGTCAGCACGGAGCCCGACATGGGGCTTGATCTCCCCAAACATGAAATCATGACCTGAGCCAAAAACAAGAGTCATGCTTAATGGACTGAGCCACACAGGTGCCCCAAAAGATATTATTAAGAGAGTGAAAATGTAACCTACTCAGCAGAAGTTCGTTATAACACATGTATGTAAGGAAACTGAAGCCCACAGAATAGAGACCTTGCAAAAACTTCAGATTTTCAGTAGCTGCCTTAAATTAGGAACCCAGGCCTCCTGAAGTATAAGCCTCTGCTCTAAATAGGTCATTAAGCTCAAATTGCTATAATTACTGTTTCAGAGTGTGAAGTGGTGGGTCATAAAGAAGTGCATTAGGAAGAATTAATAAGAGATTTGAAGTCACGTATCAGAAACACACACACACACATAAAATGTACATCTGTGTATATATACATGTATATTTGTATATGTGTATCTGTGTGCACTTGACTATTTTAAAAATTTTTAATCAGTATTTGATCTCTGTGACCAGGGAACATAACAACTGAAAGCTCTGTGCCTCAATCTCAATTTCCTTACTTGTAAAATGGAGATAATAATGCTATAGGGATTCAAAATGATGGAAATAAAGCACCATGGTGCCTGGCATAGAAACTTTTGAAAATTTTCAGCAGTAATGGTTATAATTAAGACAAGCCATGAAGTTCCATGAATACTGAAAAATAAGATGGAAGAGTTAAGATGCAGTTAAGTCAGAGGTCTTCACACATCAGGCTAAATTCATGAGACTCCATGTCACTAGTTTCTGTTACCAGTTAAACCTTGGGCACAGGATGTGAAAATCAGCAGGTGCCAAGCAACATCCCCATTCCAGCAAGTATTATCAGTACCCACTAAACAGTTCTCTTAAACTTTTTCTTTATTCAGGTGAATAATTAGTCCTTGAAACAGAGGGAAGTAGGTCATAGTATGTTTGCTGAGTTCCCGAAGACATGCACACATAAATACGTGCACAGAGAGGAAAAGGAGACAGACGGAGAGATTTACACAAGGCTAGGCCATGTAAACACACTAAATACAACCAACAGCCTAGCAGAGTAGCAGAGTTATTCCAGCCAATGCCCATCTTAGGGCAAACAATACTTATTCTGTCCAGACAGTGATCATATAAAGCCTCAACATATTATCCATTTATTCCAATCTGTGGAAGGAAGAGTCAGGTTATTACCAGCTAGCAATGATTGTTCCAGGGGAAATGAAGCATAAAGCTTTTGCACAGTATTTATTGCTTTTCTACGTTTATTCTCACACTAAATGAATATATTATGATATGCGTTTTTGTAGTTGAAGATTTACCCAGAGTCACATCACAGTTGAAATGGCAGACTTCTAACTGGAACCAGGTCTGTCTCTTCATGACCTCTTCAATCTATGGCCTCCCAAGAGCCCCTTCTCATCACAATGTTAGGACCAGCCTCTAACTAGAATTTTATCCTACCTTTTTTTTAAAATTTTTTTGGTAACGTTTTATTCATTTTTGAGACAGAGAGAGACAGAACATGAACAGGGGAGGGTCAGAGAGAGAGGGAGACACAGAATCTGAAACAGGCTCCAGGCTCTGAGCTGTCAGCACAGAGCCCAACTCGGGGCTTGAACTCATGGACCGTGAGATCATGACCTGAACCAAAGTCGGACGCTCAACCGACTGAGCCACCCAGGCACCCCAATTTTATCCTACTTTTATAGCACTTAAGAAAAGAAGATTGTAAGGCAGCATAGTTACTGTCGTTAATAGTTTTTCAAAATGCAAGTCAGGGTCAGTGAACTATGAGAAAGAACAGAATAAAAGGCATGTAGAGTCATCATATTGAATAAGGCTATGCTTTGTTTCTTAACTATTTTGTCTACACATATGTATGCATACACTAGGCTATACCACAAAATTTCTATTTTTGCTTTGGGTACACAGTCAAAATGTTTAAAAATCAATGTTTGGTAGAAAGAGCCCAGGATTTGGCATAATACAGGTCTTAATCTGAATGCTATTACTGCTGGTATTATTACCTAAAGAGTTTCTGCAACAAGATCCCAGACAGTTCCCTTTTCCTCAGATTGCTTATGAAGTCAAAGAAAAATTCCTTCTCTCGAATATTAACTCCCTTTACAGTTGCTATTAGTACCTTCTTAACATCAACCAAGCTGCTATTTAAATTATGATTTGAGATGAAAAGAAAAAAATTTTTACTCATTCAAACTGTATCTATCAGTGTTCGGCCTAAACTCCATAAAGGCAGAAGCCAAAATCTATTTCCCTAGCAGTCAGGCCAGAGCTTTTAAATAGCAGGAACTCAATGGGTATTTGAATTATAACAATGGTTGAATGCATAAAAGATGGAATGAACCAATAAATGAGTACTCTGTGGCAGGCACTAGAAACACAGAAATGAACAAGGCATAGGGGCGCCTGAGTGGTTCAGTTGGTTAGACATTAGACTTTGACTCAGGTCATGATCTCACGGTTGGTGAGTTCGAGCCCTACATTGGGCTCTGTGCTGACAGCTCAGAGTCTGGAGCCTGCTTCGGATTCTGTCTCCTCTCTCTCCTCTCTCTGTCCCTCCCCTGCTCGTACTATCTCTCTCTCTCAAAAATAATAAATAAACATTTTAAAAAATGTCTAAGAAACAAACAAGGCATAGATCTGGGTCTTCAAGGAAATAAGTATAAATATCTATTACTTTATTCATGTTTTCAGCAAATATTTATTCAGAACCTTCTATTTTCCAGGCACTTTGCTAGGTACTGCAGCTACCAAGCAACCATATTTGCTCCTTAAAGGGGAACAGATAGTACATAATAATCATACAAACAGCTACAGAATGAAATTTAAGTGTTATGCAGGGTATCATGAAACAATATAACAGTAAGTCCTAATGTAGATGCAGCAGAAACTGAGGTAAGACTTGGAAAAGCAGCTCCATGAGAAAATTATATTGAGCCTGAGTCTTGAAGGTTAAACCTAAAAGCTTTTTTCCCTATTAAGAGAAATTAAGGGGGAACAGAGAAATGACCCACGTAGCTTGACAGACTGAGCAAAGAGCAAACTGGTGAGGGATGAAGTGAGAAAGGTCAAAAAGAGCCTAATCTCTCCTAAACCCTTCCTGAGGATTTTGAACAATGGGAAACTGGGGAGTTGCATGATCATGTTTGTTCTATAAGATCACTGGACTGTTCCATGGAGTTATTTCTTGAGAAAGCAATAACAAGAGATACTGTCTTGAAGGAAATTTCAGAAAGCCACAGACTTCAAACATCAATCTACATCTCTCAAGGCCAGATATACCCTCAGGGAGGGACACAGACAATAATGCCATCATCTTTGATAGGAAAGTTTAAGGTGAGAAGAAGCATTCAGCGCTGATTTCAGATACAGATTCAAGAAGAGAACTTGGTAACAAATTAAGCATGGACAGTTATGCATGTTAAGGGCAAGTGAAGGCATCAAGGAGAACACTTAGGTTTTGGCTTAACTGGCCAGTTGGAAGGCAGAGAAGCAAGGGGGAGAGTGAAGAGAAAAATACTTATGATGAATGATCCAAGTAGTAGTATGGGATATCGTACATTTGAAGTACCCATAGCACGTCCAAACAGTCAAGAATGCATTTAATATCTGGTCTGAAGAACCGAGGACACATCTAGGAAGAGATACATATCTGGGGATTTTATATAGATATAATTTAAACAATCTGAATGACTGAGCTCACCTAAGGAAAAGGAAAAGTGAGACATAAATAAGGCACAGGACCAATCCTTGAGAAACTTCAAATCTTCACTCATTAAGAGGAAGAGGAGTCAATAAAGAGGTTGAAGATGATATGAGGATCAAGAAAGTATGAGAAAATGTAGGGGACTATGCAGTCGTGATACCCAAGAAAAGAAATTATACTGAGTGTGATCAAATGTGAAGAGTTAGAAGCCAAGTGCTCTGAAAAAGTGTCCATGGAAGTAACCGACCTGAATTTGTGACCTAAACAAGAACAAGTTCAGGAGCAGTAGTGAAGCAGGAGGAAGCTGGGATGGTGAAGGTTGAAACACAGAAGGAATGGGTGAACCAGTCATATACACAGTTTCAACAACGTGTTAGGCGTTGGGTTCAACCAGGTTCAAAATACCACGGTAGCCCAGAATGAGCGCAAGAAGTTTTCCAATTAAGAAACAACACCTGAAGTGAATTTAAAGACTGAGGAAGGATTCACTGATGCAGAACATTCCTGTCACATGGAACAGCATTATAAATACTGAAAAAATAACAAAAATTATGGTGATGGGCAATATCTCTAAGTGTTTACCATGTGCCAGAAATTGTTGTAAATGATCTCTATGTATTGAGATCACCTGAACTACAGAGTCAGCCTCTTCCTTCCACTTCTACCACCATCTCTTGGGTGGACTAGTACAGTAGCCAAGAAGTTGGGTTTTCCTGCTGCTCCCCTTGCCTTCAAGTTTATTCTCACAGAGCAGTTTAAATGACCTTTTAGGGAGTGCCTTGATGGCTCAGTTAAGCGCCCGACTTTGGCTCAGGTCATAATCTTGCACGTTGTGGGTTCGAGCCCCACGTCAGGCTCTATGCTGACAGCTCAGAGCCTGGACCCTGCTTCAGATCCTGTGTCTCCCTCTCTCTGCCCTTCCCTTGCTTGTGCTCTTTCTCTGTCTCTTAAAAATAAATAAGCATTAAAAAATGAACTTTTAGGATGAGCACTATATCATGTAGTTCCTGTGACATAGGTCTCCATTGGCTTTCTCTTTGGTTAAAAAACAAAGTCCTTACTACAGCCTACCCAGCCCTTCACTACCCAGCTCTCACTGCTTCCTTTACCTCTCTATCACTTTGCTCCAGCCAGACTATCACCCTGGCTGTTTCTCAAAAGTGTCAAGCAAGATTCTGCCTAAGAGCCTTTGCACTCGCTTTACTCTGGAGTGCGTGCTCTTAGATATGTGCCTGGTTCAATTCCTCACTTCCTTCATGTCTCTGTTCAAATGTCACTTAATCAGCAAGATCTTTTCTGACCATCTATAACAACTATATCCTGATCTTCCAGCATCTTAACCTTTTTATCCTTTTTCTCCATAGTATTTATCATAATCTGATATACTTTAAAATTATCTGTCTCCTCCAAGTAAAATGCAGTGGAGGCTCCATGAGGGCAAAGACTGTCATTGTTATTCATTGATGTATCCTCAGACATGCGCACAGTCCAAGACCAGGGGGGATCTGAGATTTTACCCTACTTGGAAGCTAACAAGTTAGCCTGCCACAGTTAAAGGGATTCTGGCAGAAAACAGACTCCTGAGTCAGAGACAAGGGACTTAATTATTCAGTAGCAATAGCTAGAGTGCCAGTGTCATCTGTTCTGATTTCTCACGCTTCTCCAGGGTGACAGAAAGAGGACCAAGTGGTACCTACAGAGAAAGTGCATTGTGCTCCAGAGAAGGAGGCCATGTTTTCAAAAATCTCTAATTTTCTTAATGCTCATTTTATTTTTTATTTTTATTTTTTAGTAATCTCTATACCCAAAGGGTGGCTCAAACTCATGACCCCAAGGTCAAGAGTTGCATGTTCCACTGACTGAGCCAGTCAGGTACCCCAAAAATCCCTAATCTTTTTCACTTTTGAATTTTTTTAAATCTTTTTGAAGTTTATTTATTTACTTATTTTGAGAGAGAGAGAGAAAGAGAGACAGAGAGAGCACAGTGGGGTAGGGACAGACAGAGAGGGAGAGAAAATTCCAAGCAGGCTTCATGCTGTCAACACAGAGCCCCATGCGGGGCTTGAACTCACGAACTGTAAGATCATGAGCTGAGTGAGCCAAGATCAAGAGTCAGATGCTTAACCAACTGAGCCACCCAGGCACCTCTCCCTAATCTTTTATAAAGGGCACTATGCCCACCTAATCTTTGCAATGGAGAGGGATATCATCTTTATTATAATGAATGGTGATCAAACCTCCCCTTTGTTCCAGAGACACTATTCCACCCTCTAAGTCCATTAGTTGTACAAACTTTTGAAAAGATTGTCTGAAGCACAGGCAGTGCATGCCTCTCCTTATAAGAAAGGCAGAAACACAAGAGACAATGAAGAACTATCTCCTAATAACACATGGTAGACACAGCACACATACATTTGAATGAAAGATAAACACTTTGAGTTAAGTGCTATTATTATTTCAGGTCTCAGATGAATAAACTGAGGCCCAGCAAAAGTGAACTATCTGTCCAAGAACACAGAGCTATTAAGTATCCGGAGAGCACAATCTAGCCCCAAAGCACACACACACACGCCTTAGGGAAGTGAGCCCTCTTTATTTCTAACCTGTGTCTCTGCCAGCTACCTTGGGCTTTGTAAATGAGTGCAACAAAAGAGAAAAAATGAAAAAGGGAAAAGCTGAAGGAAAGGAAGAAAGAATGGAGACCCATTTTTGGATATCCACACCTGCTCACATACCCAGAGCTACAGAGTACATACAGATGAGAACACTAGGGCTGCCCAGAGTCACAGAGGAAGTTGGGGGAGAACCAACTAACCACCAGAACTTCTCTGACGGTGTCTTGGCCAAGCACATTCCGGCCCCTGCTCCTTCTTTCACCTTTCTTATGCAGGTGACATTCCTGAGACTTGGTGTCAGGTTATCCTACCGAGTCAATCAACACGAGTCAATCAATAACTCAAGAGATCTGGTGACAGGACAGGAGGTGGAGCCTGGGTGGCCACTCTGTCTATATGACCCTTCCAGTCCCAGGGCTCTGAAAAGAAGTGGTGAGTTCAATGCCATCTTCTACTGACTGGATACAGAACTTTCAGCCATGAAGGTAACAAGCATCCTCCTCCTCTGTGCCTTGGCCCTGTTGGGGCTATCTGGTAGGTGCCTGCATATTTTTCTGATTTGAGTAAAACCTGTTTGACTTGTTGCATTACTGAACCCATTACCTTCTAGATTTACAGTCTAGTCTTAGATCTTTTGGTCCTAGCGAAATAAGGTCAGGGGCCTATTCCAGGGGGCTTCTTCAAGCCCATAAGTGCCTTGCTGCTTCTTATGACATTTAGCTAGGGAGAGCTACCTCCTTACCTAGATCACTTCAGAAACTGTCAATATCAAAATCAAATCTCACCAACATTTCTTTCTTTGGATACTATCAGGTTAGCTCCTTTTCCCTTCATTGAGCTCAACCAAAATGACCATCCTCTACATGATGTCAGCAAGACCTGTTATTTTCCGGGGAATGCAGTATGGCAATTTTAAGCATCTATCTGTGAACTGGATAAATGTGAATTGGATTAATAGGCAGTGTAATGTAACAGAGGGAATGAGTTCCTTAGGGTCCGATGTTGAGTTGTCAAAAGAGTTCCATGTTTAACATTACTTACAAAAAGACTTACATGTCATTCCAAGTTAGTTTTGTTATCACAAGACCTGGTTACTGCTAGTGGTAACTGCTTTACAATTAGTCGTATAAACTCTTCACATATTCATCTATAAACTGAATTAAAGATACTTAGACTTCTTACATCACTAATTGTAAGATCAAAGGTCTAGTAACCAGTTGTGACAATGTAAGTGAGCATTCAGAAGATATTTGCTCCGTACCTGGTACATTTCAAGCAGTAAGTAAATCACTTCTATTTTCCAAGAAATGGGTCAACTTTTGTGAAATGCTGAACTAAGATACTTTCATCATAATCAAACTTTTGCTTCAATTCCTTGATGCTTCAACAGGCAGGGAGTGATTGGACACCAGTGAGATACCCTTGAGAGAAGACAGAAATAAGAAAAAGTTGAGGGGGCGGGGGAGGGGGGGGCAGAAGAGGCCAGCAGAGAAGTCACCAGTCTTCAATGGAAGCTGAGAATTCTGAATAAGAGCAGAGCTGGCTTCTCCCATTTAGGACCCAACCTCACAATGTCTGATTTATGTTTTATAGGCAACACTAGAGCTGACTTGCTGGAAAGACAGGTAAAGACAATTTTGTACTTTCTTATCTCTAGGGCTAGAACTGTTTGCCCCAATCAATGCACATTCAAGCGTTTCAATTTCAATTTCACCTGAAATCAGGACAGGTGTGTGATGCTAGCGAGGCTTAACAAGTATGGAGAGTAACAACAGTTTCCCCACAGGGGCTTATGCTGAAGAACAAATGCACTGACACACAGGCAGTTTCCATGTAGTCATACAGCCCTCGCTGTGAGGGGGCTTTTATATATTTTGAGGCTAGCTGGTAGGACAAGGATGTTGGGTGGCATTCTTTTTAACTTCACCCCAAATAGCCCTTCCTCCTTAGGGCCAGCTTGACCATGCTGGCATAAACTTTTCCCAGTCCCCTAGGTGGAACCCTAATTTATAACTAACAAAAGAAAAATAATAAACTTGGTTCTTCCTCTAGAAAAATATTCTATATCTAACTTTCCTATTTTTTCCTTGTGTTTATAAGGTAAATTGCAATAAATCTGAAGCCCAGTGGTGAAAGTGTCCCTCTTTTCATTACATTTATATCTAGTGAGGGGATAGATGACAAACTTAAAGGGCATGAGTGAATAAATTACACTAATGATAAGGGTTGTGAAGAAGTTCTGGTACCATGTGGAACCTAGACTGGTTAGATCAGAGAATGTGCCCCTGAGTGAAATTTATTTTGAGTCATAAAGGATAAGTGAGTGTTAGCAAAATACTACTGTCGGGTAGAAGTAGTAGAGTGAAGGGTTAAGAGCCAAAGCTCAGGACCTAGACCAACTAGGTTTGAATCCTGGATCCAGGAATTACCAGCTATGTGGCTTGGGTGATTTAATCTCTATGTGCTTCACTGTCTTCCCTGGAAGATGAGTATAATAAAAAGTTCAAAGGATAGTTTTGAGGTTGAAAGAGAATAGTACATGAAAGCAAGTATGGCCTAAGACAGCCATTTCATAATTCTGAGTTCTTGCTGATGTCGACGAATTGGCTATGCCAGGACTCCAAGGGGACAAAGCACTTGGTGTTGTCTGTCACATGACTGAAGGAAGGGCAGTGTGACTGGGCCGCAGTGGGCAAGGAAGACATGCCCATGGTGTGGCTGAGCTCAGAGGAACCAGCGCCCGCAGTCAATATAAACCTGAACATTATCACACTCACCTCATTTAAACCTCACATGACCGTCATGAGCTAGTTGGCGAAGTGAAAATACCCTTCTCACTGCACAGATGAGGTGACTGAGGTTCAGAGGAACCAAGAGATCTGCCAATATCTCACAACTTGTAAATAGCAGAGGCAGTCCATACAATCAGGCTTTCTGATTCCAAACCCTGAACTCTTTCTCTCAGACACTCATTATCACTACCCCCACCGGAGTCAGGCTTCTGTCTTTAAGCTGATCAACTCCAGGGAAGTGAAAGCTGTTTTACAGATTTTGTTATAAACTTGAAGACTACAAAATGATGGAAAACAATTCTGTTTAATTCCATTTTCAGGCTAAATGTGACAGTGAAATACCTGGATGTACCAAGATCTATGCTCCTGTCTGTGGGACTGATGGAAAAACTTATTCTAATGAATGCTTGTTATGTGTTGAAAATAAGTGAGTACGAACTTGAGTGTCTTTTAAAACGTATTTTTAACCTAGTTGTGTTCACATTTTCATATATTTTATCCCCCTAAGTTCCAATCAATATATCAAAAACATTAATCTTACCACAAGAGAAATAAAACAAGTAGTTTTCCAAAAATAATTCTCAATCTCTTCTTCTCCTTATTCTATATCTGGTATGATTCTATCCAGAGACATGCATACATTTATGTGTGTATTACAATAAAAGACAATATTTATTGTGTCAAGCATTGTGCAAGGCACTTAATATTCATGAGTCTATGAGGTACATAACACTAAGCCCATTATACACATGAAGAGATTGAGACTGAGCTTAAATTACCTGCTCAAAATCAACAAGCAGGAAGTGACAGATCTGGTTCCAAATCCTTGCTTTTTCCACTACATGTTTTTTGAGAGAGAGAGAAAAAGAGAGGGAGGGCACACGCACACATGGGCACACAAGTTGGGGAGGGGCATACAAAGAATCTTAAGCAGGCTCCACACCCAACATGGAGCCGGACACAGGGCTTGATCCCATGACTCTGGGATCATGACCTGAGCCAAAATCAAGACTCAGATGCTTAACTGACTGAGCCGCCCACGTGCCTCTCAACTATGCTTTAAAGTCAGGTACCAGCCTAAGTAAATTTGTGAGATACAGAAGAAAATCCAACATGTTTAAACATGATTAAAAACAACTAATTATGCCTGCTAGGATTTGGAAAAGTTTGGACACTTTCTCTAGACCCTAAAGAAGGAGACTGAGGCATTCCAATAAGGAGAAAAGCTGAACAAAAGGGAGAAAGGAATTAATCACATAAGATAAACGTGTTAAGGAAAGGACAGTGGAATGGAGGAGGAAAGTATCTGAATGGTTCTCTCAACCAGTTTTTAAAAAATCATGTATATAACAAAAAAACATGCTTTTCCAGCAAGACAGTGGATGGTCTAGATTTTCAAAAAGCTAATACACCCAAAATACCTTTAAATTAAAAAAAAAATCAGGGGCACCTGGCTAGCTCAGTTGATAGCACATGTGACTCTTGATCTTGGGGTTGTGAGTTTGGGCCCCTTAATGGGTATAGAGATTACCTAAAATTAAAATCTTTAAAAAAATCATTCTTACTGATGGTAATGATTGTGTTAACTAAAGCCCTCAAAAATGCATATATGAATCACACAGATTAGGTGGCCAAAAATATATTTTCATAGCACTTTTATTTATGGAGATGAGAGCCGGCCTCAATGAAGCTTATTTTCTGAAGTGATCACAGGTCGGGAATCAAACTCAGGCACTCAGAGAAGCAGATCTGCCACAAACTTTCTATTTCACATAGCTACTGAACACCTAATGTGTCCAGCAATGTGCTAGTTTCCTCTGCTTTCCTTGTGCTTTTGAGTAAGAGAAATTAACTCATCAGGACAAACAAGGTGGCTTCTTGTAACCTGTGAAAAGCAGCATCAAATGAGGTGTGAGGAAAGTGCTACAGGTGTGAAGGAGAGAATCAGATGTCTTCTCATTGAAAGGGTCAAGAAAGGATTCATGAAAAGGATGTCATTTAAATAGGGCTCTGAATTTTGGTAGCAGTGCAAAAGCATTCTAGGTTAAATAATGGCGTAGAACAATCAAAACAAATAAAAGAGATTGCGCAAGTAGTCCAGAAAACTCTAAGTTATTCTTAGAACTGATTTAGTATTAAAGGGTTTGATGTAAGCTCAAATGACTTCCTATTATTTCCATTATTCCACAGTCTAAGTTCCCAATAACATGATCTCTCTTCTTGGTCTGCTTTAAATCACTTCAGAAAATTCTCAGTGTTAGCAAACATTGTGGAAATAGGGCCCCAGGGAGAGAGATCTATCATTCTGAAGTTTTAGAACCAAAATATTAGGTGTTCTGCTTTGTGGTGAATTTATTTCCACACTAAAGATTTGTAAAAGGAACTCAAAAACACTTGTTAATTTTCTCATGATCTAGGCTGTTGACATAAAGGTCAAACATCCTATTTCCATCCAAGGGGAGGAGAAAGCAATATAACAGCCTTGAGATTTAGGAACTTTCCAAGTGCCAAGACCAAAAGGCCCAATATTTATAGTGAAATATTGGGAAAATATGAGCTTAGAGCTGAGACACATCATTCGTTCAGCTTTTAAAACCTACCCATCCTGCTTACTTGCTCTATTTTTTCAAAAATATTCATACATGGGAAGAATATTTAAATGCCAGAAAAATGTAACTTCTCTTCCAGTATCTCTCAGATAAGTAAATAGGCCTAGAGAGAAAATGTGGTTTCTTCTAAAGTAAAATATTTTCAAATGTACCATGTTGCGTTTCTCTCTCCTGCCCATTGAAAGCCCCAAATGAATATGGTGTAGAGTTAACTAGAGCCAAGCTCTAACCCATGTTGGTGGGTTGTGCTTGCATCTCCTAGCTCATTAATGTGCTTGTCAGATATAGTCAGTCAGGACTTTTTTCTGTCTCTTCTATGTCTCCTTAGGGAGCCTGTACTGTCAAATTCTGTTCTATAGATCAGTGTTCTCTGGTAGAACTTTCTTCAAGATGGAAATGTTCTATATCTGTGTTGTCTAGTATGGAAGCCACTAGCCACCAGGGCTTAAAATGTGGTTAGTACATCTAAGAAACTGTATTTTTAATATTACATCATTTTTTAACTGATTTGAATTTAAACAGCTGAATAGGGATGGTGTCTTCTCTACTGGACAGCACAGGTAGAGAAATAAGTCAATGTGTTTAAAAGTTTGCGCTGTGTATGTTAAAACAACTCAGACATAAGTGTTATGCATGAATAATAATTATGGAACAAAAAGACATTAAAAGCTCTTAAAAAAGTGGCACCTGAGTGACTCAGTCAGTTTAGCATCTGACTCTTGGTTTTGGCTCAGGTCATGAATTTGCAGTTCGTGGGTTTGGGGCTCCTGTTGGGCTCTGTGCTGGCAGTGTGGGGCCTGCTTGAGATTCTCCCTTTCTCTCTGTCCCTTCCCTGCTCATGCTCTCTCTCACAAAATAAATAAATAAACTTTAAAAAAAAGGTCTTAAAAGGAAGAATCATCAAGGTCCAGATAAATACATGCAAAAAGATATATGGAAGTCAGATGTCCCCAAGTAATGGAGAAATAGAAGAACTTTTATAAACCAGTATATTCAAAGAAAGGATGGCTAAGAAGAGAGAGACAGAGAGAGAGACAGAGAGAGAGAGAGAGAGAGAGCGAGCTCTGCAAACAATCTCATGAAGAACAATTACAGGATTTAAGAACATTTAGCTGACAGAAGAGAAAATTGGTTTGGGAAAGGTAGTGAGTTGGGAGTGAGTTGGTAGTTGAGTGAGGTTTTTATCTGGAGGGGAGGATGCTTAGAGCTGGCAGTTACCAGGATACAGATATGATTTCCTTTTGTGAGATCCCACAGATACTAATCCCCAGAGTTCTAAGACAAAAGATCAGCCAATTAGAGCATCCTGGAGTAGGCCAGGCAGCAGCTAAGATGGAAATCTTGTGGCTAGGACAATGATATTAGGAGTAAAAGAACCAATGATGACTTAGAGGTTGATTTCACTGGTTTCCTGTAATGCCACAGTAGATCTGCACACTCTGTGAGGACAGACATTTTTCCTTTCTGTTGTATCCTTAGTGTATGTAAGCAACAGCGTTGATCGATATTTGATGAACTTATGAATAAGTAAATGAATAAATGATTGAAAGACAAAGAAATGGGAATAAATCTGAAACCTTTCTATTTTAAATAAAGCTGATCTTTTTTCATTGTTTTTCTCCCATGGGCAGTTTTTTTGTCAGCAAAGTTTGATTTTTTTTTTTTTTTCCAATCTCTTCTATAGGAAGCGCCAGAACCCTGTCCTCATTAAAAAATCTGGGCCTTGCTGAGAACCAAGGTGCTAAAATCCCATGTGGTCACCACAACGCCTAGCTGGCCTTACTGTTGAATAAAATGCATCTAAATACTTCCTGTTGTTCCCGAATGCTTTTTCCTCAAAGGCACATTTGATTACACTGGAGTCAGGGGGCCGAAACAAACTCAGAAAGGAACAAATTTTACGAAACACAGCAATCCTGAAATTTTGGACAAAGTCTCCCTCATGATGCTTTTTCCTTTCCCATTTCCTACCTCACATTCTGAAAACTGGCTCAGGAAATGTGACTGCAGGCAGGACACAAATGATCATATAACCCCATAGAGAATTAACTGGCATGAGAAGAAACAGTTGGTAAACTCTCAGTCCAGAAACATGTTATCCACTACCTTTTGCCAACTGAAATAATTCCCTGAGGTTACCTTAGGATTTAATAGAGCATCTATTATTGTGCCAGGACTCTGTGTAGTTGACTCATATTTACATGTGAGCCACAATAACCCTGTAAGGTTATCCTTATCCTGTGGGTCAACTTAGAAAAGTGAAGTAACCTGACTAATAGGCAAATAAGCAAATAAGGTGGCAGAGTTAGGCTTTTAAGCCAGGGCAGATTCCAAATGTAACACTTCGTGTTATCCACCTCAGGTGGATTATTCTTTGCCTATTTCTTCCATATGAATTTTGGGTAACATCCTCATATTAAAAGACCTATATGCTTACGGACAGCAAATAAGGTAGAGCTAGGGAAGTACCTCAAAAGAAAAAAGTATCTATAATCAATGAAAAAGACACAGAAAAGCAGCTTGAAATCCTGAGCTCTCATGAAGAACCAGCAGAGAGTGGAGAAGTGGACAGAGGTCTAAAAAAAGCCTGAGATGCACCAGGTACATCAAAATCTGTCCCAACACAAAATCTGTCCCCAAACTCAAGGTTTAGGTTTAGAATATGCGTGTCTTGAAGTTTAAATCTCACCACTAGAGGATGCTGTGGTTTGCTGAGTGACTCAGCCAGCTGAGCTTAACAGCTCACCAAATACCGCACTAACAGAGGTTATGGATGTAAGATGGCTTCCTGCATCTTGTCTATGATGCTAGAGGACACTTGAAGGGCACCCTTAATATTTAAGAACTTTGCCACAGTAAACGGAATTTAAATCATTGAATGGTAGAAATCGTCATGTCTAATTGGACCATTTTACAGGTTTGGAGAGAAGAGGTTTGGAGGTTACACTAAGAAGGAATACATAAACCCAGATTGTTCGCCTTTAATGGTTCTGTTCTGCTCTCTCGCTCTCTCTCTCACCCGTTACAAGGCAAACAGCAACAACCTACATTTCTGCCCAGCCATATTTTGGAGGACCCCAATCTCACGATTGTCAACCTAAGTTGGCAGGACACAAAATGAGACAAACAAGAAGGCAGTACCTGTCTTGGGAAAGGACCAACAACTAATGGTACCCGAGAGCAAATTCATGAGTCACAATTCAAAGACCTAATTGTTACAAATGTTTTTGTTTTTGTTGTGTTTGTTTGTTTTTTTCTTGCCAATCTGAATTTGGAAAGGAAGAGGCAAGGACATTTTACCTTCCTCTATCGACCAGGCACCACAGATAGAGATAGGAGAGCCGACTTTGGTACAAACGCTTACCCTTTAGGTGGCCTCGGCCAGTTTTCCCAGAATGCCCCTGCCGGCCGCCGAGAGAGCACGATGCCCCAGCGTTCTCGTCCTGGTCACCAGATACGTCAGAGGAGGATCAATATCCCCTTTCCCTCACGGCGAGGGCTCGGCTGGGACGCCTTTGTCTGGAGGGCACCGCGCAGGTGCACGAGCCGCTCCCGGACAGAAGAGCTCCCGCGAGGCCACGGTAACGCGAGAGGGTCTTTGCGGAGCTTCAGCTGCTCCTGCAGCCTTCCAGCGGAAGGGCTCGCCGCCCGCCGCCCGCCGCCCGCCGCCCCGCCCCGCCCCGGCCCCGCAACCGGGCGGTTTTTACAGCGGACGCCGAACAACCCGAACTCAGTCCCCCTTCCCAGTCGGACACGGTCCGGTTTCTAAGCCGGAACCAGTCCGGCCCCGAACTTCTTCCGGTTTTGAAGTCGGACAAAGTCTGCCGTGGGACCCGGCCTGGTTTCGAAGTCAGACCCAGTCCGACTCCGGCCGGCTTGTGGGTCCAGTCAGGAAGAAGAAATGTTCCAGGAACGCTTGAGAGCTTCTCACGTAAAAGCTGCTGGGATCTCACAGGGGCGTCCCGACCACCTCCTGAGGCAGCGAGAAGCAGCGAGCTCAAGGATCCTGTTGCTGGAGCTCAGGGGGCTCAGCAGGTACCTGGGTCTGGTTGCTGGAGCTCAAGGGGCTCAGCAGGTACCTTCCTGGGTCTGGTTGCTCGAGCTCAGGGGTCTCAGCAGGTACCTGGGTCTGGTTGCTCGAACTCAAGGGACTCAGCAGATACCTACCTAGGTCTGGTTGCTTGGGCTCAGGGGTCTCAGCAGGTACCTGGGTCTGGTTGCAGGAGCTCAAGGGGCTCAGCAGGTACCCTGGTCTGATTGCTTGAGCTCAAGGGCCTAGCAAGTTCCTACCTGGGTCTGGTTGTTCAAGCTAGGGGCTCAGCAGGTACCTGGGTCTGGTTACTGGAGCTCAAGGGGCTCAGCAGGTACCTTCCTGGGTCTGGTTACTCGAGCTCAGGGGCTCAGCAGGTACCTGGGTCTGGTTGCTCCAGCTCAGGGGGCTCAGCAGGTACCTGGGTCTGGTTGTTCCAGCTCAAGGGGCTCATCAGGTACCTGGGTCTAGTTGCTCGAGCTCAGGGGGCTCAGCAAGTACCTACCTGGGTCTGGTTGCTAGAGCTCAAGGGACTCAGCAAGTACCTACCTGGGTCTGGTTGCTAGAGCTCAAGGGGCTCAGCAGGTACCTGGGTCTAGTTGCTCAAGCTCAGGGGGCTCAGCAGGTACCTGGGTCTGGTTGCTCGAGCTCAGGGGGCTCAGCAGGTACCTGGGTCTGGTTGCTCCAGCTCAAAGGGAGTAGCAGGTACCTGGGCTGGTTGCTGGAGCTCAAGGGGCTCAGCAGGTGCCCTGGTCTGGTTGCTTGAGCTCAAGGGGCCTAGCAAGTTCCTACCTGGGTCTGGTTGCTCAAGCTAGGGGCTCAGCAGGTACCTGGGTCTGGTTACTGCAGCTCAGGGGGCTCAGCAGATTCTTACCTGGGTCTGGTTGCTCGAGCTCAAGGGACTCAGCAGATACCTACCTGGGTCTGGTTGCTCGAGCTCAAGGGACTCAGCAGATACCTACCTAGGTCTGGTTGCTTGGGCTCAGGGGGCTCAGCAGGTACCCTGGTCTGATTGCTTGAGCTCAAGGGCCTAGCAAGTTCCTACCTGGGTCTGGTTGCTCAAGCTAGGGGCTCAGCAGGTACCTGGGTCTGGTTGCTGGAGCTCAAGGGGCTCAGCAGGTACCTTCCTGGGTCTGGTTACTCGAGCTTAGGGGGCTCAGCAGGTACCTGGGTCTGGTTGTTCCAGCTCAAGGGGCTCAGCAGGTACCTGGGTCTAGTTGCTCGAGCTCAGGGGGCTCAGCAGGTACCTGGATCTGGTTGCTGGAGTTCAAGGGGCTCAGCAGGTACCTTCCTGGGTCTGGTTACTCGAGCTCAGGGGGCTCAGCAGGTACCTGGGTCTGGTTGCTCGAGCTCAGGGGGCTCAGCAGGTACCTACCACGGTCTGTTTGCTGGAGCTCAGGGGACTCATCAGGTACCTACCTGCGTCTGTTTGCTCGAGCTCAGGAGGCTCAGCAGGTACCTACCTGGGTCTGTTTGCTCGAGCTCAAGGGGTTCAGCAGGTACCTGGATCTGGTTGCTCGAGCTCAAGGGGCTCAGCAGGTACCTACCTGGGTCTGTTTGCTCAAGTTCAGGGGGCTCAGCAGGTACCTACCTGGGTCTTTTTGCTCGAGCTCAAGGGGCTCAGCAGGTACCTGGGTCTGGTTGCTGGAGCTCGAGGGGAGCAGCAGGTACCTACCTGGGTCTGATTGCTCCTGGTTCCTTCTTCCATCACCAGGACTGTGAAAACATAAACATGAGGCATATTACAATTTCAAGACTTTATGTGGACAAAAATGGATTCGGATCCAGCAACATCCAATCTAGCAGATCAAAAGGAGCTCCAAGGAGCTGTACAGAATGAAAGACATTTACAGCCAGAGGGGAGCAGGAACGAAGAGGTTACACTACTAGACAAAAAGGCAGGTTGGTTATTGGAAGGTTACCTTCCTTTAGGGGATGAGGGTGTCTATTGGACAGATTACCTAACTAGTGTTTATCAGGCAATTCCAAATTGACTGGTTTAAGATTCCATTTCTGGGAGAGTGGAAACTGTAATTAAATTACTCTTTGGTTTGGTGTTGTGGGTCTGTCTTGCTTTTAACAGACCCATCAGCATGTGGAGGGGCACCTGGGTGGCTCAGTCCTTTAAGCGTCCAGCTGTAGCTCAGGTCATGATCTCATGGTTTTTGAGTTCGAGTCCCCCATTGGACTCTGAGCTGTCAGCAGATTCTGTGTCTCCCTCTCTCTCTGCCCCTCCCCCGCACACACTCTGTCTCTGTCTCTCAAAAATAAATAAATGTTAAAAAAAAAATTAAAAAAGCATTCTTCTCGAAACTAGAACAAGCAATCCTAAAATTCATATGGAACCACAAAAGGCCCCGAATAGCCAAAGGAATTTTGAAGAAGACCAAAGCAGGAGGCATCACAATCCCAGACTTTAGCCTCTACTACAAAGCTGTCATCATCAAGACAGCATGGTATTGGCACCAAAACAGACACATAGACCAATGGAATAGAATAGAAACCCCAGAACTAGACCCACAAACGTATGGCCAACTCATCTTTGACAAAGCAGGAAAGAACATCCAATGGAAAAAAGACAGCCTCTTTAACAAATGGTGCTGGGAGAACTGGACAGCAACATGCAGAAGGTTGAAACTAGACCACTTTCTCACACCATTCACAAAAATAAACTCAAAATGGATAAAGGACCTAAATGTGAGACAGGAAACCATCAAAACCTTAGAGGAAAAAGCAGGAAAAGACCTCTCTGACCTCAGCCGTAGCAATCTCTTACTCGACACATCCCCAAAGGCAAGGGAATTAAAAGCAAAAGTGAATTACTGGGACCTTATGAAGATAAAAAACTTCTGCACAGCAAAGGAAACAACCAACAAAACTAAAAGGCAACCAACGGAATGGGAAAAGATATTCGCAAATGACATATCGGACAAAGGGCTAGTATCCAAAATCTATAAAGAGCTCACCAAACTCCACACCCGAAAAACAAATAACCCAGTGAAGAAATGGGCAGAAAACATAAAGAAGACATCCGGATGGCCAACAGGCACATGAAAAGATGTTCAGCGTCGCTCCTTATCAGGGAAATACAAATCAAAACCACTCTCAGGTATCACCTCACGCCAGTCAGAGTGGCCAAAATGAACAAATCAGGAGACTATAGATGCTGGAGAGGATGTGGAGAAACGGGAACCCTCTTGCACTGTTGGTGGGAATGCAAATTGGTGCAGCCGCTCTGGAAAGCAGTGTGGAGGTTCCTCAGAAAATTAAAAATAGACCTACCCTATGACCCAGCAATAGCACTGCTAGGAATTTATCCAAGGGATACAGGAGCACTGATGCATAGGGCCACTTGTACCCCAATGTTCATAGCAGCACTCTCAACAATAGCCAAATTATGGAAAGAGCCTAAATGTCCATCAACTGATGAATGGATAAAGAAATTGTGGTTTATATACACAATGGAGGGGCGCCTGGGTGGCGCAGTCGGTTAAGCGTCCGACTTCAGCCAGGTCACGATCTCGCGGTCCGTGAGTTCGAGCCCCGCGTCGGGCTCTGGGCTGATGGCTCGGAGCCTGGAGCCTGTTTCCGATTCTGTGTCTCCCTCTCTCTCTGCCCCTCCCCCGTTCATGCTCTGTCTCTCTCTGTCCCAAAAATAAATAAACGTTGAAAAAAAAAAATTTAAAAAAAAAAATATACACAATGGAATATTACGTGGCAATGAGAAAAAAAATGAAATATGGCCTTTTGTAGCAACGTGGATGGAACTGGAGAGTGTGATGCTAAGTGAAATAAGCCATACAGAGAAAGACAGATACCATATGCTTTCACTCTTATGTGGATCCTGAGAAACTTAACAGGAACCCATGGGGGAGGGGAAGGAAAAAAAAAAAAAGAGGTTAGAATGGGAGAGAGCCAAAGCATAAGAGACTGTTAAAAACTGAGAACAAACTGAGGGTTGATGGGGGGTGGGAGGGAGGAGAGGGTGGGTGATGGGTATTGAGGAGGGCACCTTTTGGGATGAGCACTGGGTGTTGTATGGAAACCAATTTGTCAATAAATTTCAGAAAAAAAAAAAGGAAAAAAAATTTAAAAAAATAAAACATGTGGGTTACTGCATTCATGTCTGGTGGTTACATTTTAAAAGACATATTTACAAACGGAAATGTGTTGAGAAGAGAAAGGCTACCAGGATTAAAAAGAACTTGAAAATGTGTCCTATGATAAATGGTTGAAAGAAATAGGAAAATTTGGTCTAAAGAAAGGAAAACTTGTGGGAATCTGAAAGGTCTTTTCAAACCATTTGAGAGAGTGTTGCCACCATGAAAGCAGAAACTTCCTTTTTCATGGCTGTATTATAAGCTGGAGGAGAGTAACATCTAGGAGCTACTCAATTAATATTCTTTTTGTTACATACATGAGTGGGGGAAAGAGGGATGAACATATTCTGGTTGGCCCAAAGGGAGAATTTAGGCTAATTGGGTAGGGATTAAAGGAGGCTGATGTGGGCTCAGTGGGAAAGTATACGCTAGGATGGTTTAAGAACAGGGGCTCTGGTTTCGAGTGCTCTGCTGGAATCCGGGTTTCCCACCATTTAACCACATGACCTGGGAGAAGCCAGCGAATTTCCTCATCTCTAATATGGGATGAATAGTAACAGGTTCCTAACAGGACCATGTATGCCATACAGTAAGTGCTCAAGAATTACTAACTTTTTATTGTTGTTGTTATTATTATTCATCTTGTAATCCTTTGAGCTCACTAAAAGGTCTCCTGATATATTAACATTCCCTGATAGAAGGAATTTTATTTCTTCCAGTAACAGTTCAATGCATTATTGAATTGTCAGAGGTTTTATGGAAGAGATTACTCAGCTGTGTACAAGATCGCACTAAAATCTCTCTGCTTTTAAATGTAAAAAAAATTAGAGATATAAACCACACTCCCCCAAATAGGAACATGGGTGACCGACAATTTTATGGGTGGAGCAGGGTTTCATGGTCCTGGCAAGGAATAGGGTAATAAACCCGGTTCCTACTGTTAGGTCTTAATCCCTGAGTAAACCTAAGAACTGTAACCCTCTTTAAATGCCAGAATACAACAACTCGAGATAAACTCCAAGGAAGGATGGTCACAGGTCCAATAGAGTTCTGTACAGTTTCCTTTACTGGTTTCAGAATATTTGAAATATGGAGCTATCAGAAGGGAATATTATATAAAAATATTTTTGTCTCACTGGAGAAGTAAACTTGTTTGAAATGAAACATTTTTTTAAAAACTGTGCTGAACCTTCTGAGAAAGAGGGACATGACTAATATTGTAACTTCAGTTCCATTTCTCTGACCCAATTTATACCCTATAAACCCTAGCTTAATCCAACTAAGTGAAAATACAATTTATTTGCATAGTTCAGGAAGCTCTTTTGAAAGCCTTAGCACTGCCACCAATTTCCTTTTTTTTTTCATTGTTTAAGCCATAGCTAACTTTTAGTTCAAAATATGGACTATATAGACAATAAAATTATGTTGAAGAAGGAATGACATAAATCTTTTGCCTTTATACAAATCAGTATTCACTGAAAGGCACAAATAACAAACAAAAAAGGCTGGTTGGAGATCAAGGCACCAGAACCTAGTTGTGTAGTGTGCTGTCTTTGCTCTTGCCATTTTTAGGTGCCAGTCAGTAACCCATCCTCATCGCAGGTGTGGTCATGAATAAAAAGTGTAAAGTAAAATTAATACTACTCTTTTGGCTTTTTATCACTCCCTGCTGAAGAAAGCAAAAGAAATAAGAGAAAGTTGGCGATTAGGAGTCACCAGGGCAAGACTTGTGTAAGAAAAGTAAACACAAAGAGAAAACAAAGTAAGAAAATACACATGTGTGGAAGTTACAAGGGGGAAAAAAGTAGAAAGAGCCATGCATACTTAAAAAAAAATTTGAGATAGGGGCACCTGGGTGGCTCAGTTGGTTAAGCGTCTGACTTCGGCTCAGGTCATGATCTCGCAGTTCGCGAGTTGGAGCCCCACATCAGGCTCTGTGCTGACAGCTCAGAGCCTGGAGCCTGCTTTGGATTCTTTGTCTCCCTGTCTCTGCTCCTCCCCTGCTCATGCTCGCTCGCTCTCTCTCTCTCTCTCTCTCTCTCTCTGTCTCTCGCTCTCTCTCGGAAATAAAGAAACTTAAAAAAAATTCGAGATAAGCACCTGAATCTAAAAAGAGTGAGAAGCACAAAGAGAAAAATTAGTTAAGTTTTAATAGGGAATGTGGTTCTGAAGGGCCAGAACCTTATTATATTTTCAACTGTTCATGCTGAATTTCAGCTTTTTAGAGCTCCTTCATTTACTGAAATGAATTATATGTGTTTTTCTTTAAAACTTATAACACTATTTTGAAGTAAAAACTTTTTCGAATTCTGGAGATCTTTAAAATCTTCAAAAAACAGCTTAATAGAAGTTAACTCTCAGACCTTAAAGATGTGGCATCAGGTGAAAGTTAATAAAGAATAATAAAGATAATAGGAACTAACATGTATTGAGTAATTCTATGTGTCAGACCCTACATTACATGATTCCCATGAGTTCATTTTCCCATTGAATCCTTACCACAAACTCTGAGATCCTCATTTTAGGAATGAGAAAACGGAGATTCTCACTCACTCAGGGTTAGAATTAGTCAAACTGCACAGCTCCTTTGCTTCTTTGTCATGTTTAACCATCCATCCATCACTATTGCCACTGCGTCTGCCTTCTGTAACAATTTGCACCTATGGCTTTTCCTTCTTTAAAAATTATTACTTTAGGGGCACGTTGGTGGCTCAGTCAGTAAAGTGTCTGACGTTGGCTCAGGTCATGATCTCACAGCTCGTGGTTTCGAGCCCCACTTCGGACTGTGTGGTGACAGCTCGGAGCCTCGAGCCTGCTTCAGATTCTGTGTCTCCTTCTCTCTCTGCCCCTCCCCAGCTCATGCTCTCTCTCCCTCTGTATCTCTCAAAAATAAATAAACATTGAAAAAAATATTTTTAGATTAGTACTCCAGGGGTCATCTGGGTGGCTCAGATCATGATCATGCACTTTACAAGTTCAAGCCCTCCTTGGGCTCTAGTTCAGAGCCTGGAACTTGCTTCAGATTCTGTCTCCCTCTCTCTCTGCCCCTCCTCCACTGACCTTCTGTATCTCTCTCTCTCTTTCTTTCTCAAAAATAAACATTTAGAAAAAAAGGATCTGGGGGTACTCAACATTTTTTGAGAAGTTGGGGTTTCTTCTTTCATATTTTGTGACAATTCCTGTGTGAAAATTATTGTGTGAGGAAGAAACTTTTCCTCAACCAATTAGACTCAGACACTGGGAGCCTACAAATTAAAGTGACAAGTAACCAATTAATAGGAGAAAAACCATTTATTCATGTGCATATATGGAAGTTAACAAAAGAAGTAGGCAGCTCTCCAAACAGTTAGAGACTTACATGCCTAACTCAATAGAGGAAAGAGCAGAAAAGACTTCTATGGAAAGAACAGATAGGTTTCTTTAGGAAAGACAAATGGGTTTTTTGGAGAAAACACTGAGAAGTTTGCAATGTTTCTCTATGCAGGTGTGAGTGGTCTTTCCATCTTCTTCAGGGCCATGGTTATATTTATAGTAGTATATTCTTCCTCTTCCTGGTAGACCTGCCCCACAGAGGGAATTTATGTCAGCCTTATTTCCCAGAAGTTGCTGCTTTTAGTCAAAATTGAATTACATGTTTAAAAATTTTCATCAAATGTTTTGATTAAATGTGATGAAATTTTGAACAGTAGAAACCTAAAAAACAACAACAACAAAAACATCCTTATAGGAAAAATAATGCCTTCATTAATTAGGTTGTTAACTTTTTATTTTCCACTTGATTGAACATTGTGTATTTATATTTTTGTGACCTTCAAAACCCAATTTAGGTTTTGTTTTAAATTACATACATAATATCTAACATTTATTCTGCAGTTGCAACAGTTTTACTGTGCTACAATAATTAATAGACTATTTTTTTTTGCTTCCATTAAATTACACTCTCACCAGGTCTGAAATATCTGCATCAGAATCTTTCCTTCCCACAACCCAAAAGAGTCTAAAAAAAAAAAAAAAACAAAAAAAAAACAGCATCCTCCCACACTACCATATTCATTGCAGTATTATTTACAACAGCCAAGATATGGAGATAACAGAAGTGTCCACTGATGGATGAATGGATAAATAAAATGTGTGCACACACAAGAATATTATGTAGCCATAAAAAATCAAATCTTGCCATTTGTGACAACATGGATGGACCTTGAGGGCATTATGCAAAGTGAAACAAGTCAGACAGAGAAAGACAAATACTATATGATCTCACTTTTAATTGGAATCTAAAAAACAAAACACAAGCTTATAGATACGCAGAGCAAAATGATGGTTGTCGGGTGAGGGGAAGAAGGTGAGCTGAGTTTTCCAGGAACAATCTGTTCATGAAGCTATTTCATGGGTATTTCCAGGAGTGAAGATCCACTAGAAACTTTTTCTGAATACTTCCATGTGGAGTAAATGATATTAATCACTGTCATACTATGATTAGGCAAAAAATGGGACTTCGGTACTGTGCTTCCAACACTTCTTACCTTCGTCGGCCTCAGGCAAATAATGTATGTACTTTTGTCTCTGCTCTCAGTGGAGGAAAGACAGAAGACGAAAAAGGCAAGGGGTAGTTAGTACCCAAAGAGATTGGAGTATTTTGTAGAAAGACCTTTCTTAACTTCCATAACACCTGGTAGTTGTTGATTAGAAAATGGAGCCCATTTATTTGCCTCATGTTATGACATGTGACCTGTAAAACCGATAAAACTATCAATATTTTAATATGTTGTCAAAATGTTCTAATTTGGCAGGGTCTTTTTTGTCATTGTTATTGATAAAGTATATGATGCAGACAGTAAAGCTCGGGCACTGTTTTTACATTGTCTTCCTTCATCCTTCCTCTTCCAGAACTTAGAAAACAGACCTTCCTACTCATAGCTCCCTTCTTATTGTGCTCTAACTTGCTAAGTAGGTGAAGTTCATTTTTGGTGTGGTCATCACATAAACGACCTACTCTTCTTGACCTCTCAGAGATGAGACCATTCCTTCCTTCGAGACCATTTTCTTCCTTCTAGAGACTCAACCATCCCCTTAGTCATCATCCTATAACCTGGGATTCACACTGCCTTCTCCTGTAGCAGTATGTTTCCTCTTACAAGAACACTCTTTCTTCCTAATCTCTCCCTCCCCTTCTATCTATCACAAGGTCTTTTACATTTACTCCTTTAAAAATCAATCTAGGTAAATCTTTTTAGTCCATTTTCCAGGTGAGGGTACTGAACTTCAAAAATTTCAGTGACTGCCTACTGCCTAAGAAGAGCAGGATAAGAATGCCTGTTTGACTCCCATTATACCATGCTGCTTCCTCGCTGCCTTAAATATTGTCCCTTAATGTGAATTATGATAGAAGAGATCGCTTAATCTCTACATGTACCATTCATTTTTGGTAGACAAAAAAGGAAACAGCTCCCACACATAAGTAGCAAAATTGTTCATATATATTTACCTGAGGTGTTGAATGTTTAAAAAATAATTTAAAAGCACTATGTTTTTAATTTTAAAAACAAAATTTTTGTCTCTGAGTATTTTCTCAGTTAAGAGAGAACAAGCATTCCAATTTTTGACATTAAGAAGTATGTCCTTATATGCAAAGAAGGTGGGAACCAGTGGCCTTCCAGATAGAATAAAAGCTTTTACTTCCTCATATATCTTCTGGGATTCAACCTTTTCCTAGGTCCTAATTTAAACTCCACTTACCCTGCCCTTTCTCCCTCACACGTTAGATTTACTTCTAGTTACTTGGAAAATGCTTTTGTTCTGCTCATTCACTCCACCTCTTCCCTTTCCATCACTGGTTTCTTCTTAAATGGATGAAGTGGGTCAGTACCCTTCTGTTGAGCTCTGGAGGCCCTGTGTACACACCCCTTTCTACAGCATGCCTCATGCTTTCCTTATCCATATGTGTGATCTGTGTCTCATTATTTTAAAATTCCTTAAGAATAGAGGACATGTCTTGCCCCTACCTTTGTCTTCAGGAGACTCAATAGATGCTTATTAACCTGAACTTCCCTAATTAACTCTTACTATTATAGTCTCCCCAAAACTACAAATCCAGAAATTAAAATGAAATCTTACTTTTTCAGACTGAAAACAAATTCCAGTTAAATGCAACAGTTGTATAGATTGTTATTCCAGGTATCTTGTGGTGATAAAACATGTACAAAAAATTAATTATTTGAAAATCATTTTTATATATTTTCTAGGTTTCTTCTTAAAATGATGTGAACTTTTTAAAATGTTTTTTAATGTTTATTTATTTTTGAGACAGAGACAGAGCATGAGCAGGGAGGGCCAGAGAGAGAGGGAGACACAGAATCCAAAGCAGGCTCCAGGCTCTGAGCTGTCAGCACGGAGCCCGTCGTGGGGCTCAAACTCGTCAACCACGAGATCATGACCTGAGCTGAAGTTGGACGCTTAACCGACTGTGTCACCCAGGAGCCCCATTTATTTTTTTAAAAAAATTTTAAATGTTAATTTATTTGAGAGAGAGAGGGAGGGGCAGAGAGAGAATCCCAAGCAGGCCCCCTGCTGTTAGCAGAGAGCCTGACATGGGGCTCAATCTCACAAACTGTGAGATCATAACCTGAGTCAAAATCAGAGCCAGGTGCTTAACATACTGAGCCACCCAGGTGCTCCTATGTGAAGTTATTTTAGTTGACAGTTACTCAGGGTGGTCAAGTTAAAGATGCCTATGGCTGTAGGGATGAAAATTACACATTGGCTCAACATCATGGGTTTCACCTGGTGTGATCTGGCTAACTCCACTGTTGAGAATCTACTCTAGAAGTTGATGCTTAGTCCCTGTATTAGCATTATTCCAGAGGGAACCAGACAGTTTCTTGGTGGCAGGTTGGTTTCACTGGACCCCTTCCCTAATAGAAGGGGAAATGATCTGTCCTCATTAGAAGAGATAATTATTCTGAGACTGGATTTCTCACTCCTGTGTGCAGTTTCCCTGTGTTGTTTTCCTCTGTAGGTAGCATTGTGAATGCTTTATTTGGCATCTTAATATTCCATATAACATTGCTGCTGAAATTGTTTCATATTGTAGCTGTAACACATTACCACATACTAAAGCCTTAAAACTACATAAATTTATTCTCTTACCATTCTGGAGGTGTCATCAGGGCTGGTTCCTTCTGGAGGCTTTGAGAAGAGAATCTGTTACTTTGCTTTTTTCAACATCTATTGGCCTGTTTGTATTATTTGCCTTATGACTTCTTTTTCCATCTTTGAACTGTACCACTCCAATCTCTTCTTCTATCATTATATCACTTCTCATCTCCTACACCAGTGTATCCCTCTTATAAGGACACTTGTGATCCCATCACTGGGACCACCCAGAAAATCCACGATAAGCACCCTATCAAGATCCATAACTTAATCACAGAAGTAAAATTTCTTTTGCCATATAACATAACACATTAATAAATTCCATGTGGTAGGTACACATTTTGGGGTACCATTATTCAGCCTACTATAGCTACCAGTGAATTTATGCCACAGGAAATAAAGTGTGTCACTGGGGCCTCCTGAAATTCATTGATCTTCTGATATACTTCATCAACGAGAAACAGTCAGTCCTACAGAACATGGGATGACCTTCTGAAGACTTAGTTATAGTATTTCCTAGCAAAAAACACCTCCAAAGATATGATGCTCTCCTAAAGGATGTGATATACTTTGAACCAGCAGTCAGACTATCTTGTTTCAATCGTAACCAGAATAGACACTTTAGGAAATCAACGGACAAAAGTATAGCCAATGACCAACTTAAATAATTTTGTTTTTTCTTTCCCTATTAATTTAAGCTGTGATTTTTTTTAAAGGTTTTAATTCCCAAGGGACAATGTTTCCACCCCATGACATAATGATTTCATTGAACTAGAAGATTAGCTCGTCCCTGGCCATTTGGGGATCCTCATGTCACTGAGACAACAAGCAAAGTAGGGTCACTGATCTCTGTTATTAAGGAAAAACAAGGTGCCTCTCTATAATGGAGACAGGGCAGGTTATGTCTGGACCCCAAGGGATTCTCCAGGGTGTTTCTCAGTTCTTCTAAGTTCACTAACACAGTTCATGGAAAACTACAGCGACCCAACAGAAGGATGACTAAGAACTTCAAGAAGTGAGGTTTGAATTTCCCCACCAGGTAAAGGATCTCAACCAGATGAGGTGCTGCTTGCCATCAAAGGGAACCTGCAATGAGAAGAGTGAATTACACTTAGAACCATAGATTGGAGACCTTCTAACAACCATTTATAGAAATGCTGACTTGGGGCAGTTAGGTAGGATTTCTTCCTTAGATGTAATGTAGTATTTGTATGTATGAATCCATTCTTTTTTCCTCTCCCTTTCCCACCCTATTTTATGTAAGAAGTGAGATGATGGGTAATTTTACAATTCAGTATTTTGATTATAGGACATCCAGGGTGAGAACATTCCTGTCTGTATGCATAGTAGCTTATTGTGTCAGGTAAGAGCACCTTATTGTTGCGGTTGTTGTTGAGTGAAGTTTAAATAAGGGTGGAAGAGAAATGAATGAAAACTGAGTAACAAGAGGTAGACCATGGTGATTCTTTGTCTACTAATTGGCAGCTTTATCCATATTCTTCAAGGCTCTTTTCTGTACTGGCAAAAATGGCAGCCCCCAAACCATATTTCCCAGGTTCCCTTGATACATGAGCCTAAGACATACAAAAAGGAGGTAAGAGGAAAGCCATTTTATTTTCTGTTATTGATGATACATCGAGAAATGGCAGCAGCATCAGTAGGTGTGTCATCTTCTGAGTTCCCGCTCAGCTCTGAGGGGTGGATGCCAGCAGAAGCAGCAGCCAGGCCCTCAGCAGCAGCAGTAGGATTATAAGCTCCTGTATTCCTGCTCAGCTGCGGGGGGCAGTTTCAGCACCAGTAGTAGCACCCCTTCACGCCTCTGGCAGGAGCAAGCTGGGGTCTAGTCCGAGTTCAAAAGCAACTTCTAGTTTGTAGGTAATTCTCTTCTCTCTTTTGTTCCTTCAGCCTTTTCTAAGAGCCTTGTAACCAATTCCCTACATTCAGTATTTAGAATAGTCTCTGGACATGACATTAACTGATACAGATACGGACCTCCGATTTATAAAAAAAAAGTTTCCAAAGTTATCTGCTCTTTCTAGTCACTATTTCCTACCCTAAACTGGGGCTAGGTTATTGTTTGGGAAATTAGCCCAATTATCTCAGTCAGGGGAACAGTGTGGCATGGCTGAAGAGGATGGCTAGTCAGGATATTGGTCCAGGCTGAGGGTGAAGGATCAGGATCCTATCCAGAGATGAAGCTGTTGTGTTGATGGATCCTAGAACAGAACTACCACTCACTTCCCTTCTTTCCCCTGCTGAATCAGAATCTTTTTTTTTTTAAGATCATGTATTTTTGAAGGGTGAGAGAAGGGGCAAAGAAGGGACAGAGAGGATCCAAATGAAGCAGGCTCCATGCTGCCAGCACAGAGCCCAATGCAGGGCTCGAACTCATAAACTGGGAGATCATGAGCTGAGCTAAATTGAGACACTTAACCAACTGACCAACCCAGGTGCCCATGAATCAGAGTCTTTTGAAGGCAAAGGGATAAAACAAAGACTATGGTTAGTGTGTGAGCCAGTACAAAGAGAAGATGCTAGTCTGGGGAAGGAAGAAGTAGAGAGGAGATGCTGCCTTCCCCTCATCCAAAGAGCCTCTACCCCTACTTGTTCCCCTGACAGCTACTGCTAATGGGTAGGCTCGTTTAAGTCCAAAGGCATTAGTGCCCAGACACAGCCTCCCCAGGCTCCTCCATGAGACTGCTGCTGATGACAGGCAAAATCAAGCAAAATGTGCTAAGCCTGGAGGATTCCTGGATGAGCTACTTCTTCTGTTCAATAGGTAAAATTCTGAACATTGTCTGACAGGAGAAAGGGCCACTGTCCATGGAACAAGAAAGCACAGCCATCAAAGGAGACAAGTCGAGGGACAGAGGATGCCCATTGACCCCTAGCCTTCTGTGTAGAAGGCAGTGAGAACAAGGCTTCTTAGACGTCAGAGGAGAGAAACATGGAAGGCATGGGGAAACATACCTAAGGATCAGGGCAGATTGCAAGGAAAATATTATCACTGTTCTCAAAGACATCCCTGTGCTACATTTTTCACTTATTTCATGCCCCTACAACCAAACTTCTTCAAATCCTGCCCCAGTGTAACTGATGCCCTTACCTCTCTCATTTCTACCTTCCTCTGATCTTGCCTTCAACTATTTTTACCATGTTTAGCTAGAGTTCTCTTGCAAGACAGTGAAGCATATCATCTCCACCCATCATCTCTGAGAACTAAAAGGGGTATTTTGCCCACCTAACTAGGAAGGAGGCTTATTAATTATGATTTTGGAAAGCTAGACAGTTTTCCTCTCAGACATTCAAATAGTCAATGGCCAGAGGTTACTTACATGATATGAAGTACTTGTAATCAAACAAAAATAAAAAGTATTTTCACTCAAACTGGTATCAATGATGTAAGTTTTAAAAGAGAGAAGACATTAAATTTGGCCTATTTTAAGGAATTTGTGTGAAATATCCTGAGTGTCACTGGGGTAGGCAGAGACCAAGGCTGGGACAGAGAGCAAAGGCCCCTAACAGTCAGGCAGCACTTGCTTTCTCTAGACTGTATTGTCTGACGTGAAGTTTCTCTTAGGACCCAGAAAACCCGTATGTGAAGACTTGGTGCTCCTTATGATGCCCAGCATGGCCCTGATGCCAGCCAGTAAGGTTATGTGTAATTTTCCATGCATCCTTTCGGAAAGAAGTAGATTTCAGGGGTCACTTGTTTCTCATTCCCTGAAAAGGAAAACAAAGCATTGGGCAACATATAGAAACATCTGTGTCTGTCTTCCTTGACTTTTGATTTCTACTCTTTGACACTCACCAAATCACCACTTGTCTAATTCCCGTCGGAAACGAAGGAGAGGTGTGTATACTTCAGTTTCTCCCCATGACGCCTCTACATTCCTGAAACCAGTTAAACTGACTTCAAGATAATTGCTTGAAATTAGCTTCAAGTGGGCAAGATTTGCTAGGATCAGCTGTTCTCCCTGAACTGGGAAAGAACACTTTAAAGTGTGAGAGAAGGAAAACCATAGATGTAAGGGGCACTGAGAACAAGACTGGCCAGAAAGCTTAAGGAAAGGGACAAAGCAAAACCAAGTCAAACATTAGGGTAGGATTTCCCAGGGCTCAGATCGTACCCATATGATATCCATATCAAGGCCATTTTTAGTGTTTCCCTCCCTCCATCCCAACTAAACTCTCCAATTTTCTTTGCCAATTTCAGGTTAACTTAGGTACTCACCTGACCCAGTTTCTAAATCTTATCTTACTGTTTAACCTGCTGTTTTCTCAACATTTATGGCTGGATATATCGATTGCCCCAGGCAGGCCAGGTTAAAGACATGTCCATCTGTCTCCAGAACAGCTTAATTTAAATAGGCACATCCTCCTTGCTGCAAACAAGAGGCTGTTTTTAATTGATATTTCAGGAGGGGCACCTGGGTGGCTCAGTCGGTTAAGCGGCTGACTTCGGCTCATGTCATGATCTCGCCGTCCGTGAGTTCGAGCCCTGCGTCGGGCTCTGTGCTGACAGCTCAGAGCCTGGAGCCTGTTTCAGATTCTGTGTCTCCCTCTCTCTGACCCTCCCCCATTCATGCTCTGTCTCTCTCTGTCTCAAAAATAAATAAACGTTAAAAAAAATTAAAAAATTAATTGATATTTCAGGAAAACTGGGATATAGTCACTTCCCCTAAGAAAGAGCACTGCATTTCTTAAAGCCACTGGGAAAGGATGATTGATGAGCCAAGGTTTGCATTTCACTATACATAACCAAAGGTCTCTCGATTCAGTGTGCTGTCTCTCAATATGTAGTTGATGGAAAATATTTTTCCAGCTTTATCTTTTGAAAAGTATATTTGAAATAAGAGAGAGCTATTTAAGTGGCCTCCTGTGTTTTAATATTAGAAGTATTAATACTAGACCACAAATGAGTCAATTTTCAATATAAAAACTGGTATCTTAGGGGCCCTTGGATGGCTTACTCGGTTGAGTGTCTTGACTCTTGATTTTGGCTCAGGTCGTGATCTCGGGGTCATGGGATCAAGCCCCGCATCAGGCTCTGTACTGAGCATGGAAACCTGCTTAAGATTTTCTCTTGGGCTGCCTGGGTAGCTCAGTTAGTTAAGCATCTGCCTTCAACTCATGTCATGATCTTGCCATTTGTGGGTTCAAGCCCTGTGTCAGGTTCTGTGCTGACAGCTCAGAGCCTGGAACCTGCTTCAGATTCTGTCTCTCCCTCTCTCTTTGCCCATCTCCTGCTTACACACTCTATGTCTCTCAAAACTAATAAACATTAAAAATATTTTTTTTAGGGGCACCTGGGTGGCGCAGTCGGTTAAGCGTCCGACTTCAGCCAGGTCACGATCTTGCGGTCCGTGAGTTCGAGCCCCGCGTCGGGCTCTGGGCTGGTGGCTCAGAGCCTGGAGCCTGTTTCCGATTCTGTGTCTCCCTCTCTCTCTGCCCCTCCCCCGTTCATGCTCTGTCTCTCTCTGTCCCAAAAATAAATAAACGTTGAAAAAAAAAATTTTTTTTAAAAATAAAAAAAAAAAATTTTTTTTTAAAAAGATTCTGTCTCCCACTCTGCCCTTCACCACTCACTAGCTCTCTCTCTAAAAAACAAACAAACAAACAAAAACCTGGTATTTTAAGAAGTCATTGGGTAAATACAAAATTACCAACTTTCAGCCCTTACACCAAGGATGATCTGTATATGGAGACATAGGAGAATTTTTGAGATCAGAAATACTGATTCTCAAAAGAGTATTCTAGAAATGAACAGGAGATTCTGACTAAAAGACTTCTTTCTACAGCTTGGTGTAGTGTGTTCTGTATGATTTTCTGGATCCTCCAGTAAATCTGCCTTCATGTTCCACTTGTTTTTGCCACATTTGCTTACCTTGACTATCTGATTAGTCTTGTTCTCACTGTCCTTTTCATGGGGGAGGGGGAGGAGCTACTTTCCCAAATGCCTGATTTCAGGGAACTCTCTCCCATTCCAGAGAACATACTCCTGATGCTCTTTCCTGTACCATACTTGAGATACTTCCTTTTAGCAAGGATGGGCAGAGCATCACATCAGTGCCCAAACAGTGAGATTTGTCTGAGGGGAGGATGGAAGAAGCAGAGTCTAGCTTTTTTAAATTCCTCCAAAAGCAGGCTGTTTAGGACCTTTAAATTGTACTTCCTTGAGAAGTAATTACATCATAAAATTGGTCAACAATGAAAATTGTTACCAGACCAGGTACAGGGGTAAGAAAATTCCCCAGCCATTCAGCTCAACTGAGCCCTCCTATCATGTGAGAGCCATGGCTGCAGGATCTCCGGAGTCCAATGGAAGATACAGAGCTTATGTTTCATTTCCTACCTCTTGTAGCTCCTGCTTTACTCATTTGCTCTAAACTAAGTGTGCATTTTCTTCCAGTCTCTTACTGGCTGGCTTTATCATTTTGCAAAAGTCGACAAATTAGAGGAAAGAAACTCTAAAGGAGAGGGACTTTCATTGGCATGTAGGGCCCTGTTTATTCCAGAGCCTTCTAAGGCAAAGAAAAGAAATCTTTCCTGATGATACCAAAAACCTGGGCTGATTTTAGCAAGATCATCCCATGCAAAGCTCTCAAGCACCTCCATATTTGGGCACAGGAGGGACAATTGGGCACAGGAGGGGACAATTGATGCCTATAGGGGCACCTACTGATTACACATTTTGTAATTTCAGTGTAGATGGAGTATATCCCAGAGCACAACCAAGAACTCTGATAGAAATTCTTGGGGAAATCGGAACTCCACTTGGGGCACAGAGTCAAATCTAGATAGTTCATCGGGGATCGAGATGGGAATCGTGTTTACGATGCATCTCAAAGCTAATGAAGATGTGAGCTAGAGTATTAGGGGCCAAGGAAAAGGAGAGAAAGGGCAAGGCATAACTTGTCATGATGGAAATTAAATGAGTTATAAAAATCTGGATTCAGAGATGTATTGTGAGATGTTAGTTTTCTAAGAGAGGAAGAACAGAAGGAAATGAAACTTAAACATGTTTTCCGTGTCAGCTTCTCAGGTATTCTCCTTAATGCAGGAAGCCTATTCAGGGAAGCTCTTTGGAGGGGGACATTTGATTGATCTAGGACTGCTGGGAGGTGGAGGCCCAAAGGACTGTTATAAATCACCTCTGGGGAGAAGCCTTAACTCCAGCCTCAGGTGCAAGTGCTGTGTCAAGTGGTTTCATTGTTAAGACTTCGAGGAAAAAAGATAACCACTGACTGCCACTGATTCTGGGGATTCAGCTTGAGTTTTAGGTGTGTGTTGTTTGTTTTGTTTTATATCTTATGTATTTTATGTCAGTTGCCTGACACTTAGTAAGCCCTCCCTGAATTAATGAAGAAATAACTAGCAGGGGGTCCCTGGCTGGCTCAGTTGGTAGAACGTGTGACCCTTGATCTAGGGGTTGTGAGTTCAAGCTCCATGGTGGACTTAGAGACTTCTTTTAACAAAAAATGAAGAACTAGAAGATCATTCCTTGAAGGAACACCAGGAACATTAGTAGAGAGGGGCATAGAAATGAGCGTCCCATTGGACTCAAGTCCCTCCATCTGCCCTGGTTTCTCAGATTGGCTTTGGGTCTCACAGACAACACCCAACGGTGATGGGGAACTCCTAACTGACTTTATGAGGCTTTTCCTTTCCTTTTTCTCTTAGGCCAACCTATATCAGATCCCTACCACAAAAGAAGGGCAGAAATAACAGAGTAAAAGGGTCTGAAATAAAACCCAGCCTTCTGTTATACTTCTCCATGACTCCATCCACGCTGAGACTAAGAACCATGGGAGAATTGGGAGTATGCACTGGAGGTACACAGAAAACCACATTCCTGCTGATTCTACTTGAGTTGATTTGTTGCCCACACTAGGCTGTGACCTATAGGAACTATCCAGGAGTTAAGACCCTTAGAAGGGACAATAGAACAGAGTCCCTAGAGAGCTCATATATTTGTGGGTGACAGAAGATAAAGTCTTCCTTCCAGAATTTTTTTTTTAACCTGGCCTACAAATACCCTCTTAGATAGCTGTTGGGGAATACGAAAAAGCTGTATGAAACCATCCTTTATTGGCATCTTCTCAGGACTATATGTGTACCTTTTCCGTGAGGCTAAAGCATAGGAAACTCTGGGATATGAAAATGATCCTTTTCTTGTCCTTCATTGTTCACTAGGATGCAGCACTTCAGCCAGAGTGAAGTAGTCTGGGAGAATGCAGAATAGTTTAGTGTAAGACTATGAATCTTCATGTCTCCTACATTCAGTTCATCTCTTCCCATCACTCTATTAAAACATTTCCAAGGTTTTCATTGGAAAAGACTTTGTGTTCATTCTAGGGAGTTAAATCTAGCCCATCTGGGAGGAAGGGGTAGAATTAAATAATCTCAAGTGTCCCTGTCTAACTTCGGAGACTCTGCCTTGTCATGGCTACCCATTGTACAGTAAAGAAACCTGAATGAAAATCTGGCAGGAAAAGACAACCACAATGATGGAGTATGAGAGTCAGACTCTGAGGGGATAATTTACTTTCTTTGAGTTGAGCAACAGAAAACCTGCACATATATAACTTCTTAAACTATTCTTTGCAGACTGGCTCTCATGCTAAGAACTGGGTCGTGAAGACTCCTGCTAGAAAGATCTGACAGGCTTAGCGGAGATTGCAAGAAGCATTCCTTTCCCCCTGATGTCTCCTGACTGCATTTCTCTTCCATTAAGGATGACTGTAAAGTAGACAAGAGTCTCAAGGAATAAGGACATTACCTGAGGCACAGAATCCTGTTCTTTCTTGTCTGTCTCCTCTACATCTCAGGGCTTGAGACAGTGGGGAAAGAATCCTTGGGAAATTAGGGAGCACAACAGAAGATGCAATATGAATTGGCTTTATTTCTCCCAATTCTGTATTGCTGAATTTGTTCCCAAACTGTACCACCCCCAATTCTTTGGTATTAAGCAGAGCATACCACACAGTTCACTGATCTGCAAATTGATGATGTTCTTCTAGAAGGTATAATCTATTAAAAATAAGTAAACATGTCAGCCCTGAGGGTCAAATTTAGAGAGATCTGGTTATGCTATTGTGAGGGAGAGACACTCAATATGCAATGGAAGGATCTTACATCTAATAAAATCTGGAGGAATGAGGTAGATGATTTCTAAACAGTCTTCCCTGGAGAAGGGGCTTATAATACTTGATTCTCACATAAAGTCCTAACATTAGTGCTGTGAAAGACTTGCTGAGAATTTTATAGCAACTTTGCGCCACAAGAGTCAATTGAACATATAGCTCACTTCCTATGGGATGGAAGTGCCCCTGTTAAGAAATCACACTAGGAATTTTAAGCACTCGTGGATCAGAGTTCTATCTACTGAAGAAGCAACATGAAGCTACCCCTCTAAGGCTGAGTCTCTTACAGTGAAGTGTAAGTCATGAAGACCCCTCCCTGAGCTCTGAAGGGTTAGGAGACAAGGAAGCACTGTCTGTCACACCTTGTCTTAACCCTTCAGTACTTTGATTTGTGATATTAGAGCTGGGACAATGCAAACCCCATTGCTTCTTGACCAGACAGCCAACTCTGCCAATTGGAGGTGCTGAAAGAAGACTAGCAGACTGTAGGAGGGAAAGGGGATTTGTTCTTTTTCATTTGCATCCTGTGTGCTTGAGGTTCTTGTGAGCATCACTCCAGCATCACTGGGAGGAGGAGAATGGGGAGGGGAGAGGAGAAGGATAGAAAGAATCACAGGAGCAAGAGGGGGAGGAAAAAGAGAAAACTTACAGAGATAAGTTCCAGACATCATGTTCTTTCCCCTAAATACTTCTGTGCATATTTCCTAAAAATAAAAACCATTTTCTTCATAACAAGAGTTCAATGATCAAAATCAGGAAATTAGCATTAATATAATTCTCTCTAATCTATATACCTCATTCAGATATTGCCACTTATTCCATTAATGTTCTTTATGGCAAATTGCTTTGTTTTGGTTCTCCAGGATTCATTCCAAGATTCCACAGCATTTAATAATTATGTCTCTGGTCTCCTTTAATCTAGAAGGTTTTCTCAGTTCTATTAGTTTGTCTATTACCTTGACATTTTTGAAGAGGGCAACTCAGTTGTTATGTAGAATGTCTCTCAATTTGGGTTTGTCTGCTGTTTCCTCGTGGGTTAGATAGATTGCATTTGGGCAGAAATACCTTCAGAAGTGATGCTGTATACTTTTCAGTGCATCATGTTAAAGAGGCACATGATTTCTATTTGTTCTCCTCTTGGGGCTTTTAACTGTAATCACTTGATTAAGGAGATGTGAATCAGCTTAGCCTTCTTCACTGCAAAGTTACAATTTTTCCTTCTGGGATTAATAGGGACCTTGTGGGGAGATAGTTTGAGACTGTAAATTTGCTCTTCCTCATCAAACTTCCACTTATTAGTTTTAGGGTCCATGAACTGGGTGTGCTTAAACATACTGTTATGATGTTTGCCAAATGACGATTTGCCAAATGATGGATCGATCATTCCTTTTATATTTATTAGTTGACATTTTACTGTAAGAAAGAGCTTTCTCTTTTCCCCATTTATTCCACTTTATTTATTTATTTATACCAGTGTGGACTCATGCATTGCAGTTTTTTTCTATGGATAATATTTTCTTACTGCCATTATTCTTGTTTATGCTCTAACTTTCCCATATTTTGCTAATGGCAGACCTTTCAAATTGTCTCCTTTGACTTTTGAAGTGTCCCATCATTCTTTGAGTACTTCATTACTTTCTGATGTGGCAAGATGTTCCAGGCTCATCTTGTACTTGACTGCTCCAGCCCCAGAATCAGCCACTTCCTCAAGGATACCTGGCTTCTTTTCTTTTAATGAAGCATGATATTTAGAAACGATGATCTGGATACCGGTGTGTCATTGCTGCTAGGCCCTCTCAGTGGACAGAGCTACTGTATCTCTCTCTCTCTTTCCCCCCTCATCTCACTACCAATTTGTATTCACACAAGCAATCTATGAGAGTGTCTATTTCACCACAACTTCATCAACAGAAGCTGTTTTTGTAATAATCTGATTTTATTGTTTTTAAGTAGTCTCCATGACAATGTGGGGCTTGAACTCATGACCCTGAGATCAAGACCTGAGCTGAGATCAGGAGTTGGGTGCTTAACCAGCCAACCCACCCAGGTGCCCCTATAATAACTTGATTTTATAAGACAGTTTCTAATGGTCTGTTCTGGTCATAAAGGCCAGACTCACACAAATCTAGGAAGTGGCAGTGGTCACCATGCCACTTAAAAGTGTATATACTGTGGGGGCACCTGGCTGGGTCATTTGGTGGAGCATGTGACTCTTTATCTTGGGGTTGTGAGTTCAAGCCCCACATTGGGTGCAGAGATTAGTTAAAAGTAAAATCTTTAAAAAACATGTATGCTGTGTCCTAACCTGTAAACATGGGGGTCAGATGTCTCCAAAGGGCTCCCCTCAGTGTGACCATCTGTGACTCAAGTTGTGCCTCCAGCTTTCAGTACAAGACAAGATAGGTATTTCCCAGTAATCTGTGTCTACCTACCCCCTTGTATATGGGAGACATAAGAAGGGCCAACATAAATCAGAGCACAAATTACAGGAGGTTCATGAAGCCCTGTCTGGAAGGTTTTTCCTGATATTGGATTATTAAGACTCCCACTAATTCTGGAGTCCTTAGGAGCAACTCAGTGGAAAAAAAAAAATCCTCCATTTTGGCTTTAAAGGCTACACAGTAAAACAAAGACAAGAGTAGAAAGGAATATTGGGGAGATGAGTAAATGACATAAAGCATTACTCCTCTTTGCCTGCCATCAAGGCTAAGTGCTAAGATTCTTGGCCATAGTACAGAACATCTAAAAGGAGATTGGGGCACCTGGGTTGCTCAGTTGGTTAAGTGTCCGACTTCAGCTTAGACAATGATCTCTTGGTTCAAGGGTTTGAGCCCTGCTTTGGGCTCTGTGCTGACAGCTCGGACGCTGGAGCCTGTCAGAGTCTGTGTCTCCCTCTCTCTCTGCCCCTCCCCCGCTCACACTGTGTCTCTCTCTCAAAAATAAATAAACATTTTTAAAAAATTAAAGGAAAAATAGGATAAAAGAGTTAGCATGAAGTTCTGTTCCACTTGATACTGCCATGGCAGATTTGCTCACAGAGTGTATGTGTGAAAACCAGGACACAGGATAGATCCACAGCTGCCCAATAGTTCATTGAGGTCTTGCCAGAAAGCTTGAGTGAAAAGATCCTGGTCTTCCTGGTTAGACTGAACAAGTTCTGGAGATAGTCCTGGGAAGGATGAAATTCAGTGTTCCACTGATGAATTTCTAATCAAGCCAAGACTGGAGGAAGAGTGAAGCAAGATGTGTTTCACTGAAGAAGGTTTTTCACTGGGGAGGGAAAGGTCCAGTTCTGGTTTCCAACTGCAGCTTCCATGCACAACTGCAAAGACTGAGGATTTTGCATGGATCTTGATAACAGTCTTGGAGTCCCTATTCTCTACTCTCTATTGAGAGGTGAAGGTGGAGGGAAAATACCCTCACTACGAGGACACTAGGAATGTTGGTGACTCATCACTCGGATGTGTCTTGAAATAAAAGGAGAGAAACAATATCAGGGCTCCTCTTGAAGTTTGGTCTCCAAGCTCTGGACTAAGAAATTGCCATATCATGTACTTGGAATTGTGCTTGGAATTGTACTTGGAATCTCAACCATTCATCTTCTCATCCTCCATTTTATACATGAATCTTTCTGACCTGAGAGAAGAATGGAATGGAATGGAATTCTTCCTGAATGGAAGAAGGAATGGAAAAGGATTGAGGACACTGAATGAAGCAAACAATTATTAGATTATATATAGATATGTTCATATATATATTCATATATATCATATGATATATTTAATGCTTATTTATTTATTTTGAGAGAGAGAGGGAGAGAGAGAGAATCCCAAGCAGGCTTCACTCTGAGCTTGAGCCCAACCTGGGCTCAGTCTCATGAACTGTGAGATCATGACCTGAGCCAAAATCAAGAGTTAGATGTTTAAATGACTGAGCCACCTAGTCACTCCTGTTTGGTGATATATCAACTGAAACTTAGATTAAAGAAATTTGGGGAGCCCAGGAGATATTTGTAGCCAAAGTATGAAGCTTTTTATTCTTGGTCTCATACCATTTGCTTCTAAAATCCTGATTATAGAGACTTACCCAGGTTGATCTGAGGAACCAAGGCTCAGAAACTAAATTTAATACTCATTCCAACCTTTAGTTCAAGAAATAGAAATTATTGTCATCATGACCTATAAATGGCCAGGCCTTTGACTTAGTCTAATGTAGACTAGGCATAAAATATTCTCTCTGGTGTGATATGCCATACTGAGGTCTGGGACATGAAGGCTTCCCTTTCAGGGAAGATATATGAAACAAACCTATACTTGGTCTATAATATATCCATACAGATATTTACATAAAGTCAGACCTGGGTCATTTTCCAGAAAATTCTACGAAATTAGGACATTTCATGACATAAAACATTTTGCTCTTCCTTTTTGACATCCTCATACTATTATGTCGTAGGGCCAAAATAAAAATGGTAGGAAAAGCGGAGAAAATATTAGAAGCCTCATCCCTTCTGATTCACAGTGGGTGTTCTAATCCCAGTAATTAGGTATTAAAACCACATAGTCATTAGCCATTCCACTGTGTCAAAAGAAAGAATAAAGATCTACTCTCAATTATGAAGGCTAGACAAATCGTAAGAGTTACCAAGGAATTTCCCTGAAGCTCAGTATGCCACATCTCCTTTTGCTCTTGTATTTACAGCAGATTACAGCTTACTGGGAATCTAGGCAAAATAATACTGAAGCAATGTGATCTGTTCCTCCTGTCTGGGTCTTCAGTTACTCAGTGACTATAGATAAAGAAGGGTTGGAACATTGAGCTGTTTGGAGATACAGAAAGGACATTTTTTTCTCAGTGTTAATTTTCTCTTTATATAATGACTTTCAAAGCCTCATTCCGGACAGTACAGTAGCCTGAAAGGGAATGTTAAATTCACTCTTCATGGCATTCTTACACATAAGCCCTTTCACAAGATATGAGGATGGTCTAACAATAGTACAGTCTTGAATTCTACCACTGGTACTCTGCTTTCATATTGAAAGCACTCAAAACTCAGGAAAAGGGTTTGGCCCCATTATTCATAATATTAATGTAAAATCTAAGTCTGCTTTTGAGTTGGGGTGATGTAAGTGACCCCCAAAGGGACCTCTGAGGTGTAAAATCCATTGACTGTCTGGATTGCCCAGAAGCAGCTATCATTACTCTGTAGGGAACTGTGGACACATTGTGTTAGGCTTTCTAAGAGGAGCTTCCATTTGAAGGGTCACTAGAGAAGTGAGGTCCACAGAATTTACAGTTAAATTGAACACAAGGAGAGGCATGAAGTCCTTTTTCTAGGCTTGATTTCTTATTGTGACTCTGGGCTGTGAAGGTCTCCACCGGACAACATTCGACAAATCAAGGGAAACTCACAAAGCATAAATTCTCTTCCTGTGCCCTCAAGAAATTCTTTTTTTTAATTAAAAATTTTTTATGTTTATTCATTTTTGAAAGAGAGAGAGCACAAGCAGGGGTGGGGCAGAGAGAGAGAGGGGGACACAGAATCTGAAGCAGGCTCCAGGCTCTGGGCTGTCAGCACAGAGCCTGACACGGGGCTTGAACTCACGAACTGTGAGATCATGACCTGAGCCAAAGTTGGATGTTCAACCGACTGAGCCACCCAGGCACCCCAAAAGTACTTTTTTTATAAAGACAAACAGTGAAATGAATAGATGGTTTGGACATGAGCAACTTCTATGAGTAAGAGTCTGTATTTTTCTACCCCTGTCCTAATGCACTATAATGTGGAGGCAAGGACACATAAAAAATCAGACAAATGATGGGCATGTACATGGTTTCTCCTCTGCATGTCTGTAGCTCAGTCTCATTTTATCTGACTGCAAGGAAGATAGGAGGGATTGGAGATGAAACCTTAAAATACCTACATGTTGTATAATCAAGATATCCTGAACTCTGAATTGCCTGGGTGAATGAATAAGCCCTGACCTACTCACACTGAAAGGCATTCCTGCCAAATATACTGCCTAAGCCCTCCACATCTGCTCTTTCAATATTTCTCTGTAAGTCTCCGAGAGGATTATTATATGAGCTCAAGAATCAGTGCTGCAGCTCTGGTCTTTGTTTCTCACGACCAGGTCTTTCATCGGTGTCACTAAGCATACAGACCGTGCTGCTTCTGGATGCTTGTAACATGTGGTCCTCTTTGTTCCCCACCACTCTCTGCACAAGTCCTCATCTCCTCTGTGGTGCAATGGTGGACCAGTTCACCCTCCCTGCCGATGCCCTCGATCCTTGTCAGGCAGACAGGCTTAGCAGTCCCTTTCAAAGAGAGGGGAATTCACTCACGCCTCTACCTTATGCCCTTTTTAGGGAAGGAGAAAGCTGTTTTCTCTCCATGTAAAGCTCTTTTAGTGAGGATAGAACAATTCTCCCTGCCTTCTTTTTAGAAGAGTTGGCAAAGCAAGACTGCTTGGGCCCCAGTGTGTGGAAGTGTTGAGTAGGATGGATCTTTCAGTTTCCACGCAGAACACGGAAGAGCTGACACCTCCCCCACCCCACACTGTCCCCCAGTGTGACTGCATCCAGACTGATGTAAGGCCCAGTGCCACGTTCCACCTGCAAACATTGCTTTCATCCATTCTCCTTTTTTTATCCTGTACTTTTAGTTACTTATCTCTCTGCCATAAATATAGTTGTAAAATGGGAGGAATATGTGAGAGATGAAGACATTGTATGAAATGAGAACCCCCAAATTTAACTTTGCCAGGAGGAAGCAGTGAGCAGACACAAGACATCTCGAAGATTTCCTTAAGAGGTTTTGTTGTCCTTGGCATGTTGGGATCCAGTCGATAGGTTAAAAAATAATCTGACAAGACCAAGAAGGGTTAGGGGAAAGGGTATGAAATTCCATTTCTTTGACTTCAGTATCAGACCACTGTGCCCTGAACATCCTGTGTGAGGTCTCTCCCAGGAACAACAGAAAAGATTAATATTCATTTCATCTGTTGATTCAGGTGGTACAAGGGCTGGCTAGTATGACCTACAAAAGATCCCCCAGAAGCATAGTTTATTCAGGGTCATAAAGATTAATCCTGTGCATAAATTTGTATCTCAAGGCTTGAAGTTCAAATAAGACTGTGTAACCTCTCTTGTCCTCTCTTTTGTATTTCACCTATAAGTATCTAGCTTTTCCAATGCTCTTTGGGCCAGTTTTCACATCTTACAGGCCCTCTGATTAATTAGTTAATTAAAATAAAATCATTGATGTGTACATTCTGCATTTGCCTGAGGGTCCCAATTTTATCATATTGAAAGTTATACTTCAACAAGAGTTCAGCGTTTTAGATTTATTTGAGAGATGGTTTGGGGTTTTGTTAAGGACTGAGAAATTTATTATAAGGAGAAAAGGATGCTGAGAAAAGTGAAGGAATTCAGAATTAAGATAAAAGAAAAGAGGTTTAAAAGAGTTAAAAGGAAGAAAGTTGCTTTGCTGAAATTGAGCTCCCCACTTCTGGGTGTGACTTTGTCTTCCCTGCATCATCCCCACTCAGAATCAAACCCATTTTGTCCACAATGGGAGTCGCTGGCTCCTCAGCTTGAAAGGCCCCTTAGCTTGTACCCATGGCTGGAGGTAGGGGCATGTTAAGCAAGAGTGCCTCAGGAAGCATTGGGCAGACACAGACATCTCGAAGATCTCCTCACAAGGATTTTTTGTCCTTGGTGTGGGAGTGGGGGGAAGCCACAGAACTCAAATTCCTTCACTGTGCATTTTTCTAGCATGGAAGTGTTAGCAAGCTCCAGGCTCCCAATTTCACACTTCAGATCAACTGTAGGAAACAAATCGAATAGTAATAAAATGTAAATACAGGATGTAAATATTTAAAGAAAGTTGGCTCATAAATATGAGACAGACCGTGCAGTCTGTAAGCTCCGCTTGTAAACAGCCCTTTTCTCCTTTCAGTCCCTCTGCACCTGGGATACCTATCAGAGGAAAATAAGCACTCAGTCGTTTGAGGTATCTAAAAAATAATTTGGGGCACTTGAGGTGGGGGGGACATTTGTGTTTTTAAATTTAGAATCTGTAAGGAAATTGGGTCTGTAGGTTTTCATAAGAAAGGTTCATATGTGGGAGTGTGCATACTATAACAGAACAGTTAGAAGTCACTGAGACCTGTCTACATGCCAGGAGTGTACTAAGGTTAAACATAATTCATTTAGATGTCCATTTAGTAGGCAAAGGCAATTTCTACCCTGGCTTCATAGATGAGGACATTGAGGCCTAGAGAAGATATGGTTACAGGGTCTCACAGTTAGAGGGACTTGGGGTTGTAACCCAGGAAGAAGCCAAAGTAGTTGTGGGAGAGAATATGGTTTAGATATTTAGGCTCAGAGCAGAGGAAGGCCATTTCTTTTCATTTCTTCTCTTTTCTTTTTTTATTTAGAAAGAGAGAGAGAGCACGCTCAAGTGGGGGAGAATGGGGGGTGGTGGAGAGAGAGAGAGAGAGCGAGAGAGAGAGAGAAAAAGAGAGAGAGAGAGAATCTTAAGCAGGCTCCATGCTCAGTGAAGAGCCCGACATGGGGCTCAAACTCACAACCCTGGGATTGTGACCCCAGCGGAAATAAAGAGTCAGATGCTTTAGCTGGTTAAGCCACCAAGGAAGGCCATTTCTTGATGGCAATCCACTTGTCCAGACTTGGGATTTTCTGAATCAAAATCATGGTATTCTTACAGGCCTCATTTACCTTTGTCAGCCAAGTTGCTTCCATCACCGTGAGCTCATTGGTGACTTGCCCATCGTGCCAGTCAGTTGTGAATGCCTAATTCTCCAGAGCACTAGGCCTGGGGAGGGAGGGAGGAAAGGCCCCTGAAAATGGGGCGCTTTGAAACCCCTTCACGTTTCCCCACACTTTGCCAGAGTCAGAGCCCTGAGGCCTTTCCTTCCTACAGAAGGTAAAAACTAAACTCTGCCAGTGTGACATTTGAAATGGAAGAGTTGGCTGTCTCCTCAGCAGTGGTCGTGGTACCTCTCTGTCCCTCAGCCCCGGATACTGTGCTGGGTATCAACACGAAGTAAAAAGTGAGTCCACCAGCAAGTCCTCAGTGTCACCTTAAAATGTATTCTTTCAAAATAGTCCAATCTTCTCATATCCGCTGCTACCATCCTCATGTAACCAATATCACCTGCAGCCTAGATGTCTGTAGCACCCTAATGGCATCCACTTTTGCCCACTATGAGGTCCTTCCCTACAATGCTTTAAACCAAATTTAAACTCTTCAGTGGTCTTCACTACCTTTACTACACGGTGCTGTGTAATTTGGTTCCTGTCCACCTTCCCAACTTCTCTTGCTACTTTCTGCCATGCTCACCATTTCCAGCTATACTGACCTTCAGCAGTATTTCTTATTCCTGGCTTTCTTTCTCCTCGGAGCTCATCCTTCCATGTGAACCTCTCTTTTCTCAGCTCCCACATGACTGCCATAACCCATACCTCACTTCTCAGTTTAAATGCCGCCTCCATAGTGAGTCATTCCCACTTTCCCCACCCCCATTCCTATCTTCCTCTCAGTGGTTCATTGCTTCATAGCACTTGTGAAAATTTGCTATTATTTTTGTGGTTTGTTTTCTCATTCTTTGGCTGCCCCACCCATTAGACTCTAAGCTCCATCATGATGTTCACTCTGGGATGCATGTGCTTATTGTGTTATGTGGCTCATGTTCTCTACGCCTAGAGCTGTATGTAGTAAGACGTTTTGAGTTACTAAGCACCGTAAGAATTACGAAAATTATGGTGCCTCCAATAGACAACTAAAAGCAAAAACTGTACTAAAATTAAAATAGAACTTGCATATATTCTGAAATCAAACACACTGACTTGTAGATTTTCTGATTGCAAAATTCTGTAAAAGTTTGCCGAAATGGAACTTTTCTCTTTTCTTTGGTGTCCCTCATTTGCTGATAACCTAAGCCCATGTGCTGTCGGCCATGGGGTAATATACAGCTGCCCAGGACCTGAAAGGGAAAAACTGTTTCACGTTTCAATATCAGAGCAAAGGTTTGTGTTACCATGTAAATCTTACTTAATAAATCTGTAATGGAGCAGTGGCCACTGTTAGCATGACACCTCTTTTTCTACTGTAAGAACAGTTAACCTTTTGGCCTCCCTTCATTCCTTCTCATCCCATGCAGCCTGTCGGCTCCTTAGCTATTGACAGACTCTGAATCTTCAAATAAATTAAAAAAAAAAAAAACACGGAGGAAAGAATTTGTGTGCTTATATGTGTGAGTGGTGATGGGGAAGGAGGTAGATGCTTTCAGCAAACATCTGAGTGCGTGTAATGTGCACAGGTACTGTGCGGGAAGCCAGGACTGAGTAAAAAGTGAATAACACGCATGTTCTTGCACATCTCAGCACCTGTGTACATTTCCTTCCCTTTGTCTGAAACCACCTGCCCCTACCCTACCCCATTATCCCTCCAGTGATACCTTCCTTGGGCTCCTAAACTAAATTATATCCTCTCTTTATGAGCTATCAGAGCTTCAGATGGTTCTCTATTGTAGCCCTCCCTATAATTTAATTATATTTGATTTTGTAGTTTCTCTTTCCTTTTAGACTATAAACTCCATGAAGAGACTGCTCATGTTGCCTTATTCACAGCTATATCCCTAGTTTTTGAACAGCACACAGGAACAGCTAGCAATAGATATTTGCTGTATTAACGTAGCAATACATTAATGAATGAACAGTATATCCCTGACTTCAGAGTGCTTACAATCAAATAGGGAAGAAATACAAAGAAACTACTTGCCAGCAGTAAAGACATGACAGGGAACCACAGGAACCTCACTTTTTTAAAATTTAATTTAATTTTTAAATTTACATCCAAGTTAGTTAGCATATAGTGCAGCAGTGATTTCAGAAGTAGATTCCTTAATGTCCCTTACCCATTTAGCCCATCCCCACTCCCACAACCCCTCAAGTAACCCTCTGTTCTCCACATTTAAGAGTCTCTCATATTTTGTCCCTCTCCCTATTTGTATATTATTTTTGCTTCCCTTCCCTTGTGTTCATCTGTTCTGTGTCTTAAAGTCCTCATGTATTTGTCTTTCTCTGACTAGTTTTGCTTAGCATAATACCCTCTAGCTCCATCCACGTAGTTGCAAATGGCAAGATTTGATTCTTTTTGATTGCCGAGTAATACTCCATTGCCGAGTAATACTCACCTCTTCTTTATCCATTCATCCATCGATGGATATATGGGCTCTTTCCATACTTTGGCTATTGTTTATAGTGCTGCTATAAACATTGGGGTGCATATGCCCCTTTGAAACAGCATGCCTGTATCCCTTGGATAAATGCCTTGTAGTGCGATTGCTGGGTCGTAGGGTAGTTTTTAAAAAATTTTTTGAGGAACCTCCATACTATTTTCCAGAGTGGCTGCACCAGGGAACCTCACTTCTAATGCTAATCTTGGTATCATTGAAGACTCCCCAAAGGAGGTGATGGATACATTATGAAGGTTGAAGAGTTAGAGGAAGGAAGACACTGCTAGTGGAACAGGGTGAGCGGAGGCCAATGTGTCCACCTGCTATGCAGGAAGGCATTCACAAAATGGTTGGCCATAGGCGTATGGAGTTCACAGGAGGGTTCTTTTAATATATTTGCTTACTGGTAGTATTTTTTTTAAAGATTTTGTTTTCTTTTAAGTAATCTCTACACACTATGTGGGGCTGGAACTTATAACCTCGAGATCAAGAGTCACATGCTCTACCTACTGAGCCAGCCCATTACTGATAGTATTAATAAGGGATATGCAGTGAGGTCAGAATGTTATCCTTATTCTTAATGAACTCAGAAAGATCCTGACTGCTTATGTTTAATGTTCTCTGTAAATACATAATATGTTAATAACCTCTTACAGAGTACACAAAGAATAAACAGTCACTTCCTACTGTGCCTTTTCCCTTTTTCCCCTTTTTGGGGGAAATGAAGACATTGGCCTATCTCTGAGATAAACATCTCCAGAATTCCTCATGGTCTGCTGAAAACCAGTGTGCAGCCATAACAAAGTTTTTAGAGTAACTCTGAGTGATCTGAGTATTTTGGAAACATCTTGAAAAATATGCTGTGCATAACCATAGTTACTTAAAATGATATTTATAATGATATGAGCTAAATATTATTTATTACATGCCAGATACTTACTAGCTTTTTGCAGTAATAACTTTGATCTTCAAAACAACACAAAGAAGTAGATACTGCTCTCATGTCCTACAATGAAGAAACTGAGGCACACAGAAATGAAGCATCTTGCCCAAGGTCACTCAGAAAACAAATGGTGAAACATGAACTCAATCCAAAAAGTCGGTCTTCAAAGCCTACACTTTGCAGCTTCCTCCCATTATGCTGTGGTTTCTCCTGAAAATTTAATGCCGCTTTTGGAGCCAAGACCCACACCCTATGCTTTTTTCAGATATCTCATAGAATCCAGAAGTCAAAATTGGAAAGGTCCCAGAAGAGGTAGACAGTCTGCTCACTGTTGGTACTCCTGGAGAAGACATTCTTAGAACAAAATCAGTATTTCTCAAAGAATGCCATGCATACTACTGGTGATGTGCTAGGTGACTTTGAATATGCATGAGCGAATGGTTCCATATTCATAGCTATGTATATTTAAAATATGCTTCGGATAGACATTATGCTAATATGCATTATGATAAGATATTTTGTGTAATTATCTTAGTTTTTAATTTTGAGAAATACCAAAAATATATAACTGGAGAAATAATGTTATAACAATAACTTCTATAGCCATGATTTAGTGCAGAAGTTGTTGGTATTTTATTTATTTACTGGTTTATTTGTTCAACAAACATTTATTGTACACCTAATATAGGTCAGGGACTGTTCACAAATAAAAAGACAAGCAAATAAAAAAATCGTTGCCCCGTTATAGCTTCCATTCTAGTGGGGAGAAACAGATACCAAAAAATGTAGAAGGACAAATAAATAATATAGTATGTTAGAAGATGACAAATACCAGGGAAAAACAGAGTAGCCTAAGAAAGGAGACGGCAATGGAGAGAAGGAGTGAAATTTTAAACATTTAAAATGATTACAAATAAAGTTGAAGTCTCTGTGTTAGCCTCCCAAAATATATTATTTTGATTCAGGTTCTTTTCTCTGAGGACACTCTCTTTACCATGCTTATTTTTATTTAAATTTTTTTTTCAACGTTTATTTATTTTTGGGACACCCCAAAATATATTATTTTGATTCAGGTTCTTTTCTCTGAGGACACTCTCTTTACCATGCTTATTTTTATTTAAATTTTTTTTTCAACGTTTATTTATTTTTGGGACAGAGAGACACAGAGCATGAACGGGGGAGGGGCAGAGAGAGAGGGAGACACAGAATCGGAAGCAGGCTCCAGGCTTGAGCCATCAGCCCAGAGCCCGACACGCGGGGCTCAAACTCACGAACCGCGAGATCGTGACCTGGCTGAAGTCGGTCGCTTAACCGACTGCGCCACCCAGGCGCCCCGCTTATTTTTATTTATATTCTCCTGAAGCCAGAGACAAATTTCATTTTAAAATAAGTAACAAATAATTAAAGTAGATAAGAATAAATGGTAAACAATTAAATATTTAAAAAAAACTATTATTAAATAATGATAACAATGCTGCATGGATGTGGCAAAAAGTGCAAGAGCATTTGAATGATTAAATTATTCACACAGGGAGCACCAAACACTTTTTTCTTCCCCCATTGATTCTGCCTGTGTTGATGGGAGGAGGGAGAAAAATTGGACTCACTCTCCCCAATCAAGTCAGCTTTTGGCGTGAAAGATGAAATGCTTCCTCACAAGGCCAGAGGGGAGGGTTCTGTCACCCATCACGCCTGAGATTCTACAACCCTTATTTCCTGCTTACTTACATGAGTACCTCTGTGGAGACAGCAGAAGGTGAAATGCAGAGAAGAATACAAAAAGAAGCAAGACCATTACAACCCATTCCATTCTATTACGCGACTACATTTACATGACGCTGATGTAGAATTATGTGCAGACTGCGTGACTGTTCAGGGGCTAGTGGGCGAGGCAGGGGCCACGAGGTGCACAGAGCAGGATGCAGGCTTCTCCTTGCAGAGAACCAAGAGGCGATGCCAAGTGCTAAGGATGAGTGCACCCCTTTCCTTGACCACTGAACTATCTTCAAGTCAGTTTTGCTAGGGTGTACCTGGGTGGCTCTGTGAGTTGAGCATCTAACTTTGGCTCAGGTCATGATCTCACTCAGTAGGGCTCTGTGCTGACAGTGCAGAGCCTGCTTGGGATTCTGTCTCTCCCTCTCTCTCCCTGACTCATGCTTTGTCTCTCTCAAAATAAATAAACTTAAAAAAAAAGACAGAATATCCTCAGTTGTCACATTTTACAGAACCTTTAATCTCTCAGGATCTCTCTGTGTTTGCTATCATCATCACCATCACATTTATCATGTATTGTTTTCTCTCAATTTTTTGCCTTCTCTGAACTTGCCATGCTATTCCTTGATCCCTTGGATTAAGAGGCAGCTACTATGTACTACTACTGACTACTACTACTAGTAAGCATTTGTTTGTATGTTTACTACATGCCAAGTGCTTTTAATGCATTATTTCATTAATCTTTACCATGACTGCATGAGATAGATACTAGCATCATCTGTAATTTATAGTTAGAAACAGAACTCACCAAGAACTCGGAACACTGCTGATTTCACTTCCTTTTCCTACCTACCACCCTGACTACCAGCTGGCTTGGGAACTCTAAAAGGGCATCTATGAAAGTGGCATCCGTGAAAATGGCATACAATTTCCTGCAGGAAATTTAACACTCCAGGAGTTTGACATTATAAAGGCCTGGAACTATCCACCAAATGGTTGGTGTTACTGAGAACCACGATTACTCAAGAAATTTCTGTTCCCTCTGTTTCAACTTTCTTTTCCACAGGGGAGTGCCAAATACCTCCAAATCCTATTCAGAGAGAGAGAACTGGAAAAACAGTGAGACCGAGTGACTCACTTGAGAAGAACAAGCAGAGAGTAGTGCTAAGGAATCAGACTCTTATTTTATTGCAAAGTCCAGCCACTTACTTTGCTTTTTAACAACCTTGAGTGACATTGGGTAAAAGATACTATCAAGGACAAACATATTTGGAGTAATTATAATCTCTGATTACACGATATGATTTTCTTCATTTGTTATGTTTTTCTGATGGCAAATTTTAATACATTCTGTTGGAAAACCTTAGAAAGTGCAAAAAATAGCTAAGCTATTTTGTACGTTTCAGCCTTGATTTCGATTACATTCAAATTAATTCTCTTTTGCCTGTGCACCCTTGCCCCATTTTTAAAGACCCAGAGTCCAGGGTAGGAGAGACCCAGAGCATCCCAGAGGGCAGCAGCACAAATTCACTCCCCTCCAGCCCTGCAGCTCATTTCACCCATCTCCCCTCCCCCTTAGTCTGGTGGCTCACCATTGGTAGTTGCCATGACAACCAGCAGCTGCCAGGACAGGCAGCCTCTACCGCAGCAGGGGTGGGGCCTTGGGGGAGGGGGCAGGAGAGGAGGAGCCAGAGGAGGTGTCTGCTGCAAGTTCCTGGCTGCTTCTGAGCTCACCCCATCCTCCGAGAGGGAGGAGGCCAAGTGGTGATGCCGCTGCTCCTGTCGCCTCGACTGCTGATGCTCTAGTGAGGCTGGAAGGGTGGTTCCTCTTCGCCCCGTCGCCAACCAGAGAGCGAGGGAAAAAAATCCCACCGGCAGCTGCTGATGTTGGGTTCGGAGGCTGCATCCGACTCGGTCACAAGGAAAATGGATTCAGTTTGCATCTCTCCCTCCTTTCAACAGCTTCTCCGGGTCTCAGCATGGTAAGCAGGAGACTGTGGGGCTATCTTCTTGGTGTAACTGCCTGTTAAAGGACCTGTGTGTACATTTGCGGCCAGCACTTGAACAATGACTCCCTCAGTAGGAGAGGAAGATGTGGAGACAGAGATGGGGATGGAGGGAGAGGAAGGTTGCCAGGAAGAGAGAAGTAAGAAAGCATCCGCTGTGTATTTAAAAAGAAAAAAAAAAAAGAAAAAAAAAAAGGTCTGATTTTATCTTGAACCGGCTCAGAATGCAGACTGAGCCACTTGGTCCCTTTCCTTCCAAGCTTAGGAGCAGAATCAGGGGTGGAAAAAGACCTAACAAGAAATGGGTGTTATTGAAAGGACTCATTTAATTTGCAGCTCTCACATACAGGGTTGGGCCTTCCTCAAAAACCCATTTGGTGCCTCCTGAGCTTCCCGGCCTAATTATAAGGTGATTTTGCTTATTTCCTTCATCGCTAAGAAAAGGTGGCCCCGGAATTTATCATTCCATTTCATATTCTAATGCACTCTTGTTGAGAAGCGATTTGCCGGATAGAGTTTGATTTTTAGTAGATAGATGTGATTGTGAACATACAAATGTGTATCCTATGGATATACATATCTTATATACACATGTTTCTAGTGCATTTAGGAAACATTTATATGCATACTGTGCTTTGCAATCATATTTATGGGTTATAAATGTCCTTGCATGCTTGGAAGTAATTGCACATTTTTGAAACTATGCTTCTGGTTTGTATTATTATTCATTGGCTTCATTTGGATTAATGTAAGATTTATTCTTGTTATTGTCCCTTAGTTTCATTGTGACCAATTAGGACAGATGCCTATCATTTAATTCTGTATCTTAGCACTAGATGCGAATTCACAGCCTGCCTCTTTTCTTTATTTTTAATTGGGTTTGTGGGAGGTGACTTGAGAGCCCTGAATTTACAATGATGGGAAAGGGAGGTGGCTTGTGGTATTATTTTGTGTCCAGCATCTTGCCAACTGAATATTGAAACAAATCAGTTTTCTCAAAATTCCACTCCATCCCCTTCATGTTTATGCCTTGTGTCCCAGGGAAGCACAGACAAGCTGGAAGGTGAAATGCATTCATTTTATTTGATAAGGCTGCTTGCTATTTGGTCTTCATTCCTTCAGTATCCAGGCACCATTTTACAGTTCTCTCAAATGTTGTATTATGGGTCTATTTATTTAGGTGGTTAAGTAGGAAAGTGGGATTGTTTTGAAAATATAGGTGTTCCCAAGTACCTTAGCCATTTCCAAATTAGCCTGCTTATACAATGAAATGAAACAAGAGAGTGAGCAAAGCTTAGCATGAGAATGTGTGGCTTGTAGCCCGAAATGGGGGGCTGTTGTAGTTTACAAATGCTTACTGGGATCTGTTTGACCTTTATTATGTCAAGGCTTTAAGGCAGCTCAGGAGACTGAAGATGCCTGAAATGAGTAGGGTACAGGGCTCCATTACTACCCGGGATAATGGATCTCATTGAATTAAAGCCAGAAAAATCCTTGCAGGTAAAAGTGTATTACATTCATCATATGGACTAGTTTTATCCATCCATCTCTTCTCAAACAATATCATTGTCAGTGCAAACATTTTTTTGCAATGTAAAGTAACATTATTTTTTGTCTTAATCTTGCATTTTATTTTACACACTGCACCCTCAGTTAAAATTTTTACATGTGTTTGAGTCAAGTTTATAGTTTAATTTCTCAGAGAATAAATATTCTAGTTGGTTTATATATAGGAAGATTTAGTGGAAGAATGGATTTAATATGCTCACAGCATGTCATATATTATGTAGATTCACAACTCTGTAAAGTCATGCTATCGTGTGCCTAATTATAACAGCTAAATAAAGTAGAGCAAGGAAAGAGGTACTGATCTTACATGTCATATCAAATATTTATAACACACTGAATCCTACATCTTTTAATAACTTTCGACTTCCAAAAATTAAAATTTCAGATATATCGACAATAAGCTTAAGAAATTAAGACATGTTTTGGTTGACCCTGTTTCATGCAATAAAAACAGCTATCTTGGGGCTTTGTTTTATTTCCTTTGTGTTGAGTTTTTATTGGGTTGTGGTTTTATAGGAGAAGTTGGTATAGTTAGGGCAGAGGCCAATCACTGTAGGCCGTGGACACAGAACAGACTATCAGTAGTAGCACGTTTCACCTGTGTGGTTAGAACCTGATGGGAATCATAGACCTAGTTTTTGATCCCACAGCTTGAGACAATTATATGGCCTTTGCTGAAGGGCCACGCAAAAATGAAGTGTGTTCAAAGGACTACAAGTGGAATTCTCTAACAAAGGATAAGGAAACTAGAATTATTTCATTTGGAGAAGAGAAAATTGAGAGAAGACAATCATTTGCTTCAGAAGAGCTGGGGTTTATTTGGAGCCTAAAATTTAGTCAGTGGGCTTCATCAGGAAGAATGAAGATTAGAAATATAGAATGTAGAGGGACACCTGGGTGGCTCAGTTCATTAAGCGTCCAACTCTTGGTTTTGGGTCAGGTCATGATCTCGAGGTTCATGAGTTCAAACCCCACATCGGGGATCCTCTCTCTCCTTCTCTCTGCTTCTCCCCTGCATGTTCTCTTTCTCTCAAAATAAATCAATAAACTTAAAATATATATATATAGACAATGTAGAACTTCCTGGTAGCAAAGTTGAGTTGTCAACTGGGCAACCAGATTAGACTGTGCATTCTTTCTTTCATCAAAACCTCCAAAAGTTTGACCTAGACATGCACTTATTTCAGATAGTGTAGACTAGATTCTTTGTCAAGAACTTCTCTGGCTTTTTCTAGAGTAAACTGTCTATTTTAAAGTGTGCTTTAGTTGTTTAATATCTGGTACTTCGAGATCTATAACATTAAGACTCCATTTTGCAGTGGGCTTCTAAATTACAGAATCTGTATATTTTTAAAGAAATCGATTGACCATCTGCTTGGAAAATTTTATATGTCATCTTGTCAGGATGCACGGAACTAAATATTGTCCTCTTCATAAGAGTCTTTTCTCAGCAACTTTGTGTAGTCTGATATCTAACAGTCATATTAAAATTATTCCCTGTTGTATGGCTAATTTTGAAAACTAAAATGCGGTTGAATGGGTCTAGATACAAAATAATTCAGAAGCCATCAAGTTGATTTCAGAAAAAAGTATTTGAAAAATACATGCAAGTTATTGTGTAAATGTGCTGTTTAACAACATACAAATTTTGTTAATTACCCTTTTTTCAAACACTGTCTTGTAAATGCCAATCGTGTTGGAATGTTAAATATTTTGACAAGAAATTTGTTTTAGTTGGAGCATAGCATACATTATCTAATTCCTCACTTTGTAACAGGATGTTCCCTATTTCTTCAAGTGACCCCAGAACATATTTCAATTTTATGTACATGCTTCTAGACTCCAAAAAGATGACTTAGTAAATGTCTGAAAAGTCAAAACCATTTTCTACATTTCTCATAGATTCGTAAAAAGATTAATGATTTGTTTTCCATGATTACAACCTAAAAGAAAACCAAATTTATCATGGAAGTTTCAACATAAATAACTCAAGAATCTGTTGTTCTGCCTGAAATAAATAAACCAGATTTATACCTGAGTGTTAATGTGAGAGGTCAGTTACAAAATTCCTCCTGTTTGTATATCCCAACTATTACTCTACCAAGTAAAAACTGTGTTTTTACAAAAGAGGAATTAATCATATAATCAAACTATTTGTAGAGCTCTTATATGACTGGACACATTTGCGTATCCTAGGAATGTAGAATATCCTACATATTCTGTAGGATATACAGATATATACGTAAGATATATAGATGTGGAAAGAATATAGTTGTAATAAGTACCACCATTACACCTTACATTAATATCATCTTTTGTAGTTCACAAAGTCTTTTTACATTCTCTATTTTTCATCTAATATTCCTCCACATTCTATCTTGCTGGTAAAACTGTGTCATTATAACTATTTTAGATGGTTTTTTTTTCAGTTTATGTATTTATTTTGTGTGTGTGTGTGTGAGAGAGAGAGAGAGAGAGAGAGAGAGAGAGAGAGAGAGAGAGAGATTGCGCACTAGTAGGGGAGGGGGAGAGAGAATCCCAAGCAGGCTTCACACTCCACACCAAGCCCCACACTGGGCTCTGTCTGAAAATCTGAAGATCATGACCTGAGCCAAACCTACTTACTGAGCCACCCAGGTGCTCCATCATTATAGCTATTTTAAATAAGTGGAAACAGGTTCAGAGAAGTTAGACTTGTCCAAGTTTGGGTTTGGTAAATGGTCTAACTGGACCTGGATATCAAATCCCATGAGCCCACATCTGCCATGTTAGAACATTTAACATATTATCTTGCTAATTAGAATTTTAAAATATCAAATATAGCAAATCTGCATTAAATGTGGCTATTTGTATTTGACTTTTTATTTGAATATGTCAGGTGCCATGATTTGCTCTTTGATCACATTGAATTGCCAAATAGACTCAGTGTATGCTTAGGGTATCAGCCTCCCCCTCAAAAAATGGTGCATGCAAAAATTATTTTGGAGAAAAGCTGGATTCTTGATATTTTAGAAAAGCATAGTTGCATTTGTTTGGGGAAAAATCAGAACTTTGTTGGATTGATGTGCCCTTATTTTATGGCTAAGTATTGTTTTTATTTTTAGTGACATCCAGCTTGGGAAGTAACGTAATTTATTTCTGTGCTTAGGACCAAATTAAGATTTCTATAGACCTCGGACCTTGAAAACACTTAGCCATACCTCCCACCTATACTTCCTAAGCATCGTTCCATGTACATGTTCTTATAATTTAAAATGATATTAAATCATAAAAATGTGTACATCAGTTCAACAGCTTTCTGATATTTTTCCTGGGCAAATACTTTTACACTTTTGTGAAATACCAAAAATTTAGTACTTTTCTCCAAAAATATTCTAATTTTTTGGTGTCTTCCTTTCTTTGCCAATGCCCTAGGCACATACTTTGTGTCTGACTATTTGGTACTTCAGCAGTGGCCAAAGAGCAAATTAAGCCTTTTGAACTATCATTCCACATTTGGGAAGTGTCCTTTATAATTAATTAGCTTGGGGGCGCCTGGGTGGCGCAGTCGGTTAAGCGTCCGACTTCAGCCAGGTCACGATCTCGCGGTCCGTGAGTTCGAGCCCCGCGTCGGGCTCTGGGCTGATGGCTCGGAGCCTGGAGCCTGTTTCCGATTCTGTGTCTCCCTCTCTCTCTGCCCCTCCCCCGTTCATGCTCTGTCTCTCTGTGTCCCAAAAATAAATAAACATTGGAAAAAAAAATTTTTTTTATAATTAATTAGCTTGTAGTACAAGTGAGATCTGTCACACTAGACATTCTAATTTAAATAAATATTCACCAATATAATTAAATTTTATCTTTTAAAGGGTTTTTTTCACATTTAAAAAATATATCCTCATTGCAAGGAACAAAAAAAGGTAATATATAAATGTATGAAAGGAAAATCACCCATAAGCCTGTCATCAAGAAATGATTCCTGTTAGCATTTTGAAATATTTCCTTCTAGAAAAAAAAAAAAAAGAGGTAAGAATGGGAGAGAGCCAAAACATAAGAGACTGTTAAAAACTGAGAACAAACTGAGGGTTGATGGGGGGTGGGAGGGAGGAGAGGGTGGGTGATGGGTATTGAGGAGGGCACCTTTTGGGATGAGCACTGGGTGATGTATGGAAACCAATTTGTCAATAAATTTCAGAAAAAAAAAAAAAAAGAAATATTTCCTTCTAGATTTTTTTAAACATGCGACTATAAACACACTCAGACATACAATTTCATTAATGGGACCATACTCTAGGCATTGTTTTGTAGTTCTTACAAGGTAACCATCTTTTCATGTCAACAAAATATGTCTCTACTAAATTTCCAATCTCTGTGTGCTTTTTTCCCCTGATGATTCAAGCTGTTTTTTCCCCACTCAAGGGTCTGTATGCTTTGTTTCAAATACTTGTCATGAAACAGGTAGATCTTGCTTGATTTACAGCAGCTGTGAGTCAAGCATTTTTTTTTTTTTTCAGGAAATCCTAGCTCTGTTACCCTGACTGCCATTGCACCTCACAATGGGTATTAAATTAACCTCGGTTTTCTCTTGTCTGCTCATAATGAGTGAGTTTTAAGCCCAAGTCAATGAAATCTTTGAATCACTAAAAACATCGTCATGTACATGCATAAGCAGACAAGCCAACACAAAAACAAAATAAATTTCTTTCAGGTTTTTGTCATTTTTTCCTCAGTATGGTAGTGGCATCTTGCAGTCTTAACCTCTTTGTCCAACTCAAATGCTTTATGAAAGCAGACTTAAACAACATATATTAGCTGTCACATGACTTCTCAGACTAAACTGAGATATATTTTTGGCATCTATTTCTTAAACCTGTGTATGGTTTTTATTTTTTTTTTATTTTTTTTTAAGTTTTATTTATTTATTTTGAGAGAGGCAGAGATAGCATGAGTGGGGGAGGGGTCGGGGGGAGAGGGAGAGGGAGAGAGAGAATCCCAAGCAGGCCCCACACTGTTAGCACAGAGCTTGACGTGGGGCTCAAACTCATGAAACTGTGAGATCATGACCTGAGCCAAAACTGAGAGTTGGTTGCTTAACCTATTGAGCCACCCAGGTGCCCCTGTATTATGGTTTTTAAATGAAAGCTGAGTCATCTGGCTCTTTTAAAATATGAATGGTTGGAATCTCCTTATACTTGAAGTTTGAGCTTTAAATATAAGTCCTTGGAGAGATTTTCTTAAGTATATTTCTGTTCTCTGTACCCCGTGGTTTTCCTTCATAGCATTTATCAAAGTTGTAATTACAGAGCTATTTATTTGCTTACTTGATTTTCCATACCCTTCAGTAGATTTGAAGTTCTATGAGGGCAGAAAATGAAACTGTTGGGGCACCTGGGTAGCTCAGTTGTTTAAGCATCCAGCTCAGATCATGGTCTCCCAGTTCATGAGTTCAAGCCTCACATCAGGCTCTCTGCTGTCAGCATGGAACTGGCTTCAAATCCTCTGTCCCTCTCACTTTCTGCCCCTCTCCCACTTGCGTGTGCGCATACGTGCACGCTCTCTCAAAAATAAATAAACGTTAAAAAAAAGATTGTGGAATAGCTGTGATTATCATTCTTTTATTTTGGTGCAAAAACAAAGTGGATTGTATTCTTTTTTGTGATATTCTCAGGATTTTAAGATTTTGATAAAGGAAAACCAAATCATTAAAGGCAATAAATCACAATGCTTTAAAAATCTGTAATTAAGAGTTGTTCACTACATGCTATGACATCAAAAAGAAAAGCCATGAACATTTCTGTGGCTCCTTTTATTTCCTTTCAAAACTGAATTGCAAGTCAGAAATGATGACACCAGTAGGCAAATACCTTTGGATTCATTGTAATTTATTAAAATAAATTAATAATTTAATTATTATTAGCATCAAATTACATGATCCACACTCAGCTATTTTGCTACTCTGGAAATCCACTCTACTAAATTCGCTAATCATAAACAAATCATCCCTTCATATCTGTATCCAGAAATTAAGACTAAACAGAAATGGAAGTAATATCCTTACTGAAAAGATAAATTAAGGTGGCATCTTGCCTTCATGGAAATTCTGGAACTTAAGGATGAGGTAGAAGTCTTTGTTCCCTTTCTTTGCTTGACATCTAAATCAAGATCATTTACTGCAGTGCTTGAAATTCCGGAGCCTACTGCAGCAAAAATATACTTAGAAAACCAAGAGTCTGACTAAGTTTAGTTGACAATCTCTGTCAGAAAACAAGTCCCTGGAATTATTTTCAAGGAAGAAATTTGCTGAAATCACTGGGACTCTAAAAAAACTTTGTGAGCCTGTGCCAAAGAAAAAGGGTGATATTTTCCTCATGACTTCTGTTCCACACTGGAAATATTCCCCTGGAAAATGCTACCAGTATAACTACAATGAAAATGTAAACCAAGCAAATGTTTCTTTCCCGCATTCCTTATCTGGTTCTTTCCTGTGCAGCATTTCATGGAGAGAGGTTACCTTCCAAAAATAAACTGAGCTCGTACTCTGTAATCATTACTGATCCACATTATGTCTCCCATAAACTACTCATAGGTCAGATATACCTACTTTGAACATATTTTCCAGAACAAAAGCTTTTTTTTTTTTTAATGAGAACATACTGAGGAAAACAACTAGAAACAAATACTTTAAATGAGTACCATTCTTAAAAATCCGCAATATGGTGGGGTGCCTGGGTGTCTCAGTTGGTTGAGTGTCTGACTTTAGCTCACGTATGATCTTACAGTTCATGAGTTCAAACCCCACATCAGGCTCTGTGCTGACAGCTCATAGCCTGGAGCCTGCTTTGGATTCTGTGTCTCCTTCTCTCTTTTCCCCTCGCCTGCTCATGCTCTGTCTCTCTCTCTCTCAAAAATAAATAAACATTAAAATTTTTTTTTAAATCCATGACATGGTGTCATTCTACCAAAAAACCCATTAGACAACTGACAATAATTTTTTATATAACCATCACCAACCTGGAGGTGGAACAAAAATGAACACCCTGAATTCTCATGAGAATTCTCAAAATTCTGTTTATCGGCACTGACAAGACAGAGAGGAGTTAGGTGTTTTGCAGATACTCTAGATCCCAAATGTGCTTTCTTATGAATTTCCTAGATAATTCAGATTATGAAGATGGGTACTCTGGAATTATTGGGGTTTCTCCATCATCTGCTCCAGTTACCTACATCCAGGGGAAAGAATTACTCTTACCTCACTGGTTCATTCTTTGTCTCTCTTATCTCTTGACGAGGAATTTAAGTGTATTGAACCATGAGATAAGTTTTATATTTTAGAAAATAGATGATTTTGATTTATTAAGGAAAACATTTGTATTATGATTTACTTTTATTTTTAAAACACTTCATTGAATAAAAGCATCTGCAAAGTTTAGAATTTATAGTGTTTTAAAAAATTTTTTAATTTATTTTTGAGAAAGAGAGAGGGTGAGCAGGGGAGGGGCAGAGAGAGAGAGAATCTCAGGCAGGCTCTACACTGTCAGTTCAGAGCCAGACACGGGGCTTGAACTCATGAAACTGTGAGATCATGATCTGAGCCAAAATCAAGAGTCAGATGCTTAACCAACTGAGCCACCCAGGCAATTCTCACATTTACAGTGTTTTGAGCCAGATGCTTAAAACATTGGCCATCATTAAAATTAAACCCTAGCTTTTAAAAAATGAAGTAACAAGGAACCTCTTACCCTAGTTACTTTTTCATAGAAGGAATAGTTTGGCCATGTTGTTCTCTTAGGTAGGTTATCCACATTTGGGGATCCACAGGGTGCAGTGCTATGCTCTGAAACAAGAAAAAGGAAAATAGCCTGCTAGAAAGGAAATTGATTTCTTCACCACTGTGTGACTGTTAGGCTTTTATCCCCCATAGATTTGAATGAACCCAATCTCTAAATGTCTGCTTAAAGATGCCTGATTCATACTAATGCTCTTGTCTGAACAGGTTTGACTACACATACTGTCCCATCTCATTTAATATGTGATTTTATATACTTTTTTCTTTTCATGTTGTTTTTACTTTTTGAAGTCAAACCTAAATGGTTCAGCCTGGGCCCCTGAAAGGTAGTAAAGAGATAAGATTAATATTTCTAGTCAGTCACTGGTCATCTCTTACTGAACTTTCAATAACATTTGTATAGTTGGAAAACATTAACTGTCTAAATTTGTTTTATATAATCGTCTTGCTTTGAAACATCGATCTTTGGCTGTATTGTTAGCTGTAATCTAAGCAGAATTGATCCATTCTTAGTTCATATGGTATCATCACTTACTACATTCTTGATGTCCTTAAATGCTGTTTGACTAACAAAAGGATCTTTATGACAGAGAGTAGCTGATGAAATAGTGGAAAAGCATTTTGTTTAGGAGATTGTCATTTTGCAAAGAAGCACTCTCTCTTGAGTCAATCTGCAAAATTTTCAGACTTGATGCTGACTTGTCTCTATTCTTTACAAGAATTAGGGACATCCATCATTTACAATTTTATTTATAATTCAAGTAAAACAATTTATTCCAACAATGAATGGGATAATCCTGACCCTCTTAATAACAAGGATATCTGACATGCTCTGAGTATAACAAGTATGAAAAGAAGAAAATAGAACAACTTATTTTCTCTAAGTCATCCGCAAAAAGAAAAGCAGCAATATTCTTTGAGTACCTATTCTGTATCTACTAGACTGTTTTCATCCATGTCCGTTTTTGCAATCCTCACAACAGAGACATTGTTCTTCCCACTTTGCAAGAGGAAAATGGAGCTTGGCGAGGTTAAATTTCTTAAAGCCATTCAGTTTGTGAGTTTAGAGCTGAGATTGAAGCAAGATTTATCCAATTTTTTAGCACAGTAGTTCAAATCTGGAGCCTTGTGGAGTAGACCCAGCTCAGGGAAGTGTTTGTAAACGTGTGTTAAGCGTTTGTAAACAACTGTCTATGCCTCCAGCACAGAGGTTTTTAAAACACACTTTTATCCCCAAATTTTATAATTTTAACATTAAAAAATTGTGTTAATGTTTATTTATTTTTGAGAGAGAAAGAGAGAGCACAATGGGGGAGGGACATAGAGAGAGGAAGACACAGACTCTGAAGCAGGCTCCAGGCTCTGAGCAGTCAGCACAGAGCCTGACGTGGGGCTTGAAACTCATGGACTGCGAGATCATGACCTGAGCCGAAGTTGGACACTTAACTGAATGAGCCACCCAGGCACCCCTATAATTTTGACATTTTATAACACACCTGAGTATCTGCTTCTTCTTAGCAAATGAGAAAATCTGGCCTCACTAGGCCCACATCCCCTCATGGCAAACATATGTGAGTTTGCTAATGGGCACTCTTCTGGGTGGGTACCGTGCTCTGCAGTGTGTGTGTGCTGCATTGACCGCCCCCCTTCTGTCCCCTCAACTCATTTGATTTAACTCTTTTGCACTTGAGACAATTGGGGTCTTAACTCCCGTTTGGCCCATTTTCATTTCATTACTCCATGTTATTTCCCAGTAAAACATAGATTTTGTTCTTCAGGGAAACATCCAGATTTCATTAATATAAAAGCTGAAATTGAAGATAAAGAATGACCCAGCAGATAAGAATTTGATAAAAATGAACTGTCTGTATGAACTTTAAGCTGTTGATCTGTTTTTGGGGCAATCGCAATGACACAATGATAATTTGCAACTTCAAGTGTTTCTTTTTATGCCCCATCAATTATTTGTCTTTTTTATAATTAGTAAGCTAAGACATTTTTTCACAATTGATTTGTATTTAATACTTTAATAACTTAATACAAGTTATAAAGAATTTTTGATAAAGTCTCACATATGGTATGTTATATTGTATTATTTTACATTATGTTGTGTTGTTTATAATCATCCTCAGAGTAAAGTTCTGAGTGTCTACCTGTGTTTAGTTAGCATCACCTAACTACTAATTGAAAGGTACGGAACTTAAATCTAGATTTCTTTACTTAAACATTGTTTTTCTATAAGATCCTGCCCCAAACAATCAAACAATCCATCAGTGATGTGGATCAGGGCCAAAAACTTATGACATGATCTGAACTGGCCTCTAAGCCTTAAGTCAGGTGCTAAGGTAAGTTGAGTCTTTTGGTTCTTCCTCCCAGCTCCTTCTTTTCACGTATAATCTAGGTGTATATGTCTGTATATGGGGACAACTAGATAAACCAAGAGCTTTGATCCCTGTCCAAAAGGAACCTCTGTTTTCACAAGGAAAAAAGGCCAAATTTAATAGAATGGTAGCACATGTAACACTTACATGGAACATATAGCCAGCACCGTGGTCACCAGCCCAAGTCTCTGTCTTTGTGAGGTGACCTCCATGGCTTCTAGCTAATAAACCTAGCCTACTTTTTTTAAGCCTAAACTATTGATGCATATGCTGATGAGGATGGTTTTGAATCAGTATTGAATCCTATCTTTCCCCTCCTGAGGTGTATCTTTCATTTGATGAGCCAAATGTAATAATGCTTCCATTAATAAATAGAGATTATTGAGGTATATCAATCTACTCTTTAGACTAAATTTAGGTTTAAAAATGTCTAAAAAAATGCAGTCAAAACATATTCGACATTCATGTCAGTTGTTGCTGTTGGGTTTTGTTTTACTACTTTGTCTAGATGCCAAGCATTGCACTAAGGTCATTGCATACCTTGTACCAGCACTCTTTGAAGAAGGTAGTAGTATTCTTATTTTATGCATGATGAAACTAGGGTTTATGGAGGTAAAGCAACGTAATACTTTCTCCAGATTATCCGTGAGCGATGGAAGCAAACCCTGAAATCAAGTGCGCTGGACTCCCAAGTCGTTCCTAACTAATATGCTAATTACTTCCCTTTTGTAACGAAAATTTGATTGTGCTCCTGAAAATTAAAGTAAATGAAGAGAAAGGCAGATACGTTTTTAATGTTATTATTATTGTTCAACATTAATCAAGACCCATTTCTTGCTAAAGAAAGGATAGCGGCAATGTGTGAAAATGTACATTCAAGGGCAAGGCCCATATAACCAGTTTCCTTAGAGAAGAAAGAAAACAAGGAAGGGTCTGAATGAATCCCAGTTCTTTTTTTTTTCTTTTTTTTAAAATTTTTTTAACGTTTATTTATTTTGAGACAGAGAGAGACAGAGCATGAATGGGGGAGGGTCAGAGAGAGGGAGACACAGAATCGGAAACAGGCTCCAGGCTCCGAGCTGTCAGCACAGAGCCCGACGCGGGGCTTGAACTCACAGACCATGAGATCATGACCTGAGCCAAAGTCGGCCGCCCAACCGACTGAGCCACCCAGGCGCCCCCCCAGTTCTATTATAAACCTTTTGGAGAGTCTGTGTTCAAGTAACTACTTGATGATGCATGAGTTATGTGTATTTGTACAATATAATCGGGGGTTCTCTTTTTAAAGCAAAGTTTTAAATAGGCATTTAATATATTTTAATAACAGAAAACTACCTAGGTTTTCTTCCTACTTTTTTCAAGTAATAAAGAAGCAGGAAAACATCTTATGCTGTGTTTTCCACAGTTCTGTAAACTATGAACATTTTCTTTTTCTCTAAAGAGATTCAGAGAGCAGTTTTACAGAAATGTCATCTCTGGAAAAAAATCCCCAAGTGCAAAACAGACTGAGCAGCACAAATCCTAGCACTTAATGTTGTGAACAATACAGTTTCTGTGCTCTTATAGTTTCCGTGGAACCAAATTCATGCAACTTAAGACTTTGTTCATTTCAATTTTTGCCTATAGTGAATAGCAGCAGTTTTGACAAGGATATCTTTGGGCGAGAAAACACTCAAACTTGATTTATCTATCTCTGTATAGATCAGAGATATATGATAAAATAATTGTGACCTATCACACCTGTGGAATACAGTGAGACCCTTCAAAAAAGGTTTATGTTGTAGAAAAAGGTTTAGTAACACAGGACAATGTGTAAGGTATGTCTTTTAAGTTAAAAGCTCAAAAATCAAAAGATGGAATTTAATCTCAACTTTGTGAAAAGAGAAAAAATTAAACATATATAGGTTTTTTATTTATTTATTTTTTAATTTTTTTTCAACGTTTTTTATTTATTTTTGGGACAGAGAGAGACAGAGCATGAACGGGGGAGGGGCAGAGAGAGAGGGAGACACAGAATCGGAAACAGGCTCCAGGCTCTGAGCCATCAGCCCAGAGCCTGACGCGGGGCTCGAACTCACGGACTGCGAGATCGTGACCTGGCTGAAGTCGGACGCTTAACCGACTGCGCCACCCAGGCGCCCCAAACATATATAGGTTTTTTAAAAGACCAAAATAGCATAAGTCAAAATATTAACAAGAACTAATTCTGGGTGGTGACTTTGTGCAAAATTTCTTCATTGAGTTTTTGGGTTTTTTTTTATGATTTCCAAATTTGCTAAAATGTATTTTATGTATTTAATTAGCAAAATGTGAATATATTTTTAAATGACAGATTTTTTATCAGAATTGGTAAGTCATCCATAAACCTGATATTTAAGTATCTGAAGTGACTCTGCAGGTCTTCTGGAAGATGGAAGGTTTGTTGTGCTTGGGTGAAAGATTCCACACTGGTGTACACAGTGTGTTCCCGGTGAGCCATAGAGAGAAGGAAATGGCTAAGAGGACAGCATACAGGCTCTTCACACAAAAGACTCATTGCGTGTCCTCCTACTAAAATTTTGAGAAGAAGATTCTGTCACAAGATAGTTTGAAAATCCAATGATGTAACTGATAAAATTGATACTCTGTGCCAAATACCTATTTAAAAAAAAAAAAAACTAAAATTTTCAGTTTTCACTTGGATATTCATCATCTTATTGTCATAGCCTTGAGTGGTTTTAGTTCACAGTAGTTACTGCATTCAGTATTAATAGGACAGAACTCCAAGCTTAACTCCATGCGATTCAGTCATAATTCATTCTTATTGAAAACCTCAAACAAGGATTATTGGATGAGAGGACAAAAATCCATACCCAGTTTTAAAAAAATTTCCCATTTTCCCTTGAGGAGGCAGGCACAGTTATCCCCAACATGAAGGACCTGCTTACACTTTTGCTGCTCTTTCTGCAGTTTAGATGAAGTGAAGTCTTTCTGTTTGGGGCCTGATGAGGAGGATGGTGGCTGTTCCCACTTTGAGGATGAGGTCTGGAGTTGCACAGCTCTGGGGAGGACTATGTGAAGGACACCTCCAAAGCTGTACAGTAGGGCAGTACTGAAATAGCACCTGCTGTGTGCTGGGTGAAGTTTTGAACACTTGACAAGTGTGACACCTTGAGGTAGGTACTGTTGTATCTTCTTCTTGCCTTTTTAGTTGAATCTAAGAGAGAGAGAGAGATGATCAACTAACAGATGGTTGACTGAATAGTTTCTAACTAGTCTTTTTTTTTAATGTTTATTTATTTATTTTGAGAGTGAGAGCACAAGCAAGGGATGGGCAGAGAGAGGGAGAGAGAGAATCTCAAGTAGGCTGCACACTCAGCATGGAGCCCGACATGGGGTTCAATCCCACAACCATGAGATCATGACCTGAGCCCAAATCAAGAGTCGGGCGTTCAACCAACCAAGCCACCCAGGCACCACTCTAAGTACTTGTCTTTATATTAGGTATATGGGATAAAAATCAAGGTCCTATTCTCAAAAGACTTATAGAATAGTAGGGAAGACAGCTCAAAGCATTAACCATAAAACGTGGCTAATATCATGATAGTATGTGATGGCTGAAGTGATGACCAGAGTATCATCTTTGCCTCTCTGGTGGTGTCAAGGCTGTGGGCATGGTCATCCCTGAGCTAAATGGGAAGCCCACTGGTATGGCCTTCCGGGCCCCCACACCCAGTGTGTCAGTCATGGATCTGTCCTGCTGCCTGGAGAAAGCTACCAAATACAATGACATCAAGAAAGTGGTGAAGCAGGCACTGGAGGGCCCCTTCAAGGGCATCCTGGGCTTCACTGAAGACCAGGTTGTCTCCTGCAACTTTAACAGTGACACCCACTCTTCCACCTTCATTGCTCGTCTGGCATTGCCCTCAGTGACTACTTTTTCAAGCTCGTTTTCTGGTAAGATAGTGAATTTGACTAGAGCAACAGGGTGGCAGACCTTATGGGCCACATGGCCTTCAAGGAATAAGAGACTCCTGGACCACCAGCCCCAGCAAGAGAACAAGGGGAAGACAAAGGTCCTCAATTGGTGGAAAGCCCTTGCCCCAACTCCTCTTCCAACACACTGTGAATCTCCCAGCCTCCACGCAGTTTCTATCCACAGTTTCTAAAGGGGAGGGGCTTAGAGGGCCCTAACTTGTCATGCATCATCAATAAAGTGCACTGTGCCTAGCCAAAAAATAAAAGTATATATTGATGGTATGGCTTTCCCATTCAGCTACCAGAGGACATGGCCTGAAAAAAAAAATTGAATACTTTAACCTTTGCCATCAAGATATGGAGTCTTACTTAAGCTAAATTGAATTTTTTTTTACTGAAGAAATAAAAACAGAGTGTGAATGATTTTGTAGTGCCTACTTCCTGTCGTATGCTACACACTGCAATACTGTACCTTAGATTGTGTATTTTAATTTTATCTGACCAAACCCATCTCAGTGATGAATCCTAAGATAACTCAAATATCTTTTTCTTATGTGAATTATTAACCAAAGGTTATCTAGTTTTCTTCCTGACATCACCTGCGAAACCTGTTCATTGAAAAACCAGGAGTATATTTGAACATTTTGAATTAAAAAAGTTTAATATTTTCTTCATACCAAATGCAAATGAGTAGTCTTTCAATTTGTGGTCCTGATTTTAATACAAAGAAAAAATTAAGTTTGAAGATAATTCTAACACCTATGATGGGTTCTCTAAGTTACGGGTATGTGTGGAGGAGTAGAGAGTGGGAAATCTACAAACATGAGTAAGATTCATTCTTAAAGGTATAGCAAAGCAGTAAGCACTTATACACTAAATCATGCCAAGAATTTAGTCATTTGACTATACCTACATTTGTTTCATATTCATTATGTCTCAGGGTTTCAAGGATGTCCCAACAATGGATTTTATAAATTTAAGAAACTCAAAATCCTATAAGTATATAAAAACAGATAAAGTATGATTAGGTTTCCAGTGAAACTGAGATACAAAAAAATGCCACAGAACCTGCTTAGGATTTAGGACAGGCATTGTACAGGCAGGTTTTGTGGGTTGAGATCTCAAAGAATTTTGACAGATAACATATATTTGAGGGTCACTTGTAGATTCCATATTTGGGGCAAGCAGCAAAAGATAAAAAAAAAAAAAAGAAAGTGGGTAAGAAAACCAGATCACTTTAGAAACTTAGAAATCTTGGAAGCAGATCATTTTTGGAAAGAAAGAAAATCCTGTATGATCAAAGGTATTAGAGACCTGGAGAAGAATTATGACTACCAAATTCTCCTTGAATTCATCCTTTAGAAGGTCATTGTTACCTTAAGATCTCTAAACTCTGGAGAATAATTCTATGAGATTAGAGCAAAGGAAGTAAAAGATCAACTGGTAAATATATGGAGAAAGTGGGGACAGACTACTAATTTTTAAAATAGGACATAAGAGAGAGGATTACAGTTAGAAGAAAAAGATTTGTGTAAAGATTTTTATTTTTTATTCATATTTTCATGTCTTCATTGTTATTGAAAATATTTGCTTTAAGGTTAATATTTGAGGACACAAGCAAAAAGCCTCATATCATAAGGTGCAATGCAAATAACTTAAAGCAGAGATGATAAGTAAACTAAGAATTAAGAGACAAATTAAACTAAAAATTACAAGAGCAAAATACAGAAAAAATAAATAGAGAAAAATCAAATCAAATCAAATCATATCATGCCAAGAGACCCTGTGACCTTTATCAGAACATAAGAACATTTGCAAATGTTCACATTATCAAACACGTGAACATGTATACAGGAAAACTTGGTTAACAACATCAATCAAGGAACACAAATGAAGAAAGACAGTAAATTCATGAAGATTGAGTTTCTGTACCTGGAAGTGGGGGACGGGGGAGGGGGCATCATAATCTGCCTTTTTCTTAAAGTTAAAAAAGAATGTTACAGTGATATGAAATCAAGCCACTACTGGCCTTCGTTTTCAGAGAAAAATGAGAATATGGATTTTCAAAATAAAGCAAAACAAATCCACATAAACAAAGCACTTTGCAGCAGATGTTTTTGTTTGTTTTCCTGGGCTCTGAATTTCAGCATAATTGAAGCTTTATCACTTGGGATGTATTAGAAAACACACTGTAAGACTTAAGTAAGGAATAATTGTTAAATCCTGAAGAGAAAATTATGAATGGCTTTCTAAAGTTTTTTTTTTTTCCTTTTTGAACCCTTCCTAGTATGTTAATCTAATGAGGCGATATAAACAGTAAGTATTGGAAAACATGTTAGATACATTGATTCCAGTTACAGTTAAGGGACTCTTTGATTTTTTTTTTCTGTATTTAATGCATAAAAAGCAACCTAAACAATAAGGAAAGATATAAATCCAGAGGGAAAAGGTCATTGAGTATTTGATGAGAGTATTGATCCTGATTTGCCTGCCTTCACTTTGGTGTTTTGAACTATGATTATTACTACTACAACCTCCATATTAAATAATCTATAAATTCCCTTCCTCTGTGTGTGTTGTCAAATGCCACTGAGGCAGAAACCTATAAAACCCTGGAAAATCTCTTAAACTCTTGATTTCTCTTTAAGTAAAAGGAAAGTCTTGGGCTAGATTATATACAAGAAGGACTATTCTAGCCAGAAACCTGTGTTTATGAGTCTGTGACTGCCTATCATGTTTTCTGTCAGTCATGTGTCATATCATTGCTTCCCAAGATAATACAGTAATATTGACTTTTGATTATTTTCCTCTTTCATGGTATACAAGTGTGTGTGTATGTGTATGAGTGTTACAGAAAGATGTTGACATTTAATTTAGCAAACAACTCATTAAATCTAAGCCATACAGCTAAAAAGACATATAATTTGGTATGCTGCTGGACTAATTAGTCCAATACATAAAGGCACTGTGTTTACTTTTTCTTGATTTCAGCCAGATGCTGCATGCATTAATTGCTAATGTTCAAGCATAAGGTGAATGACTTATTGACAGAGGTATTATTGAGAAGGTTTCTAGTTTATTTAAAGGGTTATATTAGATTATATTTAAGGTCTCTTTCAACATTATGAGTGTGGTAAGTAGACCCCCAAGGCAGGAACATTCTCTGTCGTGCAAAATGATTTGCTCTTGCAGTTGGGTGTTGTATGGAAACCAATTTGACAATAAATTTCATATATTAAAAAAAAAATAAGTAAACATTAAAAAAAGTTAAAAAAATTATTTGCTCTTGCACATTCAGAAAATCACTTTCTAGATATTTCTTTGGGGGGGGAGGCATGTTGGAAGCCAATTTGCATTTGTGTGATATTTTAATCAAGGTATGAATATAGCTCTATTTGAAAGAAAAAAATCAAATTAAAGGATTATCTTTTTCATTCCCTTCCATTTCTCAAGACATGTTTTGCTGTTGTAAAAACAAAAAACAAAACAAAACAAAAAGAATCCCTTGACTTGGCAAGTATTCTTTACTCACAGTCTTGCTATGGGAGCTTTTTTCTAGGTACTTTTTAGGGTGAACCATTGTGCCATTGTGAAAGCACAAACCTGGGATTCAGAAATCCTGAGTCTAATCTCTCTGTTCAGCTACCAACTAGCTGTGTGACGCAAACAGGCATCCTGACTGTTAGTGGTTTTTGGTTTTTTTTCCCAACTGTAAAAAGACAGAGAAAGGACATCACCTCCTTTTTTTTTTTTCCTTGTTGTTCCCCTTGAAAGGAGAAAAAAATAAGTCAAGTCCCGAAGGGTTTTCTAAATCCTTTGTTGTCAGGTGTGTGTGTAGGCGTGTTTGCAACCTGGTTGAAGGAATCTTCTGAGATCGGAAGGCCTTCTATTTGCCCTTTTATTTGCCTCTGGCAGTGATTACAATTATTTATGGACCTGACTTATTTCCCCCATTAGCCTACAATCCCCTCAAGGGAAATGAGGTAGGAGGAAGAAGGAGAGAAGGGGGAAACCGAATCCTAAGGAGTAAATCAGAATGCAGGAAGGGGTGAGGGGATTGCAGATGGCACAGAAACACATCTTGATTTAACCTTGAAGTTTGTAATACTGCATAAAATTGCCTCGACTGGTTGGGATGTAGTGAAGACTGGTGAAAGAACATTGTGGAGGGCATGTGTTTTCAATGTTTTAAACAGTTACAGATTAAACAATTTTTGTGTATGACATGGAAAGATGTTTAGAATACATTCAGTAAACATGTAGACATAACAGCACTGTCTCTCTGAAAAATATGTTCATATATGCATGGAGAAAAAGTCCTCAAGGAAATATAAAAATATAAAAAATACTAAGTGGTAGTAATATGGGTGAATTTACTTTTTATTTTTTGTTGATGAAGGTTTTCTAGGTTTTTCCCAATGAACATACATTACTTGGTTAATAAGAAAAGAAGCACACCAAAAAGGGTTTTTAATACATTTTTAATGTTTATTTATTTATTTTGAGAGAACGGGGTGGGGGGGGGAGGGACAGAGAGAGAGGGAGAGAATCCAAAGCAGGCTCCGCATCGTCCACCCAGAGCCTGATGCGGGGCTCGAACCCACGACCCATGAACCATGAGATCATGACCTGAGCCTAAATCAAGAGTCAGACATTCAACCGACTGAGCCACCCACGTGCCCCAAGAGCTTTTATTTTTTAATTTTTATTTATTAGTTTTTTCAAAGTAGGCTCCATGCGGTGGTAATCACATGCTCTACCAACGGAGGCAGCCAGGCATCCCCAAAAAGAACTTTTAAAGTTGCTTTTACCTGAACATTTTTAGAAAGTTCCTTATGGCTATTAAGTAGGTGAAAGTCAGGGCTCATATTCTTCACTATTAAGGTGAATGATTTCAATGTTCCTTTTTGAAAAATGTGAATTAAAATAATTATCAGCCAGAAGTAAATGCAGGAAATGAAAGACCTGGGAATTAGATAAGACAAATGAAGACCAGTAGCACTGTCCTGCCAGTATCAAAGTGTGGTGATACTGAAGGAAAAGTCCCAAAATCATGTCAAGAAAAGTAAAGTGATTATGTCATTACTGTCACTTAAAGAGGTTTTGGGGCGCCTGGGTGGCTCACTTGGTTAAGCATCCAACTGTAACTTAGCTCATGATCTCGCGGTTTGTGGGTTTGAGCCCTGTGTCGGGCTCTGTGCTGACATCATGGAGCCTGGAGCCTGCTTCGGATTCTGTGTCTCCCTCTTTCTCTGCCCTCCCCCCACTCATGCTCTGTTTCTCTCTCAAGAATAAATATGTGTTAAAATTTTTTTTAAATAAAGAGCTTTCTTGATATTTCATGAGCTAATACTTATACAAATTAATATTGAGGTCATTTCTCTTTTTTTGAAAATATGACCAATTGGTTTATATTTGCAGATCTTTTTCTTATAATTTACAAAATGAATTCTGATAAACCATTATTGCCATCTATTAGTATCTATTCAGTACATACTCATACTGTAATTCTTCTTTGTCATTCTAGTTATTTTTTAAATGTGTCCATTATGAGCCTTGCTCTTTTCATAAATTATAAGCCAGTTCCCTAGTTTCATTTGTCTATTTTGCTTAATTGTATTCAATTCCCTACCATTTATTTGTCTTTGCTTCAGCATCCCCCCTCTTCCCCGCCCCCCGCTTTCAGTGTCCTGTTTCCTCAGTTCGATTCTCTGTGACTTAGTGCAGACACCCAGTGTGTGAGACCCAATAATTAGGCGAATCTTCCCCTGGCAGTGTACTCTTGCACTCACGTCTCCCCTTGTCTAAATTCCTATCGTGCTTGTGATCACTACCACACTGTTCAGCACATAATTGTTCTCCTTGTTTCAAATGTTCTCATTCTGTCTGCACGTCTAGATTGAAAGGCTCTTGGAGAATTTACAGTGGAGGAAATTCTCTCACAAGTAGAGAAAAACCTCTGTTTTATGAGAGAATCCTGTATGGCATATACCATGCTGGGTGTTTTGCATGTCGTATCGCCTATACCTGATACAGTAGTCTGTTCAGTTGGTGTTAATAGCTGCCTATGTCCTGGCATGAGTGAACCTGAGAGAGGTTTACTTTCTTAGAGCTGTCTGCCTCTGCGTCTCTAAACGTTTTCCATTCTACCATATTGTCTGACTGACAACAAGTCATTTTATGTGGTAGGTCACATAATTTTATTTAATATTCTACTTTCCCATGCTCTTGCTTTGTTTGACATAAGTGAGGTAAAATGTAATGGTAGAAGCATTAAGTGAAGTCAACTTTTGGTTACTTGCTTTTAAATGGCCTTTCCTGTTCCTGTCAAGTTTTTCTTCCCCTCTCCTGTGGTATTTTTGCCACTCACCAAAACTACATTCAACCTCAAAGTGCCCAATTCAGTAACTGCTCTTCTAGCCCAGGAACCATGTTAAAGACACGGATACATGAATAAGCCCTCTCTATTCCCTGCGTGCAAGAACGTACTTCTCTCTATTTCATTTTGAGATTGTTTTCTGCCTCTAAACTAAAATATTCTCCCAGTTGTGGAGGCTCCAGGCTCCAGAGACAAAAGGCAATGAAGAGGAGGCAGTGATTACAAACTTCATTCCCTGCGGTGCCTCTAGGATATTCAGAAGCCTATTGTAACCTGAGCCCAACAGGAGACAGCAGAACAGAATATTTACATAGAGAATGCAGAAAATGGAAAGGCTCCCCTTCAACTGTGTTAGCTTAGCAGGAAGAAAGACTAAGACAGTCTCTGAGCTTCTCCCAAATTAACCACCACTTTCCCACACCTCTTCTGCCTCACTGTGTTCCTCACTGTGTGTCAGTGAGAACAACTGGGTTTCATCTTCCCATTAATGCAACATGAAGAAGTGAAGGGAGTAATTTGAAACAAACACCAAAGATACTAAAGGAAGCTGTCCGAATGCACCAAGCCAGGCTGTTCTGTCTCTCTGTCTTCATGAAGTTTTCCTACACTCCCCAGATTCAGATGGGACTGCAGGAACAAACCAATGGCTGCCAGTGGTAGTCTGGGGTCACTTGTCATAGAGAGTCAAGAGATGATGGACAGAGCTAAGATTTAGTTCAGGGCTAGAGATTTTTACACACATATATTATTCTTCAAAATGGTTGTGTTTTGGAGTGCCTGGGGTGGCTCATTCGGTTAAGCAGCCAACTCTTGATTTCGACTCAGGTCACGATCTCAGTGTTATGAGATCGAGTACCACGTTGGGCTCGCACTCGGCGTGGAGCCTGTTTAATATTTTCTCTCTCCCTCTCCCCCTGCCCCTCCCCTCCCACCACCCCCCCCCCACATACATGTGCATACTCTCTCTCTAAAATAAAATAAAATAATAAAATAAA